>NC_056675.1:14414166-15090832 GCF_018350195.1 Panthera tigris
TGGATCTCGGCTCAGGTCATGATTTCACAGTTCGTGAGTTTGAGCCCCGCGCCGGGCTCTGCGCTGACAGCGTGGAGCCTACTTGGGAGTCTGTCTCTCCCTCTCTCTGCCTCTCTCTCACAATAAATAAACAACTTAAAAAATAAAGAAAGAAAGGAGAGGGAAGTTCCCAGGTTCCTTCTTTGGACAACTGGGTGAGTCCCATTCACTGAGATGGGAGGAGCACATTTCACGGTGAGTTTCGGATACGTTTCTGAAATCCGCAGCCCATCCAGGCAGAGGGACGAGTTAGATTTATAGGTCAGAAGCTCAGCAGAGAAATACAAGCTGGGGACTTGGCGTCAGCAGCGTGCACACAGCCACCCACCACGGGGGGCTGGTGAGAGGGGCCCTGGGGGAGCCCCAGCACATAAAGTCCAGGGGAGATGCCCTCCAGGGAGGAGCCGCCAGCATGGTGGAAGGACCAAGAAGCCCGCCACTTCTTACCAGCTCCCTGCTCCCTTCTTGGCGAGGGTGCCTTCACCTCCTGTCTGGATCACTGCTGGAGCCTCCTCCCTGCTCACCCTGCCTCTTCCCTGCCCCCCACAGCCCATCCTAACACAGCAGTCGATACTCTTAATACTTAAGTCAGATCACGGCGCTCCTCTGCTCCAAAACCTTCACTAGCTCCCCATTTCACTGGAAGGAAAAGCTAAAGGCCTTTCTGTCTCCTACTGACCCTCCAGGGACAGACCACCTGCCCCGCTATTCTCCCGCCTTCTCTCCTTCAGCCCCACTGACCTCCTGGCTTTTCCTTGAGCTTCTGCCACAAGACCTTTGCTCTAGCGCCTCCCAGTGTCTGGAATGCTCTTCCCACAGCTCTTTCGCACCACCTTTGTGTTACAGCTCTCCCTTCCGCTGCCCATAACCCAGTCCTGCCGAGTCCCCCACCTCCCTTTGCTTCTTTTGTCTATAGACTTATTACGACCTTCCAATGTGCTACATAATTTACTTACTTCTTATGTGTATCATTTAGTGTCTCTCTGCCCTTGTTGAAATATCAGCTCCACAGGGCAGGGACCTGTCAGCATTTTTTTTTTTCCTGGTGCCTGACACATAGCAGGTGCTCCCTAGATGAATGAATGAGATAGGGCTGAGCACTGCAGACAGATTAAGGGGTTAAGAGTGCCCTTGGATTCGGCGCAGGGCGCCATCCGTCACACTGGGGACAGTGGATTCAGGAGTAAGACAGGGCTGCACTGCGTTCAGGAGCGAGGTGACCGGGGAGTAAAGATGGGGAACGTAAACTGCTCTGAAGCTTGACTGTATGGTTTTGGTATTGGATTTACTTTGTACTGCCTTTAGGGAAATAGAGATTTGGGCACATTTCGCACTGATCAGAAAGATCCAGCAGAGAGAGAGGGAGACCCTGCAGGTGTAAGGGGCAGAGAAAACCAGTGAGATAAAGCCCTGCGGGAAGAACGGGGCTGGAGGGGCCGATGTACAGGTGGAAGCCGCACCCCCACCATAACAGGAGGAAGCGGGGAGCCAGGCAGGGCTGGAGGCGAACTAATTTGGTGACACAGGGTGGGGCGGCTTCCACCTGGTGGCTTCTGTTTGCTGTCATCAGCTGAACGTGAGGGGCGGTTGGAGGTTTGAGAACAGACAGGAAAGCTCGAAATTGCGGCAGCGGGGACCGAAGAGGGAGGCTTAGCTCCTCCGGCAGCATCCAGGGTCCTCCTGAGGACCTCTTTATGGCGACAACCAGTGTCTGTACGCTTTTCCTCCAATAGTAGTTTGGGTATGGGTCCAGAGAATGCAGACCGTCGGTCCCCTCCAAGATTGTGGCTTTGCCAAGAGGACGCAAAAGAAGGGACGTGGCGCAGAGGTTACAAGAAGTGACAGAGGCCTGTGAGCTGAAGAGGCACAGGAGAGCAAGGGAGGGCCAACGGCGGAGGCACAGTGTAGGCAGACTGCCAGGGTTCGGACCCCAGCGCAGCTACCGTCCAGCTCGCCGATTCGCGCCTGGGTCTTAATTTATAAAGGCGACTGCGTAATGACGCAGAGAGAGGTCAGTGCCACTGAGACAGAAGGGCACTCTGTTCATAGTTCCCCAGGAATGAGAGGTTGTCCGCTCCACACAGGACCACAGCAGGAGGCACCAGGTTTGGTCAGGAGGCCGAGAGAGGGGTGACTGGGTTTCCACGGAGGGGACAAGGCAGGACATTCAGCCTAGGACTGCCTACTTTGAATGACTCAGGCCGGCCTTGGGACAGAGGGGCTGTCCCTGGTTCCCCAATAGCTGACCCCGGGAGATTTAGGGCCAGGGGAACACTGTCCTGGTGTAGGAGTTAGACAAGAAGGTGGTTCAGGGTATGGGCTCTGGTCCGCCGTGAAGACGGAAACAATCCTGGCTGTTAGTTTGGCTCTGTGATTAACGAACACCAAATAGATACACGATCTAAGGCAACACAGTGAAGACACTGGGTGTCCCGAGGCCATTTGCTTAAACTCTCTTTGCCTCAGTTTCTTTGTTTCTGAAGTGAGCAGCGTAACAGCACATAGCTCGTGGCGTCATTATGTGATTGAGTTAGTAATGACTCAGTAAATGCCAAGTGCGTGGAACACAGTTAAATGTTAGCTCGTTACTTTGTTATTATTTTATTATCCCAGGCATGAAGCGGCCTGAGGCCCTCTTTCCGGAACAAGTTTAGTGGGAGAGAAGAAAAAAAGCCTGAGGTCAGAGTGGGTCACTCCGAATGCAGCCAGGGTGTAACCGCGGGACCAGGGGCTTGCCGCGGAGCAGGGAGGTCAGTGGAGAGAAGGAGGTGGGGACAGTCTTCCGCGCTGGTTCAGTACGCAGCTCACGAACGGGAACCACACGCGATGTCCCCGTGCACAGCCGGCATTTTGGACCACCTGCCGCATCTGTGAAATAATGGCACCGGCACAGAGTGTTATAAAATGAAGATAGGGGGCTGGCCCTCCCTTGGAGGGTCAGGGCGGTGCTTTCTGGGGAGGGTCCCTGGGCCTTGGAAGGTGAGTGGGATCTGGATGGGCAGAGAGGACAGGAGAGGGAGCCTCTGCTATGGGCACAGGGCGGGTGGTCACTGAGGTTAGAACGGACGGGAGAACATGCGGTGAAGTCTAATGGGGATAACGGAGGAGGTGAGTCTGAGCGTGTAGGCGTGAGCCACAGTAACAGATGGAAAGAATGAAATGGACCTTTTGATATTCTCATGTGGGTACCTGCCCTCCGTGTGTAGTGCGGCCGCTGAGTCTGGGTGCTGGGTCCCGAGGCCCATGACGCTATGGGACGGGAGGGTATTGCTTTAAGAGGAGTCCACAGAAAAACGGTTTGAGTGGACACAGGACAGTTTGATGGGGAGCCGTGTCTACGCGACCACACTCCCATCTCCATGCACACAGCTGGGAGAAAGGCTCCCCTTCTCCTCCCGGCTGTGTCCACAGGTGTCCAGATGGCCATCCGTCCATGCTTCTCTTCGGGCTGGTGTCTGTTCCACCACCAGAGGCTCTGACGCAGAGTAGTTGCCCAAGGAAGTCCTTGGGGACGGCTCGGCTCACTGCCACAGGTGAACGCGAACTCCCCGTTCCCTCTGCCATGGAGATGAATAACCGTGAGCAGCCTGGAAACACTGAGACTCACCTACCCTGCAGCACACGACTGGGACTGCAAGCAGGAAGGAAATGCTTTAAGCTCTTAAATGCTTCGTGAGCGTGCACAAAATCCTATTATCCCCGGTATCTATGCAAGAGCTCGGCGCACCAAACTTTCTGGGGCTCATAAAGCATCGTTGCTAGTTGCAACGTGGAGCTTCTCGTTTTTGCTTTATCCATTTGAACCTTCAGGTAATCTCATCAGAGGGGGACGCGCTCAGACAAGGCGAAGGAGAGGGTGGCTGATTGCGGGGAAGAACGCAGCCCTTTCCATGAATATCTCTCCGGCACCATTTGCTCTGAATAAGGATAATCATTTCTCGCAATCTGGAAACCATGTTATTTAGAAAATTAGGATAAGTGCAAAACAAAGCAAGAGTGGGGGAAAAAAATAACTTTCATCTTCGCATACAAGAACGCTGACAACAAGATAAATCAGGCGCCATTCTCCCCTGCGAGATTTGCATGAACGTGATTTCTTGTGGTGGTTCTTCCACCAGCGATCGTTAATTTTTATATCGATCATTTCATCCGGCCCCTTGGCGAGGAAGGAGAGATCACGCAGGCTTCGCGTTGGCAATGAAAATCAAGCGTCTCTTCGGCTTGATTTTGCCTCTTGTGACACCTGTGTTTGTGGAGAGAGGGCTCTTCATATTCATATTCCCCGTATCTCAGATTTTATAGGCGGCCACAACCCCGAAACGAGAGCGGTTAGCCTGGGGTCCACACGTCTCCGAGGAGTCTTGTGATAAAATCGAGGGGGGACTGTAAACTTGGTCAGGAATGTAAAATACCTGTTTGTGTTCACTAATCTCCATCTGGCACTGGTGCTACAGGTCTGCGTACTTTCAGCCGAACCCGGGTTATTGTCTCCAGCGCTAATCACAGACCTGTACACGTCGTGTCCCAGTTCTTTGTGGACGTCTTGAAATCTTCCCGTCTGCGTACAAATTTATGATAGTCGTTAAACCCACAGTAGATCTTGTTCCTGAAAGTGTTAAAGAATCACATGGGGGCGCCTGGGGGGCTCAGTCGGTTAAGCATCCAACTCTCGTTTCAGCTCAGGTCATGATCTCATGGTTCGTGGGTTCGAGCCCCGCGTCAGGCTGCATGCGCACAGCATGGCGGGCCTGGCATGTGTATTTTAATGAGCTTAGAGAATCCACTTATCTGGAGCTTCGTAGAGATCTGAAAACGTTTGTGCCACGGACACCTGTGCAGTCTGGTGAAGCCTACTGGAGCCCTTCTCAGAATACAAATGCTTCAATAAAACAAAATGCACAGAATTACAAAGGAAACTAGTTTTCTCTCTGCCTCTCTCTCTCTCTCAAAATAAATAAATAAACTTTAAAAAAACAAAACAACACAACCACTCCCCAGATGATGAGAGTGCAGCCAGCCCATGTCAGAGGTCTGTTATTTAGAAACCTCTGACTTAGGGACGCCTGGATGGCTCAGTCGGTTAAGCATCTGACTTCCACTCTGGTCACGATCTCGCAGTTCATGGGTTTGAGCCCCGTGTCAGGCTTTGTGCTGACAGCTCAGAGCCTGGAGCCTGCTTCCGATTCTGTGTCTTTCTCTCTCTCTCTGCCCTTTCCCTCACTTGTGCTGGGAAATAACAAGTTTCTCTTTCTCAAAAATAAATAAACATTAAAAAAAAAAAAAAGAAGAAGAAGCCTCTTACTTAGATCATCTGTATCCCAATAACCAGGACTCAGAATTTGGGGTTGGTGGTACTGATGAGAGGCTTGCTCACAGAGGGGCAGGGTCTTCTTAACTTCTGGAAGTGTGTGTGGTGAGAAAACATCTGGGCCCCTCACTCCGGATGTGTGTGCCTGGGGCATGGCCCCCGGCCTCCCTGAGCCTCAGTGTCCTCATCCACAACACAGGCTTGTCGGGAGAAAGAACGAAAATAACGAACAGGGAGCACTTTGCAGGGAGGCGGACCGGTCGAGAGTCAGCCGCCGTTGTTTCTGTTGATGCTGATGATGCCTCGTTTGGGTGCTAGAAATTCCGAGGCTGCCAAGGGAAGCGGTGCTTGTGGCACGACAGCAGGACGTGGCTTCCAAAGCTTGGTAGGTCATTTCTGCTGGAGGTGGCAGTCTGCTGTTAGAGGGGCTCCAGCCTGGGGCCAACGTGCCACCGGGAGTCTGGGGCTGCCTACTGACACCCCTTCCACGAGAGTCCAATGTCACTCCTGGTTCACCCCCCTCTTTTGGTATGAAACCCAGCGTCTCATTTTGCCACAAAGAAGCCCCTTCCTGTCTGCGAGCCAGAAGCTATTTTTCCTCTGTGTGGAGGGACTTGGAACAAATCTCTTCTGTTTCTGAGAGGGGATTTAAAATGGTTTCCCGAAGCGGGCCTCCAAGCTAATAACAGAAGGTGCTGCAGTTTCGTGGGCAGCCGAATGCTTTGCGTCTTTCAAGATTAAGTGCTTGGAAGGAATGTTTTCTTTTACGGACTTCCTTCTAGATTTTTCCAGAACCTTCTATGGGCCTGTCTTAGGTGGGTGCCCCTAAGACAGTACCCTGTCATCAATCCAGGGAAGATGTAGGAGGGATATCGTATTAGTGAGCCCCGGCTGCCCTAACAAAGCACACAGCCGGGGTGGGCGTCACAACAGAAATTAGTTTTCTCACACGGCTGGAGGTTGGACATCTGAGATCAAGGTGTTGGCAGAGTCGGTTTCTTCTGACACGTCTCCCCTTGGCTCGTACAGATGCCATCTTTTCTCGGCACTCTCATACGGTCTTCCCTCTGTGTGTGTCTGTGCCCTAATCTCCTCTCTTTTTTGTTTTAAAAAAAGTTTATTTTATTTATTCTGAGGGAGAGAGGGTGCGTGCAGAAAGAGCAGAGAGAGAGGGAGAGAGGCAGAATCCCAAGCAGGCTCTGTGCTGAGAGCACAGAGCCCGATGCGGGGCTTGATCTCCTGACCGCGAGATCATGACGTGAGCCGAAATCAAGAGTCAGATGCCTAACCGACTGAGCCACCCAGGCGCCCCTAATCTCCTCGTTTTATACGGGCACCCACCAGTCGTGTTGGATTAGGACCCACTCTAGTGGTCTAGAGGTCATTAAATCTTAATTCCCTCTTTAAAGGCCCTGTCTCCAAATATAGTCACAGTCTGAGGTACTGGGGGTTAGTATAAATGTGGGGGTGGGGACAGGGTTCAGTCCCTGACATGATTTCTTTCTCCTCCCTGAGCACTCCTCAGACGACCCAGGGGTGGCCCGAAAATACGGGCGCGTGTGACATCCGTTGGGAACGTCACACACGAAGAACTTCAATCACGGGATGGAGCGTGCTTCAGATTCTCCAGGACAAAAGCTGGGGAGGCCTCTACACATACCCTGAGCTGATGGTTCTTTAAGGTTTCTAGATCAATGCTATTCAAATGGCACCCTATCTAAGAAGTGTCAAAACCCAACCCCCCACGCCCCGGCATCTTTACAAAAGTTAAAAAGAAGGGTGCATTCAAGATCATACAACGTCAGCCTTGTGTTTTCTCGGAGCCAGAGACTGGGTAGACGTATTTTAGTCAGGTTGGCTTTCTTTCTGAGCGAGCCTTCTGTGAATGCATAGTACTGACACACAGTCTGCCCGACGGGCTCTGTGGGAGCCAGGCTGCTAAGCGGCTTGCGGCAGCAGAAGTCAGCAGGTAGGACATGACATTTCAGAATTGTTCAAATAGACCCCCAGGCCTAGCAGATATGCCGGACATTGTGTTAGGCGAGCAAGAACAAAGCAGAGCCAGAAAGGACTGTTTAAAAATTTAAAAGAACCTTTCTCTTGATCAGCTGCACTGCTGGCTACTATTCCAGCAATTTCCAGGATGCGAAGCTGGCCCCAAGCAGAACAGAGAATAGAATGGAAGAGGGCAAATTGGTGACATTTTCAATATCCATGTACGATACCCAGCATCCATGGAAGCTGAGGAATAGATTGTTTTCTGGGAGAGAAACTGAAATAAAATGATCAGATCGGAAGGACGCTCGGTGAGGCCACCTGCTTCGGGACGTCTAATCCATTCAAAGCATGGGATTCCTGTATACATTTTAAAACTCTACACACTTCCAAGTCCAGACAGGGGATAGCGATTCCCCGGCCGCTGGAGCAAATCGAACCGCCTCATCTGGGTGGCTTGCCTGAGGTCTTCGTAAAAGCCCATTTGTGGATGGATGTTCGAGGTTGGCAGGCAGCCTTCCGTGAGGTCATTCAGGGACCTCGGCTCCTTCGTCAGGTGACTTCCGTGAGCGACTTCCAAGGTCCCTGTGCAGCGGGAGAGAAGGAGTGGCAATTCTGTCAGGCCTTGGGTGACGCGACTCCCCAGGCTCATCCGCGCTGCTAACGAGCAGTCTTGTAGGACCCCTGGCTTCGGGGGAGCCTGGACGCACGACGCATCGCGTGATTGCCTGGTCCTTCTAGGAACCAGAATAGCAGTTGGAATTCAGTAAAAGGACTTCTTTCCATCATTTTCTCAGTATATGAGAGTCCCCTCCAGGTGTTAGGATTCTTTCCTGCTCAAAATCCTAACGGTTATGCGGAAAAACTGACAAGACTGTGAAATCTACTGGTGCTGTAATTCATCAAGCTGCAAACCACCAAGCTACAGACCCAGAGTCACTTAGGAGGGTCATCTTACGGTTCTGAGTTTCATTTTGTGCCTAGACCCAAGTGAAGCAGATCCGTTTGCCTTTTCTTGGCTGTCAGTCACCCAGCATCCCCCAGAGCACCGAATGGCCTGAAGGCATGTAATTTTTGGTCTTCAGACCCTACTATGCTGGCAGCTTCCTTGTCCCTAAGGACGCACACCCAGGTCCCCACGGACTACCGGGTCAGGCATTTTGTCCCTGACTTACTGCGCCCCAACGCTCCACCTTTTCCTGACTTCCAGCTCCTCGTCAGCTTCAGAGACCTGACGGTTCCCCGACATCTCAGGCTTCTAACCCGATTTTTAGTCCAACATTGCAGGGGCGCCTGGGGGGGCTCAGTCGGTTACGTGTCTGACTTCAGCTCAGGTCACGATCTTGCAGTTTGCGAGTTCGAGCCCTGCATCAGGCTCTCTGTTCTCAGCAAGGAGCCCACTTCAGATCCTCTGTCCCTCTCTTTCTGCCCCTCCCCAACCTGTGCACTCTCTCTCTTTCTCTCTGCCCCTTCCCTGCTTTTGCGCGCGCGCACACACACACACACACACTCTCAAAGATAAATTCCAACATTAAAAAAAAATTAAAACCTATTTGATGCTCTTAGCAGTGAATGCAAAAAGAAAAAGACTGGTAGGGAATCGTTGGAAGGGCTCTGGCGAACCTCCAGCCTTGGAGGAAGCGGTGGGTGACCCGGCTCAGGAAGGCAGGACGAGGACTGCTGCTCCCAGCACATCAGCAGGCTCCGGCCACGAACCTTCTGGCTAACTGATCAGCTACCTGCGAGGGACTCGGTGTCTTTATATCTTCCGAGTGGGAGGTGGAGTCCGCTTCTCTTTAAATTTAACTTACAGTTATCTCTCTCTCGCTCGCTCTTTTTCTTTGCCGAGCCTGGGAACATGAGTGCGTGTCCCCGGTTCCCAGGGGAAGGAAGTTGCTTACGCTCCTCATTTCAGCGCTAGGAGAAGCAGAGGGAGGGATAGAAACCTTCCCACACCCGGACTGTGCTTCTTCACGATCCCCTACCGGGAAGGCCAGTGTGTTTGGTGATGCTATCCCTCCAGGAACGTCCATAGCTGCTGTTTGTAGATGGTGACGGGGATGGGGATATGGGGGCGCCTGGGCGGCTCAGTCAGTTAAGCGGCCAACTTCAGCTCGGGTCATGATCCTGTGGTCTGTGAGTTCAAGCCCCACGTTGAGCTCTGTGCCGGCAGCTCAGAGCCTGGAGCCTGCTTCCGATTCTGTGTCTCCCTCGCTCTCTGCCCCTCCCCCACTTGCTCTCTCTCTCTCTCTCTCTCTCTGTCTCTCGCTCTCTCTCAAAAATAATAAACATTAAAAAAATTTTAAAAAGGGGGGGATGGGGAAATAGGTTGCAGTTCCAACCCGCCCCATTCATCCCACTCTTAGGAGAACTGGAGAGAAAGAGCATCAGTGACAGTCCCTGTCATCGACAGGCTGGCTTCCCGCCAGGCCCCGGAACCCCGCAGCTTCTCAGCCCCCCAGCGCTGCCCTGTCTGCACCTCCCAGGTGGTGTCTGTGGTCACAGTCTCAGGAGAACCAACCTCAGGTCATCGTGGACTTCCGGGCGGTGCTCAGGTCCATGTGTCTCCTACGTGGCCGTCCTTGCCCTCTGAGCCTCCGTGAACACCCGGCACCACTTTACAGCAGGTGCACCCTAGGAAATGCTCCGGCCTGACCACTTGGGGAAGGATCAGGGGGCTGAAGGTCTGTCCAGCCAGGCAGGGCAGGGCCAGCCATAGGAAAGCCCACATCCAATAACAGATGTGCCTTGGACAAAACCCAAACGTGCACAAAGAGACTCACGGTGCCCCAAAGGTGAGGCCTGTGTCCCCTGCCCCAGCATCAGCAACCCTTGCTCTCCCCGCGATCATAGGGTCATTATCTCCCACCTGCCCCTCCCATGCACACTACGTGCTTTACTGGCCGCGTTATAATGAACGGGAGGTTCATCTGACAGCGAAGGGGCGGACGGGCCATTTCATCTGCTGGAGCTGTCAGTGGGTCAGTCCTGGCCTCTCCCCACCCCGCCCCACCCCCAAAGTACAGGCAACCCTGTACCCGCTGTCCCTTTCTGCAGATTTCTGAGAGTGGTAATTGGCGAGGCCTTTCATTTACCCCAGACCAGGTTGGTTTCAGTTATGGAGCTCTAGAAAGAGCAATGACACCCTTTGAGGACATTTTGAACCAGGGTGACGGGATGCTCTTTGAAGCATGTGGACATTCCCGTCTCCTTCCAGATCACCGTACTTGATAAAACTCCAGCCCTTTGGTGTCACAGACACAGAATCAAATATAATTCACTTTCCTCCTGTGGCGAAGCATAGTTTCTCTCTAATTGCACCCTACCAGCCCCTCTTTTATCCTAAGTGAAATTGCAGGCTAAGTGATAGTAGAACACGGATGCATAGGGAGGGGAATGAAGGCTGTTAGCACCCACCCGCCTTCTGGCTGCTTCCACACCAAGGTTCTAAAGCAATCTTCAACACTTTCCTGGAATTCTAATTTTAAGCTCCGAGAAAAGAGCAAAGACTGTGTGTCAGATGTGCATCTAAATTATCTTTAGTTCCTTGGCAGCATTTAGCTCTGAGCTCTGGTCTTAGTAAACGCGTAACTGTTCCTAACAGTTCTGTTCCTAACACAGAACCCTGGGTCCTCTCCAACAGTAACATGCTACCAGGCTGGGCAGCAAGGCTGGGCTACATTTTAAACTGGTAAGAGCACAGACCTGGTCTTATTTGTCCCGCCCCCCCCCCAATATTATGCTTTCAAACACATAAGCAGCAACCACACAAGTGGAAAGAAAAGGAAAGAGCCCTCCCACCGTACCTTCCATGCTCGATAAGTCAAGCTGCTTTCAGAATGTATGCATTTCTCTCCTCCTCTGACCCACGTGCCATTTTACCAAGCTTCATTTTAATTCCTCATCTTGTATTAAGAGAAATGACTCGCATCCACTGGCAACAGAATCCAGGTATTTAGAGGTTCTTGCCACTGTGGTGCTTAAATTGAGATATGTCTTCAGGTCCATATTTGTAAATCCTGTTTCTGAGAAACGGTAATAAATCAAGCAGAAGATTGAAATTGAATTTTTGTTAAAGGACTTTAGGAGGAAAGCCATTATGCATCTGTCCATTTTAGTGGGATGGAACAGACATTTCGGCCACGGAAAGACAGCTCGCCATCTCCAGGATGGCAGAGGGGAGCACGGAGGAGCAGGGCCACCCCCTGGGATTCTGGGATTTCGAAGATGAGCCCGTGTCTTTGGGAGGTGGGTTAACCAGATAGTCCCCAAAAGAATTGGCTGGATGGGAATAACAAATTAAAAGTTCTCTTAGCTAGAAATCGGTGTTATTTTGAGCAGATTTTACCAGCAGACAAAAGGCTAACATTTGCCTGCATTTGGATTACCGAAATGGGGTTATTTACATAATTTCTGTGTTGAACGTTCCTCTAGTGTTGCTTTTAGCAATGTAAATGGGCTTAAATGGCTTCCACAGTGATTTCAGCGTGATACCAGGAAGAATTTGTGTCCATGGGAAGGAGGGATCTAGAAGACCAGCTTCAGAGAGGCAGGGCTAGAATCCCTAGGGGAAGGGACAGGAGAAGCCCCCAGTATAGGACTTCTAGGTTCTGTGGAATCAAATACACAGGTCTGGCCGGGAGAGGAGTCCAAGCTGATGGAGATCCTGTAGCTGAAGGTTAGTCAAGTTCATCTCTCCTCGGGGGATGGCCGTATCCAGAATCTCAAGGTGCCGGTCACCAACCACAGGAACACATCAGTGTTTATTGAATTCTAGGCTCTTTGACTCCCCTCCCGCCACCTTTTTTTCAAGGGGCGAGATTTTCTTCCTCTTACATTCCAAGCCTACATGGCAGAATAGAGAGAAAATCGTGTTTTCTTCTCTCCCGAGAGATGTCAGTGATGTCCCCTGTTACTTTAGGTATATGTGCCCGTGAGTTGGGGAGAAAGCTTACTGAAGACAGAATGGAGGCCTTACAAGGAAATTTTATTTCCTGCACCCGTTGCTGGCTGGCTGACCTGTCAACTCCCTTGAGATTCTCCCATTGGAATCCAGATATTTATCCTTCTATTCTAGAACAAAGCCAACTCTAACTTGCGAAAAGCAGCATCTTGTAAGACACTGGAGAAAGACACTGAGTGACTGGGGTCTGAAGAGCTGCCTTGGTTGGCTTGCCTCTTTGGCTGACAGACTGGGATGGACAGCATTTTGGACACCCATGGTTGCCCTGGGAACAGGCACAGACTCTGGAGATGAGGGTGGTGTAGAGGAGAGGAAAAAAAAAAATCTTCCCTTCAACTCTTCTAGGTTCTTCTTCTACCTAGGGCCCCTGTAAGAAAAGACAGATTAGCAGGAGAAAAGCAAACAGGTATTTATTAACATGTACTTCTCACATATACCTGGGAGAAACTCCGGGATGGGAAAACTTCAAGAGGTGGCTTAGAACTTGGGCTTGAGGGCCCCCCCGGGTGACTCAGTTGGTTAAGTGTCCGACTTGAGCTCCGGTCGTGATCTCATGGTCCGTGAGTTCGAGCCCCACGTCAGGCTCTGTGCTGACAGCTCAGAGCCTGGAGCCTGCTTCAGATTCTGTGTCTCTCTCTCTCTCTGCCCCATCCCTGCTTGTGCTCTGTCTCTCTCTGTCTCTCAAAAATGAATACACGTTGGGGCGCCTGGGTGGCTCAGTCGGTTGAGCGTCCGACTTCGGCTCAGGTCACGATCTCACTGTCCGTGGGTTCATGCCCCGCGTCGGGCTCTGTGCTGACTGCTCAGAGCCTGGAGCCTGTTTCAGATTCTGTGTCTCCCTCTCCCTCTGACCCTCCCCTGTTCATGCTCTGTCTCTCTCTGTCTCAAAAATAAATAAACGTTAAAAAAAATTAAAAAAAAATGAATACACGTTAAAAAAAATTTTTTTTAAAGAACGTGGGCTTGAACACCATCTTCAGCTAAAACAAAGGAAGAGGGGACCAGTTATGGGAAGAGGACCGGGAATAGTACTGTAAACAAGGATAAGTCTTATTATGCAGAGTGAAGTCAGTGCTTTGTCTATGGATGGGTCTCTTATGATTTGGAGGCATCCTTCTCTTCCTGGTACAGAGGAGAAGGTACCCTTGCAAATGGAGATCTTTTATAAATACAATTTTCCCTTACCAAAGGGGAACTTCTGCTCTGTTTTCAGAGCTTCTCTGCCTGCTGTTTCTCAAAATAATCAGCTCAAAATTATCTTTATGACAAAGAGGCGTATTTCAGGGTGGCATATTCTGGTCTCCTACAGTGGCTGTGCTTGGGGCCTGAACAAGGAGAGACGGATAGAGACGCCAAGAGGCACATATCTGAGGAGGGCCCCGAAGGGCAGAACCCCCCCCACACACACTTCAGACACAGACTTGGACGTTTCGGGGAGACGGTTAGGCTGGAAAAACCAGCACAGCTCATCGGGATGCCTGTTCTGCCAGTGCATCCAGTGCTCAATCAGGAAGAAACCTTCTAGGAACTCAATCCGGCCCATTCTCTTCTTAGTTGGTGCCGGGAGCAGAGAGAGAATAGGGGATCAGAAATCTCTACTTGGAGTGATGGTAATAACGATGGCCCAGATGACGTGTATGGAGAACTTTCTTGGAGCCAAGCGCTGCTCTAAGCACTTGACAATGAGATGTGCTAACATCTCATTTAAACACCACCACGATCCAGAGAGGTAAGGACTGTGATTGTCCTTCACTACACAGGGGAGGACATTGGGACAAGTTGCCCCAGGCCAGCTAACAACCAGTGGGGCCAGGGACGGAAGCATGCAGTCTGAAACCTGGGTCCAAGCCCAGAAGTTACACCACTGACCTCCCTTTGAAGGGCTGGAAGGCTCTACGGTGTCCCTACATTTTTACCTCTATAACCTCAAGTAGGCCCTCATTACAGCTCTGTGGTACAGGCAGGTGGGTAGTACAACTCCCATCTTATAGGTGAGGACGCCTTAAGCCTGGGAGGCAAGAGGAAAAGGACTTGTTTAACATGGCACAGCTAGTCTTCGGAGGAGGTAGAACAAGAATATTGGCCTCTGGGGGCGCCTGGGTGGCTCAGTCGGTGAAGCATCCGACTTCGGCTCACGTCATGATCTCGCGGTTCATGGGTTCGAGCCCCGCGTCGGGCTCTGTGCTCACAGCTCCGAGCCTGGAGCCTGCTTCGGATTCTGCGTCTCCCTCTCTGTCTGCTCCTTGCCTACTCACACTCTGTCTCTCAGTAAACATTAAAAAAAAGAACACCAGCCTCTGCTGCACAGTTCTTTTTCTGCACCTCATGGCCATCTCCATGGCAGCTCTACACAGGGAAGGACTGATTTGAGAGGCCTTGAACCCTAGAGCATTTGGATGATGGAAAGCAAGGAGAGAGTGTGAAATGACACTGGAAGCCAACTTCATTTCCTCCACACGGCCTCTACTAATACTGAAAAGACAAACAACCCAGTTACAAATTGGGCGAAGGGTCTGAATAGACATTTCTCCAGAGAAGAGACACAGATGGCCAATAAGCCCGTGAAAAGATGCTCAACATCATTAGCCATCAGGGAAATGCATATCACAACCACAACGAGAGGCCACTCCACGCCCACCAGAATGGCTATAATCAAAAAGATGGACAATGGCAAGGGTTGGGGAGAATGTGGAGAATTTACACTGCCGGTGGGAATATCAAATGGTGCAGCCACGTTGGAAAAGATTAGCAGCCCCTGGAGAGATTAAACGTGGTGTTACCATACGACTCTGCAATCCCGCTCCTCGGCGTATACCCAAGGGAGACGAAAATATGCCCATATCCACACCAAACCCTGCAAAGTCAGATGCTCAACTGACTGAGCCACCCCAGGTGCCCCCACTCAGCACTAGTTGAGATCTGAGATCTGGTAGAGTCAGTGTCACACCCTATGCCAATACAAGGAAGTGCCATCCAAGAAATGTGTTCAGTAAGTGGCACGGTCGGGATGTCGACTAGTCCACAAGGAGAAAAAACCAGCTTCGGTGCGTGCCTGGAGGCTGCCTGTGACAGAGGGTGCACCCTAGGTTCACCCAAGGCAGCCTGGAGGTCTGATTCAGAGATAAACCGGTGGTCTAGATAACATGCCTGAATTCATTAGTTGGGGGATTCTTGGTAGTCTCAAGATTATTCCCCAAGAAGGTCAACGCTGGGGTGACCAGCATAAGGAAGCCGGTGCCCTCCACTGGTGATGACCCTGACCCTGAACCCTGAGCCTGTGGTCTATGGTGTAGGGAATCACAGACTTAACACCAGGGCCAAAAGAGGCTCAGAAGTAGCCCCCCCCCCTCGTTTATAGATGAGGAAACCGGAGGGTGAGGTGGGGTAGAGTGAGTGTGCCCAAATTCTGGGAGAAATGGAGCCCATTTCTCAGTATTTCTCAGCTTGTGCTAGAGAATGCCTCCCAGTGGTGTCCAGGCTGGACTGGGCCGGCTGGTGGTGACTACTGCAGAGTAGCTTTGCATTATGAGCCAGGGTGCCAAGGAACCGCAGTCCCAGGAGCACGAGGGTGGTTTTGGGTTTGTGGGCCGAAAAGTTGGGGAGACTCAGATCTTCCTGGTGTTGAGTCCTATAATAAAGGCCCCTGGTCAATCTGATTGTCCTTTCTGTGCCTGTCATGTTGTATCTCTAGACCGTTTCTATTTTTTCCCTCCATTTCCTCCCTCCCTCCCCCCGTCTTACGCCCTCTCTCTAGACCCATCCTACGAATTCGCCCTCCGTCCCCACTGCGTTCATTAGTACGTTCACATTCGCCCATTGAACAAGAGTTTGTCAGGTGCTTACTGATGTGCCAGACCCAGCGCTGGGCACTGGGGACACAGGATGTCATGGGTCTGGTCCTCAACGAGCTGACAGCCCAGTAAGGAAAAGAGAGAGTAATACTCTCACACACCCACTGTGTGCGTGGCACACTCACAAAATCACAACTGCGGTGAGTTGTACTTGCACAAGTATGTACAAGTACTACGTGAGTCTCCAGTAGGGGGCTCTGCCTTTATGGGGGGGCTTCCCTGGGAAAGCAGCGGTTGAGCTAAAGGCTGAAGTTGGAGGAAGAGGTAACCAGGCAGAGAAGGAAAGAGTGTCCCGGGCAGGGGCTCAGCAAAGGCTCCAAGGCTGGAAGGACTGTGGCACATGAAAAAAGAGAAAGAAGGGTCGCTGTGGGGGAGCTGCACACGAGGGTGAGGCGGGCACGGGAGTCCTCCAAAGCCATGTTAGGATTCTGGACTTCATTCTCAGAGCAGTGGGAGCCCACGAAGCGTTCAGGGGAATGACGTGATCGGATCACGGCACTCTGGCTGCTGAGTGGAGGCCAGACGGATGGCGCCATGGGCATGTGGGTGCCGCGGTCCAAGTGGTGGCAGCTTGGAGTGGTGGCGGAGGAGCTGGTGGCCTGGTGGTCGTGGTGGGTGTTTGGGGAAGTGGCTACAATCGAGCCACAGTTAAGAGGCGTTCGTCTGCAGGACTTGGTGACGGACTGACCAGTGTCTGGGGAGGTGCGTGCTGAGCATGACACCCGGATTTCTTTCTGGATCCGGCAGCTTCCTGTTGAACCTTAATGACTAGGGGGTGGGGGAGACGGAGGTGCAGACCCTGTAACACCATCCAGGGCTTTTTCCAGAGACAGCTGCCCCCAGATGGCACCTGGGGCATCTCGGGACAAGTAGCTTTCATGTTACCATGGCGCTCGCTGTTCACACTCTAGTGTCACGGTTGAAAATTCTCACTAGATTACTTTGGCTCCAAACCTACTCGTTCCTGAACAATACTTTCTGCTGCTTTGAGCAACAGCTGGCCTCTAAAAATGGTGGAATGGGACCTAGACCTCGAATGCTTGAATTCTCGTAGTGGTTTCCAAAGCCGGACGGACTCAAGATAATCCACTGGGGTCCAAGGGGAATACATTAGCACCTCCATGGCGGTATAATTTTTAAATGTCTCTGTCCTTAAATGTATCGTGTGTAAAATACATTAGTACGATAGCACGGGCGTACATTTTTAAATGGATAAAGTCAACATATTGGCCTTCAGCTGTTCTTTTTCCAGTGGCGAACATATATCAAAAATGTTTAGAGGCCACTGCCTACAGTAGGTGATGTAAATGAATCAGCCGCATTGGCCTTAGCTCCTGGCTTCCGCCATGTTTCCCGGCCTCCTCCACGGCTGCTCACCTCCACCAAGGCGGTGACTTCCGGCTCCTTGACTTTGCCCCCTTACCGTCCAAGCTCCTTGGTGATGGAGGCACCAGGGAGAGCATGGTCTGGGCAATACCTGGAACTTTAGATCCCCAGCATTCCTGGAGCCATCACCCAGTGGTCTGAGCTCTGGCCAGGCACATCCTACCTTCTCTTTGCCTCCAGTCATAAAACCACAGTCTCAGAAAAAGACATGAAATGAGTTTAGGCCAGTGGTTCCCAAACCTGGACACGTCACAATCACATGGGGGATTGTTTAAACCACCCAGTAGTCCCTCAGCTTCTCCTCAGAGAATGTGAGTCATAGGTCTCGGGTGGGATCCAAGCGTTTGTTATTTTAAAGCATCCCTTGGGGATCCGGAGGCACAGCCAGGTTTGGGAACCAGCAGTCTAGGCCAGCTTCTCGTCCTGCCCTTGGAGGGAAGACGGAGACTCTGGGAAGTACAGAGGGCATTCAGGGAGACCGCCAGACCGGCTGAGATCCAGGCATAATTCCAGAAATACCAACTTTTGCCTCGTCTGATGACATACTTTCCATCATCTTTAAGACTCTAATGAGTTAGTAAAATACTTGTTAGACAATATGAGTTGAATGAATGAAATTCACCAAAAGATGGAATTAAGCCAGCGCACCCTCGAAGACTCTCCCCCTGGAGTGATGGTGGAGAGCTCAGAAATCAATGGCACCCTTTGACATCCGTCTCCCATAGTGTCCTCTTCCCCCAGGGTATCAACTGTCCTAAGCAGAAAGGACGTGTCCCGCCTAAGACTCTTGTGATGCTCTTTTTCTTCCAGAGCCTCGGGCAGGCTTTCTGGCCCAGGGCACGATGCTACCTCCCTATGTCCAACTACACAAGCAAAAACCCTAGGAGTCATTCTTGATCCTTCTTTGTCTCCGCCATATCCAACCCGTTGCTCAAGATTTTGCCTGCTAAAAAGCCTCAAATCTGTCAACATATCTGCTTCTATTCCATTGCCCTAGCCAAAGCTACCAGCATTTCTCCCGGCAGTGACGTTAAGACCCTCCTGCCTCCTCTGCCTCCCCTCGCCTTACTGCTAATCTGTTTCCCACGCTTCAGCCAGAGTTCACGTTTTCAAACTCATACCTTTCAGTGGCTTCTCATTTAGAACGAAGATCAGTTTCCTTCACGTGGCCTGCAGGCCCGGCTGGTGCAAACCCTGCCTGCCCACCCAGCTTTCTTTCATGCTATTCTCCTCTCTTCCACCCTTGCCCTGACACAGCCGCATGGCTGTTCTTTCAGTTCCTTGAGTACTCCTTGAATATTCCATTCACGCGAGTTGTTTGTGTAAGCCCACAGTTTGGTGACTTAAAAGAACAATTGATTTGCTCATGATTCTGGAGTCTGGCAGTCTAGGCTGGGGTCTGCTGGCCGATTCCTGTGCCCCTCATAGCATTGGTGGGCTCGTTCACGCGTGGGTGGTCAGTCAGTGGATTGACCGGAGGAGCCTGGTTCAGCTGAAGCTCCGGGCACGCGAGTGAGCCCAGGCTGGACCCCCTTCGCCCCCATGGTCTTTCATTCCCAGCTTCTTCACAGCATGGTGGACTCAGAATCCCAAGAGGGGGACAGTAAAACTTGCAAACCCTCCCAAGGCCTGGCCTTGGAGAGTGCAAAAGCTTCTCCCGCATTCTACTCACCACTGCAGGTCTGAGGACGAGCCCAGATCCAAGAGGAGGGAAAGTCGATCCAACTCGTTGATGGAAGGAGCAAAAAATCCACATTGCAAGGGAACGTGGGAGAGATTGTTGCAGCCATCTTGAACCCAGACTTTCCCCCCCACGAGGCCACTGCATCTGTGCTGGCTGCCCCCGGGCTTGGGCTCTCGTCCAGTTAGCGTGCTTCTTTAGCCAGGTTAGCTCAGTCTAGGCTTTCTGATTTCACCTTACCTGCCCCACGTCAGGGATGCTTTCTGTAAGCCTAAGGGCCTGTCCCTTTGTTGGATGCCGGTTTTTCCAGCACTGTGTTGCTTTCCTTCATTGGAATTGGCTCCGCTTCTGAGAAGGCACATCTGCCTGTGATTATTTAATTAATGTGTTTCCCTTTTAAGATCATCAACTTCGTGAGAGCAAGGACTTGTCCCTCGACACTCTCCATGACATTCCCATGCTGGAAAGTAGGCTCTGAGTGGAATTTTCTGGATGAATAACTATGAATTAATTAATATGTGTTATTGGGGTCAGCACGTCTCCTGCTGGCCACCACTTCCCAGGCAGAGGGTGACCAAGAGCCTTGCTACGGCTTCTACCCCACCAGGACTTGTCCCAGAGCTTGGACTGTGCTATCTTCCTGGCCCATTCCAGCCCATCTGGAGGGCCTACCTCCTCCTCTGGGGAGGACCTCCGGGCCTGGAGTGCTATTCCAGGATGGTCGTTTCCTCTCTTCTTCCTCCCTGGCATCGCAGATGTGCCAATCAGTCTTTCATCCCCACCTACTTATTCATTTCCCTTGGTATAATGTCCCCCAGTCTCCATAGAACCTCGCCATCTGGGCCGACAAACGGTAACGGAAGGAAGGATAACTTCCTCGGGAGCAGCTGTACTTGAGACGCCTGTAGCTAAGTGCTCATGTCCGGCGGAAGGATGAATCGATCACTCCGTTTATGGAGCTACCTTCTTGCTTTCATAGCTCTCAGGTAGAGTAGGAAACTGCGTGAGCATCAGTCCCCTGGATCAGCCCTCAGCAGCTGCCTTAGTTAACCTGTCGCTTTGTTTCTAAGGTATTCAGTCTACCCTCGTGAATGGCTTCACTTCTACCGTCTACACTCAGTCATTTGACCAGGGACAGACTTCACGTCACCCTGTCAACACTTAGGGCCAGCTCATGAGCTCTGCTGTGACCACTCCTGCCAACTTGGAGAAGAGCCTCCCAAGACTTGAGAATCACTGGACCCACTGGCTCCTTCCGTTCCCCTTGCATCGCACTGGCGATGGCTTTGTGCGGCAGGAGGCTGACCTTGGCACCCCTAACAATGACACCCCTGACCCTGAGGGTATCGTTGGTGCCACGTTCGGGTCCACTGAGTTTCCTCAGGCCATGGATGCACACCCCGTCCCCCTCACTCACCCCACCCACAGAGGCACTGGCCAGACATCTTGAGGAGGTGCAAGCTGTGGCTGAGGAAATTTGGAGGATCCATGACCCTGGATTGGTGGGGTCAGAGCTGCAGGTGCCCACCGAGTAAGGGCTGGCCTGTTGGTGTGGCTCGGGGTTAGGTTGTGGTTCTGGGTCCCCCACTCACTGGCTATGGATTGTAAACAACTTAATCAACCTCTTGGACCCTCAGTTTCCTCATCTGTGAGGATTTCATGAGGTACTTGGTGTTGGTGCCTGGTTGTAAGGATTTGGCTGGTCCTACATTTTGGAGCAGGCCTAGCGAAGACACTCACCTCTGTGAGTGGAGGGTCTGCGGAAGTGGAGGATGGAAGAAGGATAAAGCAGAGAGGAGGCTAGGGCTGCTCCTCAAGGCCCAAAGGACTGGGCTCAGTTTGCCTCCCACACCTACTGGGTGTTTGTGTGTCTGTCTTCTTTTTCTTTTCTGTTTTTTCCTTCCTCTCCCTTCTTCTTCTTCTTCTTCTTCTTCTTCTTCTTCTTCTTCTTCTTCCTCTTCTCTCTCTCTCTCTCTCTCTTCCTCCCTTCCTCCCTCCTTTCCTTCCTTCCTTCCTTCCTTCCTTCCTTCCTTCCTTCCTCTCTTTATTTCTTTCCTAACTTTAAATTACCTCCTCTGTCCGGTATCTCCAGAGTAGTTTGCAGCCTGTGTTTCAGTGCTGTCATTTGCTGTCTCATACAAGATCTGCTGTTGCTAGTTGCTCGTGCTTACGACCCTAAATCCAGTCTGAGTCACTAGAGGTGACAGACTGAGGTGTAGACCAAGGCCAGGCTGGCACAGGATGGTAACAGGAATGTGTTCCAGGCAGAAGAGGTCTGTGATGATGTTACAGGCATCCGGGCCAGTGCTGACACTGGTCATTCACTCCAGGTTTGCTGGGCCCAGGAGAGGGCTGTCTGTACCATCAAGATGCTAAACAGTCCGAGAACCCTTTGCCTCTCCCCAGACCATACAGGAAAACCTAAGTGGCTCTGAGTTGGTGTCCACGAGTATGCCAACTGGTATCCACATGGCAGAGTCCAGGAGAGGAAGCCACGGTCCCTGCTGCACACGACAGATGTGCTGTACGGCCTGCCTCCCAGCTGGCACACCATCTCCCACTCTTGTTTAAGAGGCTTGGGGTCTGACCTGGACCCTCTGCTCTGTCAGCCCACTCCTAGCAAGGGACGTCTGAAACAACTTTCCCTAGGGACAACCTGAAACAATTGGAACAATCCGATCTTGGTCTATGTATGTCGCTTGACCTTGGTCTGGACTGCTTACAGAAGACTGGCACCAAGTTGGTCTGCCTGTGGGTTCTGTTCCCGCCTGGAACCTCCGTTCTTGTTACTGGGTTTCTGGCTTTTGCTGAGGCCCGTCGTACACCTGCACACGTTATCCCTACTCCGGAACTGGTTTTCACACAACTCTGCTTTGGATTGCATTATTTCTCCTTAGCTTCCCAAACTGGAATCTACCCCTTGAATCTTCTTTTCCCATCTCTCTGGGGAATTACTTCTCTATCTATCTGTTTATTTTTGCCACCGCTTTGTTGAGATCCTCACATACCATTATGATTCACTCATTTAAAGTGCACAACTCCAAGGCGCCTGGGTGGCTCATTCGATTGAGCACCCAGCTCTTGGTTTCAGCTCAAGTCATGATCTCACAGTTCGTGAGATCCAACCCCGCGTTGGGCTCTGCACTAACAGCGTGGCACCTGCTTGGGATTCTCTCTCTCCCTCTCTCTCTCTGCCCTTTCTCTGCTCATGCTCTCTCTCTCTCCCAAAATAAATGAACAAACATGAAAAAAATTTAAAAATTAAGTGCACGACTCAATGGTTTTTTGTATATTCAAGGAGTTGTTCAGTGATATCAGCACATTTTTTTTAATCACCGTAAAAGGAAACCCCATCCCCACTCTACCTTCCCCCAACCCCACCCCTAGTCCTAGGCAACCCTTAATTTTCTTTCTGTCTGTATGGGTTTTCTTATACTGAACATTTCACATAAACGCAATCATAGAGTACGCTGTCCTTTATGACTGGCCTCTTTCCCTTAGCATAATGTTTTCAAGGTTCATCCATAGTGTAGCACTTACTTGTTTTTGTCGCTCAATAATATTCCATTGTATGGATATGCCATCTTTTGTTAATCCTTTTATCAGTTGGTGAATATTTGCCTAGTCGTAGGTTATGAAAATTTGCCCTTACGTTTACTTCTAAGAGGTCTACAGTTTTAGCTCTTACGTTTATGTCTTGGATCCATTTCAAGTTACTTTTTGCATATGTTGTGATGTGGTGGTCCAGATTCATTCTCTGGCATGTTGTCCCAGCACAACTTATTGAAAAGACTATCTCCCCCCGTTGGATTGTCTTGGCACCCTTGTTGAAAGTCAGTCAGTTGTAGAGGTGAGGGTTTATTTCTAGACTCTCAGTTCTATCCTGTCGTCTTTCCTTATTCTTCCACCGCACTGTCTTGATTATAGCAGCTTTGTGGTAAGTTGAAATCAGAGGTGGAAGTCCTCCAGCTTTGCTCTTTTCAAGGTTTTTTGGAGTCTCTTGTATTTCTACATGTATTTTAGGATTAGTTTGCTAATTTCTGCAAAGAAGCCATCTGGGGTTTGGATGAGGACTGTGTTGTCTTTAAATCGATTTGGAAAGTGTTGCCGTCTTAACGACATGGGGCCTTCCAATCCATGAATATGGGATGTCTTTCCATTCATTCCCTGAATCTTGACACTGCGCAATGCCACATACCTGTGCCACTCTGTATCTTTGCCTATTGCCCACCCCAGAAATTCAGCTTGTTTTACCTGGTAAGGTCTCTTGCCCCCATTCCCTACAGGCATTGGCCGTATTTGCCTCCTTGACGTGGCTTCCTTCCACTGTCAGCAGCTGCCATGACGACGCAGGGGGAACCTAATGGTCAGGTCCCCAAATCAAGCTCCTCTGGACCACTCACTGTCTACCAAACCCTTAGCTTTACAGTCTCCTCCTTGAAGGTGAGGATTCATGGTTATGGGCAGAATTTTCCATCTGTATCATTTCCCTATGGTGCAGCCAGAGTTGGGAAATAGAAACAGAAGACCACACACGCATGGATCTTGCCACCGAATTCAATCAATGAAGATCCAGGGACGGTGTACAAACCTGCAGGAGGGTCCCAGTATCCTCCAGAAGGGGGTCTGGGAAAGTAAAGGTAGAGGGGCTTGAAGTATCCCAGGTTGGGGTGAGCATATACATTGTCTGTGCTGACTGGGTCAGCTCACCAGCACACTCTCCCCACCAGTACCGGGACGTTTATTTCCACAAAGTAGTCCTTCCTGAGAATCAGGAGTGCTTTGTTTTGCCTGCCTGGGACTGGGAGAAGTTGGACAGTTCAGCTTTTCCATACAAGCAGGGCCTTTTGGGCCTGGATGCCTGCCATGCCCATGCAGAGAATGGCAGGTGTCACTTCCTTGGGCTTTTGTATCCGTCAAAGGCAACTACCGTATCAGCCTTCCACCCGCATGTTCCAATTCCAGCAATAACAAGGGATGCCCGCCCATGATACCATTGGGGCAAATGCTTCCAGAAGGCTGGGCATCTGTGCTCTTAGGACTCCATCACAGAGCATATTAACGATGCGTAAGTAGCCTGTTGTGCCCTTGGTGCTGATATGAATAAATATGGTTTGCTTTTCAGTTTGAATTTTCTGTTCTAGGTCTGCAAGGCCCGACTTCAGCCAGGTGGCAAAGAAAACCTCCATGGGTGCCAACTGTGCACTACGAAGAGCTTAAGAAAATCCATGTGTCGCCAGGAGCCACCTAACTAAGGCTCTGGGCCTTAGTTACCCAGAGCTCTATTTTAATATCCTAAACTATTTTCTCTATAAAAGTCTCCCAAGCCTTCTTTTACACCTGTTTTAGTTAGGTTAGTCTACATTGCAGTAACAGACCAACCTTAAGATACATTGAAATGTACTTCTCACCCATGCTAGGTCCCCTGACCGTTGCCTTTGGGCCTTGGGGAGGGGCAGTGGCCTCTAGACATTTCCCTGTCAGGCTGATCAAGTCCTCCCTCCTCCAGGTATGGCTCTGTGGGGGCAGCATGGAGGTCCTGCCTTGCTCGCGGGTGGCCCACATTGAGCGGAAGAAGAAACCCTACAACAGCAACATCGGTTTCTACACCAAGAGGAATGCTCTCCGGGTTGCTGAGGTCTGGATGGATGATTACAAGTCTCACGTGTACATAGCGTGGAACCTGCCACTGGAGGTAGGGCCCCAGCAGCCCTTCCCCATCACCCTGGACCAGTGATCCCGTCAGACAGGTCACTGATGGTGTCTCCTCAGAAAGATGCTTACACGTGCAAGATTGTAAGAGCATTTTGAAGGGGTTCACAGATCTCCAGGTGTTGGAAACCCTGCTTTAGGTGGGGCCTGGCACAATGGAACTCTCGAAATCCAGTTACAAAGAGTAGAAGGGTCTTATTGAATTAATCCCAGCCATACTGTAGTCATCCGGATGCCCTGCTCCTGAACGTCCATGGTGTTCTGGAAGCTTCTTAACCAATGACTCCATGATTTGCCCTCATTTTGCGCCCTCCCACGGAGCTCCGCCTGCCCCATGACATACACCCCTACCAGTTTACATGGCTCTTCAAGTCTCCTCCATATTCTTTCCAGAATACAGCCTAAGAAAACTCCCGTGTTGCCAAAGCCTGACAGGAGTATTGTGTGATGGCTGTGCCTTGATTTGGTTGGAATCCCTGCTCTGCCGCTTACCAGCTATGCAGTCTTGAACAAATCCATTTACTGCCTCCGTCCCTGAGGCTCCTTGCCTAGAAAATCCTTCCGAAGGTGACTGGGGGAACTGAATCTAAAGTACTCACTTAAGTAATAAGTACTAAAGTACCCCCATCTAAGTACTAGAGTACTCAGTTTAAGTACAGAGTACCAAAATCATCAATCTAGGTGCATGTCAATGCACTTAGATCCACAGCACAGCGGGTGACCCACCATAGTTGGGTTTATCTCTTCAGTCAGAGTACCTGTAGGTGTCTCAGCCATGTCCTGAGAGAGTCGCCTAGAATTGTTCCCTCTGAGGACCGGCAGATTTCAGGTTTCAGGAGGCGGGAGCCCAGAGCAGCAGCATATGTGCAGGATTTCTAGATAAAGAGGGTAAAAGTAAAGAATTTGTATCCTGTTGTTACAGTTATTGAAATAATGTTCCCAAGCATTGAAGCTCTTTTGGCCATAATAGCACTTTGTAGCTGTTAAACCAGAAGTGATTTGACATGTGGTTATTTATATAAAGATAGGTACCACTTGCTGAGCCCTGGCTATGTCCCTGGCACTCAGGAAGTATGATCAAAGGAGTCCCCTTAAACCTACTCCCTAAGCAGTATCTCATTTAGCGCCTCTGTTAACGACCTCATGACAGAAGAACTTTCTGCCTCAGTGTCCTTGCCTATAAAGCAGGGATTATTGACATTCATCTCCTGGGGCTCTTGTGAAGATAAAAACAAGGCTCAGAGTATAGCAACTGTGAAGGGCTCAATACATGCTAGCTTGATATGGACCTATTATGACGTCCATTTTACAGGTGAGTAGACTGAAACTCTGGGAGGTGACGTGTGACTTGCGTAAGGTCCTCCGTGTAGCACATGGCAGGGCAGGGCTGTGAACTCACATCCTTACTCGACTCTCCCCACAGCCCTGTGAAATCAGTGCAATCAGTATTATTATTCCCGTTTGTGAATTTACAGTGGCAGTGTGACTTAGGGTCATAAGCGCTCAAGGCGGCTGGCCGTCTTCCGACGCACATTTAGGGGGGCTTTCCTTTAACACCACCAGTTGGCTGTTGAAAGGAGGAATCTTAACGAAATAATATGAACTCTCCCTGGCCCCCAAGCTGCCGCCTGGCTGCCCGCCATTGTGGAGACAGCGTCCTGTCCCTCCTGGTTCATGGCCATCTTGCGGCAGAGCCTGTGGAGTCCTATTTCAGCTAGTTTATTTTCCCTTGTCAGCATGTAATGAACCCATTACAGGTTCATTTCTGTAAAAGCAGAGTGAATTATTCATTAGAACATCATTACAAGCTTTGCAATGGAAAATTATTTTCACTTCGGTGTATAATGAACTTCACAAAGGGCCAGCAAAGGGGGGAATCACACGTGTATAGAGAAGAAAGACAGGAGGTGGTTATAGGCATTTATTTTCCTGTCTTAATCAAATAATTCCTCTAATAACTGGCTCCGAGAGTCACTGAGGAAACGAGGGAAGATGCTGGGAACATAGGTTGTCAACATCAGTGCGTCCTAGGATCCCTTTTGTGTGGTGATGATAAGGACGGCTCCTTTGGGGGGCCACGTGCTGCACTCAGGGGACCGTAGTCTAGCCTGGGGCTCTGGGATCAAATGAGTCCCCTTAAACCTACTTCCCAAGCAAGCATGCAGGACGTCAGGTTTCTCTCTGATGGCTCTCCTCAAAAGCCACCCGCCTTCTTCTCCAGCCAGAGCTCCCCAGTCACTAATGCCCCCTGCTTCTCTCTACTTTCAGAATCCAGGAATTGACATCGGTGATGTCTCCGAAAGAAGAGCCTTGAGGAAAAGTTTAAAGTGTAAGAATTTCCAGTGGTACCTGGACCACGTTTACCCAGAAATGAGAAGATACAATAACACCATTGCATATGGGGAGGTAATTAAGACCACACGTGCCCTCAGCTTGGATGGCTGTGCAGTAGGCTGGGGATTGCTCTGATGGGGGAAAATAGAGGACAGATCCATTCATTCATTCATTCATTCATTCATTGAGTGTTTTTCGGAGGTACAGACCTGGCAGCAAGGCTCTCACCAGCTGGTGGGGGGACACATGTAATAAATGTTACAATGGGGGGACCAGAGGCTCTGGTAACCTGTTCCGTCTGGGGTGTAGAGTGCATGATCAGTTCTATTTGGGACATTTTGACTTTGAGGTCCCCTGGGACCCGTAAGAGGGACGTTGAGCAGGAAGTTGGAGATAAAGACAGGCAGTGACTGGAGCTGTCCACTGCTCAGTGCTGGCGGCCAGAACCCCTTGCCACCAACAAAAGGACAGACGCTCTTAGATCTTCTGTGATGAGACAACATCAACTCTCTAAACATTGAAATAGATAGACTTTTCTCTTATTACAAAGGCCATTAGTATGCATTTCAGAAAAATTTGAAAATGCTAATAAGGGGCAGCGAACACGTACAAGAGCTTTTGATGCACCAGGCACTATTCTAAGTGCTTTTCACCTGTGAACTCATTTTACCCTCCCTTTATGAGTATTATGTCCATGTTGTTGATAAGGAAGCTGAAGCTGAGACTTGGATGAATTCAATAATTACCGAAGGTCTCAGGCTGTAAGTCATGAAGCTGGCCTTGCACACAGGCATTCTGACTTCGTAGGTGATACTACATTTTGATGTGTGGTCTTTGTGTGTGTGTCCGTGTGTGCATTTTTTTTACTAAAAATATACACACGTGTATATTTTTATAAACACATCTGTATCTATGTATTGCTGCAGCCATGGTGTCCACATGTGGAATAATTTGAAATCATAGCATACAAGGAATATCTGTGTCATTTCTGCAGCCTTAGTAATGACTGTGCATGATACCACCTTTGTGTGCCGTGTTTTGCTCGATAATACAGACGTTTATGTTATTTCTGTTTTTTTCAATATCGTAAGCCCTACCGCTGAGAACATGCTGTGTGTAAGCCTTTTTACTTCCTTCCGTTGTGTGTTCGGATGAGGCACAGAGTGAGGCCAGGGCGCAGGGCGCCAGATGCACCAGACCCAGTGGTGACACCCCCACTAGCTCCAGTATTCGGGCTGCTTCCCAGAGCTGCTTGCGGCTGAAGCTAAGGCTCTCTTTGACTTACAGTGTTTCCTTTTTCTGTAACTGTGTATTTTCCCGCTTCATGCCCGATGCCTTTTATGGGAAGTAAATAAGGGTCAGATTAAACCGTCAGGGTGTGGGCGAGGTGTCCCTCTGGAGCCGGAATCTGGAATGGGAAGCATGTGTCTTGCAGGCACAGTCCATATAGTGATTAGGGGCGCGTGAAGACTGAATCACTGCACAGGGCTATCGGGAAGGTGAAACGAGCCGGGATACGTTGAGTTTTTAGACCAGTAGCTGGCACTCAGCACTGACTATTAACAGGTCCGAACTGCCTTATCTTTTCTTCTTCAAAACAAAAGTGTGGTCTGGGGGTTTAGGGTTATCAAAGTAAGGTCAAATAAAAGGAGGCATTGAAAAACAACAGGCTGTAAACGGATTATTCGTAAGACAATTGGGTGAATTGCCTAGTTCTTCGGAGAAAAAAACAATTGAGACCCTTGCAGCTCACCATATCCTGAAGTGTATTTCAGATGAACTTTAGCGTTAAATGAAAGAAAAGAAATGATAATAGGACCATACGGAAATGCATGTGCAGCTGGTCTCTGAAAGGGCCAGAGCTTCCTAAGAATGAAAGCCTTGGAAGAAAATGCAAAAGTAAAGGATAATGGATCCGAGCTTATAAATATTAAAATAATCTATACATCAACTGAATAGAGAAACAGTATGCCAAACCAGAAGAATAGTATAGATGAATGGACAATGCAAATAATATATAATGAGCTCCACAAACTGAATTACATCTTAATAATTAATTTAAATAAGAAAATAAAACACCCCCAAAGAAAAATAAAGTATAGGAGAAAACACACATGGTTGAAAAACATGGGACGTTTTTCATTGATTTCGTCATCGAAGACATTAAAATACTTTGAGGTAGCTTTGTGTTTCTGCCAAATAAACAAAGGTTCATTTTTGGAATACATGTGGGCATTCTGCCAGTAAGATCTTGGTTATATGAAAAATCACAGATCCTCTGGTGAGGGTGTAAATTGTAACAAGCTTTTTAAATAGCAGTTTGAACCACATGTATTAAAAGGCTTAATGATAGTCGCACTCTCATTTCTACCCTTATCCTAAGCAAATACTTTGAAATGAGCGCAAAGATTTGAGAGTAATTGTTCATCTCCGTGACTTTTTTTTTTATCAAAAAATTTGACTCTAACTTGAAGGTTAGTTAAATATACCATATTAATCGTTTGAAATATTTGCAGCCATTTCGAAAGGTATGTACAAAAGTTTAATGACTTGAGAGAAATGTTGATAGTCTAATTCTTAAGAGGAAAAGGTCAGGATTATAAAATTGGATTAGCTCCTTACTATTTTAGATTGAAAGCAAGTGAGAAAATAGCATGGGGAAATGGAGACACGGGTTGTAGTTACCTCTGGGTGGAGAGACAGGCAGCTTTTGTGAGGGTACTTTGTCACGTGTTCCCAATTATTGCTAATGTTTATATGATAATACCATAATGAGGAGGAAAATAGTATTAAAAAAATAAGGAATAAAAACGGGAAAATGAAAGACGATGGCCAGGACCCAGTTCCACAGGCTGTGCACTGAACAGCTCCAGGGCCTGTCATGCACATGAAGTACGATGTAAATGATGTCTCTGGAGCTGAACAGTGGGGTGGCCATGGAGTCAACGTAGAAATCATAGTCTGGTTTTGGGGAAAGGGGAGGCTTTTGTTTTTGCAAATCTCTCTATCTCTTTTAAGTGAGAAATTCAGTGCATACACTCTATAGGAAATATAAAGATGAAACAAAAGTTATTCCAAATCCCAATTCCCAGATATGATCAGTGTTAACATTTTAGGGCATTTGCTTTTATTACTCCTTCTCGGCTTGCTGAGCTCAACATATGCTAAAATATATTTCATATGGACTATAACATTAAATGAAAGAAGTCAAACTAATCAGATTCAGTTTGGTAACAAAATCTACCATTATTTAGACAACTCTATTTCTAACACTCCCTCCTACTGTTTCTTTTCACCACACCAGGCCCCCGAGCAACAGGAAAAAGAAGAAGGCAGAGTGAATATCGTACTATATTTGCAATTTATGTCCTCCGGTTTTCATGTACAATGCTGTTTGAGAGTCTTTCCCCAGGCCAGTGAATATCTCTGGGTTTAATGCTCCTTGCTCCTTCCCAATTTTTTAGCGGGCTTGTTTCTTGGCTTTAAAAAAACGTCCTCGTCACGTGAATTATCTGTGTCTCGTTGTTAATTGCATTATGGTAACCTGTAACATTCTGTTAAGTTTTTACTTAACTTCTCGTTAGTTCAGGGGCGCCTGGGTGGCTTGGTCGGTTAAGCATCTGACTTCGGCTCAGGTGATGATCTCACAGCTCCTGAGTTCGAGCCCCGCGTCAGGCTCTGTGCTGGCAGCTCGGAGCCCGGAGCCTGCTTCCGATTCTGCGTCTCCCTCTCTCTGCCCCTCCCCTGCTCATGCTCTGTCTCTGTCTCTCTCAAAAATAAATAAAAGATTTAAAAAAAATTCTCGTTAGTTCACAGGCAGTGTAATGTTAGTTTCAGGTGTGCAGTGTAGTGATTCGACCTGGTTAGATTACACTCCACTTGACCCTTCATGTTGGAGACTCAGGGATGAATTTTTTTCTTTTTTTTCAACAAACGTTAGAAGCTGTGCAGTTCCTGGAACGTGGGGTGGTTCTAGTTTTTGAGCCTGTTGCTCATCACAACAAGTGCCCTTCTTAATCCCCACCCCCCTCCACCCCCCATCCCCCTCCCCTCTGGTAAGCATCACTTTGTTCTCTATAGTGAAGAGTCTGTTTCTTGGTTTGCCTCTCTCTTTTTCCCTGTGTTGTTTTGTTTCTTAGACTCCACATGTGAGTGAAATCATATGGTGTGTGTCTTTTTCAGACTGATTTCACTTAGCTTAATACTCTCTAGCTCCATCCACATTGTTGCAGATGGCAAGATTTCATTCTTTTTTACGGCCGAATAATAGTCCATTGTGTGTTTTTACCACACCTTCTTTATCCATTCATCACTCGATGGACATTTGGGCTCTTTCCATAATATGGCTGTTGCAGATAGTGCTGCCGTAAACATCAGAGTGCAGGTACCCCCTTTAAATTAACATTTTTGCATTCTTTGTACCTAGTAGTGCAAAGATGCTCAGCCTCACTCATCATCAGGGAAATGCAATGAGATAGCAACTCACACCTGTCAGAATGGCCTAAAATCAACAACACAAGACACAACAGATGTTTGAGGATGCGGAGAAAGAGGAGCCCTCTTGCACTGTTGGTGGGAATGCAGACTGGCGCAGCCGCTTCGGAAAACAGTATGGCGGTTCCTTAAAATTTAAAACGAGAACAACCCTACGATCCAGCAACTGCACTACCTCTAATGTTTTGTTTTGTTGTTAATTCGTCTCCGAGTCTCCAAAATGAAGGGTCAGGGGGCATGTAACACAAGAACGTTAACACACTTTCTCCTTGACTGAGAAAGTTCATCAACTTCTCAGCCTTTGCTAATATTATCTGGGGTTTGGGGCACAAACATTCTTTTCCTTTATTTCCATTTTATACCTTTCAGAATAGCTTTACGGTTAAATTCATTTAAGTAACAAGATGTACGATTATTCAGGCAACTGTATTTTAACACTTAACTGCTAGCAGTCCTGTTTGCCACGCCCAGACCCCAGCATGGTGACAGAGGGAGACAGACACCTCTGAGCAGGTGTCAGCCCCAGTGTTTTTCATCCTGACCACAGCGATGGCGCCCAGGCCCACTTACAGAGTAAGCCACCTTCCCTTGCTTTTTAAATGTCTATTCACCTCTATTAGCTGGAATGCTTTAACGTGATTTTTTAAATTTTTTAATGTATTTTGAGAGAGACAGAGAGTGCAAGCAGGGGAGGGGAAGAGAGAGAGAACAAGAGAGAGAGAGAATTCCAAGCATGTTCCACACCGTCAGCGGGGAGCTCCGTGCGGGGCTTGAACTCATCAACTGAACCGTGAGACCATGACCTGAGCCAAAATCGAGTCGGACGCTCAACCAACTGAGCCACCCAGGCGCCCCTGCCTTAACATAATTTTTAAAGAAAGACACGTGCCCGCTTTATGTCCTGATTCTTCCATGTATGAGATACTGCTTTTCCACATGTAAAAGCAACTCAGTGAGCACAAAAACATTCACCGGGTCTTTGGTCAAAATTCTGTGGTTGGCTCATACTGCCCTCGTGGCCTGAAGTGCCTCTGCCCCTTGTTTGATTTTATTCATCTTTGTTATTCTCTTACCATTATTTATATGAAAGACCATGCACATACGGTATGCATAAAGCATACAGGTGCAATATAATAATATACAGATGGAATGGAGACGTGTTTTCGTTGCTGTCCTGGCAAAAATTCAGTCTTGCACGAGCTCTTCCTGTGTCTGTCTCTCCAGACCATGGACTGTTTCAGGGCAAGGACTGTGTTGTTTATTTTTGCATTCATTGAACTTAGCACAGTCCCAGGCACGTATGAGGCCCTCCATAATATTTATTAAGTTACTGAATAATAGATTTCTTTGCATAAACATTAGAAACAAAATTGAAAAGCCTGGCATTCTGAAATCATTATAGGGAACAAATATGCCATAAAAACAATACCTTAATATATTAGGAGCGCTTCTAAATCTACAATAAAACCACTGGAGATCCCAATGGGGAAATAAGCAGATAATTCTTAAAAAGGGAAAGAATTGCTAAACTTGAAACTCTCCAATTTCCTATTAATTGTAAATTCATAAAAACAAGAATGTCTTTCCTCACCTCTCAAAACAATATTCTCTATCACCTGTAATTTTTATTTTATCCTTCTCTTAAAAGCTTCATTAGACTCCGTTGGACACATTTTTATAATATTGCTCTTGTGTAGACATTAAAAAAAAAGACATAAGCAAAATACATTTGGTAGATGTTCTCACTTTCAACATCTTAATTCTTCTGAATTACTTTTTGACTCAGAAGTTTGTTTGGGTTTTTTTTTCCACGTAATTTATCCTTTGCCTCGTTGAAAGCATCGACAGTGAGCGTGTCCTCAAAGCATCTACAAAAGAACTAAAACACAGCATGGGGCTCCAAGGCGACTCAGCAGAGATCTCTTGCTTGGGACCTTTTGTGCAACATATCTGATTCATCACTTCTACCCCTCTGCATACATTTTTGGTAACTTGGGTTTAAAGCAATACCCCCGCCAATTTCTTTAGAATTTTTCTTCCAAGCAGCTTTCTTTTTTTTCCCTCCAGCTTTATTGAGATATAATTGACATATAAAGCTATATAAGCTTAAGGGGTCCAACATGTTGATTTGACACACTTACATATTATAAAGTGATTATTGCCATAGAGTTAGCTAACACCTCTGTTACATCCCCTCATTACCATCTCTTTTTTTGGTGATGAGAACATTTAAGATGATCTAATCGCTGGGTGATTTTCCAAGTATGTGATACAGTATTATTGGCTATGATTACCATGCTGTGCACTAGGTTCCCCAGCATCTAAGTTTGGATGTTTGTATACTTTGACCAACACAATATTTTTAAAGCATGAAACTCGGGACTGATAAGTATTTACATACCTTGTGGACGGGAATAGAAATTAGTCTGAAGCTTCTGGAAAGGATTTGGACGGCAGGTTTTAAGAACATTAAGGTAGCCCTACCTTCTGCTACCGTAACCGCAGTTCTAGGATTATTTTCTTAATAAAACCTGAAGGGTGAACAAGTTTTACACAGTTGCTCATTACGGTCCAACTTGAACAAAACGAAATTGTCTCAGAATTAGGGAAAAAAATTAACCGAATTTGGGAAAGGATGGTGAGCGATTGTTACTTTCTTCTACAGTTTTCAAGATATCTCAGTAGGATGGGGTTATTTTTGTAATCTTTAAAACAAACAAAAAAAAGGCAGTGAAACTCTGTTCAGTTGCCTGAACCTAAACACAGTTTGGGAGCACAGAAGCCAAGTGCCCCTTGCCTCCCTTCTTGATTTGTCTCTGGTTAGTTTGGTTTCCATGGAGGAGACAGAGTGTAAGACCAACAATGTTTTCCCACCGGTTTGAGATTGCAACATGGCGGGTGGGATGGACACCAGTCTAGGTTCCAACGAGACAAATTCTTCCGTGTTCCCAAAGAGATGTGCGTAGCTAGGTTCAGGGCTTTCGTCTTGGGGACTTTGGTCCGTTCTGCCACAGATGCATTCCAAACACCTAGCATGGTACCTGCCACCGTCTAGGCATCCAGTAAGTATTCTTTGAATATGTACATAAGTACAGAAATATATAAATAAATTGTTGCTCGGCGGCAGGGTTTTTGTTTGCTTTGGGGGATTACTGGTTTTAATGCCTCCATGCCAGCAGTGACTTCAGAAACTGACCCATGATTCCCGGGGTTATTAAAAGCAGTGTTGGTGTCGAGGCCCACTCTGGATAACCAGTGGGTAACTGGTGTTCCTATGTCCAGATGTTCCCTAGGCTTCTCTTCAGTGCTGGGGACGGGGGAGTTGTGTGTCAGCAGGGGCTAGGGGTGTTGCAGGCAGAGCGCTCATGCCCACAGCATCCGCTGAAGGACTTTGTCTTTCTTGCCAAAATGATCACCTCACAGAAAAGTCCGAACCAAGTCATGGCGGAACAAGGGTTGGGCAGCGGAATTTCCAACAGATGAGCTCTGATGGGTGATGTTTTGCCTATTCCTACAGCTTCGAAACAACAAGGCTAAAGACGTCTGCTTGGACCAGGGGCCACTGGAGAACCACACAGCAATACTGTACCCATGCCATGGCTGGGGACCCCAGGTAGGAGCCGGTCTCTGACCAGGAGGAGTAAAATCACCAGCCTCTAGAGGATCTGTGGGGCGTCTGTTGTTCTCTACTTTGTAGCTGTTCTGTGTTCGGAGATTTTAAGGAGAAGGGCGGGGGGTGGGGTGCATTCTGGTTGTTCCTGCATAGCAGTTGGGAAAAGATTCATGAGTGTTTGCATCAGCACAGATATTAAGAGGATCAATGGGCACACTGCATACCGGATAGAGAATGTGAATACGTTTCAGAGTCATGTGCAATTAGGCAAGTATCTGCCACATGGGCATACGTTCTAATCATAACTAAATATGCCCGCTTACGCGTACTTCAAAGAAATAACAGACTTCCTCATGAGAACATGCCTGACATGTTCATCCCGAAGGACCAGCTGGGTGGTAAGTGTGACCGGGTCTGTAAGTACAAAAGCTGAGTGCTAACTGGGGAAGAGAAACGTGCCGGTAGTAACATTTCAGAGAACACACGCCTTCTCCGGTTTCTCAGGAGAACACAGAATAACTCAAAAAGGGCAACACATTCGACCAACATTGTGAAAATAGAGCCTAGTCAATGAATTTCCCTTGGCAACTTTGTGCTAACCCAAGGTGTGTGCGCACATGTATGCATACATGTGTGTTTACGTATGTATGTGTGTGCATGTGTGTGAATAAAGAGCTTGGCAGAAATTGTCTGAGATTTGGGAGAAAACGTACCCAAAAATGTCATTAGACTTGACATTCACAAAAGTTTAAGACATTTTTTCATGTCAACTAATAGGAATAAAAGGCAGGCTACAAACGGGGAAAACATTTATGATGCGGTCCTCGTGGAGCACTAGACAGGTGATTCTGAGCCAGACTCAGTGATTCCCTCTCTCTGGATCTCAGTTTGCTCCTCTGTAATAGGAAGACACCGGACAAAATGCCCCGTCAGCTCCCTTGGTCCATCTCTTGTTCCGTGAACCCAAAGACATTCAGTTGCCAATTCATATTCAGGAGTCACGCGCGCACGTTCAGGCAGGCATTCGTTACGGCTCATGGGTTTCCTCTGTTCCTGGAACTTTTGCTTCCCGTTAAGCCAATACCTGGAAGGAGAGGAATTGTGTTCTCTCTACCATCATGACAGGTAGTTCTTTCCCTTTTTTTAAGTGTACTTATTTTGAGGGAGAGGGAGCAAGCGCGAGCAGGGGAGAGGGAGAGAGAGAATCCCAAGCAGGCTCTGAGCTGCCCAACGTGGAGCTCAATCCCATGAACCATGAGATCAGAACCTGAGCTGAAATTGAGAGCCAGACATTTACCCGACTGAACCACGCGGGCTGCCTCATGGCAGGGAGTTCTGATAGTCCAGACCCTCAGCATCCCTTCAGTGTGTGACAGGTCCTCTGAAGGTGGATAATGGGTACTGCGAGACAAATCGAATCCTGAGCCCTTTGCTTCTGGGGAGTAGACAGGCAGCATGGGGAAACTGAGGCACAGAGGAGCGAGTGCCTGTGAGCAAAGCAGATGAGAACCCACGCCCTCCAGCCTGACTAAAGTGCTCTACGTTCAAACCCAATGCATGTGTGTCAAGATGATTTACTTGGCTAAAAGCACGCGTGGGGAGCAGGAGAGCGACCAGGCTCTCCACAGGGAGGCACTCCGAGCAAAGGCATTAGGGACTAACGAATCCAGGGAGTGTCTCCGTTCATTTATCCGTTCGCTCAACGAGTGTATCTTTCTCACTGACCGCAGGTGCTGGTCACGAGTATATATGGCGGTGGGTAGGCTTTGGTCCCTGCTCTCAGATGGGTTCCACTTGAGGGAAGAGACAAAGAGACAGGAGACTCTATAGCATAGGAAGTGTGGAAAGAACAAGATAGCCCAGGGGCTGGAACACAGAAGGCGGCCCAGCATGGCTGGTGCTCAGAGTTGCGAGGGGGGAGGGCTGGCTGGGAGATCATGCAGAAGGGGATGGAGAGGTGGGTCTCCCAAGGCCAGAGAAGGCATGCTCCGAGACACAGGTCCTTGCCTTCATGGTGCAGCAGAATCACCTGGAAGGCCTGTGAAAGCCTTCTGGCTTCTGAACTTCTGCCCCCCCCCAGAGCTTCTGAGTCAGGGGGCCTGGGGTGGGAGGGGAGATTTTGCATTTCTAACAAGTTCCCAGATGATGCCATGATGCTGGCCTGACCAGTGTGGGACTCGACTCTGGGGGTACTAGGGAACCACCAGGGGCGCCGGGCGGGTGGTGGTGACGGCTTAGATCGGGCTTAGATTGAACTCTCGGAGGAGTTCAGAGAGGGGTGGATGCTACGGAAGCATCCTGGCCATCGGCCCCCGTTGACTCTCCAGCTCTTCCCTCGCAGGGTCTGGAGGTGACAAGGACCCTGGAAGCCTTGGCGACCCGGGCAGTGGAGGTGGGGAGCCGTGGCCTGCAAGGGATGGTCAAGTCAGACATTTAAGAGGCCGCATCTTGGGACAGGCCATATGACAAGCTGGCAATCGAGCCCAACTGGTGCTGGGTGAGCTGGCAGGGAGGGGGACATCGGGACATGGTGGTATCGCACCAGGAGGGCAGCGGGAGCCTGGACGCTAAGCCCTGGGGATGTCGGCTTTTGAGCCACACTGCTGTATGTGACTGTCATTCGGGAGATGCTGGGAGTAGCGTTTGGAAAAATACTTAACTCCCAGGTTTCTCCACCCAGTGTTCCGAACAGGTGACATTTGAGCTAAGTACTTGCTAACTGTAGCATAATAAGACACTGTCATGTTTAGATATCTGCATAATCAAAAACTGGCCTGTGAAGCCAACCTCTGGGCATGAGAAAAGGAATCAAGGTGGTCTAATAAATGTCTCCCAGAGATCTGAGGGCTTCCCGGTGCGGCTCCGGAATTCATCTTTCCTGGGTTCCACCTGCACACAGGGCTTTTTCCAATGAATTCTCCTCCCATTTAGTGGATTATAGAATGAAAAAGCAAGGGAGGCTGTCCATTGACCCCCCCCCCGCGCCCCAGCGCTGGAATGAACACCTAGGAGGGGACCATGGTTGTTTCCCATCAGCTGATTTTTTTAAGTAAGTCTAATGTTGTTTTCTGTTCTACCACATGTTCTGAATTGAGAAGGCACCCTGGGTACTTCTCTCCAGCTGCCAGGCTGCCCCCCCCCCCACCGTCGCTCATCAAGGTTTCCTCCCCCTCCTTGCAAAACCACTCCCTCTGCGCTGGGAGTGAGTTCCCCACCCGTCACGTGCCTTGGCATCTTTTAAAACCGCTCTGTAAAGTGCTTTGGGCAAACAGAGACTGAATCAAAGCTCCTGGAACGAGGCAACTCCCAGAAGAAGAAACTGGTGTTCCACGGACATTGTGAGCTTAATTAATGGACTCTCGGTCGTAATTTATTATCCGACAGCAATTAAACAGAGAGAAAATAAGCACCGAGGAGGGTGATCTCCTGTCTTCCAACATGTGTTTGCCAACAAAATGGAAAAGGTTCCTTGCCACTTGGAGAGCCTGCTCTCTCACAAGTGTCTATCAGCGAGCTGCTGGCCAGCCTCGCTCTTGTCCGGTTACTAATTTGGATTGGACACGTGCCCGTTTCTTTTCGAGCTCAAGTTTTACCTAAAAATGGGGTGTCAACGATGCAGCAATAGCCTCTGGTGTCAGCTCGACCTCATCGAGAGCCGGGGTTCTTGTCTAAGGAGGCCCTCGGCTCCCCCACCCGGCTCCAGGCTGCCGATCTGGGCCCAGGTCAGGTGGTTGCCCTGCAGGCCTATCAGCAATGAGATTGGCCTCTTCTGTCAGCCCCTTCCTGCTCCCTCCCCATCCACCTGGTCAACCTGTCAGCCACCCCCGGCCACTCAGCCACTCCTTCTGATTTCCCTTGAGGACCAAGGGCAAGGAGAGAGAAGGGTGGGCAGTGCTGCCCCCAGGGGCCCCCAGGCACATGCGCATCTTCCTTCTTACCGTTTAACAGCCCCAATGGCTCTGGGCTGCTCTCTTGAGCCCCTGCCACTGAGCTGTTGCTGAGGTCCCAACGGACTGTGGCCCAGAGCTTCATGGCACAGCCCTGAGCACTGGGCCAGAGCCATGGCTGGGCGGAGACAGGGAATAGAAATGCTGGCGATAGGGGCACCGGGGTGGCTCGGTCAGTTAGGCGTCTGACTCTTGAGTTCAGCTCAGGTCATGATCTCACGGTCTGTGGGTTTGAGCCCTGTATCGGGCCCTGCGCTGGCAGCGTGGAGCCTGCTTGGGATTCTCTCTCGCCCTCTCTCTCTCTCTCTGCCCCTCCACTGCTCGTGCTGTCTCTCTCTCTCTCTCTCTCAAAATAAATAAATAAACATTAAAAAATTGTTCATGCTGGCTGTAAACCCATTTCTGTTTTTAGTGATATGTTTAATCCTACCGGGTGGGTAGGTCCCCCCCCCCCGCCTCCACCCCCGATTTTACAAAAATGAGAACGTTGAGGTTCAGGTAGTGCCGTGACATTTTTCAAACTCAAGTCCTGTGACTCCTGCTCGTGAACCCTGGGCTGTGGCATCTGGCGCGTTCTGGGGAGCCCGTCTCATTCCCTTGAGTGAGCCCCCATGGTTCGCTAGCCCACGGGAAGGCGTGGTGGAAGGACTTGTGTTGAGCACGGACACAATGCTAGGCAAGAGGTAAGGGCAGAGGCATGGAGGTTGGTGGGGGGAACGTGCATATGGCATGTTCGGGGGACAGTGATATGGTTGTTGTAGGGCAACCAATAGGGACAGGGTATTGAGAGCCCTGGGTGCCAGGATGAGGGGCCGGGCCTCCCCCCTGAGCATCTCGGGTGTGGTCCAGAGAGCCGTGAGCCACCAACAGTGCGTCACAAAAGCCGACTGGCCCGTGAGTCCAACCCCAGACCTCCTGAAGCTACGGCCTGAGAATCTGCATGCTGTCATCTCCAAGTGTTTTCCTGTCTCAGTCAACACCGTCTGTTGGGCGTCCGTCACGGGCCAGGCTGTATGACTTACAGGTCAGATACATCTGTATTTGCCCGACGTGAGGCCCAGTGTCCCAACCGAATTCTTCTTTCCAGTTTATAATACTACTCCTACTTCTATATAATCGGGGTTGGTTTGTTTTTTTTTTTTTTCATTTTTGCGGTAAATTCATTCTTGTTAGCGTAACTGCTAGGTTTCCCTGACACATGCCGTCAGGTCACCTCACCTCGATCAAGGCCTGCCACCTCCAGAAGTCCCTTGAGCCCCTTCGTGATTAATCCCTCCCTCTGTCCCCAAATTTGAGGCCCAATTTCACCTCCTGGAATGGCCCACCTGGCAACAGTTCTGATACAGTTTCCTCCCTGAGCCGAGGCCCACAGCCGGCACGCCAGCACAAGGTTGGAGTCGGTGGTCCCCTGGGCGTGCAAGGCGCTCCCCGTGAAACAGCCCCTAGCTGTGGCGGAACATTCTTGGAGGTGTGTATCACAGAGGGGGGTGTCAGGCTCTGTCCCAAGGGCCCCTGTGACTCCCTGCACTCCAGGGAGGTATTGGAGGTCTCTCTTCTGCTTGCCCCCCCCCCCCATCAATACATTTTATTCTTCCTCCCCCTCCTTTTCAGAGAAGCTCCCATTCCTTGCCCTCGGTGAATTCATCACCAGAACGACAGATGAGAATTCTTTTATCCTGTAATTAAATTTAATCTGATCTTCGACTTATTCTTTGATGGCTTCATCTTTTAAGTGATACATCATCCAAACACCTTGTCACGATGATGCATTGTGCCAGGAAGGCGCTGGTGCCCCCCTGGAGTGACGGGGCTCCCACAGCTATTAGCACGCGGAAGGCACTCGGAAAACGCGGAAGTTAATGACATCCAAGCAGCCTCTTGGCTTCCAGGCAAAGTCATATAAGCGTTGGGGCTCAGGGGCTGGAACCGTCGAGAGCACACTGAGGGTACCACCCCCGGAAGGATGGCTTTGCCCCAGAAAACAGACCTGTGACTTGGGGGACGGGCCGCTCGCATTTGGTAAGAAGCAGGCCTGGGAATCCCTTTCAGTTCCTGGAGAGCATCATGAGGCCAGAGCTGGGGAGCTTTAGACCTTGTGGGAAAATCGGGTTGGAGGAGGGAGGGCAGCTACCCATGTTAAGGAAACCTGCAGAGACAAAAAAGAGAGGAGAGGGGAGAGAAAACGCCAGCGCTCTTTGACACATCCGAAATATGACACCACCGAGTCTCTGTACCATTCATTTCCATCTCTCATCTCCTGTGCGGTATTTTTAAAAACCCTCTCCTTGCGTCCCAGTGCAACACTTTATAAATTCATTTTGCCTCGTTGCAGATAGCAGGAATATTAAGCGCTTTTTTGTTGTTGTTGTTGTTCTTCTGACTCGTCTTCTCTCGAAATATTCAAACTGCTTCTGATTTTATTATTTCCAGGTTGTTAGCTCCTGCCTTCCAGGCCCTGCCTCCATCCAGCCTTTGTGAGCGTCCCTGGTGCCCACCTTCTCTGTAGACCTCCATGCACTTTGCACTTCTGAGACTTTCCCGAGGCTTCAGCTTTGCTTCCCTGTTTGATTTCCAATCCCCAGTTCACTTTTTTAAATTACCCCTGACAAGTGGATCTTGAGGTCCATGTACAGGAAGCAGGAATGCCCAATTTCCTAAATGGCATTTGGAAGTAAATGCACGTGAATTTTATCTTGCTTAAGGAGGACTCCAGGGTTAAGGAGGAATTACTGTATTACTGCTTTCTTGCCAGAATGGGTTGATGAACTATTCTTTCCAGAAAATCAGAATTCTTTTCCAGTAGAGATCCTTTTTTTTTCTTTTTTCCTTTCTTTCTCAATTTCAGAGAGAGAGAGAGAGACTGAGGGAGGGAGAGGGGCAAAGGGTGAGACAGATAGAAAATCTCAAGGAGGCCCCATGCTCAACATGGAGCTTGACCCAGGACTTGATCCCACGACCCTGGGATCATGACCTGAGCTGAAATCAAGAGTCGGACGCTCAAGACGGCTGAGTCACCCAGGTGCCCCTCCAGGAGAGATTCTTAGTTAAAACTTCTATGTCTGCTTAGAAGTTTAGTGGGTTTTTTTCTCCAGCCACAAAAAGTGATCCAGGTAGATTTTGTGTTAATGTTAGGTATGGAATAAGGAAAACTCACACTGAATAGTCAGATGGTGACCACATTTTCAACTGAACCTTTCTCCCTTCCTTGCCCAGAGCTGTTAAATTCAAAGAAAGTCACTGCTAATCTTTTCCCTTTCTACTAAAGATGCAACAGCATTGTAATGAGTTTGGAAAAAAAAATTTTAAATCATCCGTAATCTCGCCATCCTAAAACAACTATGATCATTTCCGAGGTGGGCTTCCAGCCCTTGCGTTTTCAAAGAAGTATGTTGCCTTCCTAGGCTGTTCACAAATCGTTGAATTAATGACATCGCTTCTTCTGAAGGACAAGAAGAGGGAGGTGGAACCTACTGGTGAAGAAGGTCTTCAGTGCCTTAGCACTACCAGGTGCAGTGGCGAAAGAGGAAAACATTACAATAGCCTCACCCCCCAGCCATTTAGTGCTGAGAGTTTCAGCGCTTCTTTGGAACAGCAATGTCTGTCGAATGGTTATTTTCAAAGACGTTGCTTGTTCAGAATGGAGAGGGTCTGAGAACCTAGCCAGTCAGACTTAAGGGCAGATCCCGAAGAGTTTATTGCTAGTGCAGCTCAGGCCATTGGTCTAAGATGTCAGGGCCTCCGAAGTCTGAGTTCCCATCAGAGAAGGCCAGAGGAAGACCAAATGTCAGTAGCACAATGTTCTAGACTGTTCTTATCTACTGTCCTACCACCTGCCTGGGTTAGAAGGTAGGGGTTGTGCAAAGTGCCAGGTTTGGGACAGCTTTCTGGAATCCCATCCATATGGGGACCACCAAGGGTGCCATATACACTGACATTGGTTCCAGAAAAGGGCCTTTTGCAGATTTCTCTGTGCCGTGGTGGTGTCATCACCAACCCCCTTCCTGAGAGTGCTGCCCTGCATGGCCTCCTGGCTTCCTCCTGCAGCTACAGGGGCCAAGTGCCAGGTGACGGAGCCTACTTTTCAAGAGATCCCTATCTTGCCTTCCTGATACTGCTCCCAACATTAAATGTCTGCAGGGCTTGAATCTGTGGCCCTCCATGGAAATGGAAATGTCAACCAGCCAAGAACTGAACACCTTCCCAAGAAGCCTTGCAGGAAGGCTTCGTGCACAAGGATGTGGGTTCTCGTCAGCTCGGGCTCACTATCCCCTACTTAAATGGTTGGTTTGGCCATGCACAGGATAGGAGATTTCAACCTGGGGGACATATGGTCATCCAAAGGCCCACGCTCGCACTCCAGATACTTTTTGTCATGGCATTCTCTGTTGGGAATGAGGCTCCTAATTCCAGTGCCAAGGTGGGTAGGAGCTAACGAGAGCCATGCATGGCTAAGTGGAGATCTCTGATCTCTGCACCTTAGCGAGACTGGAAATCAGGAAATGATACTTCACCCACATCTCACATCAAAGTTAATTTTTCCATGGTGATGCTGAGAGGTACCTTTCTGTGTGTGGTTGGCTTCTAAGCTGTGATCTTGGGCAAGACACTGAAGCTCCTCGTACTTCAGTTTCCTCCTCTGTAATGTAAATATCATAATAGTATCCACCTCATAGAGATGCTGTGTCAGTTAAACAAGCTAATCGATGAAAAGTTCTTAGACGAGGTCCACGGCACATGTCATATAAAGATGATGTCCATGGTGCTGAACGTGAGACCTTGGGAAAGCTTCAGTTTTCCAAGAGTCAGTTAGGTACACAGTATTCTACTTTTTGAGGCTATAAAAACCAGTAACAAATAGCAGTGAAAACTTGAACATCCCCAGGCACTTTGAGCACCTCAAATCCTCGTATACCTTGCAAGCAGTAGATTGGATCAGTGATATCCAAGGTTCCTTCCAGTTCTCAGGTTTTGGGACACATGAGCCTTCCATCATTCAGCTAGACTTCTAGCTTGGTTCAGTTCTTCAAGGCAATGCTACCTGGAAAGAAGGTTATTTGGAAAGATGGATGAGACATGGAGACTCCTACCGTCTAGGAATTCATAGTTAATTAAGGTGTTATTGTATAAAAGAGCTCGGTGATTGGCTGAATCCAACCACCAGTATTTTTTTTTTTTTTACTTATCAAATAAATTTCTATAGACTTCACCTTAATGATCAATATTATGCAATTTGTGACATTTTTTTCCTAATTTATTTTATCTTCAGACCAACTCAACAACATAAATACAGATATAATTTTCCTGATAGGCAAATCACTATATTTCAGAATATATAATCTACCAAAGTCTCATGCTATTTTTTTATTCTTGTATTTCTTTATTAATTGCCTCCTTTATAAGACAGCGAAATATCCAAATCTCGGAATCTTCTCCCTGGAATTTCACAATACCTTGTTGACAGAATTTCATTGTTTCTTGCATTGTTTCTGATAAATCTTCCATTGTTCCCATTTTAAAGATGGGGAAACTGAGTCTCCAAGACTAAAGAGGTTGGAATGCAGAGCATGAGGTGGGGAGTGACCAAACGTGAGGCCGGGTCAATAGGCAGGAGGCAGGAAGCGTACAATCCTATATGAATTTTAAGGAGCTTATTAGGCTTTATGCCAGCCCCCACCAGAAGCCATTGAAATATTGAAAACCTTTTAAGCAGAAGTTTGGGGTTTGATCTAATTCGTTTTTAGGAAGGAATCACTTGGGACTGCAGTTTGAGTTGCAGATTAGAGGCTCTTAAATTAGAGGCAAGAACTTCAGTTATGAGACTGTTATGATGAGCTTGACAAAAGTCAGTCACCTAAACCTGAGTAATGACAATGGGGATAGTAAGAAGTAGCCATATTTAAAATCTGATTAGGGACAAAATCAGACCCACCCTTGACACTCTACACAAGCTTAAATTGCAAATGGATTAAGAATCTAAATGTAAAATATGAAACTATATAAATACCAGAAAAGTAAAACTCAAAACCCAGAGACAATAATAGATGGATATATTTGACTACATTAAAAAAATTTTTTTTAACTTGCATGGCAACATAATACCACAAACACAGTAAAAAATACCTGACAAATGAGGAGAAAATATTTGTAACACGTACCACAAAGAGTAATTTTCTTGTAGTATAAAGGTTTCTTAAAAATTGAGGAACAAAGGACTAAAAATCTGATAGACAAATAAGAAAAAGACACAAGCAAACACGTTGCCAAAAAAGATACGTAAATGGCTCCTAAATGTACAAAAAAAAAATGTTCAAACTCATTCATAATTGGGGAAGTGCAAAGCAAAATAACACCAAGAAACCATTCCTCACCTTTTTTTTTTGCACATTTTGCATATTTGCAAAAATTAAAAAATTTGAGAACATGTTCCAGGTTCTGGAGAAAACTCCAGCCTCATAGGTTGCCTATAGAAATACAAATTGGTGCCTTTTTTTTTTTTTTTTTGAAGGGAGTTTGGCAATCCTTACCAAAGCTACAGTATGCTTACTTTTTGACCTAGCAATCCACTTGCAAAAATCTACACTGAAGATACATTTCCAACAATGTGAAAACACACATGTGCACTCCTGTATTATTTGCAGTTGCAAAATATTGGAAACCACTTTAATGCCCATTCGTAGGCAGAGATGCAGGGCCATCCCTGTGAACTGATACTGAGTGATTTCCCCATATGGTTAGATGCAAAAGGCAAATTACAAAGGAAGATGCTTAGTATGCTAACCGTTATTTAAGACAAATGGCCTCTGAAAAGTAAATACCTTTATCTGCTCATCTGTGCAAGAGATTCAGGAAGGATAAACCAGAAACTGATGAGATTGGTTACCTGCTGGAGGTGGGTGAGAACAGGGTGGACAGGACGTGGGAGCAGAATAAGGAATCAAAGGGGAGTGACACCTCTCAGTGCAGTTTTCTGTCAAGTCCTGACTCGTAGAACCACCGTGATATTGAAAATCTCTGAGAAATAATAATAATTTCAACATTCGAAGATGTAAGGAAGACCCACAATAGGATGCAAACAGTAAATGAAAAAAAAAAAATTCACCCAACTAAATGAATAACATAACTGCACTGTTGGATGGGGAAGAATAACGCCAATCTCAATGGCTTGGAACCGGTTTGGACAGTTTTGACTGGATTCTAGAAACTTAAAGGAAAAAAGAACCGTTGCCAATAACGCATTCTAGTCAGTAAGCTTGTTTTCCACAGGAGTCTGGGTTCACAATTCTGAAACTACTGTATGTGAACAAGTAAGTATATAAAGTATGGATAACGGACATGATTTCACTCATAGGTGGAATTTGAGAAACGTAACAGATGTTCATACGGGAAGGGCAGGAAAAATAAGACAAAAACAGAGAGGGAGGCAAACCATAAATACGGAGAACTCTTAAATACGGAGAACAAAATGTGGGTTGAAGGCGGTTGGGGGTGGGGAAAATGGGTAATGGACTTTAAGGAGGGCACTTGTTGGGATGAGCCCTGGGTGTTATATGTAACTGATGAGTCTATTCCTGAAGCCAAGACTACACGGTGTGTTAACTAACTTGAGGATAAAAAGAAAAAAGGAAAAAGAAAGTATGGATACTGGGAGCCTGGTCTCTTGCTGTCAGAGAAAGAGGTTATAAATAAGGAGAGGGTATGGCTAGAATGAATGTTGAGTTGCAATGTGAGGGATCAGGATGAAGTTATTTTATAGGTGCATGTAAAAATATATAAATATACATGTATAAAACATAGAGCGAGGTGTAGAAATAAATTTGTAGAAAATGTAGGCATAAAAACAAATGTGCCTATGGGTTGGTGTACATACGTATATTTCCTAGCTCTGAGAGCGTCTAGAAGCAATACAATCCAGTAGCAGTGAACACATCTAGCACCCAGATTTTGGATGACCCCAGGGATGGAGCGGAAAATACAGGGTAAGCCTGGAAAACCTTGTGGGCGGTGTCAGAATAAAAGGAAGTGCTCTTCAAAAGGTGTTGTCTTCTCAATAGAACGTAGGAGCCACCCCGAAAGGAGTTCCTTATGTCCAAAGCTGGAACTATATAGCTGGAATAATAAAATATTGGATTGTCACTCATACGACTTTTTATTTTTTTAATTTTTTTTAAGAATGCACATAAATTTATTTTTTTCAATATATGAAATTTATTGTCAAATTGGTTTCCATACGACACCCAGTGCTCATCCCAAAAGGTGCCCTCCTCAATACCCATCCCCCACCCTCCCCTCCCTCCCACCCCCCATCAACCCTCAGTTCTCAGTTTTTAAGAGTCTCTTATGCTTTGGCTCTCTCCCACTCTAACCTCTTTTTTTTTTTTTTCCTTCCCCTCCCCCATGGGTTTCTGTTACGTTTCTCAGGATCCACATAAGAGTGAAACCATATGGTGTCTGTCTTTCTCTGTATGGCTTATTTCACGTAGCATCACACTCTCCAGTTCCATCCACGTTGCTACAAAGGGCCATATTTCATTCTTTCTCATTGCCACGTAGTACTCCATTGTGTATATAAACCACAATTTCTTTATCCATTCATCAGTGGATGGACATTTAGGCTCTTTCCACAATTTGCCTATTGTTGAGAGTGCTGCTATAAACATTGGGGTACAAGTGCCCTTATGCATCAGTACTCCTGTATCCCTTGGGTAAATTCCTAGCAGTGCTATTGCTGGGTCTATTATAGGGTAGGTCTATTTTTAATTTTCTGAGGAACCTCCACAGTGTTTTCCAGAGCGGCTGTACCAGTTTGCATTCCCACCAACAGTGCGAGAGGGTTCCCGTTTCTCCACATCCTCTCCAGCATCTATAGTCTCCTGATTTGTTCATTTTGGCCACTCTGACTGGCGTGAGGTGGTATCTGAGTGTGGTTTTGATTTGTATTTCCCTGATGAGGAGCGACGTTGAGCATCTTTTCATGTGCCTGTTGGCCATCCGGATGTCTTCTTTAGAGAAGTGTCTATTCATGTTTTCTGCCCATCTCTTCACTGGGTTATTTGTTTTTCGGGTGTGGAGTTTGGTGAGCTCTTTATAGATTTTGGATACTAGCCCTTTGTCCGATATGTCATTTGCAAATATCCTTTCCCATCCCGTTGGGTGCCTTTTAGTTTTGTTGGTTGTTTCCTTTGCTGTGCAGAAGCTTTTTATCTTCATAAGGTCCCAGTAGTTCATTTTTGCTTTTAATTCCCTTGCCTTTGGGGATGTGTCGAGTAAGAGATTGCTATGGCTGAGGTCAGAGAGGTCTTTTCCTCTTTCTCCTCTAGGGTTTTGATGGTTTCCTGTCTCACATTCAGGTCCTTTATCCATTTTGAGTTTATTTTTGTGAATGGTGTGAGAAAGTGGTCTAGTTTCAACCTTCTGCATGTTGCTGTCCAGTTCTCCCAGCACCATTTGTTAAAGAGACTGTCTTTTTTCCATTGGATGTTCTTTCCTGCTTTGTCAAAGATGAGTTGGCCATACGTTTGTGGGTCTAGTTCTGGGGTTTCTATTCTATTCCATTGGTCTATGTGTCTGTTTTTGTGCCAATACCATGCTGTCTTGATGATGACAGCTGTGTAGTAGAGGCTAAAGTCTGGGATTGTGATGCCTCCTGCTTTGGTCTTCTTCTTCAAAATTACTTTGGCTATTCAGGGCCTTTTGTGGTTCCATCATATGACTTTTTAAAAATACATGAGTCCACAGTGACATAAACTCATGGAGAGAAAGGATAGCTCTTCCTTCAGTAGAAGTCTGCTTAGCAAATGCAGAAGGAATGTGGGAAGTGCAAATCACCCCGAGGCAGTCATACCAGTAATATGTGTTGAAGTCCAGAAGTAACAATGGATGCTAAAATTGGTGGGTGAAAATATGATGAAAACGGAGATATTTCCAGTTTCTGAGTATCTCCCTTTATAAAGGGAAAATAGTAACTTCACAGTTGAGAAGCCCAAAAGACACCGCCTTAACCAAGTGATCAAGGTTAACGTCACTAGTAATGAGACCTCACAGACCTCTGATCTGATGCCCCGAGAAGGGCACAGCCTCACCTCTGTGGTTTGTCTTGTTAAAAACGCACAACTATGACTTTAATCATGAGAAAACATCGGACAAACCCAAACTGAGGGACATTCTACAAAATAATTGCCCGGTACTCTTCAAAAGTGTCAAGGTCATTAAAAACAAGGGAAGACTGAGGAGCTATCCCAGATAGGAGGAAATTAAGGAGACGTGAGAACAGAATGCAGTGGGGGATCCTGGAAGAGAAAACATAGATGGAAACTGCTGAAGTTTCTGGGAGGTCTCCAGATTAGTCAATAGAATTGTACCAGTGTGAATTCCCTGGCTTGGGTGATCATGCCATGATTATGTAAGATACTAACTTTCGGGTAAGCTGGATGCCAGGTACACTGGGAACTCCCCGTGCTATATTTGCAAATTTTTTGTAAGTCTAAAACGACTTTGACCTAAAAAGTTTTTTAAAAAACATCTTTTGAGAGGTCTAGTTGACTGGAATTATTGGCGGAGAGGTCAAGGGAAGGGGTGAGGGAGGTTGGAGGTGATACTCCCCTGGCTTCACCAGGAGGTAGATAGTGGTGCCATTGTTGAGATTGGAGACATGGGTTTTGGAGGATGATGTGAGTTCTGTTTGGGGCGGTGTGAGTTTGGGGGGGGGGTGGGTCTTGGAAACCCCCACAGTGATGTCCTCCGGGCAGCCGGACATTCCAACCAGATGCTGAGGACAGAGTGGGAGAGGCAGATGGGGCTTTGGGAGGGTGCACCAAGAGAGAGCAGAGCACCGATCCTAAGACAGACCCTAGTGTGGCTACACGTTTAATGCTGCTGCCCCTCTAAAGGGGTGGCTTTACAGATGTAAAGCTGAGTTCTGAGAGTCCCCTCCAAGTCCACTCCAGGCAAGGGCATGTGAGATCTGGATCAAACTGGGGGAATGAAGTGGGGGGTGGGGAAGAGAAGGGTAGGAGTGTAGCAGGAGACCCTGCTGTGGGATCCAGCCTTCTCCGGATCAGGGGTCCAACTAGAAGTTACCCACAGACCTAGCCAGAGAGAACCCAATGGTCCAGGTAGCCACCTGGGGGTACTCGGCTTCCCGGAAGTATTGTCGGGGCTCTTGGGCCAGCAACCCTTGGACTTCTCTGAGAACAGGCAGAGAACGGGAAGGAAGCTGGGAGTGGCTGAGTGCCGGGAAGGAGCGGGGCCAGGAAATGCTGGCCCCATGAGGCCACGTGGGAGCCCATCGGAAAGAAAAGAAGTCTGGTGAATTAGAAACAAGGCCCAGTTCTCAACTGGCACATGAGGTCAGGGGGGAATAAGAACAACAAAACATACAGGGCTTCCTATGCCCCATGCCTTCTTCTCACTAAGTTACTTAATTCCACAACTACCCTATGACTTAAATTGTAAAATTATCCCCATTTTGAAAATGAGGAAATAGAGTCTCATAAGGCTTAAGTCCTAAGGTCATAAAACCATTACGTGGCAGAGCTTAGATTTCTAGAGCAGGCTCCACGGTCCAAGTCTTTAGCCATATAATAGACTGCCTCGTTGATGACACAGCACAAAGCCAGGAACCCTGTTTCAATTGGCAAAAATGAGAAGGTGAGACAGATTTGATTAAGATCTTGCTAAAAGGGGAGCCAAGTGTTTGCCGGCATTTCCACACTACACCCAGATAACAATCCTACCTTCCTATGTCACGCCACAGAGGCAAGAAAGAAATGTATCTGTTCATTGCAAAATAGAGTCTTTGCTTCCTGTAACTCAGGGTGAGCTTTGGAGGCATGCTTAGGAGTTGTCTCCAGATCTCTGGGGATTGGAGTGAACTATCCTGCTTGCCAGCCCCTCTCCCACTCGGCTCCTCTAACCCTCATCCTGGTGCTGCCCTCATTCCAGAAGGCTCCCAGCTCTCTCCACAAAGTTATGGCGGCCAGACCCTGCCATCCCCCGCCTCCACTGGCGATGCCTTTCTTCTTTCCACTCCTCAACCTGTCTCTGCAGGAAAACCACCCCCAAGGTTTTGTGGCATGAATGTGTTTCTCCGTTCGTTCTTGGTAGCGGTGCATTTTCTGGAAATCTAACGCTTTCTTCAAGCATGATGAGTCCTAATGGTGGAAGAAGACTGAAGAGGGAGGCCTTTGGAACCATCCAGTCCCCTAGGAACTAGCTCCCCCTACACAAAACATATCTGGTTCTATCGCCTACCTTCTAAGCTCCCAGGTAGATTTTTAAGTCAACTTTATTGAAGTAGAAGATCAGCACAATACACGTCATCTATTTAAAGTGTACACTTGGATGAGTTTTGACAGGGTACGTGCCTGCAGATCTCCCTTCCCAATCAAGCTACGTGACATTTCCATTTCCCCCAAAGATCCCCCGTCCCCGTTCTCCACCCCCAGCTGCCAAACACCATGTGTCTGCTTGAGATACAGTTGGAGACATTTTTCTTCCCTATTCAGTTTGGGATCAGGCACACTCTGGACAGTGACAGAGAAAGTCTGTTTGTTTTTAAGAATGTACATATGCACGCGTAATCGCCAGAAACCACTCCTTCGGCCAAGCAGCAAACAAATACATTCAGCCTACAGCAGGTTCAAATCGATGGAACCCGTCTCCCTGTGTCCGGAGTAGAAGCTGGGGAAAATGCATTTTTTTCATTTAACAGTGTGTTTCTGCACTGACTAGGCCTGGTTTTAAAATGACGAGAAAGACCCTTAATGTGAAAGCAATTGCAAGCCATGTTTTTATGGACAATTTGATGGATTGTGCTGTGCTCCAGAGTCATTCCACAATCATTTGGCTGGTTTTTGTTTATTTGGCTATAACCTGCATATTTCAGTTTTCCCTCAAGGCTGTTCAATGTGGGTTAATAGTTGTGTGTGCCTCTTAGATCATCTCAGATAGAAAATTCTTTTTCTCTGCTAAATGAGAATTAATTGTATTTGAGCTCAGAGGGTTTTTTTTTTTTTTTTTTCCTAATGCACTAGGGTTGTGGATAATGGCATTCGTTTCTCCTCTTGGGCCCAGCAGCCAAACCTAGAATAATCCCATTCAATTGAAAAGGCATTTATAGAGCGCTTGCTTTCTGCAAGATACTTTCCCACTCCTTGTGCAATATAAAAACGAGTAGGATGCTGCCGTCCTAAAACAATAGCAGCAACAACAACAGCGAAAAGCTATAGCAAGGAATGTCACAGAACACACAAGTAGGTAAGCTGAACGAGATCGCATCTGGGCAGGGGCTTTGTGGAACCAGGGGAGATCCGATAGGGGTAGGGTGGGGTATAGTCCACACAGGGAAGACTTCCGGCTGTTTTTGAGAGACCTCAAGTCACCTGTTGGACCGAGCCAAGAAACCAAGAGTTACAGCTGAAAAGCTAAGCTGGGGACTTACAATAGAAGATCATGGTTAAAAAAAAAAAAGTTTATTAAATCAGAGGGTACTAGAGCAACTGAAGGTTGCATCAGAGACTGATAGGATTTGAACCTGCAGGGGTAGGAAGGACAAGTAGAAACTGGCAGGGCCTGGAGGTGGGAGATCAGGAGGAAACACAGGAGAGGGGAATGGGAAGACTTGTAGCTTTGGGGATGGGGGAGCACGTAGGGGGGAAGATGACCCAAGTTTGCAAACCTAGAGCCTGGGAAGAGCTCAGGAGTACGGGTGTATAACCGGGAGCTGATTGCCTGCGGGCCATAACTGGGGAAGCGAGAAGCAACAAGTTTCGGGCAGTTACCGACTCAGGGGAGGAAGCTTCACCCATTGGCTCCTCAGTGGAGCACGTGATGGGTGAGTGCATGCTTCTCCTGCTCTTTGTGGGATTGCGTCGCTAGAACGTCGCAGTGAGCGTCGTACTGAGGTGGCAAATCCCACAGACAGTGGCTTGGCCTTGACTTTGTGGGGGAGCACGTGGGCAGAAGGTGAGAAGACAGCTTCCAACGACAGAGCAGATTAGATACTTTGAAGGGTCTGCCCACCGCTGCATAAGCAGATGCTAAATCAGCTACAACAAATATCATTTTAAACCCATGCTAGCTGCACAAAAAGCGGTTGTATCCATTAGCTTTTGCTGCATTAACAAATCACCCCAAGACACTTTCAGATAAAGAATCTGAGAGGGTTTCCTATGACAGATAGTCACCAAAGGAAATACTTCTTCTTGTAGAAGGAGATTGAGCTCAGAAGAGTGTCCTGAGCAAAGAATGAATTATAAACAAAGAAATTTATAAACATACAAGTAAATCCAAAGAAACGTTTCTTGGGGCGCCTGGGTGGTTCAGTTGGTTAAGCGGCCGACTTCGGCTCAGGTCATGATCTCACGGTCCGTGAGTTCGAGCCCCGCGTCGGGCTCTGGGCTGACAGTTCAGAGCCTGGAGCCCATTTCAGATTCTGTGTCTCCCTCTCTCTCTGCCCCTCCCCTGTTCATGCTCTGTCTCTCTCCGTCTCAAAAATAAATAAACGTTAAAAAATTTTAAAAAAAAAAGTTTCTTACGTAATAAGAATAATGTCTACATTGGGGCAAGGAAATATAACCAAAGGCTGAGCAGTTAAAAGGAGGTGATCAAATTTAGTGTCCTAACATCCTTGAATTTTATTGAGTGGAGTAGACATTTGAATATTGAATAATTTGCAGGGCACCTGGGTGGCTCAGTCAGTTAAGCATCGGACTTTGGCTCAGGTCATGATCTCATGGTTCATGGGTTCGAGCCCTGCATCCCGCTCTGTGCTGACAGCTCAGAGCCTGGAGCCTGCCTCAGATTCTGTGTCCCCCTCTCTCTCTGCCCCACCCCTGCTTGTGCTCTCTCTCTGTCTTTCAAAAATGAATAAACATTAAAAAAATAAAATTTAGAATATTGAATAATTTGCTCAGTAGTTAATATTAAGTTTCAAGAGTGAACCGTAAAATAATAGAAATGAATAGAATTTCCAAATCCATAGAGGAGAACAATGAAATATGATAATATTCCAACAAACAAATCAAACTGAACCAATCCCAACTAAAGCAAATAAAGGAGAAAAGGGAAACAGAGAAGGCTGGATGCACAGAAAGCACAAAGAAGGATGGTAGAAATAAGGCCATATATATCATTAAGTGCAATAAAAACAAATTGACTAAACATTTTGGCTAAAAAACGTAGATTGTCACCCTAGTTTTTTTTTTTTAATCCAGGAGTATTCTGTTTCCAAGAGACACATCTAAACATAGGAGAGAGAGGTTGAAAGTAAAAGCATGGAAACAGGCAATCCTAAAGGGCAGGATGCTGGGGTAACTAAACAAAGCACCTTCCACACAAAACGGATTCTTAAAAATGAAGTGTTCTGTTTCATGACCATGAAACTCACCAGGATGGTAGAATCCTTCTCGGCTTGGGTGCTCCTCTCACATCTGTTATCTTCTCCCCTCTTTCCGTGCAACCACTTGAGTTGAGACCTTCATCAGCCCCTTCGCCTTCCATCATGTCCCGTGGCAGGTCATTGCCCATTTGGCAGCCAGTGTGGTTTTCCCACAAGTCAGGTGGCTCCTCAAGAAAAAGCCCCGATCCCTAAGCACCATGTGTCTACATAATGCAGTCTCATCTGCACTCTCTCCCACCTCCCCGCTTCTGCCCCATCACAGCCATCACGCTCCCTCATGGTGAGCTATGCTTAGATCATCCAAAACACTGCATTTCTTCTGGTCTCTAGGCCTTTGGATATGTGCTCACCTTGTCTGATCTGATCTGCCCTCTCCTACTCAGTTGTTCGGCTGACTCCAACAATGCCCACTCTTCACTCTTCACTCAAATGCCCCTTCTTCTCGGATGCCTTTTCTGACCTCCCTCTTCTGAATCAGGGCCTCTTCTGCTCTGGCTATAAGAGCCCACTTAGCATATTTCATCACATTATGTCACACTGTCATCCTCACCTCCTTATTTGCCTGCCTCCCTGAGTAAGCTGCGAGCTCCTTGAAGACAAGTACAGTGCCACTCATTCATGATGTCAACAGCATTTATCAAGTGCCTACTACGTGCAGGCATCCTTCTAAGAGGTGGGGATACAGCCATGAACAAAAAAGACAAAACTTCTGTCTCATGCCTCTCACATTCTACTGGATGGAGCCAGACAACTAACCCTATAAATAAGGAGAAGATATCATCTATAAGGAGACAATATGTGCTTGGAAGGATATAAAGCAAGAAAGGGGATATAGAATACATGATGAGGGTGAAATTTTAAGTAAGATGGTCAAGAAGATGACATTTAAGCAGGAACTTGGAAGAGGTGAGAGAGTGAGCCATTCAAATACCGGGGAAGGAACATTCAAGAGAGAAGAACGGCCAATGCAAAGACTCTGAACAGGAACAAGTATGGCCTGTTCATGGACCAACAAGGAAGCCAGTGTGGCTGGAGTGGAGTCAGCAAAGGGTACAGTGGTAGAAGTTGAGCACAAGCAGCTATTATTAGGTTGCATTGGGTCTTTGTAGCCCTTTGTAAGGATTTGACTTTTATTTTGAAGGAAATGGGAAGCCTTTGGAGGATGTTGACCTGACTCCAACTTGAAATAACATAATTTTAAACAATGTAATATTTTAAAAGCAATCATTGATTGTTAATATGGCAATCCAGTGCCATATTGAAAAAAAAAAAAAAAAAGACCAAGGGAGGCAAGGGTGAGAGCTGGGAGACAAATTAGGAGGTCATTGTACTAATCTAGTCAAGAGACAAATGTGGCTGGGTACAGCGAGGTAGCAGTGGAGGTGAAATCTGAGTGTAGTTTGCTAATGGTTGAATATGGTGGGTCAGGGGAAGAGGCGAGGACGAAGCCAAAGTGTTTGGACCCAGCAACTGGAAGGATGGAGTTCTCATTACCAAGATAGAACCAATACTGTTTTGATCCTATAAATCTGAAATGTTTATTAGAGCCCCAAAGGTATGTCCAGTGGTGAGTTAGATAGACAAATCTGGAATTGAGGAGAAAGTTTGGTTCGGAGATAGAAACTTGGCGCAATTAGCCAAGTTAGCGTATAGATGCCACTGATAGGCCCTAGAATGGCAGGCTTTCCAGGAGAGTGGGTGTAGAATGGCAGGCTCTCCAGGAGAGGTGGTTTCACCTGCACCCTGCGTAGTGTCTGGCCCACAGTTGGTGCCCCATAGAAAGACTAAGAAAAAACAATTGAAGTTGGTAATTAATGAATCCTGTTGACCTTCAAGAGAGCAATGTCAATGCAGAGTGGTGGTAGCAGCCAAATTGTAAGGCACTAAGGAAAGAGAGAGCAGAAAACCAAGAACAAAATAAGGAGAATGAAAGCTGTGACTGGAGATTTTCTGGGCATAAAGATCTGGTTATGCTTGCAGCTTGGAAGAAATGAAGGAGAAGGGAGAAATAATGACTTAAGGTACCCGCGGAGCCAGGAGGAGACGGAGCTGGAGGAAATGAGCAAATGTGAAGGAAGGGAAGTATTGAAGGGTAGAGAAGGTAACTTCTCCACAAAGTGGGAGGCAAAAATCCCCTTGACCAGTGAGGGCCCAAGACACCACGCTACAGGTTAGGATGAAGGCACATTTTAAGAATCTAGACCTTGCTGGGGATGGGAAGGATGCGGGCTGGCAGAGTCACGTGAGGCAAATGATAAGATGACTTGGGGCACCATTGGAATATGGGTCCGCAGCGGGTGCAGGCAGTCGGCACCTGGCCCTGACCCTGTGGAAGCAGGAGCCAAGGGCACCTGCAGAGCCAGCAGTCCTGAGCGACCAGGAGGTACCAGGGTGGCTGCCTGTGGTTCACAGAGATATATTAAAGACCCTGCTTGCACTAGCAATGGACATTCCAAAAAGGAAATTAAGAAAACAATATCATTGACAGTAGCATCAAAAAAGATAAAATACCTAGGAATACATTAATCAAAAAAGTATACGTCTTGTACACTGAAAACTACAAAACATTGTGGAAAAAATGGAAGACCTAAATAAAAAAAAATATACACTGTGTTCTTCGATGGAAAGACTTAACTGCTGTTATGGCAGTACTCCCTGAGTTAATCTACAGATTCAGTGCATTACCTATCAAAATTCCAACTCCCTTTTTTGCACAAATGGAAAAGATAATCCTAAGATGCATGTGAAAATGCAAGGGACCCAGAGTGGCCAGAACAATATTGAAAAAGAACAAAGTTAGAAGACTCACACTTCCAATTCTCTTTTTTAAATATAATTTATTGTCAAAATGGCTAACGTACCGTGTGTACAGTGTGTTCTTGGTTTTGGGGGTAGATTCCCCCCACACTTCCAATTCTTAAACTTACTACAAAGCCATACTAATCAAGCCATTCTGATGCTATCATAAGGATAGGCACATAGATCAATGGAACAGAATTGAGAGTCCAGGAATAACCCTTCACATTTATAATCAATTTTTTTTAACAAGGATGACAAGACAATTCAACAGGGAAGAATAGTCTTTTCAACAAATGATCTTGGGACAATAAATATTCACCTGAAAAAGAACAAATCTGGACCCATACCTTACCTCATATTTGAAATTAACTCAAAATGGATCAAAGATCTAAAGGTAACAGCTTAAACTCTAAAATTCTTAGAAGACGTAGAGGTAAATCTTCGTGACCTTGGGTTTGGCAGTGTTTCTTGGACGTGATATCAAAAGCACAAGCAACCAAAGGAAAACAACTGATAAATTGAACTTCCTCAAAATTAAAAATTTTGTGCTTCAAAGGACACTCTCAAGAAAGTGGAAAACCAACCCACAGAATGGGAGAAAATACATGAACTCATACATATACCTGAAAAAGATCTGGCATCCAGAATATATAAAGAACTCTTACAACTCAACAAAAAAGGGACAATTTGTCCATGAAAAAAAAATGGGCAAAATATCTGAGTTGACATTTCTCCAAAGAAGATCTACAAAGTGGCCAGTAAGCACATGAAAAAATGCTCGATGGCATTAGTTATTAGGGAGATGTAAATCAAAACCACAATGAGATACCACTCCACACCCAGTTGATGACTAGAATTTTTTTTTTAAGGAAAGAAAAACAGACAATAACAAGAGTTGGCCAGGATGTGGATGAATTGGAACCCTGGGCACGTAAGCTGGTACAGCTGCTTTGAGATAGTTTGGCAACTCCTCGAAAAGTTAAGCACCAATTTACCATATGACCCAACAATTAGCATTTCTACTTCTAGTTATATAGTTAAGAGAATTGAAAACCTATGCCTCACAAAAACTTATATGGGAATGTTCATAGTGGTATCATTCATGATAGCCAAAAAGTAGAAAAAAGCCCAAATATCCATCACTTGGTCCATGGGTACCCAGTATGGTCAAGAAGAAAATGAGATACTCCCACACCACCTTTGAGGGAGACACCAGATCATGTTGCACCAAAGACTTGAGAGGAGATGCCGTGGGGGTGGGAGAGTTACAGAAGACCCTGTGGAATGGAAAGAATCGCCCTGAAGTCTAGGAAAGTTGAGGACAGAATATTCTAGAGGAGGGCCAGTAAATAACTTTTCTAGTCAGGGAAACAGCTGGAGCAAAGCCTTGGAGGCGGAACAGAGGTCCTTAAGGAAGGAATATCATGTCTGGGGAGCTGGAAGGTGGACTAGACAGTGGTCCAAAGACACCACAAAGACTCGTGATCCGGGACTGAGACAAGAAGGAGGATGTGGTCGGCATGAGGTCCAGACACGCACCACGTGCATGAGAAGCAGTGTGAGATCTGTTGGCATAACTTTAGTACCATCGTCCTTTCAGACCACGGTCCCCTTCCCACGACCCTGGCCCCTTGGCCAGGTCCACAGAGCCTCTGTTTGTTCCCTCCTCGTATGGGTCTTTAGCTTGGGAAGCCACCTTCCCCCAGATTGGAAATCCTATAGGACCCTCCTCAACCCTCCCTGCCCAACTCCCTTAGGGCTGGCACTTGGCCTTTGCAGGTCCTACTGGTTGGGATCTCGTCCTTTGCTCACAGACCCTCAGAAAAGAGAGCCTCTGACTCCTGGTGGCATTTAGCTTCGCTCTTTAAACATCTGGGTCACAGATATGCTCAGTTAATTAATGTTCTTAGCACTGTTCATTTGCCTGCTGGATAATAGATTGATTCATAATTTCAATAAGCAGCTGTGTATATCTTTCCCCTGAACATAAAGGCAGCCTGCTGTCATTCATCACTTTGCATTTGGTGAATTTGAGTATATTCAGAGAGACATTGTTTAGGGAGGGGTGAGGAGGGCTTCTGATTTTATCTTTTTGCCTCTAACAATCACTCTGATTTGGAACTAATTTGGGTTTAAAGCACACGTTACCCGCATCTCTCACAAGGGCACTTAATAAAGCCCCTGTCACTTGTTTCAGAGGGCACCAGGTGGGCTCTCCTTTGGTGATCAAAGCAAAGGGTTTCTGAGTGGTTGTCCTCAGGAATGAGGACCCCTGCAGAAAATCCCGTCCCCTGGAGAAGAGGCACTGAGCAGAGCTGCCTCCTTGCTCCGTTCCTGACCAGAAACGCCCAGGCTCTCGGGAGGAGCCCAGGGTCACGTAGGAGGAGGCCCTTCTGCTGCCCAGCTCTGGCCCAGGGCGGCCAACCATCGGGTCTCTAGGGTCCCAAGGAGAGAGGCCAGGACCTTGCCAGGTGACCAAATGTCCTCATGCCTCAGTTTCTTCGTCTTTAAAACGCGGAGAGCAGTAGAAACCTATCTCAGAGTTGTCGTACGAATTACGTTCTTTATCCTCTGCGAGATGCTTAGAAATGGTGCAGGGTATGCCTTTAATACACACAAGCTGGTCATTTTGTTTTTTGATTCATTCAGCACCAGCTGTATATTAACGATCTTCACTCCTGCCCCCGCCCACCTCCTAGGACGTGAGAGCAAAAATGAGAGATGTATCTTCCTGTCTCATTGCCCTCACCAGCCTGCATTGGCGTTATCTAAGGGGGAACATAGCCCCGTCCTTACATTCCCAGAAAGCTGTTCCCAGGCTGGGCACACAGAGAACTCTTCAAAACATGCCTGTTGGAGTTTAAACGAATAGACATGGCCGCGTCTTTTAAATGATGTTGTTCACCACGTTGATAACATCCACAAACACGTTTTGAGCACTTGGTCTGTCATTTTCCCCCAGCAAGGAATGAAATTAATTAGACGCAGTCTCTGGCCCCCAAAAGAGTGCGAAAGACAGATGGATGCATTCGCTCAAAAGTTGGTATCCAGGATTATAAACAACATGGATGAACGGGAGAGGGAGGCCACTGAAGTAGCATGGGCCCCGCCGCGGGAAGGGTTGATAGGCAACAGCATCTGTGTATCAGTCAGCTCTTGCTGCGTAACAACTACTCCAACTTAGTGGTTTATCGTTGCCCATGAGTCTATAGGTCAGCCAGACGGTTCTGTGATCTGGACCAGGCTCGGCTGACTTCAGCTGGGCTCATTCACACATCTCCTGGCGGCCAGGAGGCCGGCCGAGGGCTGCTGAATCTAGGACAACCTCACCCACTTGTCCGGTGGTTGGCTGGCTGTTGGTTGGGCCACCTGTCTCTCCTCCTCTGGCAGGCCATCCAGAGCTTCCTGCCAGGGTGGCAGCAGGTTTCCAAGAGCAAGAGGGTGGAAACATGCAAGGCTAAAGGGCTAGTCCAGCACGTGGCACATCCTCCCTTCCGCTGTGTTCTGTGGGCCAGAGCAAGTCGCCGGTTTTCAAGGGATGGGGAAATAGAGTCCACGTGGCTCTAAAAGTCACAGTGCCCAGGGTGTATAGAAGGAAGGAGTGAAGGATGTGGCTGTTTTGGCAATCTACCACAATCCCCCAGGATTTGTTGCTGTGCGTGGAGCAGGCAGCAAGTGCCAGGACTGTGTCGCACATTTAGGACGCTTCTGCTTTTTCATCACTGTAAATAATGGTGCAGTAAAGACCCTAGACGTGAACTCGTCTTTGCGGTTGTGATCGTTACCTTGGGATGGATGTCTGAAGGGGAATTTATTGGGTCAAAAGAAGAAAACATTTTAACAGCATGGAGTCTATATTTTGAAATTCCCTTTTTGACCGGCTGTAGCAACTTACCCCCGCTCCAGCCCATTTTCTGTTAACCATGAAAACACGGGAATAGGGTTGTTGCTGTTGTTTTTTTTCAATGCGGTATCGCGTTGCCGTTTTAGTTTATTTATTTTAACACCTATCAGGTTGAATGTTTTGTAATGTGTTTCTCTTTTGGTGAGCTGCCTCTTTGGGCACTTTACAGCAGGGTGGAATGAATGAACTAATCCCAATTTACAAATGGGGAGGAAACGCGGGCTCAGAGAGGTTAAGTGACTGCTTCGAGGGGGCCCTGCCAGCTGGAAGCAGAGCCAAGCTTTGAAATCAGATGTCCTGTGCTTTTACTGATCCCTGCTCCCCCCGTGTTGCTGAGCAGAAGGCTAGAATCCAGAGACGCTGACCGAGGGCATGCTTAGAAGAAAATCAGACCGGCCCTGGGGGAGCAGGATCCAGCCAGGGAGGGGGCTTCCTGAGCAGGGCTCGCCTGTGAATTGCGTGTTTGGTGGCCAAGACCGCGGTACTGGCAGAGGCCTGGATGAGACATGCGGGCCCGAGGCCCCTGTCCCCACCTCTCATCTGCTCTCTCCCCAGCTTGCCCGCTACACCAAGGAGGGCTTCCTGCACTTGGGAGCCCTGGGGACCACCACGCTCCTCCCTGACACCCGCTGCCTGGTGGACAACTCCAAGAGTCGGCTGCCCCAGCTCCTCGACTGTGACAAAGTCAAGAGCAGCCTGTACAAGCGCTGGAATTTCATCCAGGTGGGTACCCCCTGGGAAGGGCCAGCACCCCAGAGCAGGTAAGGCTGCTGCAGACCACAGGGAAGTCCGACCTCCCCAAGGAACGGTGCCCAGGAAAGCACACCAAAGGTCTCCAGCCCCGGGCCAGCCTCGTGAACCCAGGGCACGTCCGGGGGGGGAACCGGCGGTGGCGGGGGCCTTCCACCTGGGACAGCTTCCCGGGTCCCTTCGGCAGCACCAGGCCGGCTGGGCTCCGGCAGATCTCGGGAGGGGAGTGTGGGCGATGTCCCTGAAATCTGCTAAGTGTCTACAGCCGCTGCGATTGAGAAAGCCAGACCTGGAATATCCCTGCAAATTCCGCATTCCCACACCGTCGCCCATCGGGGCCGGTCCCCTGGCTCAGCCATTCAGACTTGGTGAAGCCGATGGCCATTCTGACTTCGGGGTTTCTGGATGGTCCCTCCCCGTGGGCAAACAATTTTGGTGGGACTGTTCCCCAGGAGAGGCCACGCGCCAGGCCTCTTTCTCTGTCTCTCTCCCTGTCTCTCTGTCCCTGTCTCTCTCCCTCTCTCTCTCTCTCTCTCTCTGCCTTTCGGCCTCTTTTCCTCTCATGGTCTGATCCCTCTCTTTCTCTCTCTATCGGTCTTATTCTCTATATCTCTGTCTCCGCCGATCTGTTTCCGTTCTCTGTGTCTCTCTATGTCTCCCTGTCTATGTCTCCATCTGTCTCTCCGCCTTTTACCTAGAACGGAGCCATCATGAATAAGGGCACGGGGCGCTGCCTCGAGGTGGAGAACCGGGGCCTGGCTGGCATCGACCTCATCCTCCGCAGCTGCACGGGGCAGAGGTGGACGATTAAGAACTCGATCAAGTAGCGGGGAGGAGCAGGGGCCCCCGGAGCCTGGCCCCCGGGACAAGGTCTGCCCGTCTTCTGGGCCAGCCGCACTGGTGAAGAGACAGCGAGGAGCCAGCCGGGGCTCAGCAGCCCTTCCGGGGCTTCTCCAGGGGCCCCGGATGGAGACTTGGTGTCCCCAGTGGGTGCTCAGCTGCCGTGAGGCTCGTGCCCCCTGGAAAAGCCCCCCGACCCTTCTCTGGGAACCCGGGAGCCGTGTCTTCTGCAGCCTGGATGTGGACCTCGTACCATGGAGTGAACCCCCCGCGTCCTCCTCGTCGTCTTCGCAGCCACAATCAGGACTGGGACCGGCAGGGGCCCCTCCTCGTCCTCGTCTCTTGCAGCTGCAGCAGCTTCTGAGTGCCACCCCGCCCCTCGGCAAGGTGGGGGGTGGCGCTCAGTCACGTCCTATCTGCCCCTCCTCAGAGGAGGCAGTCAGGCCCTGGGACTCCGTTTCCCTGGAGGTTGCCTCTGCCCCGATGCCCATTTGCAGCCCGAGGCAGCCTCCACCCCAACCCTTAGCGGCAGACGGCTTTGGCGGCTACGGCCCTGGACTTTTCTGGACCCTCCCTTAGATGGCCCGGAAGGAATTAATGCTTCCACGGTCACCAGGGCGCTAGGCTCTCGCGTTCCGGGGCCAGCTGCTCTGCCCGTGTCCGCAGGGAGCCAGACACAGAAAGAGGCTGAGCACGTAGGGAGGTCATGGCTGTGAGGGGCCCTCCGGGCTGGAGCCGGGCCAGTGTGGCTCTGCCCTCCGGAGACCAGGGGGCCCTGACTCATGACCAGGGAGGCTGCCATGGGAGCCTCCACCTGGAGCTTTAGGACTGAGGCCAGCACAGCACGGGGGGCGGGGCGGGGTGAGGGCAGGACCCTGGAAAATGCTCCGGGTTCATCTCCTCTCACCCCATGCTCTGCTGGCTGACAGGGGAGAAGGCAGTCGATTCCTCTCTGCAGAGTAATAATTGTTTTCGATTGCCCTCTGGTTAGGGTGCACTTGTAAATCAGAGTTAATATATGGACGCGTGTGCATGCCTACGAGTGTGTGTGCCTGCGTGGTGTGCGTGTGCGCGTGCATGTGTGTGTCTGGGCGTGCGCCTCCGAGTGTGTGATAGAGCGGGTGTCAGAGTGTGGCCTCGGGCTTGCCGCTTCGTCGCTCACCTGGATCAGGGCGAGGCTGCCGGAAGCGTGGGGGGTTGGCCACGCATCTGTGGCCAGGAGGACGCGGCCCAGCCTGGCCCCATGTGGCGCCCCAGATGGAAGGCTGTCCCTTCTCCCAGGTCCCTCTCTGTCCCTCATGCTGTCCCCAAGGGCCAAGCCCTGCCCAGAACCAAATCCTGTAGTTGCCCGGTTTGGGGTTCACAGTGTCTCATTTGGTGGCATCTTATTGGTGATCCCCCTCCCCCAGTTCCTCCCTTGTGAAATAAATACATGTGAGCACTCCCCCAAGCAGCCTTGTTTGCTTCCTGGTTCCTCCAGAGCCTGGGGTTTGGGGGGGAGTTCCTGGAACATGGCAGAGGGCTCTCTCGGGTGGGGGGTTTGGTCTTACTGTAAGCAAAAGCCATCGCTCGCAGCACGAGGCTGAGACAAAGCCGGTCGGCACTTGCACTCACCCCCCGAAGCAGGACAGAACCTGACATTTTGGTGCTCGTGTACTAACGCGCTTGCGGACCCCAGCTTAGGAGGCTCAGGCTGGTGCAGGAAGCGGAAGAGGGGAGGAGGGTTGAGGTGACCTGGCCGAGCCCCTCCTGCTCGTGGCAAAGCGAAATCCTTAAAGATTCCAGGCCTTCCATCATGGAAACGGGTATGGGATGCACGGTCAGGGATCCCCTCAGCTGTGACTGTCCCTCTTCCCTTCGAAGAAGCCCAGAAGGTCCGTCTTCTTTGACGTCACACAAAACACAGACATGCGCACCAATGGCAGTTGCCATGTTTCTTTCGGGTTCTAGGAGAATCAGGGTCCAGGAGCGTGCTGATGGAAAATGCTGGAGTCTCGGGGTGACCGTGAAGTGAAAAGAGCTGAAGGTCTGCAGGTTCCCACGGGGCTCAAGGGATAATATCACAGTGTGATGCCTTGGGGGAGGAGTCCTACCCTGACTGCCCCATAGTCCCTCTGTGTGGGTCTGAAAGTACAAATATGAAGAAGGAATCATCCTGTTTTACCATTTGCTGAGGTTTTGATCCCAAATCCCGGTGAGGCACCAGGTAGGGCCTGGGAGGCCCAGGGAGGCCTGGGAGGCCTGGGAGGGCACCAGGGATGATCCTTTATTCTACAGGAAATGGGCCAAATGGCCTCAAACCAAAGTAAGCCTCGAGGCCTGCTCAGTTCTCTGTCGGAACAGGAACCCACACCCTCTGGGGCTCAAACACACTCGCTGGATGTGGGGGTCCTTGGTACTCCAAGCCGAACCCCTAAGAATACAAGGCAGCAAGGATCCTGGAACTTACCAGAGTGAAGTACTCTTCTTCAGTGTCACACGCAGCAGGACAGGATGTTTGGGTTGGCTTATTTATGTGTGTTTGTGGGGGAGGGTAGTGGTGCTGGTGCAGGACCGTGGGACACTCTCTGCCTCCGAACACCAGCGCATGGGCCCCGAGTCTTGGGTCCAGCATCTGGGAGGCCTGGGCTGTCCGTTTATATCAGCACCTGCCGTCAGCACTCACCTGGGTTACCTCCCAAAGACTGGGCCCCCTGGGAAACTGGCCCGAGCGTGAGGCCAGCATCCCAGGATGGCACCCTCTTTGCGCCACAGGGCAGGAGGTGGGGGGGGTGGGGTGGGGGATCAGAGACCAAGGCAGAGAGGAGGAATGAGCAAAGTTAAAGAGGGAGGAGAGAAAAAAGCAGCAGGGCCCTGAGGGAGCCTTGTGTCCAGTCCTTTGGAGGACTTTGGAAGGTCCGGAGCCCCACATCTTTGCGCGGTGGCATCAGCTCCAGATGTCCGGCTCCAGGGGCATCTCACACGCCTTCAGCAGGTGTTGGGCGTTGGCACCGTCTGTATCCCCATACCTCCGTCACCCCCAGCCCTTGCAGGGGGGATGATGCACAGGGAGTTGAGCCCCGACGGCCTTTGCTCCAACACACCCCTCCTGTCTGCTTAGTCCCTCACCTGTGCCCCCGTGCCCCTGTCTGGTGACAATTTCTTCTGCTTTTCTCTAAGTTCCCCTCTCTGTTTATATGGCAAAAACATCACAGATGGTATTGCTGACACATGCCCAAGCCCCACCACAGATGTCTTTGAATCTATATGTGTTATTTCTCAAATGTGTTCTTTATTCTTATTCCGGTGGCCAGAGAAGGCGAAATGCAGAAGGCTGAGAAAGCACAGTCTGTGCCGGAAGCCGCCCTGTTAACCCACTCCAAGCCCTTTTGCTTGGTTTCCTGAAGCCATTCCTTTCCATCTCATATATTTTCCCCGCCATTCTTGAATAGCATCCCGGTTTCGCAAATGGCAGAAGTCAGGCCCGGCCAGAGCAGGCGACTCCCCCAGGGCTGTCGTGTGAGCTGTCCCTGATCACGCTGTTTCTCTCCTTCCACCTTGCTTGGGACTGCTGCTCTGAGAAAGGTTGCAGGACAGCCCTGCCAACTGCCCCCGTTCCCCCACCCACCCCGGGAATGACGGTCCCCCAGGGGATGGGCTTGGGAGAGGCCGGGAGCTTGTGCAGGAAACCAGGAGGCCCAGAGAGAGCATGCGCATATGCGAGGAGGGGCGGGGCGGGGCGGGGCGGGGCAGAAAGAGTGGGAGGGAGAGAGAATCTGACACAGGCTTCATGCTATCAGTACAGAGCCCGATGCAGGGCTCTATCTCATGAACCGCGAGATCATAACCTGAGCCGAGATCAAGAATCGGATGCTTATTCGACCGAGCCGCCCAGGCACCCCGATTAAGCGTCTATTTTAATTCCAGTTTCGCTAACCAACGGTGCTATATTAGCTTCAGGTGTAAAATGTAGTGATTCAACACTTCCATACATCACCCTGTGCTCATCACGACAGGTGCCCTCCTTAATCCCCATCAGTCATTTTACCCATGCTACCCACCCACCTCCCCTCTGATAACCATCAGTTTGTCCCCTATCCTCAAGGCTCTGTTTCTTGGTTCGCCTCTCTCTCCTTTTCTTCCCCCTTTGCTAGTTTGTTTTGTTTCTTCAGTTCCACGTATGAGTGAAATCATATGGTGCTTGTCTTTCTCTGACTTATCTTGCTTGGCATTATAGTCTGTAGCTCTATCTCTGTTGTTTCAGATGGCAAGATTTCATTCTTGTTATGGCTGAATATTCCAGTGTGTGTGTGTGCGTGTGTGTGTGTGTATCCATTCATCTGTGGATGAACGCTTGGGCTCCTTCCATAGTTTGGCTATGATAAGTCACTGCTGATAAGGCAATGCTAAGTCATTGGCTGATAAGTCATGAAAGGCACCTTAGCCTCTTGTTTCAGTCCAGGCTCCAGATCAGCGGTTGGGCTGGCAGATCATCAGCTCCTAATCAGTTGCCCTTCCTCTTGCCCAAATCATGAATCTGAGTCTCTTGGCCACTCTGCTTTCTCACTTATCAAGCAAGTTCCCGAGACCACGTGTTGGCAATCGATGGTGGGCCCCAAACTCCAGAGGCCCATTTCAGTTCAGTTCGACAGTTATATTTGGACACTGATCCTTTGGTTTGCGTTTTAAGGCTTCTTGGAAGAGAGAGAGAGAAAAGGCAGAAGGAGCTAAAAGACGGCGAATATCTTGGTCTTTAGTCGTTAAAGGTTATCTTTGAAAGAACATAGACACTAGGTACTGGGCAGTCATGAAGTGGGGCCTACTCCCATCAGCACAAATGGGGATCTTTTAACAGATTTCAGTGTTCTTTCCCCAAAGAGGGCCCAGCTGATGGCTCTTGCAAGCACGCTTCCAGCTCGAATTAATCGGCTGCCTGTTGACGGGGGCTCCCCACACTGCCCGAGCACAGAGAGCCAAGTTGAGGAACTAAGGAAGCCAAACAGGGATCATTGGTGCTGCCGATGGTAACACAACACGAGACTGTCAGACCCGGCTAGCTCTTATCGTCATCCTTAACAAATAGAGGCTTCATAAAACACCAAGATCAAACATCATCTCGTTCACTCTTTCGTTGGATGCCCACTTACCTTAAGCACTTAGTACCGACTCCGTAAACATTAGCTTGTTCTAGGGCGGAAAACTCATTCTGATGGTGAGCCAAGCCAAGGCCACATCTCAGTAACCTCCTCCCACCGCCCACCCTTGGAGCTCTGACAAGATCAACTGTCCCTTAAAATCCACAATGTGCCTTAAAGCCAGTGCCCTACCTTGAAGTTTCAACAGGGCCAGTTATAGCTGAGAGAAAAACAGCCTGTGTTCCAGTCTTATCTGTGGACAGAGTTCACCTCTGCCATCCAGCGAAATGGTTAACTTTCTTGGCTAGGGAAGCCGTCTCCCCTTCGCCGCAGGATTAGGTACATGTTGTGGAAAAATGTTCATCTACTGTTTCTTTCTTTTTTTAATGTTTATTTACATTTATTTTTGAGAGAGAGAGCAAGGAAGGGGCAGAGAGAGAGACAGAGACAGAGAATCCCAAGCGAGCTCCCTGCCGCGAGAGCGGAGCCCGACGCGGGGCTCAAACTCACGAACCACAGGATGGCGATCTGAGCTGAAATCAAGAGTCAGATGCTCAGCCAACTGAGCCACCCAGGCGCCCCCTCATCTACTGTTTCTAAAGAAAATTAATGGACGGAATCCTTCTCAAGAAAAAAAAAAAAAGATTCTCACAGACCCTCAGGGTTGACCTAATTTATTTTGTACTGCAGTGTTTCTCAAATATGTATGAACATAAAATGGCTTTTGCTCATAGCTCTGTTACTGCTATAAAATAAAATAAATTTACAAGTCGATACAAACGAATCTACAGAGTCAATAAAACTTAACGTTAGCATTCATTCAACCTGGTGGCGGCCCGGCCTGTTGACGCTAAGTTGCGGCTGCTTCGACTGCGGTGATGGTAACAACGGCCTTAGCAGAGGTCGTGTGTCTTGTGATAACCTGATCATTCCACCTCTTTTCTGTATCCCAGCTGTTTTTGAAATACTTATCCACCATTCACTAGTGCAGCCCAGATTTGCGAGCACCCGGGACGTAGCGAAGGGTAGAGCCGTGAGCGAAGCAGATAGAGACCCTGCTTTCCAGGAATCCATATTCCACTGGCTTTCCTGAGGGGCAAACACATTGATATCAAAATCTCCGCTCCTTCCTCCTCTTTCACCTGGGACAGCTCCTGTAGAACTATTTGGTGCCAATGCTGTTGTGACACCGACTCAAAGCCCTGTCCCAAATTCACGATGGGCGCTAGCTGACCCCCCAGCGGATTCAGAAGATGCTTGTATTAATTTTTAGGCAATTAGCAAAATGAAGACCCAACGTTTGAAAATCTGACGGACGTCCTGCAGCTGCAGGAGTCCGAGAACCTGCAGGTGCCGTTGGAGAAGCGATGCTCGGGTCTCTTTGCATTCCGCAAAGTTGGATAAGGACGCGGTACCCGCAGATCTGTGATGGGTCTCATCCCTAGGGGACTTGTTTCCAGCTCTTGCTTTTCTTCCAGCTGCTCACCTTTTGGTCACTCCCAAACTTGGTGTCCTATGTGGACGAGAGCAAACCCTCCTAACTGAAAAAAAAAATCACAGGATTGTTTTTTTTTCTTCTAATTTTCGATGTGAAGCAAGAAATTGCACCACAGGACTTTGGAAAGCATTGGTCAGAGCGAGATTGGAGAGTCTTGGGGAGCTTTAGCAGTACAACTGGGACTAGTTTTTTTCAATGTTTATTTAGTTTTGAGAGAGAGCATGAGTGGGGGAGGGGCAGAAAGAGAGAGGGGGCAGAGGATCCAAAGCAGGCTCCGCGTGAACAGCAGAGAGCCCAACGCAGGGCTCGAACCCACGGACCGTGAGATCACGGCCCGAGCCTAAGTCAAGAGTCGAACGCTTAACCGACTGGGCCGCCCAGATGCCGCTGAAGGGGGCTAATCTTTTCACTGAATACGTAGTTCCTCGGTAGCTAACATTATAAAACCATTCTCCCTCAGTCCTGGGAGCCTGGGCTTGCACATCCCAGATCCAGCCTGGCAAGGCAGGAAAAGGGCGGTTTCCGGTGGCCACAGTGAAATAGGCACTGGGCAAATAAACGTCAGCATGAGCTTCAGATGCTGAGGTTTCTGCAAAAGCCTTTGGCACGGTCGCTGGTTAGTTATAAGGCTGGTGTTTGTAATGCAGCCCTACAGATAACAAAAAAGAATATACGGGCCGCGTGGTGTTTAAATGTTCCCCTAGACTTTTTGACACTGAAATCACACAGAGAACAATGAAACCTCCCCATCCTGGCCCAAGGCGCCAAACCAAGTGCTGGTGCCCAAGTTCACGCCTCCAAAGTCCTAATGAGTAACCAGCATGGTGCTAGGCTCGAAACAGGTGACAGGTCTAGAGGAAACAGCTCCCTGTAGGAGCCTGGGGAGAGAGGAGGCCAGAAACTCCCATCAACCCTGGGCCCAGTCTATCCACAGCCCGACTATGACCTGACCCTGACCTAGATGGAGAGCCTCTGCTCTCTGAGGCTCCCCCCCCCAAACCCAGGCTTGTGACAATCTCACAGAGGTGTCATATCAGTCAGGGCTCAGCCCTTGACAGCTGCGCCGTAAAAATGAGAGATGACAGCTTAGCAGAAGAACGTTACCGCCTCTGAGGAAGAAAGAATCCATGCTGTGGGTAAGTACCAGTGGGGAGTTTATTGCTCTGGTTTGTTTCCATTTTGTGTTCTAAGTTTTTTTGTTTTTTTTTTTAAGTTGATGTATTTATTTTTGAGAGCGAGAGAGCAAGCAGGGGAGGGAGAGAGAGAGAGAGAGAGAGAGAGAATCCCAAGCAGGCTTCAGCGGCCAGTGCAAAGCCCGACACTGGGCTTGATCCCGTGAACCGTGAGACCGTAACCCGAACTACTATCAAGAATCGGCTGCTTAACTGAGCCACGCAGGCAACTAGGTTTTCTTTATTTTAAATTATGCACCCTTTAAAGATCATTCTTCCCCACAAGGAATTACCCAAAGGCCTGAGGAGGCTGGGCACAAGCGCCCAGAGGTTAACGCAGGCGAATGCAGGCCAGTATTTCTCAGTATTTCTCTCAAAGGCCGGGAAGGTTTGGTTTGGGTTCCAATACAGTTTGGGTAGTTTTGGTTTTCATCGCTTTCCTCCGATTGCTATTGGTTTCTTCATCAGGCTGGTGCGAACTGCCGGTGTGCTTGGCAGGAATTTTCTGGTCGGACCGAGCCCACCTTGTGCCCGGAGAGCGGGGCACCTAAGTGTGATTATCACCGTAACTACATCCACCACCGTTATCTGAGCACGTGCTGTGTGTGTGTTCCCAGCGACCTCTGGGCAGGTGCTACCATTTTCCCTTCACAGATGAGACACCGAGGCTCAGAAAGGTTAAGAACCTGTCCTGACCTCTCGGGGCGTGCAAGTGGAAGGTGTGGGTCTGTCTCGCTCCAAAGCACGTGTCCATAACCACGAAGCAACACCGTTCGTGCAGGCGGCTGTGCTCGGCGGCCTCTGTTCTGATACGAAACCCGCAGATTCGAGAGGAAGCGGACGATTAAGCTGTCACCAGCACGATGTCCAGGGTCTGCTGAGGTTCGTTGACTTCAGTCCCCGGTGGGAAGCTTCGTCCCAATGAGGTAGCAGCTGATTGAGAACAGCCAGTGCTGCCAGAGGCGCTGGCCTCCTGTCTCAAACCTCTACTCCCCTGTATCAGCTTGAAGTTCCAACAAAATTCGTGCTCAGGCGCTGGCCTCCTGTCTCAAACCTCTACTCCCCTGTATCAGCTTGAAGTTCCAACAAAATTCGTGCTCTGAGGAGTCACAGAGGACGAGTAGCCAGTTCTGCCCGAAACGGCTCAAAGACTCCTCCGCAGGCTAGGAAACTAATCTGATTCGAACAGGAGCAAGCTGCACAAATTAATTGATGGTTGATGAGAGAAATTAGATAATACAAGTAAGTAATAACAAGAGAAAGATAACATTAATAATCCCACCGCCCAGAGAGACCTTGAAACACTATTCGTTGCGTTTCCGAACATCCTTCCCTACCCGTAACTTCGTATCTATGACACATGACGGGGTTGTAACATGATTAACCGTAATGAAATAAATGGAAGTTTCTGCACTTTGGTCCGAAAAGCCGGCGGTACTAATGTATGCTAGGGGAGACACGGCTTAGCAAGCATCTAGTATAAGATGAAATGAGCTTTATTTAACAATTGCCTCCATAGGAGTCAGCAAGCTCCAAAAGAATTCCAATGCAATCTCCAAAAGCAATCTCCAATGGAATCTCGGAGCGGAAAATCCAGAAGAATCCGGCGCTCATCCTGCCACCTTGGAGTCCACTCAATGAATGGGTGGTAATGAGCCTGGAAATCACATCTTATTAAGGAAGAAATGAAGCGTGTTGAACGCGACGGAAATGGTCACTGCCTTGAGGGCTCGGTGGACCACCAAGGGTCGGGGCGGGAGAATGTCCATGGGCGACAGTTCGGATTTCTTCTTCGTGACCCAGAGAGTCAGAATGAGGCTAAACGGATGGAAGCCAGGCTATGGCTTTGAGTTTAGTGTAAGAATCCGCTTTCTAAACAGAGCCACGCACCCAAAGCTGGAATGGGGGGTCTCAGAAGGGCGTGAGTTCCGCCCCTAGAGAGGTTCAAGCAGACGAGATGGCCCCTAATGTTACTGCCAGTCCTGTGCTTATATGACTCCACTGTCCTCAGCTGAGTCTTCCAATGACTCCCTGTCCCAGCCTCCACTGTTGGTAAAAATGTGAGCTGTGTGCTGTCAGAAGTGGGTGTCAGAGAGCTTTTTTTTTTTTTTTTACAGAGATGCGCATGACAGCTGGGGGATGAAAGCTGTACTTGTTACGTGTCACTTGTGAAGAGGTGGACCGGACTTGACAGTTCCCAGTTTATTTAACTGGATGACTCATGAAAAGGAAAATAAAGCACATCGTTTCTTTAAAAAAAAAAAAAACACATTGCTTAATATTTAATCGTGGGCAAAGTAAAAATGTGCATTCCCCAGTGTTTATTTCAGACAAAGGCAACAGGTTTACTTGAGGTCTAGCACTGAGAAGGGAGGAAGCAATTGTGGTTTTAAATTTTCTCCATAGGAAGAGGCATATTTCAGGTATAGAATTCCGAGTCGATTATGTAGATACTTCACCTAACAAAGGGAGAACATAACCCCCTACTCCTTACATGTGGCTTCCTTCCAAAGAATGCAGTGTGATGGAGGGAATAACTTGACAGTGGAGGAAACTGGCAAGCACTACTTCAGACAGGTGATGGTCAATGTCAACACAAATCATACTACTGATATGATGTGATGAAAATGGCACTTCCCTCTGCTGTTTTCCTCCAAAGAAAACAGGAGAAGGAGAAGGAGAAGGAGAAGAAGAAGAAGAAGAAGAAGAAGAAGAAAAGAGAAAAGAAAAGAAAAGAAAACTCAGAATCATTAGAAATCATTAGATTTCTAATCAAATCATTAGAAAAACATCAGGCAAGTTCCAGTAGAGAAGCATTCTACAAAATACCTGACCACATTACTCCTCAAAGCCATCAAGGTATTAAACACAAGAATTGCCTGAGAAAATGTCACAGTCAAGAGGGGCCTAAGGAAACATGAAAAGTAAATGCAATGTGGTACCCTGCATGGGATCCTGGTTCAATAAAAATGACATTGAGTAATAAAATAAAAGGAAATCTGAATAAATTATCAACTGTAGTTGATGGAAACATATCATGGAAACAAAAGCAGAAATCAGCTATTGGGACTACATCAAAATAACAAGCTCCTGCCCAGCAAAGGAAACAGTCAACAAAACTTAAAGGCAACCTATGGAATGGGAGAAAATATTTACAAATGACATATTTGGTAAAGGGTTAGTACCCAAAATATATAAAGAACTTATACAACTCAACCCTCAAAACCCAAATAATCCCATTTAAAAATGGATCGAAGACATGAACAGACATTTCTCCAAAGAAGACATCCAGATGGCGAACAGACACATGAAAAGATGTTCAACGTCACTCCTCATCAGGGAAATGCAAATCAAAACTACACTGAGCTATCACATCACACCTGTCGGGATGGCTAAAATCAACAACACAAGAAACAACAGGCGTTAGGATGTGGAGAAAAAGAAACCCTTGTGCCCTGTTGGTGAGAATACAAATTGGTGCAGCCACTGTTGAAAACAATATGGAGGTTCCTCAAAAATGAGAAAAAAAAGAACTACGTTATGATCCAGTAAGAGCACTACTGGGTGGTCAACGAATACAAAAACACTAACTCAAAGGGATAGAAGCACCCCTATATTTATAGCAGCATTATTTACAATAGCCAAGATATGGAGGCAGCCCAGTGTCCACTGATTGATGAATGGATAAAAAAGATGTGATACACACACACACACACACACACACACACACACACACACTGGAATATTATTCAGCCATAAAAAAGAATGAAATAATGTCCTTTGGTGGCTAAAATTAACAACTCATGAGACAACAGATGTTGGCAAGGATGCAGAGAAAGGGGAATGCTTTTGCACTGTTGGTAGAAATGCAAACTGGTGCAGCCACTCTGGAAAACAGTACAGGATTTCCTCAAAAAATTAAAAATAGAATTACCCTACGACCCAGCAATTGCACTACTAGGCATTTATCCAAGGGATACAGGGGTGCTGTTTCGAAGGGACACATGCACCCCCATGTTTATAGCAGCGCTATCAATAGCCAGGGGCACCTGGGTGGCTCAGTCGGTTAAGCGGCCGACTTCGGCTCAGGTCATGATTTCGCGGTCTGTGAGTTCGAGCCCCACGTCGGGCTCTGTGCTGACAGCTCGGAGCCTGGAGCCTGTTTCAGATTCTGTGTCTCCCTCTCTCTAACCCTCCCCTGTTCATGCTCTGTCTCTGTCTCAAAAATAAATAAACGTTAAAAAAATAAAAAATAAAAAAACAATAGCCAAATTGTGGAAAGAGCCCAAATATCCATCCACTGATGGATGGATAAAGATGTGGTATATATATAATGGAGTATTACTTGGCGATCAAAAAGAATGAACTCTTGCCATTTGCAACAACATGGATGGAACTACAATGCATCATGCTAAGTGAAATAAGTCAGTCAGAGAAAGATAAATATCACACGATTTCACTCATATGTAGAATTTAAGAAACACGACAGCTGAATATAGAGAAAGGGAAGGGAAACTAAGATAAAAACAGAGAGGGCGGCAAACCATAAGAGACTCTTAAATACAGAGAATAAACTGAGGGCTGTTGGAGGGGAGGTCGGTAGGGGGATGGGCTAAATGGGTGATGGGCATTTAGGAGGGCACTTTTAGGGATAAGCACAGGGTGCCATATTGTAAGAGATAAGTCGCTGGGTTCTACTCCTGAAACTACACTGTATGTTAACTAACTTGAATTTAAATTAAAAAATAAAAATAAATATAAATATAAAAGAAAATGCTGTTGCATCATCACAAAAAAAGAAAGGAAATCTTGCCATTTGCAATGATGTGGATGGAGCCTGGACAGTAATGCTAGGGTGGAAAAAGTCAGAGAAAGACAAATACCATATGACTTCTCTCATACGTGGAATTTAAGAAACAAAACAAACAAGCAAAGAGAAAAAATGACAGAGAGAGAGAGAGAGAGAGAGAGAAACCAAGAAACAGACTCTTAGCTATAGAGAACAAACTGATGGTTACCAGAGGGGAGTTTGGTGGGGGATGTTGGAAATAGGTGATGGGGATTACCTGTCGTGATGAGCACTGGCTGATGTATGGAAGTTTCAAATCACTATATCGTACACCTGAAACTAATATAACACTGCATGTTAACGACACTGGAATTACCATAAAATGTTTTTAATTAACATTAAAGTTAATTAATATTGGTTAATTATAACAAATGCATCATACTAATGTGAGGTGTTGATAATAGGGGGAAACAGTGGGTTGGGGGACATATTGTGAGAACTCTGTATTATCTGTTCAATTTTTCTGTAAATCTAAAACTGTTTTTTTTTTTTCATTTTTTTTTAACGTTTATTTATTTTTGAGACAGAGAGAGACAGAGCATGAACGGGGGAGGGGCAGAGAGAGAGGGAGACACAGAATGGGAAGCAGGCTCCAGGCTCTGAGCCATCAGCCCAGAGCCCGACACAGGGCTCGAACTCACGGACCGTGAGATCGTGACCTGAGCTGAAGTCAGACGCCTAACCGACTGGGCCACCCAGGCGCCCCTTTTTTTTCATTTTTTAATGTTTATTTATTTTTGACACAGAGAGAGAGAGAGAGAGAGAGAGAGCATGAGTGGGGGAAGGGGCAGAGAGAGAGGGAGACACAGAATCCGAAGCAGGCTCCAGGCTCCGAGCCATCAGCACAGACCCCGACGCGGGGCTCAAACTCACAAACTGTGAGATCATGACCTGAGCCGAAGTCGGACACTTAACCGACGGAGCCACCCAGGCGCCCCTGAAACTGTTCTAAAATAAGTCTACTATTACTATTACCACAACTACTACTACTGAGAAAAAGACGGTGTCCATGGGCATTGTCTCTCCAATCATCACTGAATGCCACGGTCTGGGAATTGGCTGTGCATCTGTCCAGGAGACGGCCCTGCTATCCTCTTACACTCAGCCATGATTACCCATAACAAAGGAGGCATGGCCTGGGGGCATTTTTCAGAACCATAAAAGTGCAATGATAAAGACAGCTTAGTCGATACCATTAATGGCTATTACGGAAAAGCCAATTGGGATCTGGAGTTGCAGGAATCCATCTTTCTGCTCCCTTGAGGAGAAAGAAGATAGATCAGAAATTGCCGGCTGCATCTCCAACCCCCCCCTTTTTGGTACAGAACCTTGGCATTGCTGTGTGCAGCAAGGCGCCCACATTTCCCAGCCCCCTCACGGATGGGGGTAAGTAGAAGTATTTCCTCTGTGGATAGAGGCCCATTCGGCTTGGGGATCTATCCTTTGGCCCTTGACCTCTCGTTCTTTTGCTGCCATGATATGATGGCTACAGCTGCAGCAACCATGTTGTAAGTATAAGGTGACTTTGAGAACAGTGCAGTAGAAAATAAAGATACCCTGGGTCCCTGATGAAGCTATGGTACTAACTCTGGGTTGCTACTTCGGAATTTCTTTACACGGGACAGAAATAAAGCGAAACGTAAACCTTTCGCTTATGCGACCGTTATTTGGGATTCTCGATAACGTGGCATTGAACCACATCTTACTGATTCAGAGACAAAATCTCTTCTGATTCAGCAAACTTGATTCAGGGTGGCCTAAAATGTCTGCTGCAATGGCTCAAGCCTGAAGGTACAGATATATACATATCTATGTATGTATGTTATATATATATATATATATATATATATATATATATATATGTCTCGAGGATTTAGGCTAGGCCTATACTGCCTACATCCATTCCCTCCAAAATGATAGTCCCTAGCCTCTCACTCTCACGCTGTCTCTGAAAAGAGAGAGAGAGAGAACACAAGAGTGAGTGGAGGAGGGGCAGAGAGAGAGGAAGAGAGAGAATCTTAACCAGGCTCCACGTTCAGCACAGACCCTGACTCCGGACTCGGTCTCACAACTGTGAGATCATGACCTGAGCCAAAATCAAGAGTCGGATGCTCCACCGACCGAGCCATCCAGGTGCCCCTTCAGTCTCTTTTGAAAATGGATGAATAGATGACATCAGGTGTCTACATTTCCCCCCAAGACACCGTAGTGGATGTGATGGGTGTCTCTTTGGGGCTGAGCTTTCACTGAAGTGTGTTTGCCTCCCCCACGCTCCCTTTCCCCTTCTGGGCCGGACGCAGACACCAGTGGGATCTCAAAGGATAGTGGAGCCATAAGGTGGAAGGATGCTCAGCCCCTGAACGACTGCATGAAAGAGACCCTCTCATTGGCCCGAATACCAAACCAGGGTTGTTTTGTTGAGCCATTATATGTTTGGGTCTATTTGTTACTGCACCGTAGGCTACCCTAGCTAATACAAGCTCTTTTATACATTGTGTTGGCTATCTATTGCCGCATAACAAATGATTCCAAAGCTTAGAGACTTAGAACAACATTTGCACCCTCACAGTTTCTATGGGTCGGCTCCTGAAGGCAGCTTCTCTGGGTCCTCTGCATGGGCTGGAGTCATTTCAAAGCCGTGCTAGGAGAAGATCTCCTTCCAAGATCTATGGTTGTTGGGATGATTCAGGTGGACTGAGGGTTTGAGTTCTTTGTGGGTGGCTGGCCAGAGGCCAGAGGCCTCGGTTCTTTGCCGTGGGGCCCTCATGACACGGCAGCTTCATCAGAGCAAGCAAGAACACCAGAGAGGAAGAGAGCTAGTGAGACTGAAATCACGATCTTGTGTATCCTAACCTCAGAAGTGAAATCCCATCGCTTTTGCCATTTGCCATTTTCTAGAAGCAAGTCACTAAATCCGGCCCACCCTCAGGCAGAAGATACACAAGGGCCTGGATGTCAAGAGGCAGCAGTCACAAGGAGCCATTCAAAAGCTGCCTATCACACACGCGAAGGCCCCACAAGAACCCTGCTTGAATCCGGTATTTACCCTGATTTGGTGAGGCCTAGCTACGTGAGGAAACCGAGACCCAGAGAAGTTAGGTAGCTTGGTCAGGGTCCTCGGTGGTAGATGGAGAACGATGTGTGGGACCAGCACCTGTGTTTGTCTCACTGCACCACCTTCCAGGCTGCAGGGCCATCGTGTCCAGCAGTGAGCCCGCATGTCTGGGCTGCAGGTGCATTGTGTCTGGTAGTGACCTTGCATGGGTGGGGTGGCAATCCATTGCATGAGAGCCTGAAAAAGAGGCTGTCCGCCCACTTCAATCCCTGTGCAGGGTCCCTGCTTTCAGGAGCTGCACTCTGGTCCCCAGCCCCAAATAGCTGATCACAGCCTCAGTGTGTGTGTGTGTGTGTGTGTGTGTGTGTGTGTGTGTAAGAAAGAGAGGGAGAAGGAAGGAAAGAGAGGCAGGAAGGGACAGGGAGTGACAGTAGAGGCATATATAAAGACAGAAACAAGTTCAGAAGGAAAGGGAGGAAGAAACAGCATTGGAAATGCAGATGAGACATTCAGAGAAAGCCGAAGAGATAGAAAAAACGACAGAGAGAAAGGAAAAGAAAGAAGGAGCAAGGTAAGTAGAAAGTGTGGGAGACCGGCAAGAAAGAAACTAGCAGAAGGGAGCGGGCTGGTGGTCCTGGGTCTTTTGCCAAACCTTCTCCCCGGCCCCGCCCACCCCGCCCTGGAAGAACGGTCCAGGGGCGCCTCTCACCTGCAGGCCCAGCGCCCCCTGCTGGAAATCTGGGTTTACATTCGTCAATGGCGTGGAAGCCACTCCCCCTGCTTACCTGTTAAGAGGACAGTAAATTGGGGGATCTGACGGCTGGGTCTGGCCCCGGTGTGCGGAATGGTTGCCATGGTTGCCGAGGACGGCGGCACGGTGTGCAGCTGGGCGGCCGGGCATGTTGGTGGCTGGATGTGTGAACAGAGGCTGCCTGGGCCCCGCGGATGACCTGTGTCCCGGTCGGCGGCCCAGAGTGATGCTGCCACACCCCCTGCCGGCGCCCGGCATTGATTTCTGTTGCTCCTTTCTCTAAAATGAGTTCAAAGAACACGAGGGGGGTTGTGACACTTGAGTGACTTTTCAGGGGATGGCGAGGAGGAGGAGCCCAGAACTCTCTGGTAACTTCCCAGGGCGCTCTGGTCTGACAGGCGGTCCCAGCCCCGGGTTGACCTGCTACCTCCTGGCATTTGAAGGCCCGCCAATCATTTTTAGCGTTTTCCACGCAGCGGAGCCTCTTGGCGGTCGGTGGAAGCCTATAGACCCCTTCTTAGAATAACATCTTAGAAATGTGTGAGATAAAGCACGTAGCGTTACAGAGAAACCCGGTTCTCCAGAAACACACAAATTTTATGGTACAGAAATATACGTACCTTTTTATTAATACATTAAATAAAATATATGAAGAGCCCGATCACTGTAATTTCAACGTTGTAGGAGTACATACATCACAAGGTTTGTGCAACAACTAACCCGACGTGAAACTGTGATTTCTACTGGTCACATTCCATCTACTGTGGATGGACTTTCATAATGGAAGGAAATGCTAAATGTCACTGGGAGGTGAAAGACACGAAGGGCTCAATGATTTTCCCACCCAAGTTCACGGACTCCCTGAGTTCTATACATGGAGCCCTCAGGCGTCCGTGGGTCCTGAGGTTTAGAAACTGCAGATATAGAGAGCTCTTGTCCAGGTTTTACCTTGCCGAGGCACTTCTGGACGCCAGACAAGTTTTCTTGGAGCCGATCCCTAAGTGAGTTAAAGGCAATTCCATGGATGTTGCCCCAGCCACTGATAATAGTGATGACAATAATACACTTTGGTAAAAGAAGAGTGGCCAAAACATCTCCCATGTTGACACCCATGCAAGGGGCTTTATTCCACCTGATCTGTCCACCCCAAGCCCCATAAGCAGCCCAGACAGCCCCACAAAATCCCAGAACAGTGCTGACTTCCTGGGTCATCACAGCCAGCTCCCATACCAGGGTCCTGGGGCCGGCGGGGCCGGGGTGGGGCTGTCGTGAGCAGGTCAGCAGGGAATCTGGGAGCCTGCCTCTCAGCCCGCCCTGGGAAGCCACTGCCAGAGGCTGTCAGCGAGAATGGTTCTGGAAACCGGCTCTCCGTTACTCTTTGCTCCCAGCTTTCCTGGTTCCAACCTCCATTTTGCCACACACCGGGCCAAAGATGCTTGCCTCCGTCACCTACTTTGAGGACCTACTTTCAACACGTTTCTCCGGTTCGATCCCAGAGGGAGCATTTGCCCCATAGGCTCTCTCCCATTACATAAAGGAAATACTTTGGTCCTCCCCTGGGACCCATGGGGCCTGGTATAGCCTTTCCCGTCAGGCCTTCTTGCTGGCAGAGGATGATTACCAGGGTAACAGATGCTGTCAGGCCTTCCACAGTGTGCACTGGCCGACTTCCAAATGTCCTTACCCGTGTCTCTTCGCCTGGGGGCTTTCCACGGCCACCAAAGCAACGCCTGACGGGAGTCGTATATAAATATCCAGCTTCTTCCTGCTCAAATGGGAAAAGTCTGAGCCATCAGAATTTGGGGAAGCCATCCATGCCAATTCCCCGAATCTCCCCCACAGAATTAAGCTCAGGTCATCCAGGCGGTGGCTGGCTTTATCGGCCTGCCTTCCTGTCCCCTCTGGGGTCCTGCTCGTCCCAGATAAACTGGCTGCACTTGAAGGTTTGTCGCAGTGTCTGTGTGTGAGGGGAACGAGCTAAGACAAACAGCTACCCCGTTCCCTGGCAGGCTTGTCTCTGGGGGAAGGAATCGTGGTCCAGGGGCATGGAGCTGGTCTAGAGTCCTTTCCTGTTTGAAGAAGAATCACAGCTAACTGGATCCAGCCTCGGACCCCAGCCCAGGCCCTGAAGCCCCTCTTTAGATGCTTTGTGAGGGGTAAAGGGCTCTCTGATGGGGTCTTTTGGAAACTTCCATGCGTGTGCTCATCGGCTGAAGTTACGGGGGATGTATCTATGGGGCAGGAAGAGGGTTCCCAATATTCAACATTCTCCAAGACTGGGAACAAGAATCTCTTTCCTTCTCTGTGCCCTCTGACATACTTCTCTTTCTAGATTCTTCCTGCAGGATGGCTAGTGAAGGCTCCTCTGTGAGTTCGGGATTTTACAAAGGATAAAAGCAGCTGGCTTCGGGGGCACCTGTGTGGCTCAGTCGGTCAAGCGTCCAATTCTTGATTTTGGCTGAGGTCATGATCTCGCGGTCACGAGACTGAGCTCCCTGTTGGGATTCCCTTTTTCCCTCTCTCTCTGCCCCTCCCCTGCTTGCGCTCACGCTCTCCCTCTCAAAATAAATAAATAAACACTAAAAAAAAATAAGCAGTTGGCTTCGCACCCTTCAGCGAATGACCTGCCATAATTTCCCCTCAAAGTACAGCTGTAGCTAACCTTCCAGAAAATATGGGGGAGGGGTGGGTTATCCAGCTGTGCAAACAATGCCTACATCTGTGATCAGATCCTTTGAATACAACAGTATCTGGGCCACAAAGCAAGGACCAACCCTTGTGTCTACAACAGACCCAAGGTCACTAGGAATCTGGAGCTGGTTAATTCTGCCCATCAGGGCACCTGTACAGAGAGGCCAGTTACTGTGCCCACATGTCACAGGTGGGCATGGCCAGGAAACCCCTTGACCCTCGTAAAGTGCCCAGTAGGACAGACAAATGTGCTCGAGACAAGCTCTAAGGTTAAATATGGAATTCGAGGCACCGTGGACACCATAGAGAGGACAATAGGGAGGAGACCACTGAGTAAAGACCTCTGGAAACTTCCGGCCTCCTGGGCCCTGCTGGTGTTTGAGCCTCCTTCCCAGAGGTTTCCGAAAGAAACACTGCGCCGGCGCCATCTAGTGAGCAAGAGAAGAAGTGCCACAGCTGAGATGATCTTCAGCTCCGAGCAGAATCTCTAGCTTCATCGACCGACCAAGCCCCCTCGGTTCATCTAAACTTTAGACAGTCTCTTCCTGACTCTAGGCCCCCGGCCCCCCCTTTTCTAAGAGCATTTACTTTAGAAAACTTGCCAATGAAAATTCTTTCTCCGCCCTTTGGAAATATGTATAAATCGTCTCCCGCCTCTTGCCAATTCTGCAACACAGGAATGTCTTTCTCACGGACCTGGGAGCCGTCCCTTTGAACTCTAGTCATGGAGGAAGACGGCAACCTTATCCCACAACTTCTGGGGGTGGGGGTAGGAACCCAACTTAGACGGATGCCCATCAGCAAGCGCAGAGGGCCGAATCACAGAGAAAACCATCTGCAAGCTTGGGAGTAACTCAATGTACTGGACACATCCAGTATCGTTTGGCCTCCTCCCCGGCCTCCTCCAGGGTTCCCTCCCAGCTCACCTCATTGCACAAAAACTCTGCTGCCTTTTGCTTCAGCAGAGTTGCGGTCAATCTTTCTCCCCTATTGCCGTCGTCTTGACTAAAGTCTTCCTTGCCTGCTCCTCTTGTCTGATGCCATTTTTCTTTGACATTCTTAACTTAGCTCTCCTGAGGCCCCTTCTGCAGGGCCTAACGTCAGCCCCAGGAGGCCTTAGGACCAGCAGAACCTCTCCCGCCCCATCCATCAGGGTAGGCAGTGTCCGCCCCAGGGCTCCCAGGGTCCTCTTGCCCAACCCACTGCCCTAATTCAGGCCACTGTTCAGCAGAGCGGCCCCACCACCCTGGGTCCGGAAGTGTGGAACAGAGAGCTTCTGGGATGCTCTGCGAGAAGGTGCCATTGACTAGGCCCTCACTGATTTATTTTTCCTTTGAAAGCTGTCTTCTCTGTTGCTCATGGGATTCTGGGTAGAAGGAGTGTAGTCAGATGTCAGGCCGCCATGTTGATCTCATTCCCACACCAAAGAGGCTGTGATCCTGAAACAGGAGCTCGGGCACACAGACCCCTCTTCCTGGGACACCTGTACTTTGGTGCCGCTCCCCAGCTCATTGAAAAAATTCCAATCACCCACTGTCTACAGCTTCAGGCTTCATGGTCCCCAGTCTCAAACCACAAGGACCAGTTCTGAAAACTTAGGTTGTTGGCAGTTGTAGGAAGAACCATCTTTAATTTCTTCAAAGATTCCAGAGCGTTTCTTTACCTCGGTGGTCAACTTGTGGTACGGTGTCCCCTTAGAAGCTAGAAGAAGGGCTCCTAACCCCCTTTATAAAGAGAGCAGAGAGAGGGGTGCCTGGGTGGCTCAGTCGGTTGAGCGTCTGACTTCGGCTCAGGTCATGATCTCGCGGTCTGTGAGTTTGAGCCCTGCGTCGGGCTCTGTGCTGACAGCTCGGAGCCTGGAGCCTGCTCTGGATTCTGTGCCTCCCTCTCTCTCTGCCCCACCTCCCCCCCACACACACACTCTGTGTCTGTCTCTCAAAATAAATAAACGTTAAAAAAATTTTTTAAACAGAGCAGAGAGAGACGCAGTCCTGGCCAGTGGTGACTCCGGTGCACGTAAGACGCGAGCTTCCTTCATTTCAAATTTTAGAAGTGAAATTACGAGTGTGTCGCCGTGTGGGTGACTTTGGCCGGGAGGAAGTTTGTGTCAGGAAAACTGTTTAGCTCTGCACATTCTCCTCAAATCTTCTTTTCAAGACAGGATGTCCTGGCGACTTAGCGGCTTCCGGTAGTTTGTATGTGTCTCCTGGGGTCCATAAATGAGCTGCAATTTTATGAAAATGGAATCGACTTGACATGTAGGGTCTCATCCATTACTGCCAAGTAAGCGATGGGTGGGCAGTTGGCGATAAACTTAAGCGTTCATTTCCTGCCATTCAAAAGCAATCCCTCTAGGTAAATGGGTATTTCAAAGTACAGCCTTCCTCTTTTTTCTCCCAGTTTCACTGAGCTTTAATTGACATTGTATCAGTCCAACGTATACCACATAACGATTTGATATCTGTAGGTGTTGCAAATTGATTCCCCCAATAAGTGGGACGGGATTCCCATCACCACATACAGTTACATGTTTTCGTGTGCGTGATAAGGACTTGTATGATCTATTACCTCGGCAACTTCCAAATGTACAATACAATATTGTGGTGGTGGTGGTGGTGGTTGTTTTTCATTTGAGAGAGAGTGCACGTGTGCACGCGGGAGGGGCAGAGGGAGGGAGAGAAAGAATCTCAAGCAGACTCCACGCTCAGTGTGGAGCCCGACGTGGGGCTCGATCCCGTGATGCCGGGATCACGACCTGAGCCGAAATCAAGGGTCAAGACGCTCACCCGACTGAGCCACCCAGGCGCCCCACAATATGGTATTGTTAACTATTGCCGCCATGCTGTGCATTGGATCTCCAGGACTCAATTGATCTTATAACTAGAAATTTGTACCTTTTGACCACCCTCGTCCACGAGTTCGGTGTTTTAGATTCCACACAGAAGTGAAATCGTATGGTATTTGTAATTCCTCTGCATGATTGATCTCACTTAACATAATGCTCTCAGGGTCCATCCGTGTCGTGGCAAAGGGCAGGGTTTCCTCTTTTGTTAGGGATGAATAATATTCCACTGTGCGTACATACCCCATCTTACTTATCCATTCATCCGTGGACGGATACTCAGGTTGTCTCCGTGTGTTGGCCGCAGTAGAATGGGGGTGCAGACATCATTTCAAGAGAGTGGTTTTGTTTTCCTTAGATAAACACCCAGCATTGAAATGGCTGGATCTATTTTTAATTTGGGGGGGACCCTCCATGCTGCTTTCCAAAGTGGCCTTCCACTCTCACCCACAGTGCACCGGGATTCCCTTTTCTCCACATCTTCACCAACGCTTGTTTTCTCTTGTCTTTTTGAGAACAGCCACCCTAACCGGGGTGAGGTGACATCTCATTGTGGTTTTGATTTGCATTCCCCTGAGGATGAGTGATGTCGAGCACCTTTTCGTGTACCTGTTGGCCGCTTGTATGTCTTCTTTGGAAAAATGTCTGTAAGTTCCCCCGCCTATTTTTAAGTCAGTTTGTTTGCGTTTTGCTATTGAATCGTAGGAGCTCTTTATGTATTTTGAGTATTAGCCCCCAAGAGTACTTGCAAATATTTCCTCCCATTCCGGAGCTTGCCTTTTCCTTTTGTTGCTGGTTTTCTTTTCCGCACAAGACGCTTTTTAGTGCGATGTATCTCTCATCGCTTCAAACGTACATATCCTCATATATCACGTGCCTCATATATATGGCACATGTGGGGTGCAAGTGGGGTGGTGGGGGTGGGGTAGGTATCTCTGGTCTCCTTGCAGTCCGTGGGGCCTCTGCTGACCTCTACTGGAATGTTCTTCATTTTGTGTCCCAGGGATGGGCTCAGCAAGTAACTGAGTTACGTTGGCATCTACCTACAATAACCAGAGGTGCCTTCTGGGCACGAGATGCCATATTTTGTGGCCGCTTTATCTTGTCCCCAGGCTTCCTCTGTACCATTGTTCCCCTCACTGATTCCAGGTCCCTACAGTGGCGCCTGCGGAAATTTCTAGACTCCCTATGGGCCCCGCCTAGGCCATAGGAAACTGGAAACTTCTTCGGTCTCACTGGGCTGGACACCATTTCTACGGTACTCTGACCACCACATGTTGGCACAGGGCAGCCTATAGGTAGTCGGTTTTTCCACTAAATTCCAAAGCTCTGTCTTCTTTGGCTTTCTTTCCATCTTTCCTCCCTTCTCCAAATCTCTTCTGCACACCTCCATAACTGAAAGGGGAAAGGGGATTGCCCTCCTTCCCGTGGGCACCGAAAGTCACCTTCCTGCACCAAAAGTCGCACGAAAGCCTACATTCAAACCACCCAGCTTGGCTCTTGCTCCATAAAGGGAGACAATTGGATGCTAGAAATCCTTTCCTCTGTCAGCAAAGCCTACAACTGTGGGCTTCCTATTGACTGGGAAAAGTGGAATTTGACACACAGAACTACACAAGGACCTTTTGTCCCAGGCCACAGCCACCTTCTCTTCGAAACAATGAACCTTCTCATCTGATAGGCGAAGGAGAGACCTCGTGGCACAAGCAAACATCAGGAATTATTGGGAATAAAATTACATTGCTTTATAATCTAAGAACACGTGAGCCCTTGTTAAACAAGATTTTGCAGGTATATCCATTTGGGGGGAGGAAAGCAGTCAAAGCTTCCATCACATTCTCAAAATATCAAATTACCAAAACAGAACCGCTATTTTAAGGCATCTATCTGGCTAGTCCTGACAGTGTAATTTGCCCCAGACATTAACATGTCAACCTAGAAAAGCTCATCATGATCCCTTCATGCACACTGGAGTGCCCCAGCATCTCTTTGTGGCACGCAGAACAATATCACGACCCTGATCTTACAGGTAAGAAAGACAAAGCACTGGTCCAGCAGCCAGTGAGTGTGGCCAACTTTCGGGAATGTCTTGGCCAATCTCATTGGTTTTCAGGGGAGGAAACGAAGCTCTAAATGAGAGACTTACCTTCCCCACCCCCCCACCCCTACCACCATCGGTGCAGAAACAAGAATGGAAGGACTGAGAGCCTCAGGAATGGAGCGGGACCAATTCTGGTGCCGAGGCCCAGACAGGCAGATGATCTCCCATCCTGGAAACAGTTTCTGTACCTGAAAATGCTGTTGCCGATCATAACCAGCAAGATCAAGGTGTGATGGGAAACTGAAGATGGGAGGAGGGGGATTAAAAACAGCATTAAGTACATATTTTAAGACACAGCCGATGAAAATTCTATAGGAAGTCTCTTCTCAAAACACATCAAATTCCATGGCATTGAAGACTCTGTCTTGGAAATGATCGTTTTCCCAAATCACCATCTTTAACTGTTCAGTAATTGTCAATAACCCATGATCATCTAGGGCAACTTGTCCTGCAAGTTTTACGGAAAGCAAGACAAACTTCTTCTCCCTTTAGTGTTTGTGACAAAGCCCGTCCCTACTGGCTTTGTTAATTGCCTTCTCCTGTTTCCCCTCCCTCCCTCCCTCCCTCCCTCTTCCCTCCCTCCGGCTTTCCTTCCTTCCTTCCTTCCTTCCTTCCTTCCTTCCTCCCTCCCTCCTTCCCCCACCCTCCCTTCTTCCCTCCCTTCCACCTTTCCTCCCTCTCTTCCCTCCTTTCCTTCCTTCCTCCCTCTCATCCTCCTTCCTTCCTTCCTTCCTTCCTTCCTTCCTTCCTTCCCTCCTCCCTCCCTCCCTCCCTCCTCCATCCTCCCTTCTTCCCTCCCTCCCTCCTCCCCTCCTCCCTCCTTCCTTCCTTCCTTCCTTCCTTCCTTCCTTCCACCCTCCCTCCCTCCCCCACCCATCCTTCTTCCCTCCTTTCCACCTTTCCTCCCTCCCTTCCCCCCCTTCCTTCTTTCCTTCCTTCCTTCCTCTCATCCTTCCTCCCTCCCTCCCTCCTCCTTCCTTCCACCCTCCCTCCCTCCCTCCCTCCCTCCCTCGCCCTTCCTTCTTCCTTCCCTTCCACCTTTCTTCCCTCCCTTCCTTCCTTCCTTCCTTCCTTCCTTCCATTCTCCCTCCCTCCCTCCTTCCCTGCCTTCCTGCCTTCCTTCCTTCCTTCCTTCTTTTCTTCCCTCCTTCTTCTCTCCTCCTTCTTTCTCTTCTTTGTATTTTTCCCCACGGGCCACCGCTCAGTACTGTGAACCCATATGCGGCCTTTTCATAAATTACTGCCTCTCTGGGTTTGATCTTGGCAGCATGAACCTGGAGCTTGCAGCAGAACACAGCATGCTCGGTGCTGATGCCTAGTCCTTCCAACAAGCGCCACACGGTGGCGAGAGCACACTTGTTCTGGAACGGTTCAGTTTAATGGGGCTAAACTGGGTTGTTGACAGGTTTTCAAAGACCAAGGATTTTCAATATTTGGTTTAGGCATAAAGCTGGATTATTTCAAAAACCTGGGTGGAAAGGAAGACATCCAGATGGCCAACAGACACACACGAAAGGATGTTCCACATCACTCACCGTCAGGGAAACGCAAACCAAAACCACGGTGAGATGTCACCTCACACATGTCAGAAATGGCTGAAGCCAAAAAGATAAGACCTAAGTGTTGACGAGGATGTGGAGGAAAAGGATCCCTTGTGCACTGGTGGTGGGAAGGCAAACCGGTGCAGCCACTGTGGGAAACAGTACGGAGGTTCCTCAAAAAATCCAAAATAGAAATACCACACGAGCCAATAAGTCTACGATTGGGTATTTACCCCAAGAAAATGAAGACACTAATTTGAACAGATACATGCATTCCTCTGTTTACTGAAGTATTAGTCATAGTAGCCAAGATATGTGTCACACATCTTGTGACACATAGTAGCCAACCCAAGTGTCACAATAGACAAGTGGATAAAGAAGATGTGAGATATATATATATATACATATATATATATGAATATATATATATATGTATATATATGAATATATATATACATATATATATATGAATATATATATGTATATATATGAATATATATATATGATGTAATATATCCCTTTAGTGTTTACTCAGCCATAAAAAGGGACAAGACCTTGCCATTTGCAACAACATGGATGGACCTAGAGGGTATTTTGCTAATTAATCACACCTATAAATACAGAGAAAACACTGGTGGATGTCAGAGGGGAGGGGGCAGGGGGTGGGGAGGGGGGACAACAGGTTTCCAGTTAAGGAAAGTATCAGGCATGGGAATGAAAGGTACAGGGTAGGGAGTACAGTCAAGGGTATTAGGTCGTATGACGACAGATGGTCGTTACACTTGTGAGTGTAGAATAACGTACAGAATTGCCAAATCCCTATTTTGTACACATGAAACGAATGTTACGCTGTGCATCAACTATAATCAAGTGAACATATTTTTTTTGAAAAACCGGGCATTTTAAACAATTAAAAAAAACAAACCTCAGACGGAGAGGGCTTGCGCCTCCAGCTTTGTGACACAGAGTCACCAGCATTTCCCCCTGTGACATCTGGGGAGCGATTAAAAATTCAGATTCCTGCGGCGCCCCTGGGTGCTTCAGTCGGTTGAGCGTCCGACTTCTACTCAGGTCATGATCTCACAGTTCATGAGTTCGAGCCCCGCATCGGGCTCTGCGCTGACAGCTCGGCGCCTGGAGCCCGCTTCGGATTCTGTGTCTCCCTCTCTCTCTGTCCCTCCCCCGCTTGCACTCTGTCTCTGTCTCTGTCTCTCTCAAATATAAATCAATATTTTTTAAAAATTCAGATTCCTGGGCCCCACCCCCACCCTACTGGTTGAACCCCTTGGTGAGAGGCCTGAGAAGCTCCGATTTTATCGAATTCTCCAGTGATTCCCATGCAAAGAACCCAGCGCTGGCTGGTAGGAGCTTGGGATTGCCATGGTTGTGGTACCCTGGGGGGGGGGGGGCGGCGGGGGGTGAGGAGTGGGGGACAGGAGCAGGCATTTCCTTCCAGGCTCCAACCCGGCCCCTTTGGCAATCAAACTCCATTCGGTGATCTGAGCCTGGGTCTCCAAACCAGCACTTGGTCTGACCCCTTGGGTGGCATAAAAAGGGTACGTTCTGGACACACAGAGCCTTCATCTCTGACCACTGTAAGGACTGGAGTCCTTATGCCTCCACTTAGGGCTTGTTGGAGGTCAACTGTCTTCAATGCTTTCCTCACGACCTGCCCCGGACTTACTCGGGGACCTCACGGCAGCTCTTCTCTCTTCAGAGAGGAAGAGATCGTTCGTAAACGATCGAGCACAATGCGGAATAAGTATGATCATCAACGTCGTTGCCCGTGGAAGGCAGGGTGTCGAGGGTCCCCGTGTCACCCTGTGTCCCATGATTCATAAGACAGACTCCCAGGAGCCAGAAAAACGGTCATCCCCCAAATTATGGTTTATTTCAGTGGAAAGGTACAGCTGAAAATCAGCAACCGAGAAAGGCAAGAGTCCAGGAGAGACCAGGCGGAAGCTTCCGGTTGTACACGCCCAGTGGTCACGCAGACAGCACCGAATCCTCCCCGTGTTGATGTGGGACCTGTATGAGGTCTCGCCAGCCAGGGAGGCTCACAAGAAATTTGCCCAGGGTTCTTCCTGGGGGTCATGTAGGCCTGAAGCAGCTCACTAACCTTAGATACTCAGTACCCAGCCCCTCACCCCACCCCCAGAGGTCAAAAGGGTAGACCCCAGGCAAACAAAAGCAAACACTCATCATAAATCTTGTTGTTAGCTTACGCCCACAATGACCCCCTTATCAGCCAGGATATTCCAAGGGGCGGCTCTCCAGGGGTCTGGAAAAGCTAGTCCTAAAGGCCTTTGAAATGTGCAGGGTCTTGGGGGTGGGGGGGGCTGCAGCTGAGTTAACCGGCTAAGCAGGCCAGGCAAGAGTTATTGTCAACATCCGATACACTGGGAGACGGAGATTGACATATGACAAACGTCAGGGCACTTGGGTGGCTCCGTTGGGTTAAGCGTCCAAGTCCTGATTTCGGCTCCGGTCGTGATCTCACAGTTCGTAGGTTCGAGCCCCGAGTCTGCTGAGGGCGCAGAGACTGTTTGGGATTCTCTCTCTCTCACTCTCTCTCTCTCTCTGCCTCCACCCTGCTCGCGCTTTCTTTGTCTCTCAAAAGAAACAAAACATTTTTAACAATTAAAAAAGAACTATGACAAAGTCAGAGGATAAGACAAGAAATGAGGTGTCCTACCGCCAAAGGGGTACAATTCAAGACAGGGAAACTGGGTGAAAAAGCGACTGAGTGAAACGAGCAGTGTTGACCAGGGTTGTCGCTGGTGGAAAAACCCAGCCATGGAGAGCGGCTGTTGGAAATGCCCGAGGGCGACCGTGTGCGGGGCTAGGGTGCTGAGACCCCCAGCCTGCAGCCGGGCTAGAGGAGAGGATTGTTCCTATGTTCATTCGACTTCCGTCTGCACGCTCAGGAAACGCACAGAACCAACAGCTTCAGCATTTAAGTCAACATGCGGGGGACAGGCTTGCAGGTCCGGGGGCACGTCCCAGGGTTCAAGGGCGCGCCCACCCTGGTGCCAGGCTCCGTGTGGGAAGGCAGAGGGCGGGGGTCCTGGTCTTGGCACCAGCCCGTATGAGGGCACAGGGTCCCACTCTGCTCTGCTGGCAGCAATAGAGACAGTCACATGTCACCTTTGTGTTTCTTTTTTCTTTTCTTTCTCTCTCTCCCCCTTCCTTTTCTTTCTTCCTTCCTTCCTTTCTATTAAATAGACAAAAAAAATTTTTTTTTATTCGAGAAAGAGAGAGAGAGCGCACAGGTGGGGTAGAGGGGCAAAGGGAGAGAGACTTTTTTTTTAACTTTTAAAATGTTTATGTTTGAGACACACACACACACACACACACACACACACACACAGAGTGAGAGTGGGGGAATCACAGAGAGAGAAGAGACCCAGAATCCAAAGCAGCTCCAGGCTCTGAGCTGTCAGCACAGAGCCTGACGCGGGGCTGGAACCCACGAGATGTCAGATCATGACCTGAGCCAAAGTCCGAGGCTCAACCAACTGAGCCACCCAGGCACCCCGAGAATCTTTTTTTTTTTTTTTACGTTTACTTATTTATTGAGAGAGAGAGAGAGAGAGAGAGAGAGAGAGAGAACAAGAGCAGGGAAAAGTCTGAGAGAGAGGGAGAGAAAGAGAATCCCAAGCAGGCTCCGCACTGTCAGCGCAGAACCCCACGCGGGGATCGAACTCCCCAACTGTGACATCATGACCTGAGCACAAATCAAGAGTCCAGTGTTCAACCGGCCGAGCCACCCAGGCGTCCCACAAATGTCACCTTTTTTAAAATTTTGGGCTACAAAATTGTTAGAGCAGCTCCCTGGTGTCCTACCTGCCGCCCCAGCGGATCTCCCTCTACCCGGAATTCTGGTCATTTTTTAAAGGGAAAATGCTAAGTATTCTTAGCATAAAAACAAAACCTTTCACAGCTCAGAGTCCAAGCGCCGCAGGAGCAACAACAGCAGTACAGGATGGGCTAGGACTCGGGGTGGGGTGGCGGGGGGGACGACGCTGAGCTGGATGCCCACCCCGCCCCCACACGCTCAGGGTTCAGGGTCACCCTGCCCAGCGGGCGGAGGGCCCTGGAGAGTCCTGCGGGGCGGCGGGAGGCGGCGGCAGAGAGCACCGATCGCCGCTAGAGGGCGCCCCGCGGCCGTCACCGGAGGACCCGAGACCAGCCGCCGAGAGCGCCCCGCTCCCTGAGCTCTGCCAAAGGGACCCCACCGCCCACGGCCTTGCCCTGCCCTCCCCCCATCAGCCCTTGCCCTCTGGGCAGCTTCAGCCAACCCAGCTCAGCCACTTCTCTGGTCCCTGGCACCTGGACGCCTCCTCCGTGCCGCCCTCCGTGCCACACCCCGTGGACTGATTATGGATTCTGGTTGGTCCCAGAGGCTCCAGGCGAGGGTCTGGCCATCCGCCTTTCTGCCCACCGTGGGTCTGCACCTTTAGGGGTGACCCTAGGAAAACTGGGGGCCCGCGACCCGCAGGGTGGTAGGGAGAAGCGCGCCCCCCCCCCCCCCGGTGCCAATGTGTCCACGTTGTTGGTGTGGACAGAAGCCAGTGCCAGTAGGAGGACCGCTTCCGGCCCGAGGCCGCCCTGGTGTGGCTGACCGGGAAAGCCAGGGTCGCGCAAGGAGGAGCAGCCCCACCAGCCCAGCGTCCTCCTTGACTCCCAGGCGGGAAGACAAAGAGGGGGTGCTGGCAGAGGACCCCCTGCGGCGGGAGCCTGGAACTCCGCCAGCCCCGAGAAGGGCCCGCTGGGTCACCACCGGCAGGTCCCTCTGTCTCTCCGCTCTCCACACCTCATCTGTGGAGTCCTCGCTCCAGGATAGGATTTGCCAGGGGCCTGGGGACAAATCTATGAGGACAAGCTTTGTTCAGTAAAGGCCATCTAGGCGAAAAGGGAAGGTAGAAAAAAGGAAGCAAGGGAGAGAGAGAAGAAGCCTGTGCCACAAATCCGATGCTCGCCATGACCATGTGGACAAAAGAGCAAATCTGGTATTTTCCTTGGTGCCAACTGGCGTTGTGATACCCTGTCCCCCCAGGAACCTCACTGCCTGCCTCTCAGTCCACCCAGTGCCCTGCCCTGCCCTGCCCTGCCCTTCCCTTCCCTTCCCTCAATACCACGTTCTCAGAGCTTCCAGAGACAACCTTGATGGAGGAGGGAACAGAGTGACCCTGCGTGCCCCCTCCCATCTTCGTCTCTGACACGGGGTCCCTGGGCCTCAGTTTCCCCATTTGCCAAAAAGGCTCCCCTGATTTCTAAAGTTCCTTTCTGCTGACTTTCAAGTAGCCAAATTGTCCAGATTCTCAGCCTTCCCTGGTTCAGCTTACAACTGCCTGGGGAGCTTTAAAATATTATGGTCTGGGCGCTCCTCCTCACCCTCCCCATCCTGATGTAATTGGTCTGCGGTAGAGCTGTGCATCAGTATTTTTTCAAAGTTCCCCAGATAATTAGAAAGTGCAGCAGAGTTGGGAACCTCTGGCATCGAATTCCTGCTGAGAAATATTTGCATCCTCTTAGGAGACTCCTGGAAACTGCAAAGTCCCCACTCAACTCCTCCCTAATGGTTGAATAACAAGCACGCTCACGGGGATGGAGTGATATTTGGGGACAGCCCCCCTCGAAGACTTGTGAGCCTCGTGGATAATAGGCATGACAAGCAGAGAGCCTCTTTTTCTCTCTGTCCTGCCTCTCTGCCCCTTTCCCCCACTGCTTCCTGCCTGCTGCTACCCCCCCCCGCACCCCCCACCGCCCGCCGCCACGCACACCCATCTGGTGGCAGTTGTGTTGACTGATTGGTAGAAGGTTCTGCCATCTGGGATGGCTTTCCTTGCAGTCTTTCTCCCCAGCTTCCATGCCGTCCTTCTCTAGGACAATGTCCCCCCTCACCCTCCACAGGAAAGGACTCTTTTCCTTCCAAATGTCCACAGCCTGAGCTGGCAATCAGAATCCTACTGCTGAGGGTCAGGGGTTTGGACAGGAGAGCCCAAGGGAGGGGGTGATCTCTAACAGCGACATTCCCTGGGCCACATTTGGAACAAACTCAACTGCATCCTCATTGTCCTGATTCAGACCGTTCTGGGAAGCGAGATTCTGCAGCTTTCAGATTGTTGGGAAAAGCTGTAAGGGAAAAGGCAGGGTCAGGACTAGGGGGACCTGGTTCATGTCTTCGTTCTGCCATTAACTACTTGGTACATGACCTTGAGCTTGGCACTTCTCTCTGAGCCTGTAAAATGAGATACTACCAACTATTCCTTTCAATGATGACTTTCTATGACTTCTGTGGCTCTCTGTGGCACATCCTGGATGCCAGAGAGAACAAAATGGTCTTATGGCAACAAACAGGAGCCGGTTGAAATTTATTCCATAATTACTTGAGCACCTCCTATGTTCAGGACGCTGGTGTAGGTGCTGGGAATATGGCAGTAAATTCAGTAAATCCCTTCCCTCCTGAAGCTGGCCGTGTGGAAGGAAGCCTGGCATTGGGTATGGGGGCCTCCCGTTGCACCTTTTACATCCTGGCAGGGGGAGGCACTGTAGGAGCCCCAGCAGTAGGGTTCTGTGGAGCCCACAGAAAATTCAGGGGAAGGTGCCCTGTCATAGGTTGTGGTTGAGGCAAATGAACTACTGGTAGGAGCTCCGAGCTATAGAGATATTGAGGAAAGAGCTTCCGGGCACAGAAGCCAGCAGTGAACCAAGAAATCTGTTACCTAAAGTGTGATTCTACAGTCTCGCTGAAGTCTAGTTGCTTTTTTGGGAGATTTTATAGACTTTCCATACAGATAATCACGTCTTTTGCAAGTAAAGACATTCTAATCTGGATGCATTTTATTTATTTTTCTTGCCTTATTGCACTGGCCATGGCCTCCCCATACAAGACTGAATAGAACCAGTGAGAATGAACATTTTTGTCTTGTTCCTGATATAAGCACAAAAACATTCTGTCTGATACCATTATGTCTGAAAGCTAGCTGGTTTTTTTGTAGCTACTGTTTATCAGGTTGAGACGGTTCCCATAATTTTGGGGGCACCTGGGTGGCTCAGTTGGTTGAGCATCTGACTTCAGCTCAGGTCAAGATCTCATGGTTTGTAAGTCTGAGCCCCGCATCAGGCTCTGTGCTGACAGCTCGGAGGCCTGGAGCCTCCTTCAGATTCTGTGTCTCCCTCTCTCCCTGCCCCTCCCCCACTCACACTCTGACTGTCTGTCTCTCTCTCAAAAATAAATAAACATTAAAAAATTTTTTTAAAGAATGGATTTTGGGTTTTGTCACATGCTTTCTCTGCATCTATTGAAATCATTTTACATTTTCCTTTTTTAGTTTGTTATTATGATGACATTTACATTGATGGATTGATTTTTAAATGATAAACCAAGCTTGCATTCCTGGGATAAACCTCTGTCAGTTAGGTTGTGTTATTCTTTTTATACGTTATTGAATTTTATTTCCTAATGTTTTATTAAAATTTTTTGCATATAGGGGCGCCTGAGTGGCTCAGTCGGTTGAGCGTTCGACTTCGGCTCAGGTCATGATTTCACAGTTCGTGGGTTCGAGCCCCGCATCGGGCTCTGTGCTGACAGCTCGGAGCCTGGAGCCTGCCTCGGATTCTGTGTCTCCCTCTCTCTCTGCCCTTAACCCACTCGCATTCTGTCTCTCTCTCTCAAAAATAAACATTAAAAAATTTTTTTTAATTGTTTGTATGTAAATTAATGAGGGATATTGGTTTGTAGTTTTTTTTTTTTCTTTTGATGTTTTCTTCTGGTTTTAGTATTGGAATAATTGTGGCCTCACAGAAAAGGTTCGGAATTTTTGTATCCTTCTTAATTTTCTGAAAGAGTTTGTGTGGGTTTGATATTAATACCTCTTCAAATGTTTGGTAAAATTTACTGCTGAAGCCATTTGAGGCTGGAGTTTCCTTGGTGGGAAGATGTTTAGCTAAAGACTCACCCTTTCAATACTTATGAAAATCTGTAGTGATATCATCGTTTCATTCCTGATACTGTTTGTGTCCTTCTTTCTTCTTTTCCTTCTCGGTCTGATGAAAAGTTGTCAATTTTACTAATCATCTCTCCCCAAACCAGCTTTTGGTTTCATTTATTTCCTTCGCTATTTTTCTGTTCTTGTCTTCGTCCATTTTCCTGCCTGATCTTTATTATTTCCTTCTGCTTTAAGGACGACTTTAGTAGATATACGGAGTATGTCTGCTGGTGACAAATTCGTTCAGCTTTGGTGCATCCGAACACTCTTTACTGTGTCTTTGTCTTTGAAAGATATTTTCCCTGCATAAAAAAATCCCAGGTGAGCAGACCCTTCTTTTCAGCATTTTAAATATATTTCTTCAAGCACTCCTGCGTTGTTTCCTGATATCTACACTCACTGCCAGTTTGATTCTTTATACATGATATCTTTCCCCACCTCTTGGATGTTTAACTCTCTTTGTCACTAGATTTAAGCAATATATTGTAATATATTATAGATATAATATATATTGTATATATAATTGTCTTCATATTTCTTGTGCTTGGAGTTCACTGAACTTCTTGGATCTATGGTTTGTAGTTTTTGTCAGATTTGGGAAAGCGTTAGACATTATTCCTTCACATATAATTTTCTATTGGATGCCCGAGATTGTGAATTTTACCTTGTTAGTTGTCGGATAGTTTTGTGTTACCAACAAAATTTTTGAACTTTTCTCTGGAATACACTTGATTGCCTAGGAAGAGTGAACGTTTCGGTCTTGCTTTTTTGTCAGGCACCAAATCAGCATTTTAGTCTTGGGTTAACTTTCCCCATGAGTGAGACGAGATCTTGCTCAGTACTTTTATTGGGTTGAATAATGTCCCCCCTCCCGATATTCATGTCAACCTGGGAACCTCAAAATATGGCATTATTTGGAAATAGAGTCTTGACAGATGTTAAGATGCCATCACGGAGAATTAAGGCGGGTCCTGAATCCAAAGACTGGCGTCTTTATAAGAAGAGGAAACAGGGGCACCTGGGTGGCTCAGTCCGTTGAGCACGCGGCTCTTGATTTCGGCTCAGGTCATGATCTCACGTTCGTGGGTTTGAGCACCACTTGGGGTTCCAAGCTAGCAGTGTGGAACCTGCTTGGGATTCTCTCTCCCTCGCTCTCTGACCCTCCCCAGCGGGCGCACACATGTGCACACGCTTTCTCTCCCTCTCTCTCAAAATAAATAAAGAAAATGTAAAGAAAAAAAAGAGGAAACAGACACAGGAATGATAGCCATGTGGAGGCAGAAGGAGAAAGCAGGAGTGATACAGATGGAAGCCAAGGATTGACAAGGCGTGCCGGAAGCCCCAGAATCTAGAAAGAGGTGAGGGAGCGTTTCCCCTTCGAGACTTGGGAGGGAGCATGCCCACCCCACCCTCCAACGTCATTATATCAGACTTCCAGCTGCCGGAGCTGTGAGGGAATAGATTTCTATCGTGTTAAGCCACCCAGTTTGTGATCATTTGTTACAGCAACCCTAGAACATTAATACGGTACTTTCACTGATGTTCATAATTGAATTGTGAGGTTTCTACGCTGGATTTGGGAACAGGCATCATCTGAGCTGTTTTCTCTCCCAGAATCTGATAGAGTCCTTAACGCACATTTGATGGTCAGCGACCGGATCCTGCAGGAAATGCTCTGCAGGCCCTGAGTCCTCTGTGTGCACCTGTTACCTCTCCAATCCTCCGCCTGTAACCTCCAGCCACTCGGCCGTCTCCGAGTGTCCAGCTCCGATTTTTCAAATCAGGAAGCTCGCCAGCCTCTGGCTGATGTCCAGTGTCTCGCCGAGCTTCGTACGTTTGTCCTTTTGTTCGATTTTGTCACGATTTCATGTGGGGTGATCAGTCCTGGTTACTCCATTTTGTCTCATATATTTTTTTGTTGATCTCAGTGAAGAGCTTTTCCTGTCTTCAGTAGGGAGCTCACTTGTCATGCGGGCTTAAGATTTTTTAAATGTATATTTGTTATTTTTTTATTACATAAATTTTAATTACTGTTGTTCCCTCCTCCATATCTTTAAAGTTTTTAGACGTATAGAAATATTGAAAGAAATAGTGAAATGAGCACATGTATATCCTTGATCTAAATTCAGTAATTATTAACATTTTCCCACCTTTGCTTTCTCTTTTCAGTTCTCTCCCTCCCACCCACCTCTCTCCCAATGTGACTACTAACTCATGATTTTTTATTCATTGTGTTAAAAGCAATCGTGGTTTCTCTTCCCTTTTTGATGTTCAGATCACTCCAGATTTGGCCAGTGGCATCCCCTTCATGCTGAACTCTGATGGATCGCCACTATTCTTTGAAATTTGCTTAATTACTGGCACAACTATATGTCCCAGATTCACTCTGTATTTTCTGAGCCCAGCCCTAGAATCAACCTAGTTCTTTCTGGTGGCTTTTCGAAACCAAGCTCTGGTCACCAGGTGTCCTCATTGCTGTAAGAGTGTCTTTTCAGCCGTCAAAAAGAATGAAATCTTGCCATTTGCAACAAGGTGGATGGAGCTAGAGTGTATTATGTTAAGCAAAAGAAGTCAGAGAAAGACAAATACCGCATGATTTTACTCGTATGTGGAATTTAAGAAACAAAACAGATGAACGTATGGGAGAGGGAGAAAAAGAGAGGGAAACAAACCATGAGAGACTCTTAAATACAGAGAACATACTGAGGGCTGCTGGAGAGGAGATAGGTGGGGGAAGGGCTAGCTGGGTGATGGGCATTAAGGAGAGCACTTGTTGTGACGAGCACTGGGTGTCGTATGTAAGTGATGAACCACTGACTTCTCTTGAAACCCATACTGCACTGTATGTGAACTAACTAGAATTTAAATAAAAATTCAGAAAAAAAAAAAAAAAAGAATACCATAGTACCAGGATAAGCAAAAAAAAAAAAAAAAAAAAAAAAAAAAAAAGTGTCTTTTCTTCTATGTCCTTTCTGTGGAAACAGCCAGGGAATATGTTAAAGTGAAAAGTCGTGAGTTCATTGACATGCCCGTTTCAAAATAATCATTACAGAGTTTTGGTCCACTATTGCATTGCACAGTATTTTTAGTTGTTTATGTCTTTGTGAAACGAGTATTACATTCTAAAAACACATTCTTAAACTTTTACTTCTGTAATTCCAAGTTAGGAAAAAATCTGTAGGCTTTTTCTCCTTTTATGTAAAACGGGGAGACAAGTATCTTTTCTTAACCGGCCCCCTTCCCATCTCTTGTTAGGTCTTCATTAATTTCATCTTCGAGTCAGACAGAAGTAGATTTAAATCAAGGATCTGCTGTTTTCTTGATTTGGCTCACCTTGAGAAAGATAGCTAAACTCTCTAAACCCCCCTAGTTTTGCTGCCATGTCGGGATTAATAATAAAATCTGTTTTATATGGTGATTCTTAGGATTCGATGAGATAACAAAACTACTTAGCCAAGTGCTCATAGTGATCATTATTAATGTTATTATATTTTATTACTCATCTTGCGATATGTGTCTCTTTCGATTTGGGGGGTGGAGGCTAACACTTACCCTATAGTCTTTGCCACAATAATTTAGCACCAGCTCTATTAAACTCTTCTGGGCTTCGCCACTGGTCCCTTTGGGGGACAAGCTCTTCATTTTTGAGCGAGTAAGTTTGAGGTCTGTCTCAGGTTGTCCAAATACAATCTGATTGCTTTAAAATGTACGTATGTTTACATTATTTCTGGTACAGTAAACACTAGCCACATGTGACTATGTAAATTTCAATTCAGAATAACTAAAATTAAAGAAACTAAATTATGCAGTTCTTGGTTGGCACTGGCCACATTTTGAGTCCTTGACAGCCACATGTGACTTACGGCTTCTGTATTGGACGGTACAGATAGAGAACATTCTCATCATAGAAAAGTCTATCAGAAAGCACTGATACAGACAATACTATATTGTTTTCTGATACCAGAGGTTCTTAGAACAGTCCAGTTTTATGTTTCTTTGGAGATAAATCACCTTTCTTTTTTTATTACTTATTTGAAGACTTATAAGACTTTTTCCTTTATCCTTGAAATTCAAAAAAGAGAAGCCCTTTCGTTCGTTAGCACAGTAAATTTTTTTCCACTGCTTAATTTAATAAAAGTACTCCAGTGATATGTGAATGTAATCATGGTGTGCGTTTATGAAATTTTAAACAAAGTCAATATTTTCTAATTGAAATAAAACATGAAATACCGAAGTGTATGGAATTAAAAATTAAACCTCCTTCATTGCCTCAACTCTTCTCCCCAGGGGGAATTACTGTTAATAATTTGGTATACATCCTTAGGCATGCTTTATGTAAGTAGATATTCACAAGTTAAAAGCGTGTAATTGAGACGTTTTCCATTAATTGGCTGACACAGTATTTACTGTTCTATAACCTGCGTTTTTCACATAACAATATTTATTAGAAATCTTTTTGTATCTATTCTATTTTTTCTAAGGCTGGGGAAAATGCCCTCCTGCTGAACATTTGAATTTCAATTTTTTTTTCTTTTCTAAAAATGTCATGATGTGTATCTTTAACATGTACCCTTATGCCCACCAGATGTCTAAAAGCCAGTAGAAGCGCTGGTTGAATAATACATACGTTTACATTTTTTTTTGCCTCCCCAAAAGACTTCTCCAGTTGATAGATCTATGAACAATATAGGAAGATATCAATGATACAGTTTTCCACACTGCCGTTAACACTGGAGAGTATGATTTACCATTTGTTTTTGGTAAATTACATGGTAAGACTTAACTCCCATATTGTCTTAATTGGGTGGGACCAACTTACAAAGTCATTCTGTAAAGAGTCCTTTATATTCTCTGAATATTGACCCAAGGACTCCTCTGCACATGGGGCGCTTAGCTTAGGGTCTCTCCATGTCCATCTAGCGATATACATTCTCTTCCCCTACAGCTTTCTCCCCAATCTCTGGTGTTTGGACTCCTCCTGCATCCACTTGGCCACCGATATAACCTCCCTCCCATCCTCTGAACGCTTGTCAAAACCACAGGGTCTCTGATGACCTTTCTCTACTGCTGATGACATCTGACTGGACTCTGAAGGTAGGAGGGAAGGAGACATGGGTCCTCTATTTTCGTGATTATCAAGGTTCCTGTCTATACAGGAATATTTAAATAAAATATATTGTACATACTTTGAACATGGTTTTTACGCATTATTTCACAAATATTCATATGCATTAAAAATATTCTACATTTTTAAGAGCTGCATTATAATCCACTGTATGGATATTTCATAAATTATTTCATAAACTCACTATTGACACATGTAAACTGCTTCCCAAACTTTTATATCAAAAATAAGTGTGATGAATATTTTTGTAACAAGAAGTGAAATAGTTGGGTTAAACATATATATATATATATATATACACACACACACTAATATATACATGTTAGTATATATATTATATACTATATGTTAGTATACTACATATATACTATATTTACATACTATATATTAGTATATATATTAGCATATATATAATATATATTATATATATGCTAATATATATTAAGATTTTATATATATATTAAGATTTTATTATATATATTTATATAATATACATTCATTTTATATTTATTTATTATATATATTTATATATATATAATATATATATATATTAAGATTTTATTTTTAAGTAATCTCTACACCCAACATGGGCTTCAAATTAAAGCCCTGAGATCAAGAGTCACATGTTCTACTGACTGAGCCAGCCAGGCGTCCCTGATGGGCATATATTAATTTAAGGCCAAAGACAGCAAGTTTTCTCTAGATATACTATACCAATTTATGATCTCCTCAGTGATGTATGAGGTCCTAAAGAATTTTCCTATATATATATTTTTTTTAAATATTTACTTCTTTTTGAGAAAGAGAGAGTGTCCACACACGGGAGCACACATGCAGGGGAAGGGCAGAGAGAGAGAGGGGGACAGAGGGTCTGAAGCACTGACAGCATAGATCCCAATGGGGGGCTTGAACCCATGAACCTTGAGATCGTGACCTGAGCTGAAGTCAGATGCTTGACTGATTCAGCCGCCCAGGCACCCCTTTCCAATGTTTTCTTACTTAAAGTTTATTACTTAACCTTTTACAGAGAAGACTATGTATGAGCCATTTAAAATTAATGTTTTTAATGGTGTGAAGTAGGACTTCTTACACTTTTTAAAAATTTTTTAAATAGTGAAATTGAATAATCATGCAAAAAGTTTATAAAACATAAATAGGTTTCTTATTACTACCAAATGAACATTGTGTGGTTTCTCACTTAGTTGGAGAAAAAGAATATAAACAGCACCCCAGACCTTGCCAAACCAAGGCCACAAAGATTTACTCTTATATTCTCTTCTTATATTAAGGTCTGTGATCCATTTTGAGTTAATTTTTCTGAATGGTGTGAGGTAGGGGTACAAATCTATTATTCTGCATGTTTATATCTAGTCCTAGCACCACTGTTGGAAAGACTGTTCTTTTTTCCACTGAATTTTATTGCCATCCTTGTTGAAAATCAGTTGACCATAAATGTGGCTTATTTCAGGACTTTGAATCCTATGTCACTGATTGTGCCAGTGTCACCTGTATCTGTTTACTATAATTTAATAATTTTGAAATGTGAGTGTGTGACTTCTCCAACTTTTTTTTTTCAGGATTGTTTTGACTCTTCTAGGGTCCCTTGTATTTCCATGAATTTTAGGATCTGCTGGTCAATCTCTTTAGGAAAGCCAGATGAGGATTTTGGTAAGGATTGTGTTGAATCTGTAGATGATTTGAGGAATATTGTCATTTTTACAATATTAAGTCTTCTGATCATTAAACATGGAATGTTTAGAGATAGTTTTACTTCTTCCCTCCCAAATTGGATACTTTTAATTTTTTTCTTCTCTAATTTCCCTGACTAAAACTTCCAGTACAATGTGAGAATGTACATCTTTGTCTCATTCCTGATGTTAGAGGGAAAGTTTTTGGTCTTTCACCATTAAGTACCCTACTAGCTTAAGGGTTTTTGCAGATGCCTTTTTTAGGTTGAGAAAACTCCCTCCTATTCCTAATCTGTTGGGTGTTTTTTTTTTTTTTAACATAAAATAGAATGTTTAATTTTTTCAAATGCCTTTTTTGGCAACTATTGGCATGATCGTGAGGATTCTGTATTTTATGCTATTGATACTAATGCTATTACACTAATTGATTTTTTTGATGTTAAATCAACCTTGCATACTTAAGATGCACTGGGTCATGGTGTATAATCTTTTTTATATGCTGCTAGGTTGGTTTACCAGTAATTTGTTGAGAACTTTTGTGTCTATATATTTATAATGGATATTGGTTGGCAGTTTCCTTTTTATTGTGATCTCTTTGACTAGCTTTGGAATCAGGATAATGCTGGTCTCATAAAATGATATGTGAAGTGTTTCTCCTCACTTCTTTAAATGTATGGTAGAACTGACCAGTGGAACCATCTGGTCCTAGATTTTCTTTATGAGAAGTTTTAAATTTTTTTGTTCACTCTTTTTGTAAGTTTATTTTATCTTCAATTTCTTCTTGATTCTGTTTTGGAACTATGTGTTTGGTCTACAGTTGTTCATAGTATTTCTTTATAGTCCTTTTTATTTCTGTAAGGTCAGTAGTGTTGTCTCCTCTTTCACTCCTGATTTTAGGACTTTGAGGTTTTTTTCCTTTTTACTCCCCCCTCAGTCTAGATAAAGATTTGTCAATCTTGGTTGATCTTTTCAAAAAACCAAAATTTGATTTTATTGGTTTTTCTCTACTGTTTTAGTGTTTTTTTAAATAATTTTTTAACTGAGATAAAATCCATATGACATAAAATTTACCATTTTTAAAATAAACATTTTCATCACCTCAAAAAAAACAAAAAACAAAAAACAAAAAACCAAAAAACCCTGTACCTATAAGCAGTCACTCTCAGTTCCCCACTCCTGCCATTCCTGGCAATCACTAACCTGCTTTCTGTCTCTGGATTTTTCCTTTCTGGACATTTCATAAAAATAGAATTATATGATGTATACTTGGTGTTATATGATGTTACTTGGTGAATTATATGATGTTACTTGGTGTCATTTCATTTAGAATACTGTTTACAAGGTTCATTCATGTGGCAGTTTGTATCAGTACCTCATTCCTTTTTATAGCTAGATAATATTTTATTGTGTGGATATACCACATTTTGTTTACTTGGTGATCAGTTGGTGGATATATGTGTCATTTCTATTTTTTTCACATATTAATAATGCTACTTTGAACATGCTTGTGCAACATTTATTTGAACATATGTTTTCAATGCTCTTGAATATATACCTAGAAGTAGAATTGCTGGGTTGTATGGTAACCCTAAGTTTAATGCTTTGCCAAACTGTTTTCCACAGCAGCTATATCATTTTCCACTAGAATGTGTAAAATTGTTGACAGTTGAATTGCTGAATTGTTCCAAATTCTCCACGTCCTCCTCAAATCTTCTTATTTTCTTAAAAAAAAAAAAATCATAGGCAACCAAGTGTGTGCAAATGCACTGTGGTTTCAGTGTATTTCTCTAATGACTAATGATGTTGAGCATCTTTTCATATGTTTATTGACCATATCTTCTTTGGCAAGTTATACATTTAACTCCTCAGCCTATTTTAAAGGTTGGATTATTCCTCTTTTTCTTGTGAGAAACATTACAATGGTAGTAGTTTTTCATATATTCCAAATACTAAATCATTATCAGCTATAAAATTTCTAAATATTTTCTACCATTCCTTGGGTTGCCTTTTCACTTTCTCGATAGTGTTCTTCAATGTATAGAAGTTTTTATTTTCTATGAAGTGTAATTTATCTGTTTCTACCTTTCAATGCTTGTGCTTTTGGTGTCATATCTAAAACAATGTTGCTTAATCCAAAGCCATGAAGATCTAAACCTATTTTTTTCTTCTAAGAGTTCTATTGCTTTAGTTCTTACATTTAAATCTTTGATCAACATTGAGTGAATTTTTGTATATAAGGAAAGAGATCAACTCCATTCTTCTGCATGTGGATATCCAGCTGTCCCCAAACCATTTATTGGAAAAACTGTTATTTTCCCCACTGAATGGTCAACACCTTTGTCAAAAATCATTTGACAATAAATGTATATAGATTTATTTATGGGCCCTCAATTTTATTTCACTTGTCATTTATCCTTATGCCAGTATTACACCTATTTGATTAACTTGATTTTGTGGTAACTTTTGAAACTGGGAAATGAGAGTCTTCTAACCTGGTTCTCCTTTTTCAAGACTGTTTTCGTTGTTCCGAATCCTTTGCATTTCCATCTGAATTTCAGGACCAACGTATCAATTTCTGCCAAAAAGGCCGTGGAATCTTTTTAGGGGTTTTGATGTATCTGTATTTAATGTTAAATCTTCCAATGCACAAACATAGAATGTCTTTCCATATAGGTCACTTCCATTTTTTTAAACACTATTTTGTAATGTTCAAACTACAGCCTCGCACCTTTTTTTAAGTAAGCTTTACATGCAACATGGGGCTTGAACTCATGACCCCAAGATCAAGAGTCACATGCTCTACTGACTGAGCCAGTCAGGCATCCCAAGCCTTGCACTTTTCTGATTAAATTTATTTTGAAGTATTTTCTTCTTTTTGATATTATAGCAAACATAAGTGCTTTCTTGATTTCATGTTTAGACTTGATTGTTAGTGTATACAAATACAATTAATTTTTGTATATTAGTACTGTATCCTGCAATTTTGCTGAACTTGTTTATTGATTCTCATACTTTTTGTTTGTGTGGATTGTTTGAAGTTTTCTACATACAAAATTATTTCAACAGGTAATAGAGATAAGCTTATTTCTTCCTTTACAATTTGAGATCACTTTACCCCCATACCCAATTCTTTGGCCCAAGCCTCCAGTGCGGTGTTACATAGAATCAAGAATGGACATCCTTGTCTAGTTCCTGATATTAAAGGAAAAGCTTTCAGTTTTTCACCATTAAGTACATTTTTAGCTGTGGGTTTTCTCTAGATGCCCTTTATCAAGTTGAGAAAGCTCCCTTCTATTCTTAGGTTTTTGAGGGTTTTTTTTTAATAATGAAAAGGTATTAAATGCTTTTCCTGATACTACTGACATGGTCACAAAGTTTTTGTCTTTGTTATATTGATATGGAGTATTAGAATAATTGATGTTTTTGGATCATAAGCCAATTTTGCATTCCTATGATAGATTTCACTTGGTCGTGGTGTATGATCTGTATTGTGAGCTACTTGATTTGACGTGCTAGAATTTTGCTGAGGGTTTGTATGCCTATATTCAAAAGGGACATTGATCTGCAGTTTTTTCATGTGATATTTTTGTCTGGCTTTTGGAACCAGGATAATACCGGTCTTATAAGAGGAGTTGTGAAGTACTCTCATATATTTTACAGAGATTTTAAGAGAAATTATGTTAATCTTTCTTTAAACATTTGGTGGAACTCACCAGCGAAACCATCTGAATCTGTCTGGGATTTTCTCTGTTGGGTGATTGTTTACTGATGTAATACATTATCATAGATAAGTTCAAATGCAAAATAGCAAATTCAGAAAAGATTTCTATTTTTTGTCTTGAGTCAGTTTTGGTAATTTACATATTTCTAGGAACTTGTTGATTTCATACAGGTCATCTAAATATTTAGAATACAATTGTTCACGGTGTTCTGTTACAATCCTTTCTTTTTCTATGAGATCAGTAAAAATGTCCCTTTTTTCATCCCTAATTTAGTAATCTGAGCCTTCTCTATTTTTTCTTGTGGTAACTCTAACTAATAATTGCATATTTTGTTGATCTTTCTAAAGAACTAAACTTTGGTTTTCTGTGAGTTTTCCTGCTGTCTATTTACTTTATATATACCCTCCATCTATATTATTTCCTTTCTTCCTCTTGTTTTGGGTTTAGTTTCCTCTTTTTTTCTGACTTTTTAAAGGTGAAAAGGTGGGTATTTGATTTGAGGCTGATATTTTCCAGTGTATGCATTCACAGCTATAAATTCCTTCCTAAGTACTGGGTTCACTGACTCTCTTAAGTTTTGATATGTTATATTTTCGTTTTCATTCATCGCAAAGTATTTTCTAATGTCCCTTGTGATTTTTTTCTCTGACCCATTAGTTATTTAAGAGTATGTTGTTAAAGTTCCACATACTTATAAATGTTCCAAATTTTCTTCTGTTATTGATTTCTAACTTCATTCCATCGTGGTCAAAGAACATACTTGGTATGATTTTAATTTTTACAAATTTAGTTAGGCTTATTTTGGTCTATAACCAAACAAATGGCTTTCCTGGAAAATATTTCATGAGCATTTGATAAGAATGTGTATTGTGATGTTGGGTGGAGTGTTCTATAAATGTCTAATAAGACTACTTAACAGCTTTTCAAGTTTTCAATTTCCTTGTGATCTTCCATCTGATTTTTGTTCCATTAATGAAAGTTGGTTATTGAAGTTTCCAAATATCATTGTAAAAGTATATATTCTTCCTTCAATTCTGTCGGTTTTGCTTCTTTGTGTGTTTTGGAACTCTGTTGTTAGGTACGTGTATGTTCATTATTTTTATATCTTTTTGATGAGTTGGTCCTTTTTAAATTATATATCCTTTTTTTGTCTATAGTAACAATTATTGCCTTCATACCTATTTTGTTTGATATTAGTATAGTCACTAGAACTCTCTTTTGGTTTGTATTTGCATGGACTGTTTTTTTATTGTCGTAAAATAGATATAACATTTTCCATTTTCATCATTTTTAAATGTACAACTCAGTGGCCTGAAATAAATTGACAGTGTTGTGTTAGCCATCATCATCTTTTTCAAGAAGTTTTTCATTATCCCAAACAGAAACTCTGTACCCATTAAATAATAACTCTCCATTCCTCCACCCCTCCAGTCCATGGTAACTTTTATTCTACTTTTTGTTTCTTTTTTTTTTTTAATGTTTATTTATTTTTGAGACAGAGAGAGACAGAGCATGAATGGGGGAGGGTCAGAGAGACAGGGAGACACAGAATCCGAAGCAGGCTCCAGGCTCTGAGCTGTCAGCACAGAGCCCGATGTGGGGCTCGAACCCACAGACCGTGAGATCATGACCTGAGCCGAAGTCAGAGGCTCAACTGACTGAGCCACCCAGGCGCCCCTCTACTTTTTGTTTATATGAATTTGCCTATTCTTGATGCCTCACCAAGTGGAATCATATGATATTTCTCTTTCTGTGTCTGGCTTCTTTTGTTTAGCATAATGTCTTCAATGTTCATCATGTTGTAGCATGTATCAGAATTTCATTCATTTTTGTGGCTAAATAATATTTCATGGTATTCAGATGACACATTTTATTTGCCCATTGATGTGTTGATGAACTCTTGGGTAATTTCCACTTTGTGGCTATTGTGAATAACAGTGTTGTGAACATTAATGTACAAATATCTGGTAGAGTCCTTCCTTTCAATTCTTTTGGATATAAAACTAGAAGTGGAATTGGTGAATCATACAATATTTTTATGTTTAACTTTTTGAGGAGTTGCCAAACTATTTTCCACAATGGCTGCACCATTATCCATTCACACTTGCAACGTATGAGGGTTCCAATTACTCTAAATTCTCAGCAACACTTGTTATTTTCTGTGTAATAGATAACGGCCATCATAACACATGTGAAGTGGTATCTCATTATTTTGACTTGCGTTTCCTTTAGAACTAATGATGTTGAGCATCTTTTCATGTGTTTATTGGTCATTTGTGTATCTTCTTTTGGTAAGTGTCTATTTATGCCTGTGCCCATTTTTAAATCACGTTGTTTGGTATTTGGTCTTCAGTTGTAGGAGGTTTTTAAATATATATTCTGCATATTAATGTGTTATTGTAGGTATGATTTGCAAACACTCTGTCCCATTCTGTGAGTTGTGTTTTTACCTCCTTGATACATGTCCTTTGATGCAGAAAGGTTTCAATTTTGATAAAATTCAATTTATCAACTTTTTTCTTTTGTTGCTTGTGCATGTAGTGTCAGATCTGAGAAATCATTGCCAAATGCAATAACATGAATATTTTCCCTATTTTTTCATCTAAGACTTTTATAGTTTTAACTCTTAATTTAGGTCTTTGACACATTTTAAGTTAACTTTTGTATATGGTATACAGTTAAGGGTCCAACTTCAGTCTTTTGCATGTGGATATCCACTTTCTTTTCACCATCTGTTGAAAAGCCTGTTCTTTCCCCATGAATGGTGCTGGCCTGTTTGTCAAAAAATGAATTGACTGCACATGTGAAGATTTATTTCGAGGGCTAATTATTTCATTTCATTGGCCTATATATCTGTCTTTATGCCAGTACCATACCCTTTTGATTACTGTAGATTTGTAGTAAGGTTTGAAATTACTTTTGGCTATTTGGGGTCCCCTGAGATTCCATATGAATTTAAGAATGCTTTTTCCATTTCCTGGAGAAAAAAAACACCATTGGTATTTTGATTAGGGATTGCATTTAATTTATGTCTTATTTCATTTCTTCCACCCCCTTTTCTAGTTTTTGATGTACAAATATTTTACTGATTTCATTACATTATTCTGAAGTATTTTATTCTTCTTGATGCTATTTCAAATAGAATTGATTTCTTTATTTTCCTCTTGAATTGTTCGTTGCTAAAATGCAACTGATTTTTGCATGTTGGTTTTGTGTCATTCAACTTTGCCGAATTAATTTATTAGCTCTCACAGTTGTGCGTGCATGTGTGTGTTTGTGTGATCTTTACGGGTTTTACATATAAGATAATATCTTCTGTGAACAAAAATAATTTTACTTTTCCAATTTGGATCCGTTTTATTTTTTTCTTTCCTAATCCCTCTGGCTAAAACTATATTAAATAAAAATGATGAAAGCCAACATGCTTGTCGTGTTCCTGATTTTAGAGGAAAAGCTTTAGTCTTTCACCATTGAGTGTAATGTTAGCCATGAGTTTTTCATACAAGGTCTTTATCATGATTAAGGTAGTTCCCTTCTGCTGTTAGTAGTTTTTTTTTAATCATGAAATGGTTTTGAATTTGACAAATGCTTTTTTTGCATTGAGATGATCATGTGTTTTCTCCTTCATACTATTAATGTGGTGTATTACATTGATTAACTTTCATATATTGAACCACCCTTGCATTCAAGGGTGTATATACAAAAGTTATACTTAGTCATGGTATATAGTCGCTTTAATATGCTGCTGAATTTGTTTACTAGTATTTTGGTGTGGAGATCTTTGCATTAATATTCATAGAGGATATTGGTCCATAGTGTTTGTGTGTGTGTTTTTTTTGGCTGGCTTTGGTATCTGGAAAATGCTGGCTTCATAAAATTAGTTAGGAAGTGTTATGTCCTTTTCAATTTTTAGAACACTATGGAAAGTGTTTAGGTTAATTCTTCTTTAACTGCCTGGTAGAATTCATAAAGCCATCTACTCTAGGTTTTTATTTGTTGAGATATTTTTGATTCCTTATTTAATCTCCTTCATATATCTTTAGGTCCATGCATATTTCTATTTATTTATGAGTCAGTTTCATAATTTATGCATTTCTAGGAATGTTTCTATTTTTTTAGGTTATCTAAATTGGATATTAAAAACTGTTCATAATTTTCTCATAATATTTTCTATTTATGTGAAGTTGGTTAATGATGCTCCCACTTTAATTTCTGATTTTAGAAATTTAAAACATCACTCTCTTCTTTTTGTAATCAATCTAGCTAAAAGTTGGTCCATTTTTTAAAAATCTTGGGGCGACTGAGTCGGTGAAGAGTTTGACTAGTGATTTCAGCTCTGGTCACGATCTCACAGTTCGTGAGACTGAGCCCCACGATGGGCTCTGCCCTGACAACAGTGGAGCCTGCTTGGGATTCTCTCTCTCATCTCTCTCTCTCTCAAAATAAATACATAAAATCTTAAAAAAACAAAAAAAACCTTTTCACAGAACCACACTTTGTTTCATTGTACTTCTTTACTGTTTTTCTTTTTTCTTTTTTCTTTTTTTTAACGTTTTTTTAACGTTTAACCCAGGTGCCCCCTCTATTTCCTTATTGATCTGTGTGATTGGTCTAAGAATTATTGAAAGTGGGATATTGAATTCTCCAATTATTATTATAGAATCTGTCTATTTCTCCCTTCAATTCTGCCAGTTTATTTTTTGCTTTATGTTTGGGGGCTCTGTTGTTAGGTCTGTATGTTTATACTTGTTATATCTTCTTGATGTATCAAACATTTTATCAATATATGATGGTCTTCTTTGTCTCTGTAAACTTTTAAAAATGTAAAGGTTAGTTTTTTATTTAAAGCCTCATATTAGTGTAGCCACCTAGCCCCCTTTTGGATACTATTTTCATAGAATATTTTTTTTCCTTCTTTTGGTTTTAATTTCTTTTTTGTTCTTATATCTAAAATGAGTCTGTTGTAGATAACATTTGGATGGATTCTATTCTATTATCCAGTCTGATATTCTCTACCCTGTAACAAGAGGCTTAATTCATTACATTTAATTTGATTACTAATAAAAAAGGATTTTTTATAAATAAATATAATAACCTCTGTTATTTATTTATTTTATGTGTCACTTTGTGTTCTTATGTGTCACTTATGTTCTTTGATTCTTCCATTATTTCCTTTTTTGCTGCTTAGTATTTTTTATAGTGTACTATTCTCTTGTTTCATTTTCTATATCTTTTTTAGTTCTTTCCTTAAGAATTGCTTGGGGCACCTGGGTGGCTCAGTCATTTGTGTCCTACTTTGGCTCAGGTCATGATCTCACAGTTTGAGTTCGAGCCCCGTGTAGGGTTCTGTCAGCTCAGAGTCTGGAACCTGCTTCAGATTCTGTGTCTCCCTCTCTCTCTGCTTCTCCACTGCTCACACGGTCTCTCTCTCAAAAATAAATAAACATTAAAAAAAAAAAAGAATTGCCTTGGGATTATAATTAATATCTTAAGCTGATAACACCCTAGGTCAAATAATAAAAAATTAGTCAATAGTATACATCTGTTTTCATACATTTCCTTCCTTCTCCTTTTATATTTTTATTGTCACAGATTATGTCTTTATACATTGCATGCCCATTATAATAATTATTATTTATAATTATTATCATTATTATTTATAACAATAAATATTTATAATTATTATTTTATAACAATTATTTATTATACTTATAATTATTATTTATAATTATATTATAACTTATATGATTATAAATTTATAATTATTATTTATGGCCTATTAATTAATATGGAAAAATAGAAGTTGCAAACCATACCAAAAGTACAATAATACTGGCTTTTATATTTACCTATGTGGCTAACATTACTAGTATTCTTTATTTTTTTATAGCTTCAAGTTAATGTTTAGTGTCCTTTCAATTCCTCATGAAAGATTCCCTTTAATATTTCTTATATGGCAGGTCCCAATAGTAATAAGCTTCTTCAGCTTTTGATTATCTGAAAAAGTCTGGATTTATTGTTCATTCTTTTAAATGTTTATTTTTGAAAGAGAGAGAAATTGAGAGAGAGAGAGAGGAGAGAGAGAATCCCAAGCAGGTTCCATGCTGCTAGTACAGAGCCCGACGGCTCAAACCCATGAACCGTGAGTGAGATCATGACCTGAACCAAAATTAAGAGTCAGATGCTCAACTGACTGAGCTACCCAGGCACCCCTCTTCTTCATTCTTAATAGCTAGTTTTGCTACAAATCTATTTGTCTTGGTTGCTACAAATCTAGTGTCTTAGTTGACAAATATTTTCCCCTTGGACTTTAACAACATCATCTGATTGGCCTCTATCCTCCATGTTTTCTAAGGAGAAATGAGCTGTTAATCTTATTGAAGGCTGCTTGTATGTGACAAGTTGCTTCTCTGTTGCTGCTTTCAAAATTCTCTTGTCTTTAAATTTTGACAGTCTGAATATCACATTTTTAAAAATTTTTTTAACGTTTATTTTTGAGACAGAGAGAGACAGAGCATGAACGGGGGAGGGTCAGAGAGAGGGGGAGACACAGAATCTGAAACAGGCTCCAGGCTCTGAGCACAGAGCCCGACGCAGAGCTCGAACTCACGGACCGTGAGATCATGACCTGAGCCAAAGTCGGACGCCTAACCGACTGAGCCACCCAGGCGCCCCATGAATATGACATTTTTTGATGTGTATCTCCCTGATTTTATCCTCCTTGGAGGATAGTGGACAAGCACTATCTCTTTAAATTCTTTGAGAACCACTTCCATCTGTGAGATTTAAAACAACAGCCAGCCTCTGTGCTTGCCCCTCAGCAATCAAAGCAAATATCAGAATTCAAAACACACAACCTTGATGTTTGGAGGACATGAGTCTCATTGCCCATGTTGGCTCCAGCAAGCTACACAAGAATGCTGGCTACTCTCCCCACGGCTGCCTACTGTGGCATTGGGGGCTGGTATGCAAAAGGCCATAATTCACTAGAATTTATTGAAGTTCACCAGCTTCTTTACCAAGTTCTCCCATGGACACACTGCAAGTGTTCAAGTAGATACCAGAGTTCTAAACCAGTAATTTCAGACAGTTTTTGCCAGCTCAATAGTTGCTTAGGTGGAGGGACAGATTTCTAGATCTCCTGACTCCACCATGTTCTGTGATGTATAAATTTTTACATCCTTTTACTTATCATTTGCAATTTTGAATCTATAACAAGTCTCTTGCAGACAGCGTGTAGTTGGATCATGTTTTATAAATCTAGTCTGCCAATCTCTATCTTTTAGAGAGTTTAATCCATTTACATTTAATGTAATTACCAACAAAGAAGCATCTCTGTCATTTTACTACTAATTCCTATATGTCTCTTTTGTTCCTAAATCCTCCATTACTACCTACCTTCTTTTGTGTTAGGTATGATTTTCCAGCATACCATTTTATTCCCCTATCATTTGTTTTCCTATGTTTTTTGAGTTATTTTCTGAGTGGTTTCCATGGGAGTTGCAATTAGTATCTTAATTTGTAATAAACTAGTTCAGATTAATACCAGTTAATTTTCAATAGTATACAAAAACTTTGCTCCTGTAATATCTTGGTTCTTTCATGCTGTCATTTTTACAAATTATACCTTTACACATTATGTGCCCATCAACATAGATTTACAGTTCTTGCCTTTATGCAGTTGTCTTTTGAGTCAAATAGAAAAAAAAGGAGTTACAAACAAAAATGCATTTATGCTGTCTCGTTCTCTCGATGGAGAATCTGTGATTGAGTTTTTTTCTTTCAACACTTTGACTATATCATACCATTAGCTTTTGGCCTTCATGGTTTCTGATAAGAGACCAGCTGTTAGGCCCTAATCTAACAGTGTTCCCCAGATGAGTTCAAGGACAATCTAGTAAATGTCCTTAGGATGGAGAGTTTCTGGCTCCCTTAAACCACAGTTGTGGAGAGTAATGAAGAGAAGGGACCTTTATTAAATCAGAGAGATGAAGACATAGCTTGTTGTACTTTAAGTCTACTTCAAGTAGACTCCCTACTACTTGTAGTTTGGCAGAGTTATTATGGCTCGGAAGGACACTATGAGTTGTTAATCCATTATATTTCTTCATTCAGTCTCATTGGTTCTGAAGTTATTAGGAACTTCCCTTGAAACTCTTATCTTTGGTTTCCAGTGTTGTATTTTCCCATTTTTACATCTGCACGATTAATAACACTTGGGAGAAGGAAAATGAAGCATTATCCATTATCTTTCAACAAGGCATATAACTTCTCGAGTGACTTTTACACCAAGATAACCAGTGAAGTAAGGAAAAGCATGGAAAAAAAAATACCATAAGAAACTAGAAGCCCTGGGGCAGTTGGCTGGCTCAGTCAACAGAGCCTGCAATTCTCCATCTCAGGGTTGTAGGTTCGAGCCCCACATTGGGTGTGGATTACTTAAGAAAATAAAACAAAATCTTGAAAAACAAGAAACTGGAATCCCCTCACGAAAAGCTGTCTTTCTTTGCTCTGTAGAGTGGCAGACAAGACACTTGTCAGGAGGGCACTAATTTGTATGAATATATAAATCTCTTATAGTTAAGCTAAGGTATCTGTGGTCTCACATTCCTGTGGTTTCAGTTACCTGTGTCAACGGAGGTCTGAAGGCAGATGATAGCACCCCCCGTAGGCTATCATGATGCCTACGTTATTTACCTTCATTTCATCATGAAAGCGTTTTATCTTCTCACATCACCATAAGAAAGGTGAATGCAGTACAGTAGGATATTCTAAGAGAGAGAGAGAGAGAGAGAGACCATGTGCACGCGCATATTTATTATATATATTATTATAGTTATTTTATTATTAGTTATTGTTGTTCATCTCTTCCTGTGCGTAATTTACAAATTAAACTTTCATAGGTTTGCACGTATAGGAAGAAACATGGTGTATATGGGGTTTGGTACTACCTGTGATTTCAGCCATTCACTCGAGGTGTTGGAATGTGTCCCCTGCAGAGAAGGGAGACTACTGTATTTGGAAACTAAAGACCATCCACATAAAGCCACAAGTCATTGCAGGAATCAGATTGTGCGGTGAGGGTCTCACATGTATATTTCACATCGGTTCTCGCCCTAAAGGCTTCTATCCTGACAGGTGGGTGGAAACTGATTCTCAGGGCCCTCAATATGTGACATGCGGTGATATGTAGCTGCAGTGAGGACATTTGAGAAATGGCTCAGCGCTCAGACACCCTCATAAAAATTCTGGAATCTCCAAACTTGCTGAGAGAAGGCAGGGGCCGTAGTATTGCCAAAATGAGTCAACCAAAGAAATTTCACTTTTTTTTTTTTTCTTTTTAACCTCTGGGAAGGGAGTTCAAAGCATATTATTTCCGAAAGCCAAGCAAAGAAAATTCACTCCAATGATATGGATATTTGACTTTATACTTCTTAGGCAAGATAAACTATTCTTTTGTGTGGGCCGACGTTGAGACTCTTGCCAACATTCTACTCGGGTTTAATAGGATAGATTACCTCGGAGCTTCCCAGAGTCAAAACAAGCAACCAGCCGAGGTTGCTGAAGTCAGAGCGGTAAGATCTTCCAGAAATCACAGAGGAACCTCAAGTTAAAGAGAAAAACCACAGGAGTTCAACTTGATTTCAACCCTCACATTTCCTGGAAATCATTTGCGAAAACCCAGGTTTGGCAATGAATCTGTTAAATAATTGAGCTAAGGTCAAGATTAGCAATGTGTGTGGTGGGACCGTGGGCTCATGGCCGAGAGTTTGATTGACCAACTGCTTAGGTGTGCACATTGTCGAAGGGCTTAAAATGAGTCCTGTGCTGGGCTGTTCATTTGAGTTGAGCAGAAAAAGCCTCTCGGGATGGTGTCCTGATCCCACAGCCACTGCCGCTGCCTATTTAGACCCTAGGAAATCCATAGGTTTTCTCCCCCAGTTGTTTTGGAAGTTGGTGGCTCCAAAAGAAGCAATCACATGGGGCGCCTGGATGGCTCAGTGGGGTACGCATCCAACTCTTGATCTCAGCTCAGGTCTTGATCTTAGGGTGGTGAGTTCAAGCCCCGTGGGGGGCTCCGCGCTGGGTGTGATGCTTACTTTAAAAAGAAAAGAAAGAAACAATGACAAAGTCCAGCTGCAGGATTTCTTGTAATGTGGAAACTGAGGCACCATACTCTGTCTCCATGACACCAGCCTGTGTACCCACTCAGAGACGGCTTTGATTTTACTCCTACCTTCCAGCCCGTCGCTGGCACAAAACATCCCTCATCTGCCCAGTTTCTGCAGAGCCAGGCTGATGCGGGGCGTACCTGATACCCAAGCCTGAAAGTGAGCAGTTTCCCTGAACTCTGAGTATGGGGACGTCCCCACGCTTGGATGGTGGAAACTAACCAAGACAGGCTGCAGTTTGCTCTCTGGCCGCAAGGTGGGGAAGGAAGAAACAGATGGGGAAGGTTTGAGAACAAATTTGTTTAGGTGGCTGCCTTTTTCGGAGGCTTATCGAGGGCAGAGAGACCAAACGGCCACTTGTTTTTCGGCAGCAAAAGCTACTTAGCCCAAATCTATCTGCTACCGGTTGGATACCCCAAATTTGCTCAAATTTATCATGATTTAAATTAAATTCAGTGACTCCCCCACCCCTTCTCAAACCAGAACCCCAGGTCTCCCTCAAGCCACATCAAGTCAACCACCAGGCACTGTGGCCTCTCTTTCCCCAGTCTGTCTGGGTCCTGACCTCTTCTTCCATCCCCACTCTCACTTTCTGCGGCCACCATCGCATGTCTCCCCAGGATTAACACAAAGTCTTCCAACAAGTCTCTCAGCCAAGTGCGCCGTGCCTCTGGGCTTTGCACACGCTGATCCCTCTGCCTGTCACGCGCGGTCTCCCCTCTGCCCGGCCGACTTCTTTGTCCTGCCCCTCCAAGAATTCCCCTACAACAAATATAAATGCCAACAATTTCAGGAAGGTGGCGTATCCGAAGAGGGAGGGGAAGGGAGAATGATAGATCCGAACTGCAGTATCCGAGGCATCTTAACTGTTTTCCTTCTTCAGGGAGGGAGGGGGCGGGGGAGGGAGAGACCGTGAGAGCGCGCGCCAGAAATCTCAACCAGAACATTGACATCTATTAGAAGTGGATGAAAGGTATACTGTTGTCTGTTTTACGTGGGTTTGAGATATTTCGTAATTGAAAAGAAAAAACGTGTTAACACAACCGATGTTCCTCCTTGGCGTTGCTGTTATCTTTTGTGGCGAATCCTTCCGTAGGGCTTCTGATCCTGGGCTGTAATCACAGGCTTACCTGTCTGTGCTTTCTATGAGACTCTAAGCCGCCCGGGGGTTTTGTTTATGTTTCTATCTGCCTCCTGTTAGTCCCTAGTCGACACCTGCCAGGTACCCAAATAGGTCTGTAAAGAATTGGCGGGATAGCGAAGGCTGGTGCTCCGCGGTGGGGTTGGTGGTGGCAGGTGTTGAGGAAGACCCGCAGACATGAGAGGAGGGATGGGTGTAGACCAGCTGAAAGCCCGGCCCCCATCCCAGCCCAGGGGGACCAAGCCTTAAGGCTGTGAAGACCGTGATCCCGGCTGAGACCAAGCCGGTGGCATAGATGCTGTGGCTTTCAGGGAGGGTGAGGGGAGAGCCAGCGGTGATCCCAGTTCTTTGGTGCCAGATCCAGTAGGTAGCGCCTTCGAGAAGCTTAAGGCACTGAACCTAGCGTATCAAGGAGGATAATTCCTAGACCGGCTAGAGGAGCTCGGAAATAAACAAACATGTAAACACAGGCTCGCCTGATTTTGACCAAGGCTTGGGAGCCAGGGTGCAGGGGTGGGAGGGGAGGGAAGGTGACGGAGGGGAGGGCGGGCACAGGAACCTTGTGCCCCCAGAGAATTTGGATATCTGGGCGACGTGAGGTAATCTGGTTTATTTAGCAAACACTTATTGAGGACCTACTGGGTGCTGGGCATAATACGACGCGCTAGATATAAAATGATGAGAAAAATAAATTGTGTGGCTAAGAAGCTTAGTTCAGTCACATGGCTGGGGCTGCTCACTCATCCGAAGTTACAGATGACCGGGAGTCTGCACAACCCGCCTCCACCCTGCACACAACAATACCCTTCTGGCCGCAGATGCCTCAGGGGCTCCCCAGCCCCCCCCCAAGTTCTCTTTTCTACGACAGGGCACTTCATCCTTGGAAGAGAAGCCTGGTAGGAGGCACGGAGGGCTGGCGCTGGAGAGACCCTGATCAAGAAGGAACAAGTCTGTGTGGTTCCTGGGCCACGGGGGCTCGAACACGTGAGGATCGGGTCTGGTCCTCTTTGTGCCGAAAGGCCCGGAAGAGCGAAACCTGTCCCAGGGGGTGGGCTCCTGCCTGCTCTGCCATTGCCTCTGAGAGGCAGGATTTTCTGCCCGGGGCAACCGGGAGCTGGGCCAGTTGCCCCAGATGGCAGCCTGAGGATCGCATACACGTGAGCGCCTCAGAGCCTCTCCATGCCTCTACCTCCTGCTTCTTTGTCTCGTTCAAGGCTGCTTTTGTGCTCATTTTTTATAACGGCCTTATTGAGATATAATTCACACACCAGACAATTCATTCCCCCTTTCCGCTCTGTTTTCTCCTGCTGTCATCCAGATTATTAACCTCAGGGAAGACTGGGGAGGGGGAGTGTCATCTATCCCGCATACACCGCTCCCACCCTTTGCTTCCTGGCAGCCATGGCTTTGGCTTTGGCAAGGCAGGTGGGGGAAGACCACGAAGCGCCTCCAGTTCAGGAGCCAGCGGCACCTCCCTGGGAGGGAGAGCAGAGGTCTCTGCTGCCCCACACACGTCTCTGCTGCTGTGCTTAGGGCATGTGAGTTACAACTGCAACCCCAGCCTGGGAAATACTTCCCGAGATCGCATTACTAAGAGCATTGCTGAGGGACCGCTCAGGGAGATGGCTCCCGATCCCTGGCCTGCCACTTGAGGCAGTGAACCCAAACAGTCTGAGCCAGCGTGTCCCCTTAGCACAGCCCGGAAGCTCTTCTGCATCGAGGCACCTGCCCTTCTTCCTCATCCTAGGAAATTTGGATGTGAGAGAGCAGGGTCCTGGCTGGCTCTGAGCTGCAGGGCTGATTGCTGAACATCGCTCAAGCCAGAAGAGCTTTCTGGCACCACCAAAATTATGGAAAAATCCCCATGGGATTCAAAGGTACGTTCATAACTTGAGGGAGAGCTTTGATTTACCAGGTCTGAGCCAATGTTCAGGCTTCACTGTCTCTGTGGTTCAGGGGTCAGAGATTTGTCGCCCCACCCCACCCCCGTGGGACTTTTATCCTGCAGGACACTCCATGCTGGGGTAATTACCCCAGAAGAATACATATTCGTGACTAAATGCTCCTTGATGATAAAAAAAATATATTAAAAATCAGAACAGAGAGGATAAAATCCAAGTTATTATCACTGGAATTTGCCAGAGGCCCCCTTTAGCAGAGAGAAAACCATGTGTTTTCTGCCGAGAACAGTCTATTTTTAAAATTTTTAAACGATAACAAATGCTTAGTGATGTTACCTTGTAAGTTGCCCCGCCGGAGAAGGTGTATAAAATGCAACAGTGAACAAGGGGTCTCCTGGGAGATCCTGGGAGAGTCTACCCAAATGGATACTCAGCTTGTTGCCTCAGTACATTTGGGGAGATGTGTGAAAAGTACTTTACTTTTGAAAAGTAAAGAAAAAATAGGAGATGCCCTCATGGTTTCTGGCATCAGGAGGTCAAGGTTCTGGTCCAAACTCAAGCGGGATCTCTTAGTGTCCTTAAGTCACTTAACTTTCTGGTGTTCTTCTTTTCCCTATTGATAGAAGGGAACAGGTGTCTCTTTTTATGCCCGAGAAGCTCCAATAACACTGCAAATTCCAGAAGGTTAAGGGAAAGCTACGTAATGCCTGAATGCTAACATTGGGGAAGAATTTGGCAAATGCAATCCCGAAAGGGTGACACCATTAGCTTGGGTGTCTGCAAACGTCTGCCCCTGGCCAGAAGATGTTTTGTTCTTCTCACCATACGATCCATAACCAGCTTATCCCCCCTTATGCCAATCATTCCCTTCCAAAGCCCGACCGTGAGGACCAGATCCCCAGCCGCTTTCCTGATCCTTGCTTCTTGGAAGAAGGTGATGCCGGACTGCCGTCCAAATGGGTCTGGTTACCCTCCAGGGTCACAGGAGTGAATTTCGTGACAGCTTTGCAAGCCACACCACAGATAATGAACTGAATCTCTCCTCAAAAGAAAAAAAAAACTTTTATTTTTTTCTATTGCATAAATAATGGTAAATTAGACTCTTTTTTTTATACAGATTATATATTTACAGACAAGTCTGGTTACAGAAAACATCTGGTTAATATGGCAGTCAGTTTTCCTTTATACACTAAGAGGACATATTAATAATATATACTTCATTGGATTAGTAAGTTGCATGCCAAGTTAATTTATATTAATATTTACATTTTATATAAAGATTTCCTTTTGACTAGTCTGCTGACTCCCATCACTTAATAGCAGAAATAATCATCTAACACGGAATGAGGAAAAAAAAAAAAAAAAGGAACATGAATGAGGTAAATGGGAAGACTGTGACCCAGGATTTCAGTCTGAGTGGCCCATTCTGGAAACGAGAGCTGTCAGGCTCCAGGCATACTGGTCCTAGGATCCTCAGCTGTGCTCCAGTCTGCATCCAGCCACTAACTATACTGTGCTTTCAGAAACAAGTCACGTCTCCAGTCTAATGACTCCTAGGCTCACTGACCCCACCCCTTCCCATCCTCAAAGATGACAGTTTGCCAGCCCACTGCCTGACCAGACTTTCTGGATCTGATTTCCATCCAAGGGCACGGTCTTTGGTTAGTCCTTGGATAAACAGCTTCTTCTTGGATTTCAGAACTGGTGGGGGGAAGTCAAACCCCACTAAGAAGCCACTCAAGGACCCCTGAAACCAGATTTCCAGGTCAGAAAGGAGGAATATTCTTTGATTTTCTCTGGGGAGAGCCGAGAGACCCTGGCTTGTGTAAGATTCTACCAGGAGCTGAGAAGACCCATTCCTTTCCGGACCAATCTGGGTCTTTCCAGGGAAGGTCAGTAGGGCTTCTATGAAAACAAGCTTATGTGAAAATCTCAGTCCAATTCAGGTAGAGGTAAAGGGACAGAAACCTAGGATGTTATGTTGTCATGGGGCAGAAGGGCTAGGGATTTTATGCGTCCAGCGGTCACTCTTGTCCTGCCTTCCACTCCTCACCAGGGTCGGTGTTTCCAAAGCAGGCACCTGTGCTCAGCATCCCTCAGCCTCCAAGAGACCATCCCGCAGCGGCTGGTCTCCCCAGAATGCTAATCTCATTCCTGACAATCGTGAGAGACGGTGACTCTCTCCCTTCTGCAGTGTTAGGAATAATTGCAAACCATTATCACATATACCGGAATGGCCAGGAAAAAAAAAAAAAAAAAAGAAAAAGAAAAAGAAAAAAGAAATGACCGGAAGTTGTGCTCTTTATTCAGTAGCTTCCAGTTAGGCTTTCTCAGATGGAGAGACACCCACTTTGTCCTGGGATCTGGCTTTGTTTCACTCTACTGATCCCGGAATTCTCATGCCCGTGATCTGCCATCAAGTGATCAAATCCCCTTACTTTTCACCCTGGCTCAGCCCATCTTTGATGTTCCCTTGAGTCAGCAAGACCTTAGGGAGTCAACAAAACCTCTTACTTGCAAGACACCACGCATTTGACGGAAACCAATTTGCACTGTTTCACCTACAGACAACGGACAGCAAATGAGACCCTTTATTACAACTGCCTCTAGGGACCCGTGTGAGAAAAGAAACCGCCAGTCCCCAGTTCACGCGGGAATCTGGCCCCTCTCAACTCTAGGCATCATCTTGACTTGTTTCAGACAGACGGAGTCATGATGGGCAGGCTCTTCTGGTTTCCCTTTCCTTTTGCTTTAGCGATGAGAGAGCTGAGGCCAGGAAGGGAACGTCACTCAAATGATTGGGCTGGTGGGCGGCCGAAGCACGTGAGGTCCCGCACGCGATCGTGCTCCCTTACGTCTGGCTCTCCCTTCCGCTCTCCTGGCCTCAGTTCAACAGGTCTGAGCCCAGACACAATGCCCCCCGGGGGGGGAGGCATTTTGAGCTTGGCAGATGTCCCATCCCCCAAGGAAAGACGAGCTACGGCCTCCACTTGACGTCTGCCACCACCCGTGTCACTGGGGTCAGGTTGATGGGCAGCCCCGTGGCACTCAGTCCCCCGCAGGCCACAGATTCAGGGAAAGCGTCCAGAGACCAGCCTCTGCAGCCCTTCACAATCTTCCTTTTTCTCTCACAGGTCCAGTGATGCAGCAACACCACCCTTGAAGTTTTCATTCCCTGGAATATTCCTTCCTAAGTAGCCTCCTCCTCTACTCCCCTGGAAAATCCCAGCCCTGCAGCCCTTTCACTCGGACAATAACTTGTAACATTGTGAGAAGCACTGTTTTGAAAGCCAACCCATCAAGCTCAAGGAAAAGAGGCGGATGAGGGCTCCACCCACCATGGGTGTTGAACCGATTAAGCTACCCAAAGTCGGGCCAGGCAGGGGGCAGGGGGCTGGGCGAGTCTTTTCCGGGTCCAGAGGGCTGTCTTATGGGACTGGCAAACCTGATCCTTTGTGGCTATTACCTCAAGCCAACGGCATCAAATTAATTTTGCCGTGAAGACTTTCCGAGCTTTGTCACCGCGTCCCTTGAGACCATAGAAAGAGGGTCCCAAACCAGTATAAAGTAGAAACCATAGTCATGCGCTGTGGCCATGCGCATTAGCAAACGAGCACGGCAGACTAAGAGAAGTGTGTGGCTGGTGTGTGCATTTGACCTTATTCCTCCCCCAACCAAGTGTCAATGGCAAGGCCACCATAGCTGAGGACAGTCCCCTGAGTGATTTAGTCAAAGGAAGTATGAAGTGAAGCTGGACAGTTCTGACATTTAGATGGCTGTGGAGACAGGGTCCACAAGGGGCAGCCCGCCCGTCCTCCACTTTGCTAGTGGTTCAAATAATTCCACCGGAAAATCCTAGCTGCTGAATAATGTTACTTTGTTATTTCTGATGGATCTCCCCCCACCACCCCCCCAACCCTTCCGGGACAGCCGAGTAATGAGGAGGTGAGGAAAGACGGCTATGGCGAGGGCTTAAGGTTCCAGACTCTTAGCCCCGTGAGGATCCCTGAAGAGGCCAACGGGAAAGTTGTGAACTCGGGTCACTGCAGACAGACGTTCTCCAGAGAGTAGTCCTCCTGGGAATACAACCGGTATGTGCCCGAGTCCGGAAGCCTAGGCTCGGCCCGTCTGTATCATCGTGGCGCTATGGGAAAAGGGACTGTTCCCTGCAGTGGGGTTCCAGATCTCCCTACAACTCCGTGGAGCAGGGTGAGTGATACTATCGTTATGGGCTTTTGGAGAAACAGGGCAGTGAAATGACCCAGTCTGGTTGGGGACCTCCAACTGGGAGGAGCAGAGCTCAGCAGCGACCGCGACCATGGAGAGAAAATGGCACAGCAGAAACAGGGTTTCATGACATGTAGCCACACCCGTGGCCAGGCCAGCCAACCCCAGGACCTGTGCTTGGCCATCACACCCTCCCTCCTCAGTCATGGTCCCGGGGAGGCTGCCAGCTACAAGCTAAGAGCAAAACTCGCTTTGATTTATAACCTGAGTCTGGACTGAAGCCTAGAGAAGGCATTTAGAATGAACGAGAAATTTCCCCCTCCCAGTTCTTAGATGCGTCACTTAACGATTCTCTGCAGGGGAGGTGAGGGGCATGACCCTCAGCATGACCTTGCCAGCTTTCACTAGGTTCTCTGGGTAATCGCGACAGACCATTCGTCATGTGCGACTTGAGACGGGGGACAGGTATGGAGAAAGGACACGCCTCGCGGTACACGTCTTGTTCTCTGCAAATAAAACACCTAGAAAGTTCAGAAGCCTCTGGGCTTGCCTAAGACCCCACGTAAACCTCAGTTCACTTCAGTTCACATTTCTGGCTTGTGGGAGAGCCGTCTCAACAGGCCAACAGATGCTTTTAAAGATTGAGGCTTAAAATATTTTTTGCCTTCCAAATGACATTTCTGCCTTTTCGCCCAGATGAAGGGGTCCTTGCTCTGGGCCCTGGGAAGGGTTGGGGGGGGAGGAGGCGGGGTGGGGAGAATACCACCCGGCTTTCAGGTAGCTCCTGTTCTCCTGAGCACATGGAAGGACGGTTTCAAAACACCAGAGAAGGCAGAGAAACCGCCAGATTTTTCTGAGAGTAATTTACCCCACCAGGGGGGATATGGGTGCACGGAGCCCGGTGTTCTTTAAGAAAATGTTCCCTATTTTTGTGTGCCTTGGCAAACTCAGGGTGGAATGCGAAGGTTGCCATGGCAACATCACCCCCCCTCTTTTTTTTACAGATTGGTCACGTGGGACCCACGCACATTCTGGAAGCCACTTCTAATAGTTCCCATGCTGGGTCCTGTCTGGGGGCTCTGTCTGCTTCTGGAGTGATAGGAGACAGCTTTTTTGTGGGGCCAAGGGGACCAGGGTCTGCATCCCTTGTCCCCCTAGCAAAATGCCTCCCCGATCATCCCTTGTGTGGTCTGGGGGGCACCTGTTCTTACAGCAAGAATGAGCCACGCTTTAACCATGAGCATCATAAGTGCTGTGTGTGTGCGTTGGGGGGGGGGGGGTGGGCACAGGGCTGAAGTAGCTCTGGAATGGACAGGACCTGGGGTGGGGCTGCAGAAAGTCAACATCTTAAGTCTTACAAAGAATCCCGACACTTCTGAAAGACCGTCCAGGCAAAGCAGCCAGGGCTCACCTCGCAGACACAAGCTCTCGCCTCCCAAAGCGTCAGGCGCGCCTCTAACTCTGGGCTGTCTCCCCACACTTCAGCTCCTGGGTACCATGCATGACGCCACCATGGTGGCAGGTCAATTCCAGCCCGCCCCAGAGGAAAGTTCTATAGCTTCCTTTTCGTCCTCTCTCCCTGCAAGGGACGCCTGCTCCTCGAATCCCTCCTGGGTAGGATTCGCGGGTCACTGGGAGAGGAAAAGGGTCCTGTTCAGGGAGAGGATGCTGGGGCCTCGAACAGGCTGTTGGTGCCTCTCCAGAGCTCTCTTTACTCTCCGCCCCTGCACAGCGGCTCATTTCTCTTCTAAGCCGCACATCCTTCGGGGACCCGGTCCTCCAGGGGGAGGCACAGAACTTGCAGCCAGCCAGCCTTTGAAGAAGCGTTGTGATCCCCTCTCACGGGGCAGTGGCCTTTGGGAGTCCTCCCGGGGTCTCTATTTAGTCTGGCTCCCCAGGAGGGCACGGCCTAGAGGTTCAGGGGGTCCTTCCCATCCAAGTCCAGTTGTGGGGCGGGGGGGAAGGTAAGCCGCTTGGGGCAAAACTTAATGACGCAGTCGTCTTCTGTGTTAGTGTTCTGCGCTCGGACCTGTCCTCCTTCTGGAAGCTCATCCTGAAGGGACCGTGGGGAGTCGGGCAGGGGGAGAGAGAGGAGGCAGACGTGCACTGGGTATTGTGGCAGGACGGAGCGGGCAAGGGGGAGAGGCAGGCTGTTGCCTTCCTTGGCCTGGAAGGAACTCCCTGTAGGACTCTGGGCATTTTCCCAGCAAGACCCTCAACCCCCAGGGCTCTTGGGAGCTCACACCTGCTCCGTACTATGGCTCAAACCCTAGTTTTACTTGTGCTCATCAGGAATATTTGCGGGCTCCCACCATGGGGAAGTTTCTACAGCTGCCCCCAACCCACCCCCCCCCCCCAGGCTGCTGCAGGAAGTGCTTGCAGAGTCGAACTGGAAAAAGACCCTAAAAGGACAAGTCAGGTTGGAAAAGGCAGAAAGGGAGAAAACGGAGAGGGAGGGGCCCCTGGGGAAGGGGTTCGGGGGACACACACCCCACACCGCAAAACCTAGAGAGGAGACATTCTGGCACCTCCATACTGGAAGACAGGGGAAAAGGGAGAGGGAAAAAGCACGAGCTTCAGGATGCAATGGAAAGAAAGGGGCGCGACACCATTCTACAGAAATAAAGACCTGAGCTTGGAAAAGTGCAAAGGAAAACACGGCATGGAAAGGTTATGGGCCGATCGGACTGTGCAAGCTTGAATCAATAGCGGTGGCTGATACGGCGTCTGGGAAAAGTCGGGAAACTACAGGTTGACATGCCACTGAAGAGGGACCCTGGGGTTCGGGTCCCTCCCCCCCAGCAGAAGTATTCCGCAGGCAGGAGCGAATTACCTGCTGGCTGCGCTGCTTCACGCCTCTTTGTTTCCCCGGGTGGGGGGAAAACGAGTCAGTTGCAGAATCTGACCGCTGCAGGAGGTGATGTACGTTTCCGTCTTTTCACTGTGGACCGTATTTCTCTTTTGCTCGGGGGAGGACTAACAAAGCAAGTTGGAAATGAAGGAGAAGATAAGGTGCTCGAGGCCCTTCGCTGACCGAGGTCTGCTGGCACGGAGGCGGGTTCGGGCTCCGCGACTCCGGGCGAGTGGGGTGTGAGGGTCCCAGGCCCTCCCCGCACCCCCCACCCCCGAACTACCTGGCCCACCCGAAAGAGGCGGGGACGCATGTCAGAGAACGAGCTTATACCGGGAGTAAGCGATTAGGAAAGGGGGATGTCACACACGAAGGAGCCCAGTATATACGTCTGTCTACATGTCTATGTTACAGGGACGCCCACGAGAATGCTTTTTTTTTTTTTTTTTCCACTAATGGCAGCACAGGTGGCAAAAGCCGGGAGAAAGGCTCTCTGCAGATTCCAAAATGCTGGTGCGCGATGGGCTCTAGGAACAGAAAGCCAAGTGCCGACGGAAACCGAGAGCTCCCCAACTCTGCCAACAAGAGTCCTCTAGAAAAGGCAGTAAGAACGGAAGCGAAGGGGTGCGGCGCTGCACCCCGCTCGATGGCTTTCCCCTCACGCCTTGGGGTGGGGGGTGGGGGGCGGGGGCTCCACTGGGTGGAGGAAGGAAGCCCCCTCTTCCGTAGCAACCAGCAGCCAGCCTCTTGGGACTGAGGGTTCCCGCAGCCGGGAGTCTCCAGCGGACCCCTGGGGTTGAAAGGACGGGGGTCACGGAGGTGGCCGCGGGCTGACGCCTCGCCCTTGCTCTCTTACACCGCCAGCCTGGGTGGCCCCTGGAATCCCGGGATGGAAATGAAGTCTCTCTTCAGAGTTCCTAGGGGTGGTTGAAGCAGTCACTGGGAACTCCTGGCTATTTTATTGCATTAGGAAACAAAACCATTAAAGCATTTAAGACAGCCCTTTGGTGTCCCTGCCAAGGAGATGAAGTGAATGGGCAACACCTGTTGCACTGCAGCCTTGGGGGGTCTTCGCCCGACCGTGCCTGGTCTGCAACCGTATCTGCTTTTGCGGAGGAACAGAGTTTGCCCGCTGGGCATGCGCATGCGCGGTGAGCTGGGCACGCAGCCCGGTGGGGGGCGGCCTACTCCATGCCGCTCCGGAGGATCTGGTTGGCCGCGATCAGCATGACGCTTATGATGAAGGCCATGGCGAAGGCGCAGATGAGGCTCTTGCGGACGCAGGTCTGCCTGTTCTGTTTCTGTGCATGCACTGGGGTGGGGGTGGGTGGGGGGAGCGGAGGGCAAGGAGACGCGGGGTGGGGGGGGGGAGTGGGGAGACGGGGGGAGAGAGAAGAGAGAAATGACACAGTGAGACAGGCTGACCTCCTCCTCGTCAACAAGCCCAGTTCCGAGGCTGAAGACGGGTCACACCGACAAGCATGCCCCGGACCATCCTCGGACACTGAACACCACGTCCTCTGGCAAACCGTGTGAAACAGTCAAAACTTGACCAGAAACCAAGAGAGATGTGATGCTCAGAGGAGGGTACAAACATCCGGGTGCAGTAGAGCGCCAGTGACTTTCTGCGCAACAAGAGAAATGTAACGTTTTGGAGTTTCGCAAAAGGCACCGTCCAGGCACGGCTGTGTCGGTTTCTGCAGAACGCCGGGCTCCCGTTTCTGAGGCAGCTGCTAGATTCAGATGCTTCCCTACGTATTCACGCTGGGCCGGAAGCAACTTACCTTCCAGAATTGTTCTTGGGTGGCTGCTGGTCGGGATGACCCTAAATGACTTCTGGCATTACTTGAGTTACGCACGCCAGGGGGGTTCTAAGGAGGGGTCCCTGGGCAGGCAGCATACACATCCCTGGGAGGTTTTTTTAAAAAAAAAATTTTTTTTTAAATGTCTATTTATTTTTGAAGGAGAGAGAGACAGAGCATGAGCGGGGGAAGAGCAGAGAGAGAGAGGGAGACACAGATCCAAAGCAGGCCCCAAGCTCCGAGCTGTCAGCACGGAGCCCGCCGTGGGGCTCGAACTCACAAACCGCAAAATCATGACCTGAGCCAAAGTCGGACGCTTAACCGACTGAGCCGCCCAGGCACCCCCATCCCTGGGAGCTTACTAAAAATGCAGGTGCTCATTCTGGACCCCACGCCCAGTCTACCGAATCAGAAGCTCCAGGGATGGGGCCAGTGATCTGTGTTTAACCAGGTGATTTCGATGAAGTCCACATGCTGTGTGGACAGGACCGGTGGGAACCCAGGAGAGAGTCACAAAGCTCTGTCAGACCTCGCACAAGCAGGGCGTCCCCGCCCCCACATCCTGCGGCACCAGGGGTCTGCCCTTGGGTCCTGGGATTGTATTCTTTTCATCCTTTTGTTGGGCTACGTCTTGCAACAGCATTTTTATAAGGCCCTTAAGAAACCATTGGGAGGTCTGCATCAGTTGGGAAAGTAATATGGACCAGAGACAGAGAGATGGAAATCACCAGAAAGTAAAGTTTTGGTCAAGTGTGCCGAGGCAGAACAGATCTCTCTTCCAGGCATTGCTTCCTATACCAGAACTTCTTTTCCTTCTTTGAGTCTACACCCCCTCCCCACCCCCCCATCTGTCTGTGCATCCGTGATCTTTGCACACAGTTTACCACTTAGCGTATGAGAGAAATCTGTGCCCTGGAGGCAGCTGGGAAGCTGTGTACAGCAGAGCTACTCACTGGACCAGTGGCAACAGCACCATCTGGGAGTTTGATGTAAATGTAAATTCTTGGGTCCCACCGCAGAATTCCCGAATCAAAATCTCTGGGGGTGAAGGCCAGGAATTTATGACTTAATAAGTTTTTCGGGTGATTAGGGAATTGCTAGGCCCCACCCCCAGAATTTTTGATTCAGTAGGACTAGGTGGGGCCAAAAAACTTGATAGAGTTTGAGTTGCTGGGGACCTGACAGGTGTGTGTGTGTGTGTGTGTGCGCTCATGTGCACGCGTGTGTGTTAGGGACATAGGGTGGGGGGTATCGGGGAAGATGGTTCTTCAGATTCAGACGTTAAGAAACCCAATGCCAGGGGGCACCTGGGTGGCTCAGTCAGTTGAGTGCCTGACTCTTGATTTTGGCTCAGGTCATGATCTCATGGTTGTGAGGTCGAGCCCCACGTCGGGCTCTGTACTGACAGCATGGAGCCTGCTTGGGATTCTCTCTCTCTCCCTCTCTCTCTCTCTGCCCCTCACCTACTCACGCTCTCTCCTTCTCTCTCAAAACAAATAAATAAACTTAAAAAAAAAAAAAAAAGAAACCCAATGCCAGAAGAACAGCAGAACATTTTCAGATTACCTTCCATTTTGAAAAGAGGTCCTTCTGCTGGACGTTATACTCTACCTTTGCAAACCTCCAGCTGAGGGAAAGTGGTTTTTCTTTGGATGGGATCGGATTATGGCATGGAGAGGAGGTGTGTGTGCGGGCGCGGGGGAAAGAAATGCAATTTCCCTTCATATTGCTTGCAATCTCTCTGTACGAAAGAAGAATGGCAAGAGAAAAAGGTCAAGGTAGGGTCCACATGCCGTTCAAGAACCTAAAAGTCATTCAATTTCAAGTACGTCTTCCCCTTGACATTCAGGGGCTCCTCTGAAATCCCTGGAAATCACAGGGAAGAAGTGGGAAGCCGGGGATGTTTCCAAAGACAAATGGAGCTTTCTCTAAGAGAAGGGGTGTCGGGGGCTTGTCAGGGGGCCTCTGTAAATTACATCAGGAGGGTTTCTCCAGCAAGCCACGTTTCACAGAGACCCAGGGCCCCGTGACGCAGCTCTGCCCCCACCCCTGACACTTGTTGATTATTTCTGCACTCTTAGGTGCTGTCTTTTTTTGTTTTAATGTTTTTATTTATTTTTGAGAGAGGGAGAGAGAGAGCAGGAGCGGGGGAGGGGCAGAGAGAGAGGGAGACCCACAATCCAAAGCAGGTTCCAGGCTCCGAGCTGGCAGCATAGAGCCCGACGAGGGGCTCGAACTCACAAACCATGACATCGTGACCTGAGCCGAAGTCGGACGCTCAACCGACTGAGCCACCCGGGTGCCCCTCTTGGGTGCTGTCTTGTTATCTTTAATCCTGGATCCCCTGGGCTTTAGCTTCCCTTGGGTGATTGAAAGTAGTTTTGGTTCCGTTCTCAACTTGTTGATCATGTCCGGGTCTTAGAATCTCACAAATTCTTACCCGGAGAAAGAAAATTTCCTTGGTGCCGAGATGCCCCCATCCCAGGACTGGGCAAATATAAAAAAAAAAAAAAACTGCCAGCCCTCCCTCGGTAAGGAAAAAAGGAGGTGGCGTTTAAGAAGGAAAGAACCAGGGCTGAAAATAGGAGGATGGGAAAGTGGCGTATCTGGCACTTTCTGAGGGCTGGCTAATTTATTCTGGGAAGTTCCTCAGCATAAACATGCTTCTGAAGGCAGTCATCTACCTTTCCTTCCTGAGGGCTAGCGAAGGCCGAGAAAAATTGTGTGATTACGCTGAGGGAGAAATCTTTGGCTGAAGCCCTTCTTTGTGAAGGACACTCGGAAAACAAGGTTACAGGCGACAGGATTATCCCGCAGGAGAGCGGCTGCACCTTTGATCTGAAAATCCTTCAAAGCAGTAGGAGGGGAGAGATAAGGAAGGAGGAAAGGCCTGGAGACCTAATAGGGTGTACTTGAGGCCATGCAAATCCCAGTCTAGACCAAAGTCCTATAAGCAGAGTGGCACTCCCAGCTTGCTCCTCTCGGTGGCCCTGAAACATCATCATTTCAGCCTCTGTGCCTCCACGAGAATCCTGTGACATCCAGTTCTCACGCTGTCATAAATCGTGTGGCAGAGTAAAACAAGTCATGATTTCGGAGCCAGACCCAAGTCTAAATCATAACTATTCCACCTCTCGGCTGTGTGACCTTGGGCAAGCAAAACTTCCTCCGGCCTCAATTTCCTCATCTATAAAATGGGAGTAGTAAAAACTGCCTTGTTGTGAAGAGTGAGGATATATGAAGGTACTAGGGTATGTTTGTGCCCACGGAGTGCCAATTCTCTTTTGTAAACCTTTAAAAACTTTTTTAATGTTTATTTTTTGCGAGAGAGGGGGAGGGGGAGAAAAATGTGGGGGGGGGGAGGGGCCGAGAAAGGGAGACAGAGAATCCCAAGTGGGCTCCACGCTGACAGCGGAGAGCCGGATGCGGGGCTTGAACTCACGAACCGTGACGTCGGGACCTGAGCCGAAGTCGGACACTTAACCTACTGAGCCCCCCGGGCGCCCCCGGAAACCTTTTCAAAACTTGCCTTCACTTACTGAACCCCGCCTGAGTAGGCCAGGCGCACGCCGCGTGCTCTGCACGTGTCATCACAGACCTGCATGGTGGCCGTCCCCGTGAGAGCTGGGTGTGTGACTGTCCCTTGACAGGTGAGAGCCTCTGAAGCTCCATGAGGTGGAGTCCGAGTTCATTTGGCCAATGGCGCAGGTGGCGCTTGGGCCAGGGTCTGGTTCTAACACCTGGGTTTAAAACTTCTGCACAAACTGCCTTCTTGACCTTTCGCTTAGCGACAGGACACTCAGCTATAGGGAGATCCAAAGAAAAGCCACTTCAAACCCCTGATGTGCTTGACGGTACAGCCCGCCCCGGGTTAATGTGTTTGTTGATAATAATTCAAGGCCCGTCTTCGGCTCTCATACATTTGCACTGTGCTACAGTTTGGGGTTTTACTCTGTGTCTAGGGTTTGCTTCCCCAGCGGAACTCCGGCTCAGCCCAGGATGACCTGTGACTCCGGGCTAGGGCTTCTCTTAACCACCGCGCAGGAACAGCCCCGGGGCAAGCGACTGAACCTCTCTGAGCCTCAGTTTCTCTCTCTGTGCAAGGAGGCGATGCTAACCGTTCTGCTAATGTCGAGCATCATCTCAAAGATGAATGAGCGGATACAAAAAGTGAAAGCCACGCCCAGCTGTGAATTGCCAGAGAAGTGCAAGACGTCCTTGTATCCCCTGAGGGCTGGAGGAAAGGTCTGCTCATTTTTCTCCCGTTCCCCGCAGCCTCCAGCACGGGAGTGAGCATCCGAGCAGTGCTCCCAGACCTTTGCCGTGGTCCCTTCCCTCGTGAATTCGTTCCGGGCTGCAGTGAAACTCACCTTCCCAAAGCAGCACTTAGTATGCGCCACGGATTCCCGCGACCTTTCTGCCAACGCTTTCTTGCTGGGGAAGCGCGTGCCATCCAGCATCTCAGCTCAGCTGGGAGGACCGCCGACCACCTCCTGTCCCTTTCCCACCTCTGCTCCTAGACCGCTGTGCCTCCTTGCCGAGCAGCTTCTGTTTCAGGCAAGCAGGGGTCCCACGCGTCCCCACACGAGACTGTGCGATGCAGTCCAAGGCTTGGCGCCCGTTCTCTCTGCTGGGGGTGCCCGCTGACCTTCCCTCTCATTTCTTCTGGGCGTACCCCAAACCTCTCTTCCCTAGGAGGCTTCTCCTGAATGTCTTGCTCTCATAGAGCCTGATCTTTAAATTTTTGTAATGATTGGACTTTTTTTTTTTATGTTTATTTATTATTTTGAGGGAGAGGGACAGGGAGAGAGAATCCCAAGCAGGCTCCGCACCAGCAGCGCGAAGCCCGGCGTGGGGCTCGAGCCCACGAACTGTGAGATCACGACCTGAGCTGAAACCAAGAGTCGGATGCCTAACCGGCGGAACCACCCAGGCGCCCCATGGACTGGTCTGTCAATACTTGCTTATTTTTAATTGAGATGGCATTCCCATACCGTAACATTCAGCCTTTTAGCGTGGACAGTTCAGTGGCATTTAGTACATTCACCAGGTTGGGAAAGAATCCACTACCCAATTCCAGAATGTGTTCATCACCCTAAAAAGAAACGCCACACACGTTAGAAGTCACGCTTCGTCCCTTCATTCCCGCCTCCCCAGCCCCTGGCAATCGCTAATCTCCTTTCTGTCTCTATGGAGATACCTCGTCCCGGCATCGGGCATAGCAGATACATGCAAATGTACAACGTGTAGCCTTTTGCCTCTTACTTCTTTAACTTGGCCCAGCCCATGCATGCTGTCACATGTGTTGGTCCTTTATTTCTCTTTGTGCCACCTTTTGTTTCTCCGTTCACCAGCTGATGGGCGTTTGGGTTGTTTCCAGTTTTGGGCAATTATGGATAATGCTGCTAGAACATTCTTATACAAGTTTTTGTGTGGACGTGTTTCCAGCGCCCTTGGGTACAGATCCGGGTAGGAGTCCAATTTCTGGGTCGTATGGTAACTCTTTTCGAGGAACTTGCAACTGAACAGGGAAAATGGCAAGAATGTATCATGCTGCTGGCAATCTTTTCCATGTTTCTCTTCCCATGGGGCCCGAGCTCTCTTTCCAGCAGAGTGGTTGACTTAGGAGCCCAGAAGGAACATGGGGGGAAATTGACACAGGAGCACAAAGAAGTGGGGTCTCCAGTTTTCTTGAAAGCTTGGTAGCAAGTCCTGAACACCTACAGACTCCTGGATGCTATATGGCAGGACCTGGGTTTGTGAGCTCAAGCAACAGACAGGTTTTGCTTTGTTATTTTAACAGATTTAGGGACGCCTGGGTGGCTCGGTCGGTTGGGCGGCCGACTTCAGCTCAGGTCATGATCTCGCGGTCTGTGGGTTCGAGCCCCGCGTCGGGCTCTGCGCTGACAGCTCAGAGCCTGGAGCCTGCTTTGGATTCTGTGTCTCGCTCTCTCTTTCCCTCTGCCCCTCCCCTGCTTGCTCTCTGTCTCTTTCTCAAGTAATAAACATTCAAAACAAAACAAAGAACAAAACAGATTCACACTGCTCCACTCGGCAAATGACAGGCAGTGACTCTAGGAGTTTTCTCCTGGAGTCTGCACGGATTTTGCCACGGACTGGCTGGGTGACCCTGGACGTATTGGGTTCATAATCCCTCTGGCTCAGTCTCTTCGAAATGGGGCTGCGTGTCTGGAGGCTTTGGCTCCCAAATGAGGCGAACCAGAATCATAACAATTCTGATTAATTGCCCCCACACAGACCTCTATGTAAGTGATATTTCTGGCAGGGAGTTCGGGGCTCAGGAATGTTTAAAAACAAAACAATACAAAACCCATCTTAGGTGATTCTCACAATGAGCCAGAACTACCAAGTCTGGGAGCTATTACTGCTCTGTGATCCTTCCAGGTCTCACATTTTATGATTTTATGAAACTGAATATTTCCATAGCCTAAAGTGGAACTAATTAAGAGCTCCTGAAAGTGAATATTCTTTTTTTGTCATTTTTAAAAAATATTTTTAGTTACTCTTGAGAGACCGAGAGAGCGAGGGAGCGAGCACGAGCGGGAGAGGGGCAGAGAGAGAGGGACACCCGGAATCCGAAGCGGGCTCCAGGCTCCGAGCTGTCAGCACAGAGCCCGACACGGGACATGAACTCACAAACTACTAGATCATGACCTGAGCCGAAGTCGGATGCTCAACCGACTGAGCCACCCAGGTGCCCCTGAAAGTGAATTTTCTATACATCAGCGAGACCAAGAATGCTCAGGTACCCCAGGTAAGACCTGCAGAGATAGATGATGTGGCCGAATAGCAGTGCCATGTTTTATGATACCTGTTAAGGGGAAGAAGGGCCACCCTTCTGGCTCCTTCGCTACCATAAAATCCTCAGGTTTCTAGCCATCGGACAGCCAGGTCTTGCTTGGAGGGTTCCACCGTGGACCCTTGGTGAGGTGGCCAGGTGTTGTTCTGGCCCTTCCGACAGACCTTCCTCTTCTGGGAACGTAATTCATCTTTTGGTTTGGGGATCTGTAGCTCAGTCTTCAGACTGATTGAACTCTTGGTCCAGGGCTCCACCTTCCCCCTGCAGCAAACCAGACTGGCCAAGTAGAGTGTGCCAAGCTCTTGGCTGGGTTCAGGGTTAGGCATGTGGGCCAAGCAGGATTGATGGGAGCCCCTTCTTGGAATGGAGGTGAATCTTCAGGGAGAGAATCCTGTCACTTCGGGGAGAGACAGCCTGCCCAAGAACGAAGCCAACAGAGAGGAAAGAAGGACAGAGACTGGGAATGAGACAGTGACAGACAGGGGGTTGGGAGGACGAGGGAATGTCGCTTGAGCTCTTTCGATCCAGGTCAGCCAAAGTTCATCCCTTTGCCAATATTTTTTAGTTTAAGGGCGTCTGGGTTGAGTTGCTGCTACTTAAAACCAAGAGTCCTGACTGGTACTTTTGGCACCTCCGATGTTGGCATCGACTTGACTTTAGGAGTGAAGGTGTCAAGAAGAATGTTCAAACCCTGCACCTTTGGTCCCTGTGCTATCCTTCAAAGACGATGTGGCATTCTAGCAGTGGGGACGCACGACGTCTCCGGGAAAAAAAAAAATCAAACCAGGAGAACAGACCTGGGGCTAGGGATGAGCTCGTTCTGTTTCGTTGTCTGTTTCGAGTGCTCACTCATGTGTTCAGCCTTATACAAAATAATCTCATGTGTCACTTCATGTCCCAGCCACACGAGGCAGTCATTGTGTGATTCCCATTTCACGGATGAAGAACATTAGGCTCTTACTGTGTATGCAAGTGTCTCAGGCAAGTGACCGCAGACAGGACAAAGCAGGATTTTCAGCCAGGCTTGTCCAGAGTGCAGAGTTGGAGTCCTCAACGACCAGGCGTACTAATCAAAACCAGTCCTCCAGCTGTCTACCTCGTGTCTCAGAATCTCATCACTCCTCACTCGTGGCTCCAGAAAACTTTCCTGCCGGACTGCTGTGAAGGGTTCCCAAATAGAAGAAAAAAAATCCCTTTCTGTCTGAAGTCCCAAATCTCTCTGAAAACTGTGTCCTGTCTCACCACCTGCCACGGACCCTCCGCTCCGCCTTAACCTCCACCCGCAGAGAACAGGTTTTATTTAAGGAAATTCGTGGCACCGGGCAAACCGAGAGCAGATGGTGTAGGAGACGTGTTATGCCCTTTTCATTTGGACGGGCCTGAAATACCCAACGTGCACGGCCAGGTGATGGGACAAGGCTCCCCATCTGGGTGTGCATTTGACATCCCAATAGGAATTCTGCAGCTTCAGCAGGGATGGCTGGCCTGGAGACCTTAGATTTGGCTGCAAATTCTTTCTGACCTTCCGCTGAGGCAGAAATTGTTGAAGCTGGACGTGACCGTCATTGTCCAATCTTTGCATTGCAGAGGTGAAGAAGAGAAGGCTGAGAGTTTCTAGAGAACTCACGCAGGGTCACATATCTAGTCCAGCCAGGGGTGGGCACGTAACCCGCATGTCTGCGCAGTGATGCTTTGGGAGCTAGGGAGCTACCCGGCCCGCGTCCCCTCCTTTGACATTTATTTCTCTCGTCCATCATCCCGAGGCACTGGATGGCGCAGAACAGCTCTGCCATATGCCTTTCACAGAAACGATTTCTCCCCCCCGTTGATGATTTCGCTTTACTTCCTTCTGCCGCGCGTGTTGTCAGAATGTCTAGAAAAATCTGACAGCTGGTATTCCATTTAGGGACAACATTTGGGGGATGTGTCTTGAAAGGGCTCACACACAGTCTTGCCGCGCCTTCTACTCAACTTCCAAATATAATATGACTTTCCTGGCGATGACATGAAAAACGAGTGACGATGAAGTGCCATTCCGTAAAGGGGCCTGAGACGCCTGTGTCTGGCTAAAGGGAGCCAGAGGAACAAATGAAGGGGCAGGGCCTTGTCAGATAGCCCCGGGTTCACACCCTTCCCCGGTATTTGACCTTGGACGAGCGACACCAGTCTGCTGAGCCTCGGTTTCCTCATCTGTACCAGAGGGGCCACAGAACTTCTCTCCCAGGACACGCTGACAGGTGAGTTGCTCGTGTTAACAGGTGACCGGCCCCTGGCTGCCACGCCAGGCAGTTCCCTCCCGTCCCTTTCCTCCTGGACTGTATCGATATGGAGGAAGCAGTAAACACATTAGAAGCGGTAAATCAAACTTAATATATATAATATAATTTGTTAGGTGAACCCTTAATAAGGATCCGGTGACAGGCAACTAGATGACCACAAGGTCAACCACAAGACCACTCGATTCCACATGTGTCGGCAACTGGACCCAAATAGTGAGACAGGAATCTGTCTCTCAGCGTCACTGGGCTTCTGTTCCCCAAAGGCGAAATGTCTGGTGATTATAAAGGAATCACACGGAAGCAAAACGTCTTAAACCTCTCATGTAGCCCGGACGGTGAGTGGGCATTGCGGGTAGGCACACAGTCCGGTAACTAGCCCATTTCGGTGAATGCTGACCTATTTATTTTTCCAAATAGTTAGAACACACATATTGAAAACTGACAGCTCAGAACATTGAACATAATTGATCTTAATGAGGGAATTCAAAAAGATCTGGGGCGTTGGGAACACTTGAAAGGCATACTTTGAGTTGAGGATTCTCTTTGGACCGGGGGCTGGATAGACGGCCAGCTGATGGGTTTTGTCGGAAAGCCCCTGAATTCAGTGCGATTCAATGACCTCATGCCCAAAGCACCCAGCACGGTGGGTGACACTTGGTCCAGTGTTTGACTCAATCTGAATGATTTCTCATCTGGAAGACAGGTGTGAATAAAAGAAAGGTCCACTTCAGAACCCTTGAATTAGATTCTTCTGGTCTCTTCCCGGCCTTAATAAGGGCTTCTGTAGATGACTTCTTTTGGTGCTCCAGGAAAATGGGTTCTACACATGACACGAACCCCCAACTCAAGGGTTTCCTGAAGACAAGTCAAGAAAGCTGTCCTTCTGTGTACCTTGGAATCTCATCCTAGTACCTCTTGTCCTTCCCCTGGGAGAAGATGGAAACATTCCTGCCTCCTTATGATCACGGAGCCCTGTCTTCCGTAACGGTAAGGCAGATTAGAACGCGTGAGGGGCCCTGTGGATGTGTCTGTGCGTGCACGCGTATCTGTGGTTTGCGTGGGCCTAAGAACCAAACGGGTAAAGACAACAAAATCAAGCCAAAGGGAAAACTAAAAGGAGAAAAAGAAAAACATAAACCTCGTCCACCAAAGGGGGCCACATCCCCCCCAATATCCATTCATGTGGAAGGAACGATCGAGATTTCCTGACTTAATGGACAGAACCTGAACACGTTTGTACAAGTCTCCGACCCAAGATTTGTAAAAGCGAAAAGTATCATCACTGGTGTAAAATGACGCTAGGGCCTGAGGAAGGGCCTCCTGTTCGGCTCTAACAGGCTCCACGTCAGGTCGTGCACATCAGCATTTTCAAACCCCTGCTACGCTCCGGAATCTCAGTCTTGACCCCCAATTTGCTGAGCTCAGAGTTATTTGAGGTGCGCCTCTTTAAATTCCATTCTACCAGGGCGCCCGGGTGGCTCAGTCGGTCGAGCATCCCACTTCGGCTCAGGTCATAATCTTGCAGTTTCGTGGGCTCGCGCCCCGCGCCGGGCTCTGTGCTGACAGCTCAGAGCCTGGAGCCTGCTTCCGATTCTGTCTGTCTGTCTGTCTGACTCTCTCTCTCTCTCTCTCTCTGCCCCTCCCCTACTTGTGCTCTCCCTCTCTCTCTCAAAAATAAATAAGCATTAAAAAAATTAAAAGAAACAAATTTCCATTCTACCGCACATCAGTTTCATCGACCAGCTCATCCTTCCTCGCTCAGAGACAGGGCAAAGACCTGCACTTTTAGGTTTCTGTTTTGTTTCTTCATTGGTTCCTTCCTCTGACATAAAGTAAGGCAAGATTCCCAGTCCCCTTGGATCTCCCGGCTTTCCAGGTTGAGCTGATCAGCGTGGGTATCTACCTGCTGCAGCCAAGTTGTTTGGTTTGATTCGTTTTTTGCTGCAGCAAAATTTTAACAAGAGCAGGAGGGAAGAGCTCCCTGGGAGGGTAGGGAGGAGGTCAAGGTCGGCCACAAGGCCTCAAACGGACTCTTCCAGTCCTAGGGCAGCAGCGGGGAGCTCAGTGCCTGCGTATCACCTCATCCTAGACAACTCTGCCCAAATACACAGTCAGGGCAGCCCTTTCTTGAACAAGGAGACGGCTGCGGGCATTAAATATATCCACCAGTGACTTCAGTTCTCTCCGAGACTGGAAAAAATCTTCAACCTGAACACAAACCAATGAGCTCGCCTTTCAGGCCAAACGGCACTGACATAATATTAAAACAAACACAAAACCAAAAAACCCTCTGATGTGAAAACAAGCAAAACGGCTTATGCAATCCACGTTGCAGAGGGCATTCAAAAAAGCAATGTGCTAATTACAAAGCAATGTTTCTCTTATTCGAGAAGGCCACGAAGTTTAAAGCATTCAGCACAGCAACTGGAACGTATCAATAAACCCCACGGTTGGTAGCTGTTGCCCATGTTATACGTACGAGTCAATTAGAGCGGACTCAGGAAGACTTCGATTTGGAAACCCCTTTCTCCCTCAGTGTATTAATATATGAGCTTTTGAATAATAAAAAGACATTGCTTAGGGTTCAGATTCCTTCCCAGTGCAGTCTGACCTTTCCCAAATTACTAAGACTTGTGACATTTCTCTGAACAAAACACTGACCCACAAACGAAGGCTCTTGTGGAAAACAAGATGTCCAGAAATACTCCCCACCCCATCTCCAGAGCATTTGCTGACGGTGGGGGGCCGGAGCCCCCGATGCTTCCATTGTTTGAACACACAGTCTGTCATCAGGGTGGAAAGAGCTGGGTCGAGATGGATGGGGGAGGCCAGGCCTGCTGTTTTCTCAGGTGTTCCTCCCATCTCTGCCTGCCTCGCCCCTGCTCACCCTCCCGATCCCCCTGCCTGTCCTGCTGCACATGTGGCTTTGGCTGTGACCACCCTGCTCTCGTGTGGTCTTGCGTGGCTCCGACTCCAAATACAGCCACTGATGCTCCAGCCCACGTGTCACATGCAGGCCGACCGGGGCAGCTTCCGGGCCACAACCGGGTTTTGTTCGCCACACACGGCGTTTTTGAAAGATTTTTGAATGCCTTCAGAAGGGGGCACAGCTCTCAAGTTTACCCCAATCCCTCCCTATCCACCACTCCCCATCTCCCTGGCTTGAGTTAATCGCACTTATCACCTCGGAGCAGAAGCGTCTCTTCCTGTCATGGCCTTTAATCCTGCACACGATGCAGCGGTGTGGCCCGGACAGGACCCCTGGGGGCCCAGGTCCGAATGAACCACTGTGGCCCCCTGGACTAACTCCATTCTGCATAGACTCCCCGCTCGGCCGGCTCTAACGTGTCGGCTCCGAGACCAGGCAGGGCGAATGCCATCCTGGTGGCTATGTGACAGCTTCCCAACGGTGTGCCCCGATTTGTGTAAGTGTTCAGGAAAAAGAATAGAAAAGAGTGGCTAGACCTCTTTAAGAGAACCCAGCCCTGAAAAAGTTAGAGATGGCTGGGCCTGATATCCTGTTTTAATGTCATTAAAAAAATCTTTTTTTTCTATTCATCAGGGTTGTTAAAGCAGTTCTGATTTTCAGAGTTGGAAAGAGGGATTGAATTATTTAGCTTCCCTGGAACTTTCTACTGATTAGGGGATCAGGTAGGCTGGTTTTGTTTTGTTTTGTTTTCTTAACTTTTCTTTCATGAGCCCAAGAAAAATGGCCTCTCGTGGGTCTATATTTTGGCCCCAGGAAAAGCTTCTTTCTTCTGTAAGTACAGGGTTAAATTCGCGAGAGTATTTTTGTGAATGGGGCTGTTTCTGACCAGTGCCTTCAGGGAGCAGAGCACAGAGGCAATCCTTTCCTAAGGGTCCCGCGAAGTAGGTGTAATTATCCTGATGTTTATAGGTCAGGGTACGCCCTCAGAGAAGGCACACCTGGTGGCCAAGGTCGCGCACTTAGCCACTGGACTTGACCCGAGTTGGGCGCGGGAGTTTGTACCACTCCACGCAGCCCCCCGGCAAGTAACGGCAAAGTACCACAAAGCTGCCCATCTAATCACAGACCTGAGAGAACCACTGGAGGAAAGACAGGGTCCCTAGAGGTCCTGCAAAAAGGCAGGGTTTGGGGGGAAAAATGGAAAAAGAAAAGGAAAGGAAAGAAAAGAAAAGAAAAAAGGAAGAAAAGAGAAGAGAAGAGAAAAGAAAAGAAAAGAAAAAAGAAAAGAAAAAAGAACCTATTGCATCTTTGCAGAAAGGATCTTGCGACCTCAGTCCTGGATTCTTGGCTTCAGGACAAGGCCCTCCAGCCCCGACTGTAAATTCACTCTTCACAGCGAGGGTGTGAAGGTGTTGGCCGGTCCCAGACCAGGTAGGAGGCGGAATCGGGGGCACCTACCTCCTTCGAACTCTGTCTGGCAGTTCTCCGAGGTCTCCTGCAGGCTCTCCTCCTCGTTGATGATGATGTTCTCGATGTCCTTCATTGTCAAGTGGTCCCGGAAGGCGTGGTAGAGGATGTGCTTCAGCTCCTCCAGAGTTATCCTCTGCATGTCGAACTGTGGGGATAAAGAGGGATGAGCAGGTGTTGGGCGCATGGGGCTGAGAACTCAGCCTGGGGCATGGCTGCCAAGCCCCAACAGCCCAAAGCTCCCGTGTGGAAGCTCGGCTCAGCTTTCCAGGATATCAGATGAGCAGCTTTTTCCATCGTGTTCTGCTTCAAGCATACTCGTGAACTCGCAGGCACTTACTGGGGATACAGTGAGCGCAACATAGCCCCCTCGGTTGAGACTCCCGGAGGAAAAAAAAAAAATGCCACCTGCTAGTTGGCCTCCCACTCACCCGGCCATCTGCCGTCACCTCCGCACGCCCTGCACACCTCACGGACTTGGAAGTTGTGTCACACCTCAGACAATGCACACATCTCTAAAGATGTTCTGTATCTCCTGCGAAGCTGGCCATTCCCGTGTTGCTTTTTAGATACGCATCATGTTCTAACAAGATAACATCCAGGTTCAACGCCGTGTTCATGAGGAAGGAAAGCTAAAGGGAGGTGTGGCATCCCCCAGTATGGTCTTCGTGTCCTCGTGAGAGTCTTACACTCTCCTACTCCATTTTTACCAAGTGTGGTCCTGTCACTTCCTTGGCCAATGAAATGTGAGTAGAAGTCACATCTGCCGCATCCAATTAAAAGCTCTAAAGGCCACATCATGTGCTCTTTCTCCTCTGCCATGAGAATGGCATGCCCCATGTGGGGGCTGTCCCTTCCGTCTGGGCCCCAGAACAAGGATAAGGTGGGGAAGATCTGCAGACACCCCGCTAAGGAAAAGGAAGATGAGTACGAAACGCCCTTCATTGTTATCAGCCGTAGGCATTTCAGGCTTGTTTGCTAACTGGGTTTAAGTCAACGATACCGAGATTATACACATCATACAAAACATATTTAAAAAATAATACAAAAAAATTTCTATTAAAAAAAATACAACCACGCACAGAGGTCAGAGGCTACCGTAACAAACATTCGAAAACACCATGTTCCAGGGCCAAGGGGTGGGAAATGAGAAACACGTGATTGGAGGCTGGAAAGATAAAGACCCACGGATGTTATGCAGAAGCATGACACTCGGTTGCGGCATTGCCTGTGATGATTTGAAGGACAGGTATATGTGGGGGGAGTTTGTGGCCTTAGGTAATCAGTCTGGGGAACAGCATGGTTGCAACTGGCGGTAACGGACAGGGTGAAACCAGAAAGAGGTGGGCTCCTAACATTAGCGACTCAGGCAACGACAGGTGCTGGCGAGGACGCGGAGAAAGAGGATCCCTTTGGGGGATCCCAGGTGCTGGCGGGAAGGCAAACTGGTGCAGCCCCTCTGGAAAACAGTATGGAGGCTCCTCAAGATATTAAAAAATAGAACCACCCTACGACCCAGCGATTGCGCTGCTGGGTATTTACCCAAGGGGTAACAGAATGCTGATTCGAAGGGGCACGCGCACCCCCGTGTTCACAGCAGCCCTATCAACAACAGCCAAAGGAAGGAAAGAGCCCAAATGTCCATCTACTGATGAATGGATAAAGAAGATGTGGTAGGTATAGACAGTGGAATATTATCCAGTGATCAAAAGGAATGAAGTCTTACCATTTGCAACAATGTGGATGGAACTAGAGTGTATTGTGTTAAGCAAAAGAAGTCAGCAGAGAAAGACAAATATCATATGAGTTCACTTACATGTGGCATTTAAGAAACAGAACAGGTGAACCCAGGGGAAGGCAAGGAAAAACAAGATAAAAATGGAGAGGGACACAAACCGTAAGAGACTCTTAAATACAGAGAACAAACTGAGGGTTGCTGGTGGGGTGTTGGGTGGGGGGGCGGGCTACATGGGTGATGGGCATTGAGGAGAGCACTTGGCGGGATGAGCACGGGGTGTCGCATGTAAGTGATGAATCACTGAATTCTATTCCTGCAATCATTATTACACTCCATGTTAACTAAATTGAATTTAAATTAAGAAATGCGAAAAAAGAAAGAGGTGAGCTCAGAGTGAAATAAGTCAGAGAGGAAGACAAAAATCATATGATTTCACATATGTATGGAATCTTAAACCCCCCCCCCCCAAACAAACATAACAACCCTGAGCTCAAAGATGCAGAGAACAGATTGCCGATTGCCCGATTTGGTGGGTGGGTGGTAGGTGAATGAGGGAAGGGAATCAAAAGGTACATGCATTCAGTGATGAAACAAATAAATTCTGTGGGTCTAACATACAGCATGGTGACTGTAGTTAATAACACTGTACTGCATATTTGAAACTAAGAGAGTAGATCTTAAAAGTTCTCATTACAAGGGAAAGAGTGTGCAATTACGTGTGAGGAGGGATGTCAATTAAATTTATTGTGGGGGCGCCCAGGTGGCTCTGTCGGTTAAGTGTCCGGCTCAGGATGTTGGCTCCGGTCGTGATCTCATGGTTTGTGAGTTCGAGCCCTGCAGCAGGCTCTGTGCTGACAGCACGGAGCCTGCTTGAGATTCTCTCTCTCTCTCTCTCTCTCTCTCTCTCGCTCCCCCCCCTGCCCCTCCCCTCCTCATAATCATTCTCTCTCTCTCAAAATAAAGAAATACACTTAAAAAGATGATTGTGGTGATTATTTTGCAATATATACAAATATCCCATCATTATCATACACATAGGAAGCTAATGTAATGTTACATGTCAATTATATCTTAATTTTTTTAAAAAAGGAAACAAAACAAAACAAAACAGGAGAGAGAGATGAGCTCAGGAAAGAACAAGCCAGGAACGGAGACCACTCAGAAATTCCTGGTCTTGCAGAATGGAAAGAAAAAACTGTTTTTCATCTTCAACCAAGAAGAGATAAAATTGAGAAATGTTATAAATTACAAAACAAATCAAAGTGGTCCTTATTAAAACCTCTGGAAATGCTAAGTGACTCTCCAAGGAAATTGGTTATTAGGTTTAGAGAGAGTTATGTCTCAAAATAATTGTGGTTGTGGCTATTAGCAAAATACAATTGAAATCAACATTTAAAAAAAAAGAAAGACGAATTTTTTGAGAGAGCTCTACTGGGCAAGAACCAACAGCATGGGATTAAAAGGCTCTATCACTACTCAAAACATAAAATGATCTTTGGGCTCCCAACCTTTTATGGGCACAAGCCATTAGGAGAATAAGTGACACAGGCCCAAAGCAAGGTGTATTCCAAGGCCCTCATCAGGAGGGAAGGAGACTAGTGGAAAAGGGCAGAAGGTCTCCCAGATGGTGAAGCTGGGAATTATTCTTGACATCATTCAGTGAAATCAAGAGCAGTTTTCAGGAAGCAGAACCAGGATCTAATCAAGGAATATTCCTCACCCCAAAGTCTGTACGGCAAGATTTTAGAATTGCTCTAAGCTTTTGACCGCTATGTGTCTTCCATTGTTTTCTTCTTTCTTTCTGGATGGGATTGTTTTGGGTGGTTAACCCAAGTCTGTCCCACCCTTATATGTTGAGTGTGTTGGGGGCGAGGGGAGAGGGATTTGTTTTTTTAATCCATATGTCTCCAGATCAGGAGGAACCATACCCAGATTTAGTGTATATCATCAGGGTCTAGATCTTGAGTCTTTTTGTTCATTTATTTTATTTATTGAGAGACAGAGACGGGCAGAGAGAGAGGGAGAGGGAGAGAAAATCCCAAGCAGACTCCACACTGTCAGTGCAGAGACTGATGTGGGGCTTGATCCCACAAACTTTCAGATCGTGACTTGAGCCGAAATCCAGAGTCGAACGCTTAACCAACTGAGTCACCCAGCTGCCCCTAGATCTTGAGTCTTACGTATTGTAATTGGATGGGATTTTTGAGTGTTTCTCTTGGGTAGGGATGAGTCTATTTTGTGGCTAAAGGGAGGAAAATGAATATTTGTGAGCAAGGGTGTGGGCTGTAACAGATTTTATTGTTTCTAATGATTTTTCCCCCTCCCTGTGAGAGGATCATCTCTCCCTGCCCATTGGCCCATTGATGTCAGGCTTGGGCCAATTAAATGCCAGTGAAAGCCATATATGAAAGTGATGGGTGTCCAAAGAGAAGTCTCAAAGCCGTCTTGTGTTCTGCTATTTCTTTTTTCCTTCTGTCACAAAAACACTTGTACCAAGTAGGGGCTGCTCCTGCACCGTGGCTCCTGGAATGAATACGACGTGGAACTAACCCACAAAGGGCATGCGATTCGAGAGAAATAAACCCTTATGTTGGCCACTAAGACTTTGGGGTCTCTGCAGTATAACTCACCCAAGAATGCGTACAGAAATGTTTTAATTTAATGTGGATCACGGTGAAAGAAAGTTCTCGACCTTTTTCTTTCCCGGCTTTCTTGGTAAAGCAGTCATTACCTTGCTTGAAATATGCCCTTCTTCTAACAAATGAAAGGGGGTTTGACATTTGCCGGAAATCGAAATGATTTAAATCAAAATGATCTGAATCGAAATGACTCAAGTTCAAAGCTGTTTATATAAGTAAGAACAACTGAGGTGGGTGTGTAAAGTGGATTTGTCTCCGGCATCACAGTTTAGTGACTATGGAGTGAATTAGGAGACGCACCTAGGGTTGACTCGCAGTCTAAAGTGTCCTTTAGATTCGATAGGGGAGCACGTGGTTGCTAGTCTGGGTGCTCCCAGAAGGTCGGCGAGATGCAGGAGGAGGGTGACGGACGTCACAGATGAGAAAATTTGGGCACGCCATCCACCGTGCCGCGATCAGAGACTGAGAGTGACAAAATCAAAGAGACTCTGAGAAAATGAGTAAGAATTTCCTGGAAGGCCAGAGGAAGGACTGGAGGAGCCGGAGAAATCCAGCTGAGACTCTGCTGAAAATCAGAAATTAGGTGAAAAGAATCAGCCAGAGTCTGACAAAGTCAAGGCAAGATGCAGATTCCAGAAATCTCCATTTTCCTTTCATTCACCTATCTGGGTCATCTTTTAATAATAGGATACTAATATTTAAACAAAATTAATTAAGTAGGATTCCAAGTTTCCTATGTTGTCAGAATAGATCTCTTTTACAAGTTTGAAAGGCATCACTGTCAAACATCGTGCCAACAAGGATTCCTTCCAAGATCATCAGTCCCTGAGCTTTTTAATTTTACTTGAGTCAATTTTGGAATGATGTGCTTTTTTTTTTTTTTTTCCAGAAAACCGGCCAAAAGATCAGCAGGCAACTATACTCAATAGTGCTGCAGTTTTAAGTTTCTCTCAGTACTTTAAAAAAATATTTTTTAAATATTTATTTCTTTTTGAGAGACAGCGAAACAGAGCACGAGCCGAGGAGGGGCAGAGAGAGAGAGGGAGACACAGAACCCGAAGCAGGCTCCGGGCTGTCGGCACAGAGCCCGACGCGGGGCTCGAACCCACGAACGATGAAATCATGACCTGAGCCGAAGTCAGATGCCCAACCAACTGGGCCACCAGGGTGCCCCTCTCAGGACTTCTTACGTCCCATTGTTTACTTACAATCCTACTTGTTTTTCTTTCTCCTGGGTTTGGTTTTTGTTGTTTCATTCTGGTTTTACTAGATCATGGCTAAAGAATGCAGCCAGTACATCTGTTATTTTTCAGGAACATAAGGAGTTTTCTATTATGATATCTCTGCAGGGTCAATTGCACAATCATATTTATCTCCATTAATTATATTACGTAGCCTTACAATTCTAATCTGCTATCTCCTATAACCTTATTTTCTGGGGACTACTTGATTTGTCAAAGACCGTAAGTAACACATTAAAGTCTGTGAAGGGAGTTATATCTCAAAGTCCTAATATTTCTTTTTTTTTTTTTTTTTTTTTTTTTTTTTTTTTTTTAACGTTTATTTATTTTTGAGACAGAGAGAGACAGAGCATGAATGGGGGAGGGTCAGAGAGAGGGAGACACAGAATCCGAAACAGGCTCCGGGCTCTGAGCTGTCAGCACAGGGGCCCGATGCGGGGCTCGAACTCACGGACTGCGAGATCGTGACCTGAGCCGAAGTCGGCGCTCAACCGACTGAGCCACCCAGGTGCCCCTCAAAGTCCTAATATTTCTTAAATGAGGCCATTCCTTAGTGCAGAAAGATTGATTTCCTAATCCAACAAATAGTTATTGAGGCTGACTTGATGCCAGACACTGATGGAGATGCAAAGGTGAACAAGACATGAATCTTGCTCTCAAAAGACAAGCCAATAAGTAATTTTAATCCAGTGTGCTATTAGCCAAGCCAGGGGAAGCACAGGATGGCTTAGGAACCCCTGGGAAAGGCAGCGGGTTCTAGAGGGCTTTCTGGAGGACGGGGCTGCAACCGGAGACCTACAGACGTTTGCTGGGTGAGTGGGCATGGGAGACAGGCAAAGGGAAGCCATGGTGGCCACACGTCATGGCTCTACCAAGACCTAGGGTGTGAAAGCTGACATAGTCCTTGAATGGCCATAGGTTGAGGTCTTCTGGGGTCTGGGAGCAGGAGACAGTGGTGGAGGATGCAGGGAGAGCCGTGGGGAGGGTGCTAATCAGTGAAGGTCTTGTGTGCTCCAGTGAGGGACTTGGTTGCTTTTTGTTTGTTTTCACTTTTTTTTTCTTATTGTGGTAAAATATACATAAGCACAAATTTACCATTTCATCCATTTTCTTTTTTTTTTTTTAATTTTTTTTTTTAACGTTTATTTATTTTTGGGACAGAGAGAGACAGAGCATGCACGGGGGAGGGGCAGAGAGAGAGGGAGACACAGAATCCGAAGCAGGCTCCAGGCTCCGAGCCATCAGCCCAGAGCCCGACGCGGGGCTCAAACTCACGGACTGCGAGATCGTGACCTGAGCCGAAGTCGGACGCTTCACCGACTGAGCCACCCAGGCGCCCCGCCATTTCATCCATTTTCAAGTATACGATTCTGTGACATGAAGTACATTCCCATCATTGTGTAATCATTAATTACCACCATCCATCTCCAGAACTTTTCCCATGTTCCTCAGCTGGAATCCCATGTCATGAAATGCCATCTCTCCATTGCCCCTCTCTGCCACCCCCCCCCCCCGCCCCGGAACCCACCATTCTACTTTCCGTAGAGAGTCTAACATGCGGGGCTCAACAGTCGGTTGAGCATCCAACTCTTGATTTTGGCTCAGGTCATGATCTCAGGGTCGTGGGATCAAGCCCCATGTTGGACTCTGTGCTGAGTGTGGAGCCTGCTTAACATTCTGTCTCTCCTGCTCTCTCTGTCCCTCCCCTGCCTGTGCTCTCCCTCTCAAAAGAAAGAAAGAGAGAGAAAGAGAGAGAGAAAGAAACAGAGAGAGAGAGAGAGAGAGAGAGAGGAAGGAAGGAAGAAAGGAAGGATGAAAGGAAGAAAAAAGAAAGAAAAAAGAAAAAGTCTAACAGGAGTCTAATAGATTCTTCTAACAGGAGTCTAAGAGAATCTTCTATGATTCTCATAGAAGTAGAATCATACAGTCTTGTCCTTTTATGGCTACCTAATTTCACTTGGGTTTATCCATGCTGCTGTGGGCCTGCAAATATCTGATCTTGCCCCTGCTCTCAGTTTTCTTGGGTATATGCCACCCAGAAGCAAAAGTGCTGAATCATATGGTAATTCTAGGTTTAATGTTTTAAGGAATGGAGGTTGGCTTTTATCTTTTGGGTAGAATGGGGTGCCATTCAAAGATTTTCGCCGGAGAAATTACTTCCTCAGGTTTGGGCTTGAGAAAAATTCTCCTCCGTGGACAAGGGGCAAGAGGACCAGACAAGAGACTATTAAAGCAACAGCTTTAGAAAGCATGGCGGTCTTCACGTAACTTTCCAGGCCCAGGAGGGAGCCGTTCCGGCCCGAGGTGCCACATCAGCACACCAAAGCTTAGATAACCGTTGTGTCCTTGTAAATGCTCCTCTCCACCAGAAGCATGCAGTGAGTCGATTCCCAAACACCAAGCCAGCGCTGGGCCTCCTCGCCCCAACACAAGGAAGACCGTGGGGCCCCAGCCAATCAGATATTTTCTCTTTGTCTCATCCTTATTCTTTTTTTTTTTTTTTTTTTTTTAATTTTTTTTTTTTCAACGTTTTTTATTTATTTTTGGGACAGAGAGAGACAGAGCATGAACGGGGGAGGGGCAGAGAGAGAGGGAGACACAGAATCGGAAACAGGCTCCAGGCTCCAGGCTCCGAGCCATCAGCCCAGAGCCTGACGCGGGGCTCGAACTCACGGACCGCGAGATCGTGACCTGGCTGAAGTCGGACGCTTAACCGACTGCGCCACCCAGGCGCCCCATCATCCTTATTCTTTATTCTTTATTCCTTATCCTGTAAAAGCCTCCGGCCTTCCGCCCCACTTTGCAGTCCTCCGAATGCAAACTGTCCGCTTCATGAAGTGTAAACGTTTGCTTTTATCACCCAAGTTGTCTTCTTCGATCCCCCTTTAGCAGCGGGGCCGTGGTAACAGAATCGCAAACCACGCAAGAGCGTGATGGGCAGGACTCAATGATTCATTGTGTGTGGAGTGTGAAGGAGAATGAGCCAATCAGGATGACGCCCGTGCTTTATGTTCAGCCGGATGGGGGCACAGAAAGAAGGAGCCTAGAGAGAAAGGTGACCAACTGAATTCTGGATGTGAGCATCGGAGGTTCCTGAGGGACAGCCCAACGAATAGCCCGTATCTAGATATGGGCTAATGATACAGCTTTGAAAGTCACTTGCCTACAGATGATAATAAAAGTCATCAGAAAGGATGTCAACACCCGGGAAGACGGTATGGAGTGTGAAAAAGCCCAGGAAAGGCACTGGGAGGACATCAAGATAAACAGGTTACAGCCTCCATCCATTACAGAATGGGCAGTGACACCGTGATTTGTAATAAATGTATATTTTGGTCTTCCATTTTTTTGTTCCTGGTTCCTCCCCCACAGCGCCCCAAACCCTTGGAATCTCCAAAGTGATAAGAGCAACGGAAGCATCTTTTGGTAAAATATTTGGTCTCTGGTCCTCAGTTCCTGCAATTGCCTTTGGCCATAAATGGGGGTCTGGTTATTCCCAAGCCCCTTTCAACTCCAACTGGGTTTATGTTAATGAGTGACTTTTGGAAGTCTCTGTAAGACGGGGGAGCAGGTGGCCAAGGGAACCAATCCTGCACAGATGGTTTGTAACTTTCAGTTCCACCCCCGGATTTCCAGGGAGGAGAGGGGCTGGAGGTTGACCCAGTCACCAGTGTCCAATGTTTTTTAATCAATTGTGCCTAGATTGTGAAGCCTCCATAAAAACCCAAAAGGAAGGGATTTTAGAGAGCTTCTAGGTTAGTGACACTTCCCTGTGCCATTGGGTCAGGACCCTAACTCCATGAGGACATCAGTTCCTTTGGGATCTCACCCTATGTATCTCTTTATCTGGCCATTGATTTGTATCGTTCAGTATCCTTTGCGATAAACCAGTAGTCTAGTGAGTAAACTGGTTTTCTGAGTTCTGTGAGATGCTCTAGCGAATTAACAGAACCCAAAGGAAGGGTGTCCCAGGGACTTTTGATTCATAGCCTGCCAGTCAGAAGGACGGGTAACGACCTGGATTTGCAATTGGCAACTCAAGTGAAGGGCAGTCTTGCGGGATTGAGCCCTTAGCTTCCGGAATCTGATACTGTCTCCAGGTAGATGGTCAGCATGGGGTTGAATTACAAGACCCCCAGCTGGTGTTGGAGAATTGCTTGGTAGTGTGAGGAAAAAACCCACACACACACTGGGATTGGGTACGGGACTGCAGTATACCTTTAATCAATACACACAATCAGTCATTAAAAACATAGGCAGGTGTCAAAAAGAGACTAATAAAAAACAACAACAACAACAACAACCACCCACCTCAGACTCTTAAATATGGAGAGAACAAACTGATGGTTGCCGGAGGGGAGGTGGGTGGGGGATGGGTGGAATAGGTAAAGGGGATTAAAGAGTGTTCGTCATGACGAGCACTGAGTCATGTATAGAACTGTTGAATCACTATATTGTACATCTGCACCTAATATAACACTGCATGTTAATTATGCTGGAATTAAAGAAATAAAAATTTAAAACCAAAACCAAAAGCTAGGAGCCTAAAGTTTCAAGATATATCAAATTATTTTTCAAAATCACCTGTGGTGTCAAATGATACTAAATTTATCAGGCATATGTTATCCAAAAATAATTCAAAAAAAAAATTAAGTGCCTTCTATTTGAAAAAAAAAATGTTTTTACATCAATATTGCTGCACTGGTTTTCTTTTGGAATCGATTTTCTGCTAAATCTTTGTCTCCTTTTAGGTTCTTTTTAAAACAAAAAGTTTATTTGTTTTAAGAGAGAGAGTGCATGAGTGGAGGAGACAGAGAGAGAGCTAGAGAGAGAGCTAGAGGGAGGGAGAGGGAGAATCCCAGGAAGACTCCATGTTCTCAGCATGGATTTTTAAAAAATGTTTATTTTTGAGAGAGAGAGAGAGAGAGAGAGCAGGGGAGGGACAGAGAGAGAGAGAGACACAGAATCCGATGCAGGCTCCAGGCTCTGACCTGTCAGAAGAGAACCTGACACGGGGCTCAAACTCACGAACTGGGAGATCATGACCTGAGCCAAAGTCGGATGCTTAACCGACTGAGCCACCCAGGTGCCTCAGATTTAAAAAAAAAAAAAAAAAAAAAAAAAAACTAACCTGAAAAAAAAAATTAAAAAAAAAAAAATCCAACCTGAGATTCTTTGCTTTTCAATGGTGGAGGCTAATTCCATTTTTATATTGTAATAAACATGTTTGGCTGGACTTTTATTTCATCCTCTGCTTTCTCTATGGTTTCCTTGCTTTTTGTCTTTTGCAAAACATAAGAAATAAAATAAAACCCCAAACCTATAGTTGTTCTGTTTTGATTATACCGGTGGATATCTTTCTATTTATCAAATGCATTGCTTAGGCCATGATTTCTTATATTATCAAATTCAGGAAATTAAATTGCATTTTCTCATCTTTGCTTGCATATGATAAGAAAGTTTATAATACCTTTATTTCTGACCTCTTACCCACCACTTTATAGCCTTGCTAAGTTTAATTGGAAATTTACTATGACACATTTCCTACCATGTGCATTTTTCTAGAACAGTATTTGGCTTCTGCATTTAATTTTACAACAAAATTTATAACAGCTTTCTGCTACCTCATTGTATTTAATTGATTTCCATGCTCGTTTCCATTTTTCTACGACTGTCCCAACGCTGAGTACCTGACTTTCATCCAAATATCTGCTAAGAGAATTTCTGAAAATAGTTTGATACTGAAGCATTTGTGAACACTACCTTTTCTGAGTTCTTATAATCTGATACTTTGCTCCCACCATCTCCTATGGCAGAAAACTCAGCTTGGTATAAAATTCTAGAATCCCACAAATCTCCTCAAAGCGCCCTCAAAACTTCTCCAGATCTTCTATTGTTTAATGTGAGGGAGGAGCAAAGAGGTCAGATAGTGGCCTGCATTTTTACTTGGATGATCATTTCTTTCTTCTTCCTGGACTCTAGTAGGAATATTGCATTATGACATTTCAAAAATGTTTTCCGTGCTGTGTTGTTATATGATTGGTATTTATTTATTTTTATCTTTAAGATTTTATTTTTTAATTATTATCATTATTATTTTTTGAGAGAGAGAGAGAATCTCAGGTAGGCTCAATGCTCAGCCCAACGTGGGGCTTGATCCCACAACCCTGGGATTATGACCTGCACTGAAATCAAGAGTCTGACGCTCAAGTGACCCAGGCGCCCCTAAGATTTTATTTTTAACTAATCTCTGCACCCAACGTGGGGCTCAAACTCACAACCCCAAGATCAAGAGTCATAGGCTCCACCAACTGAGCCAGCCAGATGCCCCAAGTTACACGTTTGGCATTGATCTGGGCTGGGGTTTTGTGAGGGGGCGTTTCATATTTACACTAATGTCAGTTTCTGCCTCCTGCTGTTTCCTGACAAGGACTTTGACTGCTGTCTTTCTCCTGTTCTATGAATAGGTCCCTTCCGGGAACAGAAATTGTTCTAAAGTCTCTCCCCATTGTTTCTGTACTTTTCACCTCTTCTCTGATCATTTTCATCTCTTTGCTTTGTATTTCACATCACTGCTTCCCCTCTCCCCCCATTGTTAATTCCGCTCCTACGATCTGTGGTTGAAGGTGTTAATTCTGCAGTGTCATTTGATTCCTTCCGCGGTCATTATTTTAGTTCATTCCCTTTGTGCCCAGGCTGTTATTGTTGTTTTTTTCTTTTTTTTTTTTTTTAGTTGATCCAACATCTCTCGCGTTGCTTTTAAAGATTAAAATATTAAAGAACATCAAACAGGCATCTCCTACAATTCTTCCCTGACGCACTTTGCAGGCACGCTCCTCCTCTCTATGCTTTTCCTTAGGCATGCCGCATTGTAATTAATCCCATGCTACCGTTGCTGGTGTTTCTGTTTACCTATCAGTGAATGAGGAAATGTAGGACTTGCAGAAGAGACCAGGTGGGATGTCTCAGTGACTCAGAGACTCAGTGCCGGGTTGGCTGTGGGACTTTTGCTGAGCATCCGCAGCTGTGGGTATCTATGATCTCCCACCTGCAGTTCCTTGGGCCATTCCTCAGGTGCCGCTTTGTGGATTTGTGGATGCAGGTTACTCTTGCTCAGGAAGCATGGCGCTCTCTCTGTGTCTCTTTTAAGTTTATTTTGAGAAAGAGAGAGAGAGTGGAAGAGAGAGAGAATCCAAAGCAGGCTCCCCGCTGTCGGTGCGGAACCCGATGTGGGGCTGGAACTCACAAACTGCGAGATCGTGACTTGAGCCCAAGTCGAAGGTTTGACAGACTGACCCGCTTCGGGTGCCTCAGGAGGCGTGGTTCCCTTCACGTGGGAAGATCCTGAATTAGTCTAACGCAGAGGCTCTAAAGTGGATTTCCTGGACCAGCAGCACCAACGGCACCCGGGAACTGGTCGGAAATGCAATTCCTCCGGCCCTACCCCGGGCCTCCTGAGTCCGGGATTCTGGGGGACGGAATCCAGCAACTGTATCCAACAAGACTGCAGGGGATTCCCTCGCTCACTCGACTTTGTACCAATAGACATGAACTTCTAGCGCAGAAGGGAGACCCAGGGCAGGCTGTCCCCGGGTGGCCATCTACCGTGCTGATGAAACATGCCAGTCCTTCACGCTCTGCTCTCCTCCGCGTCATCGATGCTGGCGATCATGGTCTCTAAGTAGGTGCGTAAACAGAGGAGTTGGTGGGACCCATTGGTACCGCAGGCTTCCCGGAACTCCTTACCACCGCTCTCCCCACCGGGGGTTCTTTGGTCTGTTCACGCGCCTCTGCCAAGAGGTGGTGGGCACTCTGAAGGCCTGCGCTGTGCCTTACACGGCGTCCACGGCCAGTCCCGTCACGGAGCCTGGCCCCGGCCGGCTGCGGGACAGATGTTCGCTGAAAGAATGAGCGTGAGTCCTCCATTTGTTCTAAGCATAGTCCTTCCTACGTGCCTTCCCTCTCCGTCCAAGGTCCCTCCACCCAAAATCCGACAGAAGGCCGGAAAGAGCCCCTGTGCCACGGGACCCGCCATGCTCAGATTCTCTATCATTTCAAGGTGGAAGGGCAGCATCGTTGAATGCATTTTCCTGCTGTGAGAGGAACCTCAAGGGTGCCTGAGTTTTTAGCGAAGCCCTGAATTCTTGATAAGGTGTAATACTCGGCTGCTGGACGGATGGAGCTCTCTTGCTCTCTGCTGGGCGCTCTGCTCTGTGAGGAGACAGCGAGACGGGGGGCCCCCGCTTTCCTGACCGGACGGATTCAGGTGGATCCAAACTCCCTCACCACGGGAAGGCGTGAAATTAATTCGATGACATAGTTCTTTCTCCTCCGGAGAGAAGCACGGGCTGAATGAGCTCCGGAACATTGCCCACTTCTACTCTTTTCTCCGTCCATCTGCAAAAGGCCTCATCCTACCCAAAGAGAGCTGCCCAAATCAGTGGGCCGGAGCTTGTCAACCAGGGGGTGGAGCTGTTTACCATGGTAGTGACCCCTGTCGTCTGGGACGTCCGGATGCGATCTTGGGCAGCCGGAGTTCCGCTGCGTGACTGAATGCTCTCACCCATTTATCTCGGTGCAGCATGAACATACAGCCATCTTCTCTAAGTGGGCACCCATGGGGCAAGGCCACACAGGGTCATTTGATCTGCAGAATTTCCTGCCCGTGCCTCCACCCTTCCTGCTTGGCCCCACACCATGGACAACACAGCTTCCCCCGTCCAGTAAGAAGTCCTCTCCCGAGAAAGGGCGTGTCTTGCCATCAGCCTGCCAACCGTGTCCAGGGGTGAAGCACGGGAGATGTCAGGGTAACCAGAGAGACCTCCAGAGTCCTTCCTGGCCCCAAGATTTTCTCACGTGGACAACCAAACCGGGAGACTGGGCTGTAAAGGCATGGGGAGACCCCTCCCCACCGTGAGCGAAGGGGCAGACACATCTGGAGCCTGGACAAGATGAGCAGACCGGGCAAAGGAAGAAGAGGTTGGTGGAGTTGACAGCGGGCATCAGGCTGTGATGGATCCATTGGATTCACGAGAGTCCCCACCCTTGATGTGGGGACATGAGGACAGAGAGGAGGAGAGTGCGGTGTTCCATGGTCCCACAAGGAACCGGCTCAGGTTAGCCCGGGGATTGGCTCAGCCTCTGCAAACACCCCAGTGCAGTGGTGACCCAGAAGAAAGATGAAGACCCATCACTGCGCCACAATGAGGTTGAGTACCTGTTTACTGCCGCATTCTGGAAGACGGTCTCCGCTGACTGCCAGCCCGGTGGAGCGGACCTGTGGCTCCGAATCTACGGCTGACATGGCAGAGGCTTTGCCCTCCGGGAAAGACTCACCGTTCTGAACGAAAGCAAGGAGCAGCTTTGACCTGCCCCCGCCATCACCATGGCAGGTGCCCCTCCCCAGCCCCTGCTCCGAAAGCAGCTCAGAGCCCGGCCCCGGCAGCTCCCGGCTAAGTGATTCTCCTTCTGCTCCTCCTCAAAGGCCATCTCCGACAGGGCAGCTTGGAGGGGACGCTGAAGCGGCCCATGTCCCCACAGCCTGCCCAGCGCTCAATGAAGCAAGATGTGCATGCGTCGTGCCTCGTTGGTCCCAGGCTCCTCCACGTGTGGTGGCTCACCCAGCCTCCAGCCCCGTATGTCTTACGGAGGGTGGCCCCGAGCACACACTCCCACGGTGCGGCCAGGGTCCAGGGCCACTTTACTCTCTGCGGCTCGTGTCTCGTCGTAGAACCCAGGCTGCACGGTAGACGTGCTCCCCTGCCGTACGGGTAACAAGCGATGGCATTTGAACTGGCAGTGCCTTTCCGGGTGAAGATCTGTAAATACAGAGAACTGGCTTGGGACGCGCGCCCACTGATGGGTCCTCTGGCTGTGAATCTGAGACGAGACGCCCAACGAGACCAGACTGTCTGCATGTCAAACGCGTGGCTTCCAGTTTGACCGGTAGCAGGTGGAAGGAGAGCCTGGACGTAGAGCAAGCTTCCTCTGCGCTCGGATTTGGACGGCGGGCTGGGCCTCGCCGGAGCCTCGCGGTTAACTAATGGAGCCGACGGAGGAAGGGAGTGAGATTAGGATCGGGGTTCCGGATTTCGGATTTCGTCTCTGCCTTCTCCCTTCTGCCAGGGCCACACGCTCTGCTGCTTTAATCTGAACTTGGGTTTGGGGATGTGCACCTCGCTCACCCCGGCGTGACTGTTAAAACGTGCTGGCCAGGTTCCCCTGTGACGGGGGGCACAGCCACAGGTCAGACTCTGACTCTGACTGTGGCTGCGATATTTATGTTCTCTGGAGGCATTGCTTCCACTTATTCAACAGCTATGTTCTGAGCACCTGCTAAGTGGCAGGCCCCGTTGTCGTAGGCGCTGCGGACACATCGGGGGGGGGGGACAGAGAAAATTCCCTGTCCTCACGGAGCTGAGTGTAGTTGGGACAGACCGAAAGTGTGAACAGAATGTCAGATGGTGAGGTAGGTCGCACGCCCAGGGGCGCCAGAAGGAGGTTCTTGGCGACGGTGGTGGCGAATTTGTTTTCGTTTTTGTTTTGTTTGTTTTGGGTTTTTTTATCGTTCGTATTTATTTTTCTTTTAATTTAGATTTTTGTCAGTTAACATATGGTACAATATCGGTTTCAGGAGTAGAACCCAGGGATTCGTCACTTACATACAACATTGGGTGGTTCACTTTTAAATGAGGAGGTCGGGGTGGTGGGGGGTCCTGCCATTTGGGCAGAGACATCAGGAGGTGAGAGTGGGTGGGGTGGCTCTTTGTTGGGAGGAGACTCCAGGCACACGGAATGGTTGGTGACAAGGCCACGAGGCGGGCAGCTGCTTGGGGTTCGGGCCGGAGGGGCTGGAGGGCAGGGAGCGAGGGCGCACTGGTCTACAAGAAATATGTCTCGTGTTCAACAGGAAACTGTTTCTCCTTTTAAAATGGAGATAATCGGGGCACCTGGCTGGGTCAGTCGGTTAAGCCTCCGACTTCTGCCCGGGTTATGAGTTCGAGCCCTGCGTTGGTCTCTGCACTCGCAGTGTGGAGCCTGTTTGAGATCTTCTGTCTTCTCTCTCCCACAAATAAACATTAAAAAATAAAACGAAACGGGGCACATGGGTGGCTCAGCCGGTTAGGCATCTGGCTTCGGCTCAGGTCATGAATCTCGCAGTCGGTGAGTTCGATCCCCGCGCCGGGCTCTGTGCTGACAGCTCGGAGCCTGGAGCCTGCTTCGGATTCTGTGTCTCCCTCTCTCTCTGCCCTTCCCCCCCTCACACTCTGTCTGTCTGTCTGTCTCTCTCTCTCAAAAACAAACAAACATTAAAACAAAACAAAACAAAGTAAAATCAAATGGAGATAATCAACGCACTACAGCGCAGTCCCTGTTGGGTAAGGTTAAAGGGGTGATAACTGGGTACAGGGCAAATGAGAGGACATTCACAGCTCACCGCTCCCAGTCTCAACCGCCACAGTGACTGGAGCCTTAGCCTGAATAACAATTCACTCACCCAGTACCTTTCCGCCAGCTTGATCTGTCCCACTGGAGTGTGAACGTGTGAGGAGCCCGGAGAACAGAGTTTTCTGGGGCCCTCCTACGAGTGGGTTTTGTGGAAGGCCGAAGAACAGCCCCAAAGATATCTACATCCTAATCCCAGGGTTTGCAAATCGGTACCCTAATGTGGTAAAAGGGGCTTTGCGGGGGTGACCGAGTTAAGGACGTTGAGACGGGGAGATTATCCTGGATTCTCTGGGGGGGTCCTAAACGTAATCACAAGGGCCCTTACAGGATGGAGGCCGAGGGAGGTTGGGCGCAAGAGGACAAGGCAATATGATAAGGCAGTGCTGCCCTTAAAGATACAGGGAGGGCCACATGCCATGGGATACAGGCAGTCATCAGAAGCTGGAAAAGACAAAGAAACAGTCCTCCCCACCCCAGAGCCACTAGTAAGAACACGGCCCTGCCAACACCATCATCTCAGCCCAGTGAAACTGATTTCCGCCTTCTGATCTCCAGAATGCTAAGAGGATAGATACATTTATGTTACTTCCAGCCACAAAGCTTGTCACAATTTGTTATAGCGGCCATAACAAGTTTATGTTTGGTTTTTGTTTATAAAATAAAGGCATTTTGCCAAGAGCTCGCTCCCGTCTGGGAAGAACTCCTCTCACCTTCGAGAGTTCGGACCCAGGGGACACCGTGGTTTGTCAGGAGAGGGTCGCACAGCTACCAGACTGTCCAGTGTGGGGGCCGATGGCAAACCGTGAACACTCTCCTTAATAGTGGGCTCCCGTGAGACAGGGGCAGAGGGTCCCAAGAGGGAGCCCACTCTACCCGGCCCCTGGGAGATGTTTAAAGTCTGCAGTGTCTTGGGGATGATGGAGTGGGACGATCAGAGACAACTAGGAAAAATACCTGTGCCCTCAGAGCAACTCTTGAGAAGCAAAGACATACGTAATTCCCCTCTGCACGTCTAGTGGGGTTGGTGTTATTAATGTGAGGGAGTGTTAAGGCAAGCATGTATGACAGATCTGATTGAAAGTGAAGGCATAATGAAGAAGCCAGTGGTGTGTGTGTGTGTGTGTGTGTGTAAGTCCTTAGTTAGGAATACATTGAGAAAAGCCCCACGACCTTGGCTTCTGTCCAGACACTGTCGTGTAGGGCTGTGTGACCCAGTCAAGGTTTCTAAGCTTCTCTGTTCCTTAGTTTTCCCCTATGGAAGAATACAGTGTTATTGATATCACCGGATTGTTCTGTGGATGAAACCCTTTTTATCCTAAAATGCACAGCTCCTTGTACTTCGTACAGGTTGCCTGCTCTGTTGTGCCCCCCCCCCCATGAAAAGTTAAGTGGATCCAGTGTCCCCGGGTCAGTTATCACAGAGGTAAGACTCGACGGAGGCTGCGTCCAGGGTCTGTTTTCTCCCCTTAGTTGGTTGCCGTGGCAGTTCCGGAAAAATGGGATTAATCAGCTGGGTTCTCCGTATCCCCGTGCAAATAAATGCAGAGTATTTGTGCCACTGGTTGATGCAGGGGCTAATGGAATTGTAATCGAGGATGGATTCTGCCACTAACTGGCCGAGTGTCCTTAGGCAGGTCACTTAATAGATTGGGATGTGTTTCTTTATCCATTTAAAATATAATGATGATGATGATGATGATGAGACAAGAATAGTAATAATGAAGTAATACTCATAATAATAGTAAGAAGAAGATCTGTCTTAGCCACCTCTTAGAGATCTGGGGAGTCTCAAATAAAATAAGAATGTTAAATCTTTCCAATGAAAAATGCAAGGTAATGCAAATATAAGAGATAATTTTGATAGGCCTATTCACGATGTGATGTCTGATTGAATCTCCGTATTTAGGCTCATGGAATCCACCTCTGCTCCAGGCTGGAAGCCGAAGTCGGCCGACACGTAATTCTGTCTGAGAACAGTGAAATTCTAGCTCCTCGTGGCTGCAGCATACCTGTGGGTTTTTTTTTTTTTCCTCATTTAAAGACTGTCACTTAGGCTTTTAGGATTCTCTTGACAGCTTCCATCTGGCATTCAGCAGAGCAACAGAGGAGATGTCATTGCATGACTTGTCTCGTTCTGGAACGTTCCTTTTCCCATACCCATGACCCCAGGCAAGTAATTCTTAGCGACTATCCTCAGATAGAGAAGAAAGCCATTTCCGATGGGCTGGGGGTTGGGGGAGAGGAGCCAGATAGGAACCACCTGTAAATGCAGATAAGGAATGTAGAGCCGGTTGGCGGCTTGGATTGCCTTTGCGATGAGTGGGACCGGTCTGGATCCGGGAACTTGTTGGGAAACAAGGTCCCGGAAGCCAAGGTGACCTGTTGAAAATCCACCAGTGACTCCCTAGGTCTCTCATCATCGAGTCCAAGTCCTTCAACACTTCCCCTCACACGTGATACACATTATCCCACACCCGGGTTTATCATCGCACCTACAATGGTGTATGAAAATTTCCCGCTGACGTTTCTGCCTTGTCGTTAGACCAGAAGATCCTTGAGGACAGAGGTGTATTCCGTTGGTGGTTTTATTTCTACAGCACCTAGCAGAAGTTAGCCCGAGCTGGGCATTGGCTGAATGGAAGAATGAGTGCAGGCTGTCTTGAGACATGGGTAAAACCATCAATGCATCGAGGAAAGCTCCCACGCCCAGAGAAGCAGGGCAAATGGAAATGCCCCAGAAACGGGCCACGATCACATATGAAAGTTAAAGCAAGAGGATGAATTGAACAAAATCCAGGGGCAATCATAAAAGGTAAAGATGGGACGACATGGGATGCACAATGGATGAAGTGGGACGACATGGGATGCACAATGGATGAAGAGAAGGTGACCAGATACAGGATGAAGAATCAAGAGACCAGAATCAAACGGGTCTCGGCTGAAGAGAGGGCAGAAAAGAAACAAGCACATAGAAATGAAAGAAAAGAATGGCAAGGTAGGGCTGTGTGTCCCTTCCAGGATAGAGAATTAGTAGCATTCGTGGTTAAAAATTAAGAGAACTAAGGTACTTTGTTCTGAGATTGAGAAGGGAAAGGAAGGTGGTTATTTTTTCCCTTAGAATCCAAAATTAGTTAGAATATCCTTGACCCAGTTTTAGTTCCCAGAGACAACCCATGCAGTTCAGAGACCTTCCTCCTCCAGGAAAACAACCAGACAGGAGTCCAGGGGTAAGCCCATGGCTCTCTGTTCGCGAACCAGATCACAAATGCAGACCATTTTAAGCCATATGGCCCTTTGTTGTAGGAACTGGAACCCAATCGTGGTGTGTGGGAATGTGGCACGGCGCTCTGTTTTCGCAACCGGATCACAAACACGGCACTTCGTTAAGCCCTTGGCCTTATGTTTTAGTAACCGATCACAAATAAAACATTCGGTTGGGCTGCAGCGTCCCCTGTTTAGCAACCAGATCGCCAATACGGCACTTGGGTTAAGTTACGCTTGCTTCTGTTTTGTGTCACCAAATCACAACTAAGGCATGTGGTTTCATAACCAGATCACAAACGTGGCACATGGGTAAGTGGTATAGCTTTCCAACGTAGGAGCCAGAGACAATCTGGAGACTGTGGTTAAGCTGTAGCCTCTCTCCCTTTTGCTAAGCAGGTCACAGGTCTAGCAGGTGGCCCTGTGTCTCAGATCACAAGTTGAGCACACAGCTAAGCTGTGCGGGGCTGCGTTTGTTGGATTCAATTACACATCCCGACCTCATCCTTTAAGAGTTTATTTGTTGCCTATGAAATTTTAATCAGCTAAAGATAAACATTTTGGAAAACAAGATAACTGAGGTCATGAAACCAGAGGCTCCACGTCAACACTTAAAAAGGCAGATTGGGCTCATGTCAGGGAAGTGAGGGAGGTCAAGGGGAGGGATTCTGGAGGAAACATACCACCCCTGCCAGAGCTGGTGACGTGAGGACATCAGAACAGCGATGGGATAGACCAAGGCCATTTCATTAGATGCTCTTTGCCGCTGTGGATTGTCACACTGGAGAAGAACTCGGCGTTATAATTTGAATTACTGCAAGGCAAATATTTACTCCCCACACTTATGCTGTGACTGGAGTATATTCTGGCCCCAGAATATACTGGTGTGGGACTTGGCCATGTGACTTGCCTTGGGCACTAAGATGTCAGAGGAAGTGGCATTAGCAGAGGTAGCTGGGCAGCACCTTCTTGTACCAATGACATCTCAATGCAAAAACCTTTCTATGAGTTTCGGCTGCCGGGGCCCAGAGCAAACACAAGTCGGGCAGACCGGAGCCCAACTTGCCCTGGAAGCAGAGCCTCCCAGCTGACCCTCAGCATAGATCAGCTGACTTGGCAGAGCCATGAACGTCCCTGTAAGTGCCTCTTGTTACACGTCACTGGGTTTGGGGGTGACTTCCTGTGCAGCATCATCGTGCAACATTAACTGATACACTTGGAATTTCCAAGGGCAGGAGTAACCGCACCGAGGGAGCGGGAAGCGGCACCAAGGAAAAGGCCACACGGCCGATGTGGCTCTGAGTGAAGGTCAGGTCTAACAGGAAACAAGGGAAGAAACGCCGACCCAGATTCACTGGCTTTACCCTTCATGGAGAAGCGGCTCTACAGAGATAAGCTTCCCCTCACGCACCTGCCCATGCTCCTGGCCCCCTGCACACTTACGTATGTGGCCAGCCCACTGACACTCATACTAGTTGATCGCAAATTCTATTCCATTATTTACCTTTCTTTATGCAAAGGACGGTGTGCTGGAGGAAATGAACACACCGAGTTTGCAACCTGCGAAAAGAATTCAAGACATAAAAATGGCAGGAGCACTTCCGAGGCTGGACAAAACATACGTTTGAAAAATGTAGGAAATAAAAGTCAACTCCACACAGCAATTGCTTTGTGCTCCCCGTGGTATTCTTATATACATATATTTGTTGATTAGATGGAAACGAGTTAATATGTAAGAAGGAGTGTCTTAAAAATCTAATAACGCTATAGCAGAAATGACGACAGGAGCAGCAAAGAGCAAGATTTATAGGAGAGAAAATGGACTCAGTGATTCAGATGGCAAAATAAATATCATTAGCTCTGACATGCAGAGAGAAGGATCCAGAGATGAAAAGCATACGAGAGGAGATGATAAATATATGGGACATAGAATAGAGATATACAGAAAACCATTATTTCTTTAAAAAATTTTTTTTAATGTTTATTTATTTTTGACAGAGAGAGAGAGAGAGAGAGAGAGGATGAGTGGGGGAGGGGCAGAGAGAGAGGGAGACACAGAATCCGAAGCGGGCTCCGGGCTCTGAGCTGTCAGCACCAAGCCCGACGCGGGGCACGAACCCACAGGCTGCGAGATCGTGACCTGAGCCGAAGTCGGACGCTCAACCGACTGAGCCACCCAGGCGCCCCAAGAAAACCACTATTTCCAAAGAAGAGCCAAGAAGACACAGAACAGAAGCAATAACCAAATCATATAATAATAATAAGACAATACATCCTAAAAGTTTAGTTCTCCAGATCTTTAGGCCTTACTGTGTATCAAGTAACATAATTTCAAAGATGCCAACGCTTAGACACATCTGGATGAGATGTTTGAAATGCAAAAATGAAAACTGTTGCAAAACATCTCAGCGTCAAGAGCAGGCTACCTCCCAAGTAAGAAAACCGGGCCTTCTTGGACACGTGCTGTGCAACCCTGAGCTCCAGAAGGCAGTGGAGAGATATCACTGGGACTTTAAGAGGCCGTGTTTTACTTACGAATTTGACACCTGGCAGGTTCTGATTCATCTTCAAAGACAACAGACCTTGTAACAGCTCTGCAAGAGTTCAGAAAGCATAAAATCCACCACCCGTCCTAAACACATCATTTAAAATGCACATCGGCTCACTGACAGATGAATAAAATGAAGAGTTCAGGAATGGGGAAAGCAGGACCTAAAGGGACTATTTCTGAGAACTGAAACCATCCAATCTAACGTGTACTTTAAAATGAATGTTGTAAACATGACTATACAGCAAAACGCAAATAAAATAAGATGGCTATTTCTTAAAAATAAAGGCATAGTATGAAAAACCAGTAATTTAACCATAACAAATTGGATCTAAATCCCATATTGCATGATTGAAGATCAAAACGTAAAAAAGGGAGAGATAATAAGGGTGGAAAAAAGTACTAATTTCTTTTTGTTTCTCCCCATGAAATATGGGATTGTGATACCTCTAGCTTTGTTCCTCTTTCTCAAGATTGCTTTGGCTATTCAGGGTCTTTTGTGGTTTCGTACACATATTAGGATTATTTATTGCAGCTCTGTGAAAAATGCTGTTGCTTTTTGATAGGGATTGCATCAGATCCGTAGATTGCTTTGGGTAGTACATACATTTCAACAATATAGGTTTTTCCAATACTTAACAGTTTTGGCTATCCATGAGCATGGGATATCTTTGCATTTGTTTGTGTTATCTTCAATTTCATTTGTCAATGTTTTATGGTTTTTCGAGTCCAGGTCTTTCACCTCCTTGGTTAAGTTCGTTCTGAAAAAAAAAAAAAAGTACTAACCCCTTTATTTAAACGGGGGCAGAGTTCTCATTTAATCGCACTGGTTAGTAGATTAATGTTAAGTGATAGTTGTGGCAACGGGCATATTTATCATGTTTCTGATTTTAATGGAAATGCCTTTGAGGCTGTATCTAAATATATTGTTGTTTTTTTTTTTTTTTTACAAATTTTGTTCTGTTGAAGATAGGCCCAGGAAGTGAAGTGCTCTTCTAAAATAACTACATGAAGGGCGCCTGGGTGGCTCAGTCGGTTAGGTGTCCGGCTTCAACTCAGGTCACGATCTCGCAGTCCGTGAGTTCGAGCCCTGCGTCGGGCTCTGGGCTAATGGCTCAGAGCCTGGAGCCTGCTTCCAATTCTGTGTCTCCCTCTCTCTCTGCCCCTCCCCCGTTCATGCTCTGTGTCTCTCTGTCTCAAAAATAAATAAACGTTAAAAAAATTAAAAAATAAAAAAAATAATAAAATAAAATAACTACATGAGTAAATAGACTTTCATGGTAAATATGAATGAGGGGGTGACTGGTGGCTCAGTTGGTTAAGGGTCTGACTCTTGGTTTTGCCTTGGGTCATGATCTTGCGGTCTGTGAGTTCGAGCCCCACATCGGGCTCTACACTAGTGGTGTGGAACCTGCCTGAGATTCTCTCCCTTTCCCTCTCTTTCCATCCCCTGCTTGCTCCCTCTCTCACTCTCTCAAAATAAATAAGCATTTAAAAAAATAATAAAAAAATATGAATGAGAAATATAGCGTATTATTCCCCCTACTGGAAATTAGAAATATAATTAGTATAAATGTTTCTGACCGGTCTTGTAGTCAAAAAATCAGCTGAATTTTCCATAGGGTGGTGTTTGCCAATAATTAAACAGGGAAACCTTTTTTCAGGTGATACTGTCTCAGCCACTGAGGTTGTCCCCATCCTGTCTTATCCCAGGTAGGCATGTGACTCACTTTTGACCAAAGAGACATGCTGTGCTGTCTGCTGGGGGTCCTGGGAAGCATTTTGTCCACAGAAAGAGCACCACAGAAACAGAAGACTCCTCTTTAAGCTCTGGGCACCGTCAGGTCTAGATGTGATGTCTGGAACAGCCACAATCATCTTGTTACTGGCACGAAAATGACACTGTTCTCGTCACTGTGCTTTGTCCCTGCTCTACAATGTCTGGGGTCTATTTGGAAAAAGACTGGAAAGCTGGGGTGGCTTGACACTTGTGGCCGAATCATCTGAAGGCTTGTTCACTCACGTGTCTGGTGGATCCGAGGAAGATTCCAAGACCAGCGTTGCCAAGGATGGAGCCTACCCATGACCACTTCATGTGGCTTAGCTTCCTCACAGCATGGCGGCCACAGCACGGCAGGCAGTTGGACTTCTCGCGTGGCAACTCAGGGCTCCGAGTGGGACTGTTCCGGCAAACCAGGTGGATGCTGCCTGGTGCCTGGCTTTTCTGACCTAGCGGTGCATCATTTCCACCGAATTCTGTTGGTTAAAACAAGTCACAAGCCCACCAGACTCAAGGGAGTGAGAAGGTGGACCACCTCTCTACAGGGGGATTGCCAAGGTCATGCTGCAGAACATGTAGTGCTACGGCCATATTTGGAGAACGCAGATGGGAGGAGGAAGGGAGGAGGAACTACTGACTCAACCAACCCTGAAGCTCCTTCTACCCCACGCTTTTTTTTTTTAATGTTTTTATTTATTTTTGAGACAGAGAGAGACAGAGGAGGAGCAGGGGAGGGGCAGAGAGAGAGGGAGACACAGAATAGGAAGCAGGCTCCAGGCTCCGAGCCGTCAGCCCAGAGCCCGAGGCGGGGCTCGAACTCACGGACCGCGAGATCGTGACCCGAGCGGAAGTCGGCCGCTCAACCGACTGAGCCACCCAGGCGCCCCTCAACTCCACGCTTCTGTTCACTGAGATACTTCCTTACCCCTTCAGCCAGTTCAAGTTGGTGTTTTGGCTGCTTGCAACAGAAAAGCATTCTAACAGAAACAGATATTGATATCCTGCAGAGCCAAGTGCATGGAGAAAACCGTCCAGAGAATGCTTGTATGTCGGTAAAGAATGCACACGTTCCTGGAAGGCAGATCTGTGGTTTAATTGCTGAGTCTTCTTGGGCATTTACTGAATCTCTCTGAGCCGAGCCTCAGTGTCCTTATCTGTAAATGGGAATAATAATCCTAATAGGGTCGTAGGGAGGATGGAACGAACCTGCATCTGTAAAATGCTTATTGTTGTCCCCGGCACAGAGGAAACCGTAAATGACAGCCTACACCGGCCCTGTTTTGCGGTCGAGTATGTGGCAGCATTTTGGGGAAAAGCCACATTTAGGATGTATCCTTTCTATTACCAGGGTGTGTGTGTGTGTGTGTGTGTGTTCTAGGTATTTATTGAAGTGCTCTTCCTTCCCCCTCTGAAAGAATGCCCTTTTAAAAGGAAGAAAATCGTGGAAGCCTTTGTCACAAAATGACAGCCAAGGGATCTTTATTGTCTTAGTGCCAGAATCCTGTCAAAAGCAGAAATCCAGCCAAACCTAGTTAAGCAACAAACAGGGGCTGTTTTAAAAGGATACCAGTGTGTGTGTGGGGGGGGCGGGGGGGGCCGGTGGTGACACTGAATCCTAGGAGAGGAAGCAAAGGATAGGACAGTAGTTCTCAGGACCCAAGGGCTGCCGTCCTCCCTCGGGTGACTAAAAGCGGAACATGGGGACCACCTCCCTTCCCCCAGAAGGCAGCCGTCACCCCCTGTCCCTTCCCGGGCTTTAAGACCCTCAGTTCTTTCTGTTTCTCTGTACCCATGGCTGGAAGGGGCCCCCGCTCAGTTCACGCCAACAAAGACTGAACGTAATCACGGGGTGGGGGGCGGGGGGCAATTGCAACAAGAACACCACCTCCCAGCCCATCCTGGTCTAAGGCTCACCCTGGGTTCTGGATGTTCTATGAGGGAGAAGTGTTTGGCTCCTACCTCATGTAGAGGGACCGGGGGTAGGCTGGGCATATCCGGTCACGTGACGGCCTTGGAGGGGCAGGATTCACTGGGCGTGACATTTGGAGAATCACAGCTTGAGCATGGGAACTTGGATGATTCAAGAAAGAAATGCCAGGCCGCCCTGCCGGGGCTGCTTGTGTCTCCCCACAAGGGAGTACACAAGTGGGGGGCTCTGCACTGTGCCACGAGCGGACCCCCATGTTCCCGGTGGCCCTTTCAAATTTCTCCTCGGATGTTGACAGCTGCCATTTTGTGTGGGCTCGGGGAGAGCCCAAATACGTCGTCCCCAGGGGACTCAACACTAGTTTCAGAAAATCAGGGGATGAGTCGGAGCTCTTGGTATTTTTTTTGCCCCCGTGGCTTAGCTGATTTCTTCCTGCGATGCTGCCAGCATGGTCGGTGGCACAAGAGCAGGGCGTCCAAGTTTACAGTCAATTCTAAATTAAGAAAACCTCGGTGCAGCCTGGAACCCAGCCAGAGAAACGCACCGGTACATTAGCTTCTTCCATTTGCAGCCTTTACGAATGCCAGCAGGCTGTGCTTGTTATATAGGGGGCTTTGATAACACGCTAATACGCTTAGCGAGGTAAAAATAAATAATAGGGCCTCTTGGAGCTCTCCTGGCTTTGAACACCCCCCCCCCCACAACTATGAGTACTTCTGTAAGCAATGATTCCAAACAGCCAACAGGTCCTTCCCTGCACCCCCCGGCATTGCCTCACATCGGGAGTTACACCTCCTTGGACTTGCATTTAGATTGTAACGTAATTACCGCAATACCGCATTTGAGCCGAACGAAAATCTATTTAGATTTTATCTGCTTTACAATGCTTCTCGGAAAATCAGTGAAGGAAAACCCTGGACCCCCGGAATCCCGGGGTGGCGAGCGGGTTTTACTTTGTTCTCCGCTAGGCACTAATCCGGATACAGACGTGAGGATGGGCGTCCTTAAAGGAAGAAATGGGAGCAGAAAAACAGGATTTGTAGTGACCGGATCCTTCATGATTTCTACGTCGTATTCTTATTCTCCCCCTCCCTTGATTAACAGGGAGACGGTCACCTTCCCCTGTTTAAATATTTCTTTACTGTGGCTCCTGAAGAGCTCTAAGCTGTTGGGACAGCTAGCAGGTGCCCTGGACCACCATCCTGGATTTAGAGATGCTGGATTCCCTAGTGATTCCAACAGTTTAAATCTCCATCCACCCAGAAGAGCCTTATCGGAATCAGTTTGACTTTCCCTTCCCCCCGCAAGTTCTTCTGGAGCTGCACCTGTCGTCACCACTCCCTGATAGCATCAGCAACAAACAGACAGAGGGACAAATACAGAAAGGGGCGGCCAACCACACCGGTGCATCATTCATAAGAGTGAAATTAAAAAAAAAAAACATCAGTCCTTTCTCCATTTAAAAATAAATGTTTTAGACATATAGACGGTCTTCATTTTGTTCTTTCAGTCTGAACTGCGCTGGGCCCTGCGAGTCCTGGAAGGTTGGTCCCAGCAGCCAGGATGCCGAAGCAGCCCATGTGCCCAGGGCTTCTCGGGGGCAGCAGAAGCCTGGAGCGCTGAGATGCTGGAGGCAAGGACAACCCAGTCCTAGGCCAACAGGACTTTGCGGCAGAGACTGCCTGTTGCCTAAACACTATCCACTCTCCCCTTTGTCCTATACTGTTGAAGTGGCTAGGTGCCCAGACTGTCACAGGCATATGCAAAAGTAATGGGCAGGCTTTGGGGGGGAGCGCTTGAACAGGAAGTTATGTAATTGGGCAACCTTTTCCACCTCTCCTTCCGCTTCCTTTCTGCCCAGTCCTGATGGCCGGAGCTGCAGCAGCCGTCTTGAGACAACGAGGGAAGGAGCACGGGAATTGCACCCCCCCTCCACCCCAGCCCTGACATCTTGAGCTGCTGAGACAACAGCAAACACTGCCTCCATAGGTGGGAAAAATAGATTCTTATGTGCTTATGTCATTATAGTTAGTACTCTCTACAGGCAGTCAAATGCAATTTCCATCTCTATACACAATGGAAGGAAGACAGATTGTGTCTTCCATAAAAGGCCAAACAATGGAGTTGGATGAGTCCAGCCCTGGTTGCTGTTTACTTGAGCAGGATCGAGTGGGCTTTCTGGTGTCACAGCCACGGTCTAGGAGCAAAACCTCGCAGTCCCTATCTCTGTTTGTTGTCGATGCAATCAGGGAGTGGTGACGACAGGTGTAGCTCCAGAAAAACTTACAGGGGAAAGGAAAGAAAACGTCAAACTGATTCTGATAAGGCTTCTCTGGGTGGATGGAGAATTAACTCACTGTTGGAATCACTAGGAAATCCAGCATCTCTAAATCCAAAGAGTCTTTATTAACTGACTCCTGTAAAGATTCAGAGAGAACTGGGGAGGGTGACAGGTAACTGACTCCTGTAAAGATTCAGAGAGAACCGGGGAGGGTGACAGGCGTCATTAACCAAAATGTGATAACAGGTCTGGTCATGGGGAGAGCCCCACCAAGTCACCTGTCTGTATAAAGCCCACTCCTCGAGCGACCAGGCCTTCCTGAATTTTGACTTCTCCCAGGGCTTAATTCTTTGATGCAGTAGGAAGACACAAATGAGATCAATTTCCGGCTCCAGCGCGGGCCGTCGTGTGAGCATGAGTTCCAGGCAGCGGCACGGCCTTGTGAGTAGAAACACTACGGTGTCGTTCAGGGGTTGAGAGTGCAGGCTCTCAGGGGAGCCTCAGTGGCGCAGTTAAGCCTCCGACCCTTGATCTCGGCTCAGGTCACGATCTCACAGTTCGTGAGTTCAAGCCCCACGTCAGGCTCCGCGTCGATGGTGCGGAACCTGCTTGGGATTCTGTGTCTCCTCCTCTCTCTGCCCCTCCCCTGCTGGTGCGCTCGCTCGCCCTCGCTCTCTCTCTCGCTCCCTCTCTCAAAATAAATAAGTAGACCGCAGAAATCGATTTAAAAAAAGAGTGCGGATTCTTGGCCATCATTCCTCGCCCTGGGGGCTTAGGACGACAAGCTGCTTAAGCTCAGTTCACAGCTGTAAAGTGGGGACGATCATAATACCGCGGTAGGACGCTCGTGAGGATGCATCAACAGTGCCTAATACCCCTACGGAACAAGTGATGTACATCCTCTGTTATTTTCACTAATAATGAAGTTCTTCATGGGGGCACTGAGCCCCTCTTCGCCGGTTTGTAAAAGGGGGACGCGACGGAGCTAGTCCATTGCACTCGCCTCAGGGGCTGCCGTGCCATATGGCACGTTAAATGCCTGGCGGACTGCCCTGCACCGGCAGGCCCTCGAGAAATGTTCCCTTCTCCCCCTGCCTCCTCTTTCTTGTGCTGTGACTGAAGCCCGCACAGCAGATGGCCCGGGTGAGTGTGCGCGGCGGGCTTTATTTTTGCGGATTGGTATTTCAGGGGGAGGGACCGGTAAGGGCAGCAGACGGGCCCCTAGAAGGCAGGTTACTCAGGCATCCGTCTCAGCAGCTTTGGAGCCGATGGCAGGCTCGACATTCTGCTGTTGACAAGAGTGGGCCTTAAAGCGGGAGACTCCTGTCACTTCTGCACGCGGAGCGCATGGCGGTATGTCTTCTCTTTCTTGGTCGGGCGGGTGAAAAGGGAGGACGCCTGAGGTTCCCGGGGTGGGAGGGCTGTATTTCTGAAGCTCCACGCTTGGGGCGGATCCTCATGACGGGGCCCAACGCCCCCCCCACGTCAGATGTCCCTCCATCACCTCAGCTGCCATTTGCGCTCCGCAGGGAAATGGCTTCAAGCGAGGCCCAATTTCTTCTCCGTTAGAGTCTCACCTGACTCCTTGATAACGACCCAAAACCATGTCGTGACAGGACACGGCTCGGGCTCCAGGCTTCTGCTCCGCTCACCCTGGAAAAGCTGGCTCAGGGCTAACCGGCTTGGCGAGCGTAAATGTGGTCTCAAGCAGTGGAATATCCACAGGCGGATACATAACAAATGAAGAAGATAATTCAGTCATTTAAGTTGGAGCAAATTCCCCAAATATCTTCTTGTTATCACTCTGAGGAATCAGACTCCGGAGTTCTTTGGGAATATATTAAAACAGCTAATTAAAGTGTTTGAGAAGCTGGGGAGGGATTAATATTAAGGGGACTGGAGTGACAGAGGGAACCACAGCGCTCGACGGGAAGGGTGGAAGGCGAGAAAAGGAAGGAAACCTGAACTGAGACGTGATCGTTAAAGGGACTCTTTGCTGACCAACGTGCAAGAGCTTCGTAAATTCTGCCTTAACTCAAGGATCTGTGAGTCATTGGAAGCACCACACATTGCAAACAGGACACAACAGACTGAGCTCTGTAACGTGCCTTATTAATTTAGCTTCACAAGCCTCCTGTCTCCCGGGGAAACGAGCGCAGTCTGAAAATCTATGTCAACTGAGCTTTTGATACCGGACCTCCGTATCGACAGACTTTTGGCACACACCCTACCTGCCAGGAAGAAGGGATTGGGGGGTGGGGGCGGGCAAGGTTCCCTTCACTCTTGTCCTTCTCTAGGTGTGGCCCAGCCCTGGGCGTTTAAATAGCCCACCCCAGCTCCACTTTTAGAGGCTGACGTCCAATGAAAACAAACTCTTGGCATCTTGGCGTTGTCCGTGCCCAAGTCCTGGCCTTCCTTCGACCTTGTCCTCAGCTTCCTGACCTTTGTGCAAGGCTCTTGACTTTTTGCTTAATGACATTTTGGCTTGAACCCTTTGTCTCTAGTCGCCAACCCTAATGCAGAGGTTCATCAGCGCTTCTGGGGAACTTGTTGGAAATGGAGAGACCCTGGGGGTGGGGCCCGGCACCCAGAATCTGGGTGGTTCTGACTCGTCACTTCTGGTGCTGCCCTGGGTTTTCCTGCTGTGTTCAGATGGCACTATCCTGGATCCCACCTGCTTCTGACCACTGTAACACCACCATATAGGAGGAGAGCTGATCTCCAGCAATGACTGGGGCATTTGGGATATACCAACAAAGAATCACCCTGTGAAGACAGACAAACTTCTCATTGGGTATGTATTTATGTCACGGGCTAGTTGAGACCCTTCAAAGGGTATGTTTTTTGCAATTCTGATTCTCTTATTTTACAGAAATTAGAGGACGCTTAGGAGATGCCAGGCTGAAGTTCCAGCCAGAGCAAGGCCTTGTCCATGGTTATGAAAGTAACAACACTGACCTTTCATGAGGAAAGAAGGGCTTTCCGTTGTGTTTTTTTTTTCCTGAGTAGGAAAGACAACAAGCACTGCTCCTTGAGAAGTTGTATTAGTGAGGGTTCTCCAGGCACACAGAACCAACAGGAGATACGTATATATCTCCTGTTTATTGTGAGGCTTTGGTTATACAATTCAATATAAGGAATTGGTTCATACAACTATACAGGTGGCTGACAAGACCCAAGATCTGCAAGGTGATTTGACAAACTGGAGATCGGGGGCAAGTGATGGCATAGTTCCGGGATGAAGGCTCGAGATCTAGGAAGAGCTCACATTTCAGTTCCCCTCTGAAGCAAGGCAAAAAAGGCCAGTTAGAAAACAGCGAGGCCCGAGGAATTCTCTCTTATTTGGCTTTGATGTTCTGTTCAGGCTTTTACCTGAATGGATGAGGTCCACCCACATTAGGGAGGACAGTCTGCTTGACTCAGTCTACTGATTCAAATGTTAATCGCATCCAAAAACACCCTTGCAGACACACAGAGAATAGTATTAGACCAAATATCTGAGCACACTGTGGCCCAGTCAAGTTGACACATGCAATTAACCGTCACAGAAGTGAAGTCAGTTTCAAGTATGACAGTAAGAATAGGCACCCCAGGAGATGAATGCCTTAAAAACGCCACTTCCTGTACATTGTTCTAGTTAAGGAAGGACTACAGAGTAGTCAGAGTAGTCAGAAATGAAGCATACTCCCATAATCAGAAGAAAGGATGATAGATCAACTTTCATAGAACAGCACCAAATTTATGCTCTGCCAATTACATTGGGTGCCAGCAGCCATCTTGAAACTGAGTGGCCTCTTCAGTTCAAGAACCGAGTTTGGAATCTGACCGATATCCAGAAGGCCAAAGAGGAAGACAAAGAAGAATTCATCCATTCCGTGCTCTGGAATCACAACCCCAGTCTAGCTCTTTCCTCTTTGAAGGATAAACAGGAAAAAAACAAACACCAAAGAATCTTTCAAAGAACATTTCTGTGTAGTGTAAATAGAGGTACCCATTGATGTAGAGAAAAGGTGTAGCACTCAGAAGGTTCATCACAAAAGAAAAGCTCACAAAGCATTTACTTTGTGTTCTAAGTGAAAAACACACGTGCACACACACGTACCCATGCACCCCACAAAATTTTATCTATGAGGCAGGTTCTAAAAACATCATAGAAAAAACAGCAGCAGAGGTAATAAAGAGCAGGGCCAACGATGTTAAACTCTGACTCAGGTTTTAGAAAACAAACTTGGAAAGTTCACCAGAAATGCAGAGCTAAAGGACAGAGAGGAAAATGATGATGACCTGGCCCGGAATTGCTTGCCAATAAAAAGCATAGCTGAAGAAGAAACCAGAAGAGAAGCCGTAATCAGAAGCATAACCAGACACGTGTCAGCAGATTGACAGAGTTTATTATTGTTCATAGGAATTTTAATGAATAAGAAAGCACTCCAAGATAGTCAGATACAGCATCGGCACACAAAAATCAACACTTTCCCATCATCGATGATAACTCACTAGTGAACGTAGTGGTAAAACAGACGCCATTTTGTTATAGAAAAAAACGGAAGTACCTAGGAATAAATCTAAGAAGAAACCATTAAAATAGTCATAAAGGCCATAAAAACTCTTTGATAAAGTGAGAGAAACAGTGTATTCATGGATGAAAAGACCCAAAAAGACTTGATATGTCAAATATATCCGTTATGAAATGAATGAACCATTCAATTCAATCCCGATCAAAACCCTCACAAGATTTGTCATGGAAATAGTAAATTGATCCTAAAATGTATACGACAAAGAAAATAAGCAGGAAGAGCCAAGATAAAAAAATAAAAGAGGGGCGCCTGGGTGGCTCAGTTGGTTGGGGAGCCAAGTCTTGATTTTGGCTCAGGTCATGACCTCATGGTTTGTGGGATTGAGTCCCATGTTGGGCTCCCCATTAACAGCACCTGCTTGAGATCCTCCCTCTCCCTCTCTCTTCCCTGCTCACGCTGTCTCCCTCTCTAAATAAATGAACATTAAAAGTTTTGGAAAATGTAACAGAGCAGAGACCGATGCTAACAGATATCCGGATATATCATAAAACCTACCTAGGCAAATAAAATAGAGTCTAGATCAGTGGAATGGATGGTGGAGTTCAGAAATACACCGACGATATGTAAGAATTTAGCATGAAGGTCGCATTTCAAATCACTTAGGTTAAGGATTCTGTGGAATTGGGATAACAGCCTATCTATTTGGGAGGTAAAAAAGACCCATGCTTATAATATTTATATTGCACATAGATGAAATACACATAAAATTTCTAAAACAGAAGCAAATATAATGCATATATAATTATACAATATATATTACAAGTATATTAATAACATATATGAATATACAAATATAAATATATGTTGAGACAAATACCTTAAACAAGACAAAAACAACAGACAGAAGGAAAAGATAAAGGGCTTTAACTCAGTGAAAATTTGAAACCTCTGCAGGGTGAAAGCAGAGTTTTGCAACATTCATAATCAGCAAGAGATTAGCTTCCAGACTATAGGAATGGGGAATAAATAGAAAAGGATAGATAAACCAAGAGTAGAGTGAATAACTGATGAAGAAATATGAGTGAACAACAAATACATGAAAAGCTGTTTAACCTTAATTAGAAATCAAAGCAACGTGAGTTAAAAATATAAGCAGCAATTTTTAATCTATCAAGTTGGTAAAAAATTTAACATTTGATGGTCTTATAGGTTGGAGAGAATGTGGCAAGAAAAGGTCTCCCGTTTCAGTACAGCAACTTTTTAAAAATGTTTATTTATTTTTGAGAGAAAGACAGAGTATGAGCAAGGGAGGGGCAGAGAGAGGGAGACACAGAATCCGAAGCAGGTTCCAGGCTCTGAGCTGTCAGCACAGAGCCCGACGCGGGGCTCGAACCCACGAACGGTGAGATCATGACCTGAGCTGAAGTCGGACGCTTCACCGGCTGAGCCACCCGGGCGCGCCTCGGCACAGCAAATTTTAAAGGTAATTTGACAAGATCTACCAAAGTTAAGAAAGTGAGAAGCCAATAATGCCAATTTGCTTTCCCCGTGTACTCCCCTAGGGGAACCCTCAAGGGTGTGTGCACGTGAAGGCAAGAATAGGCATGTTTCCTGCAGGATTTTTATCAAAGGAAAAAAACACTGGCACCCAACAGGAAAATGGCCAGGTGAAATATATCATGTCCTTAACATGGAATCTGCACAACAGTTTAAAAGGTATGATTGCTCAGCATACTGACAAATTGTTGAGTGAAGTAAAAACAAGAATGCTAAGCAAGTATGGTATTATTTATGGAAAAAGAAAAGGACCTCAATAAAGAGTATTTTTGCCTGGGATTAAGCACAGGAGACATCCTGCAAGGATCCATACTGACGTGATAATAGTGATTAGAGACTCCTGGGGTTGGCAGGTGGGTAGCAGTCCTGGGGTGAAATGTGCACACAGCAGCACAGCTAAGTCTTAAAAACACAGCTTAAAGGGACAGAATGAAATAGACTTTGTCAATTTTGACTACTGTTGTATCCCTGTGTCTACGATAGTTCCTGGCATATAGTGGGTGTTCAGTAAACATATTTTTTTATTTGAGAGAGAGAGAGAGAGAGACAGAACACGAGCAGGGGAGAGGGGGAGGGTAGGAGAGAGAGAGGGGGAGGGAGAGAGAGAGAGAGACAAAGAGACAGAGAGAGAGAGAGAATCTTAAGCAGGCCCCACGCTCAGCACAGAGCCCAACGCAGGGCTCGATCCCACGACCCTGAGATCATGACCTGAGCCAAAATCAAGAATCAGATGCTCAACCGACTGAGCCACCCAGGCGCCCCCAGTAAATGTTTGATAAATGAATGAGAAAACACAATACCATTTATGCCCATGAGAATTTACATGCACTCAAAACAAAAATACAAACTTTATCCTAACAGATGTGCAATAAAATGTGACGGAGGTAAAATAGGAGTAGGAAAAGGAAATGAATTAGATGAGAGGGTTTTTTTTTTCGTAAGGATCTGAGGCGATGTTGTGCCATACACTGAGAAATGTGACTAATTCAATTCTATACCTGATGCGCAAAAATGAACAAAGGCATCTGAACTGGCAGAAAAGCAAAGATTCTTCAAACTCTAAGTGCAAGCAGGAAACCAGAGAATTAAGGAACGCTCTAAGCTAGCTTTCTTCCTGAGAGGATCTGCCAGTCGTCCTGGCCATCAGCCATGGCTTTGATGACCCTGCACAAATTGGGGACCACACAAGACGAGGGGTCTATAAGAGGTTCTGCATAAATCCTGGGGAATCCTAAGGAGCAGACACAATGGTTGTGAAAATCGTTCATGGTATTTCATGATTCATTCATTCCATTTTATCACTGAACAGGACTTCACTGCATACCTTTGCTACAATTTTGTTTACTTATAAAGTCTCCCGTTGATGGACATTAGGTGGTTTCCGATGTGTCGCTGTGGTGATTAAGGCGGCTACGAACAATCTTGTACACGTCGTTTCATACATTTTTATTTCTCTTGGGAAATTACTTGGGAGAGAAATGCTTGGGTCATTGAGTAAATGCATGTTTAACTCTATAAAAAATAACCAGTTTTCCAAAGTGATTGCACCATTTTTTATTGTTATCAGCAACGTATTAGAATCAGGTGTACTGTATGTTCTTGCCAACATTTGGTATTGTCAGTCTTTTACACTGTAGTCTCTTTTTGTGGACAAAAAGTGGGTAATTCATGGTTGTTTTAATTTGTGGTTTTGTATCTTTTAATTTGGGAAGTGGCCAAATGCTGTGCACATTTTTTATGGGGTTGACTTTTTATTATTATTGAGTTGTTTATTATTATTATTCTTATGGCTGAGTTTATTATTATTATTATTATTGAGTTTATTATTATTATTGTGTTTTATTATTATTGAGTTGTTTTCTTTTTTAAAAACACTATTCTCCATACAAGTCTTTTCTCAGATAGGTGAACTGAAAATATTTTTTTTTCCTAATCTGTGGCTTACCCTTTCATATCCTTAGTGGTTCTTGTTAAAGAGCAGAAGTTTTAAATTATGTAATGTTCAGTGTATCAATTTTTTTGTGGTTAGTGATTTTGTGTTCTGTCCAGAAACCTTTGTCTGTCTCTATGTTGTAAAGATATTCACCTATTTTCTTCTGGACTCTTTACAGTTCTGGCCTTTTGGGTATATAAACCACCCTAAATTGGTGATTGTGTGTTGGGGGGGGTGGGGGGCAGAATATAGGGTAGGGGCCAAGCAGATGTTAGAATTTGAACTTAAATTTGGATCCTTGATTTTTGCTTACCAATGATCTCCAGAAGACATCCCAAACTCATGACAGTGGTTTCCTCTGAAAAGGCAGGCAGGGGAGAGGTACGGAGATGGCACACAAAAGGGGTATCAGCTAGATCAGTACTGTGTTATTTATTTTAGGAGGAAAGAAAAGGTCAGAAGCTATTATAGGAAGCTGGTGATGTTTGTTAGTTTTGCGTAAGAGCTACGTTGGTGTTTGTGGAAAAGGTCTTGTTCTGCTTATTTAAAAAATTTTTAAACGTTTTATTTATTTTTGAGAGAGACAGAGTGTGAGTGGGGGAGGGGCAGAGAGCGAGGGAGACACAGCATCTGAAGCAGGCGCCAAGCTGTCGGCACCGAGCCCGACTCAGGGCTCGAACTCGTGAACCGCAAGATCATGCCGTGAGACAAAGTCAGACGCTTAACCAACTGAGCCACCCAGGCGCCCCACTGTTCTTCTTATTTTAAAAAATTTTCAGAATTCAAAAAAGTACAGAATAGTAGAGCAATAAAAAAGTTACTTTAACAATGAGGACTGGAAGTTTCATGCTAGACAATACAATTAAGTGTTGTAAACAGGGCCAAGTCACTCTCAAAAGATCGCAAATTTTCAAACTTAGAGATGCAATGCGCCGATTCAATTGTTGTCAATATCTATTAGTCAGCAAGTGACACCCGTCAAGATATCTGAAGACACTAGGGGTGCCTGGGTGGCTCAGTTGGTTGAGCATCTGACTCTGGACACTTGATCGCAGCTCAGGTCATGGTCCCAGGGTCATGGGATCGCGCCATGCGTTGGGCTCCACACTGAGTGTGGCGCCTGCTTAGGATTCTTTCTCTCTCTCTCTTCCTCCCCCCACTTGCACACTCTCTCTCTCAAATAAAAAAAGATATCAAGACAATCTATTTAATGTGAAACTAAACATAATTAAAAAAAAGAAACGATCGGGGCGCCTGGGTGGTTCAGTCGGTTAAGCGTCCGACTTCAGCTCAGGTCACGATCTCACGGTCCGTGAGTTCGAGCCCCGTGTCAGGCTCTGGGCTGATGGCTCAGAGCCTGGAGCCTGCTTCGGATTCTGTGTCTCCCTCTCTCTCTGCCCCTCCCCCGTTCATGCTCTGTCTCTGTCTCAAAAATAAACAAACGTTAAAAAAAAAAAAAAGAAAGAAACGATGGCTTCATTAAATACGAATAGCACAAAATCTCAGCATTCTTTGATACGGCTCAACTTTATACTGTAATTTAAAACAGTGCTACAGCTGTCATGACAAGGGGTATCTATTATAAAAAGCTGTGTGTTGTTCTGAGATTCTGTACAAAGAGCAGCCAATGGCGGAAACTGATTTAGAACATTCTTCACACCAAATGTGAATATAGCTTAAACTCAAACTTTGTGCTAATAAAGAAGAAAGTGATAGATAATTACATGCATCGGTGCCACAGTCGGTGAAAAAGAAATACGCACTTTAACGTAAGTGCTGAAAGTACAGTCTGGGGAACGGCAATATCGGTGTCACCTGAGCCCTTACTACAAATGCAGGTTTGCAGGTCTCACACCAGACCCACGCAGCTTTAAGAAGAATCCACGCTTTCTAAAGCTCTTCAGGGGATTCCTTTGCTAAAGCTGGAGAATTACCGCTCCTAGTAGGAACCTGATGATTTCTTTTAAGATGCACGGTAGCTGGGATGATGAACTTTATGTGTCAACTTGATTTGACTAACGGATGCCCAGATAGCTGATCCAATCTTATTTCTGGGTTTGTCTGTAGGGGGGCTTCTGGGAGACATTAGCATTTCAACTGGTAGACTGAGTAAAGAAAGTCGCCCTCACTGTCGTGGCTTGGTATCATCCAGGCTGCTGAGTGGCAGAATGAACAAAAAGGTGATAAACTGCTCTATGCTTGAGCTGGGACATCCATCTTCTGTCCTCAGACATCAGCGTTCTTGGTTCTTGCTCCTTTGGACTCAGGCCAAATTACATCTGTGGCTTTTCTGGGTCTCCAGTTTGCAGATGAAAGATTGTAGGACTTCTTAGCGTCCATAATTGTATGAGCCCATTCCCATAATAAATCCCCTTTTCTGTGTGTGTGTATGTGTGTGTGTGTGCACACGTCCTGGAGATTTATTATATTATTATAATGAATAATCATTATAATTATTATGTTTATTAATAGTATGTACATGTCACATGTATTACAGGAGTGTTTATACATATTCCCTATATAAAAATGTGTGTATGTATATATGTATGTGTGTGTGTGTACGTATATGTCTCTTATTGGTTTTGTTTTTCTGGAGAACCCTAAGACAACACCTAAAGTTCCTTCCTGTGTTTGGAGAATCCTCTATCTTATGATTAAGATGGAGAGTCCTCTATCTTGGGACATAACATCCACCTTACCTGAAAAGCCAAGGTCACCAACCTCCCATGCAGCTGGGATTTGGGCAAGTGACCCAGGCTTGGCACATCAGACAGACCAGCCCAGGCTTTCGATCTGGAGCCAAGGCTGCAAAGAAGCCACTATGGAGGGTTCCATGTGACTTGAGGCATGGCCCTTAGTGGCACGCCGAATCCGGGAGTGCGAGTAGAGGTCTCCTTGGAAGAGTTCTGTCCTGAAGTTTGGACTCTGGACAAACTTCCTGTTTCCTTGCCTCACCTATTTCCTATAACTTCCCCAAGCCTGGCTCACCAGCCCTCCTATCAATTCAGTGAGCTACCCACGTCTTAAAATCAATTTCTTTTATTTATATTAGCTTAAGCTACTATTTATATTATTATACATATTTATGATTCTATATTATGTGTATTATTTATATTATTATATATATTTATTATTTATATTAGCCAGCGTTGAGTTCTGGGGCTGACATCAAACATTCTGACTACATATGCATTCAATGCAGTGCTTATTGATTTTATTTTTTCCTCCCAAAGGCTCTTTTCACACGGGTGGTATATTTTGGAGTTGAAGGCATTTTAGAATAAAAAATAGTTACATACATGAACATCCATCCATCTGCATGTGGAGGGAAAAAAAAAATCTAAAAACTTAAATACAGAGAACAAACTAAGGGTTGCTAGAGGGGAGGTGGGTGGGGGGATGGGCTAAATCGGTGATGGGCCTTAAAGAGGACGCTTGTGGGTGAACTCTGGGTGTTATATGTAAGTGACGAATCCCTGGGCTCTACTCCTAAAACCAATACTACACTCTGTGTTCACTAACTTGAATTTCAATGAATAAATTAAAAAAGAACCTAAAATGAAAAAATAGACCGGACTATTTAATGTTTTATTTTCCACTTTTCTGTATTTTTATACCTGTTTTCCCACGAACAGACATTAATGTTCAAATAAAAAAATTATTAACATGTTCTAGCTTTTGGACAGGATCATGATGTGTATGTGTGTGTGTGTGTGTGTGTGAACTCTAAATTTCTTAAGCCTTAAGTGTAGAAATCCTGTTATTCAAATGGACCAGTCTTCTTTAAAAAAAAAAAAAATCAGAAGTTCAAACAAAGATTGATGTCAAAGGTAGCCATTACAGTTATTTGTAATTAGCACAAAGGAAATGAGTTAAATAGCCTCACAAATGGGCAGCCGCTAAATAAATTTTGGTGCATCCATACTCTGTAATCTTAGATGACCATGAAATAGTCAAGTTTCCAAGATGTGTTCAATTACGTGTCTTCATGCCCCCGGCACCATCAAAGCAAATGTCAACATTGCTCTGAGTTAAGAATTCAATAGAAAGGAGCCGTGGACGTTTGTGAAATGGGAATTTGGTCTGTGAATCAAAGGAAGTTCGACAGAGGGGCTGGAAGTGCTACCTGGGACAGCCGCTCCAGGCTGGCTGAGAGCTGCTGTCTGGGGCATCTCAAGGGATTGATCCCCTGAAAACCATCAGGGGAGGTTTGCACCCATCCACTCCTTCATTCTCGTCTCCAATCAACTGGCTGTCTTCCCAACTCCTTTTCCCTTGTCTGTCCTGCCCTCTCGGCTGACAGAGTTGCCCACACTCACTTAATCAGGCCAGAGGCTGAGGCTGGGCTCTGGGCTTTCACTAATTCTAATGTAAATTGCTTAATTACTCCTCCCCTTGGAGAAGCGCCAAGGACCCTATCTTTTTAACCAAGATGTTTGATGAAAATATAAAACAATAATTAGAAAAAGAAATAATAAGTACTAAGTAATAGCTGAGTTCCTCGCGGGTCAGAGGCTCCAAAGAGCACCCCGTGTTCATGGGAACATTGCTCATTCTGGATTTCTGTTATTAAGAAAGCAGGCCAGAGAGCTGCAGGATCCTGGTGCATAAGACATAAGGCAGTGATGAAAATGTTACAGAATATTTAAACTGAACGAGGCTCCCTGAGCTCAGAGTGGCGGGGCTCCCCTCCTTGGGAACCGTTTTTCCTTTGCCTGTTTCCTTAAGGACACTCCATCAACCCTATCACTCAGGGCTGTCTTTGAAAGGAAGGTCGTGGGTTGTTCCAGAGGCTCCCGGGAACTTCGATTTCTGCTTCAACCTCTCACTCCCAATTTACATCACGACCCTTGCCTATCGGCATTAAAGACTAAGAGTTGACCCTCATATCCAGGTGTGCCCTGTATCCATCGGGTCTGGTGCCTCCTCCCATTTGAAACTTGAAAGTCTCTGCACCAGTGACGGATGTCAAACCAGGACCAAATCCAACATCGCCCTTCCTGGCCACCTGGCACTGATCCATCGGTGCATTTGGATGAGTGTAGTTCCCCCTAATGGAGCCCCGGGTGACCCAGACCCACGGTCATGACTTAAGCCATAAAGAATGACATGGCATTGATTGCCAGGTCGACATTATGCCGCGAGCTTTTACAACCACCTACCGCTGCCAAGAAAGGTAGCCGAAAGTGAAAGAGAAAATAGGCGGTGAGGAAGTCTTTAGAGCAATGGGTGCACATAAAAGGACACTTCCAGGGAGCCCTCCATCTAGGCTGCTTAGTGCCTGAGCTGTCTGCAGTGCTCCCCTCACTGAAGCCAGAGGGAGCATTTGCTGAGGAGACATTTACAGCAGAGGGAGACTCCACAGAGAACTCCAAGTGATTGGTAAACCAACAGGGATAAAGGCAAACATCTAATTCAAGGCAGCCTAGATTATCAGATTATCACCTGGTCCCATGTGGATCTTCGAAGAGGACCATTGGGTCAGATACACAGAGATAGAACAAGGAAAGAAGAACCACCCAGACAGACGGAACAGCCACTCCCTACCCGTATCTCCAAAAGGGTTTTTCTAATTCCTAATGCATGGAGGTGTGTGGTTAACCCTGCCCCCCGGAATGTATGAAGTATGAAGCAAATTGGTGTGTGTGTGTGTGTGTGTGTGTGTGTGTATGTGTGATGCATTTGCAAGAGCGAGTCAGTCGCTCCATAAACATCTCTTGGGTTTCTACTGGCGGTAGGCGCCGAACCCTCCCTGACTTCAGGGTGCCCATAAACTCTCTGTCCATGATTTGGAATCACCTCTGTTCACTTAGGTTTCTTGTCCTTATAACATCTCCTTTTGAATCTCTTCAGCTATTCTTTTTTTTTTTTTTTTTAATGTTTATTTATTTTTGAGACAGAGAGAGACAGAGCATGAACGGGGGAGGGGCAGAGAGAGAGGGAGACACAGAATCGGAAGCAGCCTCCAGGCTCTGAGCCATCAGCCCAGAGCCCGACGCGGGGCTCGAACTCACGAACCGTGAGATCGTGACCTGAGCTGAAGTCGGACGCTCAACCGACTGAGCCACCCAGGCGCCCCTCTCTTCAGCTATTCTTTAACAGTGTCAGGTGTAAGTCAGATTTGGTCTGTGTCACCCTGGGCTCCAGATTTCAGAAGGATTCTGTAGACTATCAAATCTATGTTCAAGAGTAACGTCCAAAAAATGTGGATTGGGTTTCCTGCCTCAGGGATTTCCCTTTAACCTGAAATGGGCCTTTTCAGGTCCCTAATGGCACCGAAGGCAGTTTCCTTAGAGGCTTCCAGGGCTGTTGGTCTACAAGGTGTAAATCCTTGGCCATCCAAGAGATCCGAATAGACAGAAGCAGGAAATGGAGGGGTTTCACGGGTTAGCTCCTGGTGTGTGAGATGTGCCTGGTTTCTCAAAGGGTAGCCGTAACTCTGTCTAAGATGCGATCAACTGATCTTTCCTTGACCTTTTGGGGCTGGACAGAGATCCGGCACATAACTCCGAGGAGCAACCAGCCTCTCGTAATCAGCAAAGGTAGCTGCTAGGAGGAGTTCTGGATGCCAACTTATTTTCCCTCAAACAATCGAGGGTCGGGCTGAGTTAAGATTAGCTCATGCTGGAGACTTTATGTTATGCTGCTAGGCCCAAGCACCTTGCGCTAGAATAGACAGACAAAACTATTCCAGATTCCAGATCTGGAATTTCCAGAAAGATTCAAGTGATGTTGACAAGGTCACATCTTTTTATACACCATCTTGACCCATATCCAAATTCCCAAATTTTGCTCAGTGTTTGATTACTTCTTTTTAAAAAAAAACGTTTAATGTTTATGTATCTTTGAGAGACAGAGAGAGAAAGAGCATGAGCAGGGGAGGGGCAGAGAGAGCGAGAGGGAGACACAGAATCCGAAGCAGGCTCCAGGCTCTGAGCTGTCAGCACAGAGCCCGATGCGGGGGCCCGAACTCACGAACCGTGAAATCATGACCTGAGCCGAGGCCGGACGCTTAACCGACTGAGCCACCCAGGCGCCCCAGGGCTTGATTGCTTCTAATTTCCCTGGGTCTGCCTATCAAAAACCTGGCCATGGCCAGCACATCAGAGCTGCCCAAGATGAGAAACTATTAGAAACTAGAAATGTAGGCAGGAGGTTTGATTAAATGGGCAGAGAGGAACAAGCCCCATCCAATGAGAAGAACTTGCCTCAACAGAGGATCTATAAAGACAAAGAAAAACCTGACAAGTTGATGGCATAGGAAATATAATGCAAAACCACGGGGCCACTCCAGGCAGGAGTCTGTCGACGTGCCTCATTGTAAGACCAGGAAATATAATTTAAGAAATCGTGGCATCTGCACTGGTCTGCTGGTCTCTCTAGCTCTTGTCTCCTAGTCTCTCCTCAAGTCTCTGGAGCTGACATTCTACTCCAGCCGGTGATTCCTCAATCCCATTGCCAGCTCTGATCTCTGCCTTGAGCTCCAAGTATATACATCTGACTGTGAACTCTCTGCTGGGTGCCTAACTAGAGCAGGAATCTGGAATGGAGGCTGCTCTAACTTAAGCTCTACATTGTCACCTCCCTGTTCTTCGAAGTGTATTTATTTATTTCCTTTGAGAGAGACAGAGAGAGAGAATGCACACGAGCAGGGGAAAGGCAGAGAGGAAGAGAGAGAGAATCCCACGTAGGCTCTGCACCATCAGCACAGAGACTGATGTGGGGCTCAAACCCACAAACTGTGAGATCATGACCTGAGCCCAAACCAAGAGTCAGATGCCACCCAGGTGCCCCTCTTCCCTGTTCTTCCTGATCTCAGAAAATGGTACTGTTTTCTTCCTGGTTATTGAAACCAAACTCCTACTACACCTCCACATAGCACCCAGTTGGCTTTGTTCTTTATGGATCTTCCATTGGTATTAGTTTTCTTTAACGTTGAAATCGGATCGCCTATCCCATGATCGGGCTCCTTCAGATAGCCTCTCAGGGTGCTGGTGTGGCTCGACCATTAAGCGACTGACTATTGATTTTGGCTCATGTCATGATCTCATGGTTTTGTGAGTTTGAGGAGCCCCACATTGGGCACAGCATTGATGGGGCAGGGCCTGCTTGGGATTCTCTCCCTCGGTCCCTCTTCCCCTTATGGGTACTCTCTCTCTCTCTCAAAATAAATAAATAAACTTTAAAACAAAATTCCAAATAGCCTCTGCTGGCAAACAGAAACAATGAAATATTTCTCTTTTTGTAGCGATCAGAATTCTGAGATTACCCGCAGTGACCCACCAATCTTCTACGATTCCCTTCCCTTTGGTGTGGGACATCACCGTCATGCTTAGGTTACTAATCAGATGACTTTGAGTTCATCAAAATGGAAATCACACTGGGAGAGCCTGACCGAATCAGAGGAACCTTGCAAAGAAGGTGAATCCGGTGAGATACGCTCTTGGTGGCCTGGGAAAAGCACGCTGCGACATGACTATGCGGTCCGCGTGACCAGGAACCGTGGGCAGCCTCGAGGAGCTGGGAGGGACCCCCGGCCCACAGCTAGTAACTAAACAGGGTTTCAGTCCTGTAGCCAGAAGGAACTACATTTAGACGACAAGGTGGGATGAGCCCGGACAAGCCTGAACTCGACATGAGCACCACAGTGCTGTGAAGACGGTGCGAAGCCTTGAGCAGATGATCCAGTTGAGCCATGCCCGGACTCCCGACCAACGGGGAACGGGGAAAGAACGAGTTTGCATTATTTTCAACCATCCAGTTTGTGGCCATCTGTCATGCGGCAGTAGAAAACTCACCCATGGTGGCTCTCAGAGCCCTACCTTATCTGACTCTCCCCTGCCTCACTGGCTTTATCTGCTATTACTTACTTCCCTCCCTCACGACGCAGCCATTAAAACATGGTTGGTCACATGGTTAACCTTGGAGTTGAGTGAGTAGGAGGGGCGTTCGAGGGCTTCTAGAGTGCTGGTAATATTTCATTCCTAGATCTGGGTGCTGTTCGGTCAGGTATGCTAAGCTTATGAAAATTCATTGAGCTGTACCTTAGGATTTTGTGCTCTTTTATTTTTTGCAGGTTAGATTCAATACAAAATTTGCTTAAAACTACCTTTGTAGGAGAATACGTACTGACATGACAAAATGCTCATTTTATTTAAGTGAAAAAAGTCCAAGTAAAAATGACCAATTTTGGAAAGAAGAGCAAATAAAACTTAAAAGCATATTAATAGAAGTTTTCTCGAGAATGCAAACCCTTTTTAATATTGGGCAAATTTTAAAGTTTAAAAAATGTTTACTTATTTATTTTGAGAGAGAGAAAGAGAGCGAGGAGGGGAGGGGCATAGAGAGAGGGAGAGAGGGAATCCCAAGCAGGCTCCACACTGTCAGTGCAGAGCTCTAATAGTATCAGACAAAATAGACTTTGCTGTAATAGCTCTATAAGACTTTACATGGAATAGGTCTACAATAATAGTTAAAGATTTCAATACCCTACTTGTAATAATGGATGGAACAACCAAACAGAAATAAGTAAGAAATAGAAGACTTAACACAACAGATCAAGTAAATCCAACAGATTTACATAGAACGTTCTACCCAACAAGAGCATATACATTTTTCTCAAGTGCACATGAGACATTTTCCAGGATACACAGTAAGTTAAGACACAAGTGTCAATAGGTTTGAAAAGCTATATACCATACAAAGTATCTTTTTGGACCACAACACGATGAAGTCAGAAATGAATAACAAAAGGAACACTGGAAAATGTTTTAAAATGTGAAAGACAACACACTTCTTTTTTTAATGTTTATTTATTTTTGAGAGAGAGAGAGAGAGAGAGAGAGAGAGAGACAGATCCTGAATGGGGAGGGGCAGACAGAGAGGGAGACACAGAATCCGAAGCAGGCTCCAGGCTCTAAGCGGTCAGCACAGAGCCCGACACGGGGCTCGAACTCACAAACCGTGAGATCATGACCTGAGCTGAAGCTGGACGCTTAACTGACTGAGCCACCCAGGCGCCCCACGACAACACACTTTTAAACTACCAATGGATAAAATAAGAAATCACAGAAAATGTGGAAAAAAAATTTAGAGAGTGAGTGAAAACAAAGACACAGCATACCAAAACTTACGGGACTTCGCAAAAGCGGTGTGAAGCAGGTGTTCATAGCTACAAACATTCAATTGAAGAATAAGAAAGATTTCAAACCTACAACTTAATCTTATGACTTAAGGAATTTAAAAAGGACAAGCTAAACCCAAAGCTAGCAGAAAGAGGGAAATAATAGAATTTAAGGAAGAGGTAAATGAAATAGAGAACAGAAAAACAATGGAGAAAATTACTGAAGCCAAAGGTTAGTTCTGTGAACAGATCAGCAAAATCACCCAACCTTTAGCTAGATAAATTAAGAAAAGAAAGAAGACCTGAATTACTAACATCAGAATGAAAGCAAGGATATTACTAACAATTCTATAAAATAAAAAGGTTTCTAAGAGAGTACAAGGAACAGCTGTATGCCAATAGATTGGATAACCTAGAAGAAATGGACAAACTCCTAGAAACACGAAACCTACCAAGACTAAATCATGAAGAAATAGAAAATCTGAACAGGCCTATAATTAGAAAGAAGATGAATCACTAATAAAAATCTGACAGATAAAAGACCTTAACTTGATGGTTTCATTGGAGAATTCTACCAAACATTTAAAGAACATATATACCAATTCTTTTCACACTTTTCAAAAAATTGGGAGAGGGGAACACTTCCTAACTCATTCTTTGGGTCTGGCCTTATCCTGGTATCAAACCAGACAAAGATAACGTAAGAAAACTATAGACCAATATCCCTTAGGAACATTGACGCAAAAATCCTCAAGAAAATACTAGCAAACTGAATTCAGCAGCATATTTAAAAGACTATACAGCATGATCAAGTGGGATTTATTCTTGGAATGCAAGAATAGTTCAACATAGGAAAATGGATCAATGTAATATATCAGTTAACATCAGTTAGCAGAACGAAGGAAAAAAAAACCACACGATCACCTCAGTTGATGCAGAAAAAATCATTTGACGAAATTCAAAACATGTTCAAGAAATAAACACCATAACTGGGAGTTCTAGCCAGAGCAATTAGGCAAGAAAAAGAAATAAAAGGCATCCAAAGTGGAAAGGAATAAATAAAAATCTTGATTTGCAGATGATACGATCTTATACATAGAAAACCCTAAAGACTCCACACACACACACAAATGGCTAGAATAGATGAATGTGGCAACGTAGCAGGACGCAAAGTTAACATGCAAAAATCAGTTGCATTTCTATACACAAATAATAAGTAATCTTGGAAGGAAATTATAAAAACAAGTCTATTTATAAAAGAACATCAAAAAGAACAAAATATTTAGAAAGTAAGTTAACCAAGGAGGTAAAAGATCTGTACAATAAAAAGTAAAAAGCATTGCTGAAATAAATTAAAGAAGACATGGATAATTGTAAATATATCCCATATTCATGGATTAGAAGGCTTAATATTGTTAAAATGTCAATATTACCCAAAGTGATCTACAGATTCAATGCCGCCCCTATCAAATTCCCAATAGCATTTTTTTTTCCGGAAAGAAAACCCCCTTATAAAATTCATATGGAATCTCAAGAGACCCAGAATATCCAGAAAGAACTTGAAAATGAATACAACTGGAGGATTTACACTTCTTGATGTCAAAACTTACTACAAAGCTACAGTAATGAGAACAGTGTGGTACTAATGTAAGACAGACAAATAAACCAATGCAACAGAATACAGAGTCCGGAAATAAGCCCTACCATATATGGTCAAATGATCTTTGACAAGGGTGTCATGATTATTCAATGGAAAAAGGATAGTCTTTTCAATACATGGTGTTGGGAATACTGGATATCCACATGCAAAAAAAGTAAAGTTGGAACTTGTCCTAATACAGCTACAAAAATTAACCCCAAATGGATCAAATAGCTGTAAGTAAAACAATACAGTTCTTAGAAGAAAACAAGACAAAATTTTCATAATTTTGGAGTTGGCAACGCTTTCTTGCATATGACACCAAAGGCCCAGACAACAAAAGGAAAAACGTACAAATTAGGTTTCATAAAAATGTTACAATTCTGTGCATCAAAAGGCACCATCAACAGAGGAAAACTACAACCCACAGAACGGGCAAAAAAAAAGTTTGCAACTTATATTTCTGATAAGGGATTAATATCTAGAATGTAAAAAGAACTACTAACACTCAAAACGGAACAAAACAAAACAGAACAAAAAACAAGCAACCTGATTCAAAAATGGGAAAAGGACTTGAATGGACATTTCTCCTAAGAAGATACACAAATGGCCAAGAAGTACCTGGAAATGTGCTTAACATCACTAATCATTAAGTAAATGCGAATCAAAACTACAATGAGCTTCACACCTCACACCTGATAAGATGGCTGTTATCAAAAAAATAAACACAAAAAACCCAGAAAACAACAAGTACTGACAACGATATGAAGATGTTGAAACCCTTGGGCACTGGTGGTGAGAACGTAAAGGGGTAGATACAGCTGCTGTGAAACCCGGTATGGCGGCTCCTCAAAGAGTTAAAAACTTAATTACCGTATGGTCCAGCAGTTCCACTTCTGAGCACACGTATCCAGAAGAAGGGAAAACAGATGCCTGAAGAGGTATTTGTCTACCCAGACTCACAGCAGCATTGTTCATAAGAGCCCCAAATTGGAAGCTGCCCCAGTGTCCGCGGAAAGATGACTAGATAAGCCAAACGTAGTAGATACATACAGTGGAATATTAGTCAGGCTTAACAAGGAAGGAAATCCTGACACCTGCGGCAACAAGGACGAACCTGGAGGATGCTACGCTAAGTGAAATAAGCTAGTCAGAAAAAAGGCAAACGAGGTATGATTCTACTTCGCGAGGTGCTTAGTGTAGTCAAAATCATAGCCACGGAAAATAGAACGTTGGGTGCCAGGGGCTGGGACGTGGGGAGAACGGGGAGTTACAGGGTTTCAGTTTTACAGGATGAAAAGGGTTCTGGAGGTAGACGGTGGTCAATGGCTGCAAAACAGTATGCATACATTTAACGGCACTTAAATTGGTGAAGCGTACATTTAAAAACGGTACACTTAGGGGCGCCTGGGTGGCTCAGTCGGTTAAGCGTCCGACTTCAGCCCGGGTCACGATCTCGGGGTCCGCGAGTTCGAGCCCCGCGTCGGGCTCTGGGCTGATGGCTCAGAGCCTGGAGCCTGTTTCAGATTCTGTGTCTCCCTCTCTCTGCCCCTCCCCCGTTCATGCTCTGTCTCTCTCTGTCTCAAAAATAAATAAACGTTAAAAAAAAAATGGTGCACTTAAAAATGGCGAAGAGGGTAAATTTTCTGTTAAGTGAATTTTACCACAATGGAACTATTGTAAAAAAAAATATTTTTTTAAAATTATGTTTACCAAGTCTATCCTCATCCTAGAATCAAAATAATTGAGGGGGAGGGAGAAAGCATGATTTGCTGTGTTGATATCAAAAGAAGATGGAAAGTGACAAATTCCAATCAGTGTGTTTATTGGCCCAAGAATAAATGTAACCATTGGAATGTGAACTGACTCCAGAAAATAAATGGCCAAAAAATACAAACAGAAAACTAATAAAAGAAGCTATGCCTGTAGCTTTTAAGTAGTAGGAAAAAAAAAACACCCAAACTAATAATGAAATAATAGAAATAACGAGACACTTTTAAAAACACCTAGCAACTAAAATCAGCAGTTCCTTTGTCTTAATTTGAAAGCACCTAAGGAACATATACTTAAAGGCACGGAAACGAATCTTTAGATTGGCTAAATAAAACTGAATTTGTTTTTCCTGGAGATTCGTCACTAATTGTATGCCTTCTTCACTGAGCCTGCTTCCTCCTGCTCTGCCAGTGGGGAGAGGGCGGTGGTATACTTTCTTTTCTTTTGGAGGGATTGCGGCCCCACCCATAGAGCCAGCTAGGGCTTAACTGGGATCAGGAGAAAGCCCTGACCATGCCAGACTTGCGGTTTGGTCAGGAAGAGGTGTGGTTTTCAGAACTCAGTCCTCAGAGGTTCCCACTTTGGGGAGCGAACCCCAGTTCTGCCATTATCCTGCCCCTTTTGGCTTCGGTCACGGTGTCCCACACAAGACCGGTAACAGTGACAGTTTCTGAGGCCACCCTGAACTTCTCTCCCCCTTTCATCAAGTCCCATAGAGGCTTTGTCTTAAAAGTTCAACATTTTTCTTTCGTTCTCCCATACCTAGGTCCCCCAAATCCCTCTACCAGCTATGCACAGCCATCTTGTGCATCCAGACAATTGTGTGTTTATGCAATCATTTCTTTAGTGTGTTTTTATCTAAAAGTGTCCCTCTGTGCTATTTTGCCAGGTTGCCAATAGCAGCCATGACCCCAATCCAGTTAGCCTGCCTTCCTTCCTTTCCTTCCTTCCTTCTCTCCTGTCTCCCTTTGTTCCTTCCTTCCTCTGTCTTCCCATCCTCCTTCCGTCCATCCCTCCTTTTCCTTTTCCACGTTCTCTCTTTTTTATTTGTACTTGAGTCCATCTTTTCAAAAAAACAGCTTTACTGCGGCACCTGGGTGGCTCAGTTGGTTGAGCATCTGACTCTTGATTTTGGTTGAAGTCATGATCTCACGTTGGGTTCCATGCTGACAGTGTGGAGCCTCTTGGGATTCTCTCTCTCCCTCTCCCTCTGCCCCTCCCTGTCCCAAATAAATAAACTTAAAAAAAAAAGCAGCTTTACTGAGGAATAATCAACATATACTAACTGATGTGTATTTAAAGCACACAATTTGGTAAGCGTTAACATATATATATACTCACGGAAACACAGCCACATTCGATATGGTGAACATATCAATCACTTCCCCCAAGTCTCCTTGTGTCCCTCTGGTATCCCTCCACACTTCCCCTCCCCCACCTTCCTCCATCCCCAGGCAGTCCCTAACCTGCTTTTCCTTCTTCACTGTCAATTAGTTTGCATTTTCTAGAATTGTATATGAATAGAATCATACATTACGTTTAGCTTCCCGCGTCTGGCTTCTTTCACGGAGTATAATCATTTTGAGATTCATCCCTGTCGTTACATTATCAATGGTTCTTTTTTCTTTTTCTTTTTTAATTTTTTTTTAACGTTTATTGATTTTTGAGACAGAGAGAGACAGAGCATGAACGGGGGAGGGTCAGAGAGAGAGGGAGACACAGACTCTGAAACAGGCTCCAGGCTCCGAGCCATCAGCCCAGAGCCTGACGCAGGGCTCGAACTCACGGACCGCGAGATCACGACCTGAGCCGAAGTCGGACGCTGAACCGACTGAGCCACCCAGGCGCCCCTGTGGTTCTTTTTTTTCTATTGCCGTGTAGGACGCTATTGCTTGGATATGCCACAATTTGCTTATCCATTCACCTGTCCACGGACATCCGAGCTGTTTTCAGTCTTCGACTATTATAAAGAAAGCTGCAACGAACATTCACGGGCACACAGAGGCTTTTATGTCTCTTGGGAAAACATCTGGGAGCAGAATGGATAGATCCTATGACCGGTAAATTTAAATATTTATTTATTTATTTATTTATTTATTTATTCACTTATTATTTTTAAAAATGTTTATTTATTTTGAGAGAGACCGAGTGAGAGCAAAGCAGGGGAGGGGCAGAGAGAGAGGGAGAGAGAGAGGGTCCCACCCAGGCTCTGCACTCTCAGCACAGAGCCCAAAGCGGGGCTCGATCTAACACCAAAGTCAGGAATCGGATGCTCAACTGACTGAGCCACCCAGGTGCCCCTCTTTGGCCATTTTTAAAAATTGAATTGTTTTCAGATGGTTGAAGTTTGAGAGTTCTTTACATATTTTGTATACAAGTCCTGCCAGAATGTATTATTATATATGCAAGTATTTTTCTCCAAGTCTGTAGCTTATATTTCCCTTCTTTTAAAGGGTCTTTGGCAGAGTAAAAGCTACTAATTTTAAAGAAATATGATTTACCAAGTTTCTGTTTTCCTTTCTTGGATCATGCTTTTGCTGTCATAGCTAAGAAATCATTGGTTACCCAACATCAAAACAATGTTCTCCTATAATTTCTTCTAGAAGTTTTACAGTTTTGGTGTCACATTTAGGTATGATGCATTTTGAGTTAATTTTTTACATGGCGTGAGGTACAGATCCAAATTGTGTGTGTGTGTGTGTGTGTGTGCGCGCACGCACGCACATATCCAATTATTCCAGGGCCATTTATTGAAAAGACTAACCTTGCTCCACAGGATTGCCTTTCCACCTTTGTCCTCATCACCTATTTTGCCCCAGGCACAACATCACCACCTACTTCCTTCATGCTGGTAATGACCATGGCAAAGGCAGAGGGCTAAGCCCCGCATGAAGGTAGTTTCCAGGTTAGCAGGAGCTACTTTGAGAAGTCCCACGAAAAACTTCCTTGACATTATCAGGTGGGGTTGCCCAGGTCCATAAACCACATGCTAGACAAGACCCAGCCTCTGTCCCCTCTCTTCCTGCACAGGGGCCCGTGTGGCATTGGCAGGAGAGGAGATGAGGAGCCAGCTCAGCTGATTCGTTCTGAATCCTTTCCTCTTAGATTGGGTGATCTCCTTTTCAAAGGCAAGTGGGTGGGGTATCTCTTTCCATTTGCAGCAACCTCAGTGGGAGTGAGCCCCTCAGTGGCAGGAGGGACAGAGGGCTTCTCCTTCTCTCTTGCAGTGGCAGAAACAAAACGCCTCCAGGACCTAAACACTCCCATTACCGGAGAGCTGTATACCAGAGAGTTCATCAGACTTTTCCAAGACCTGGAAAAAATACTCCCTTGGGTTCTAAGGCTGTTATCCTTAGTATCCTGGTATCCTCGGTATCTCTTCATATACAGCATAACAGGCACTCAGCATTTCTCTGAGTGTGAATCAGAAGTCAAGAGAGAGCAAATCGGACTACTTTATAGCCATGTGAACCCAGGAATCATTTCATTCTTTTAAAAAAATGTTTCTTTATTTTTGAGAGAGAGCGCGAGTGGGGGAGAGTGGGGGAGAAAGAGGGGGACAGAGCATCTGAAGCGGGGAGCTGTCATGACCTGAGCTACCCAGGTGCCCCAATAATTTCATTCTTATAATGTGTTGCCTATATCTGAATATTTGTATGAGACAGTCCATTCAACGCTCCATGCTTTGGGTTAGTGTAAGGTGTCTGAAGGAGAAAAGGGAATCTTGTAATCTAGCTGAAAAATGCTTTTGAAAGTTAAGTGGGCAAGGCTGCTGGCCACCCCAATAGTGTCTTGGGGGTGGGGGTGACCACCTCCGTGGACCGGGCTGAAGCTCTGCCCACCAAACCCCCCAGGTCTCCTCCTCACATGGTCAAACCAGGAAGCCATATCTAGAAGAGCATTGATTAGTGAGCTGTAGGCAACAGCCAAGGGCAGTAAGTTACGTCCGGGGAGAGAAAGAACGGTGAGAAATGGACATGAGCTTTACCTGGATCTATATTTTATTTCTTCAGAAACAAAAAGTGCTCTAAAGCAAAATGTAGCAAAATGTTAAGGTCTGTTCATCTGGATTGCTTGTTAATTATTTTCTGGGCTTGTCTGTGTGTTGGAAATGATTCATAATTAGAGATTAATTTTTAAGCAAAACAAGGCTAAAAAGAAAGGCGAAACATTATTAGTGACTGTCTGAAGAGTAGGCTCGTTTCCCCTCCTAGTTTCTACATTTGTGCATTTTCTGAAAGCTTTATATTGCGTCTTTATTATTTTTATAAATGGGAAAAAAATAATCCCACTTTAAAGCCACAGAATATCATCAAGTGAGATAAATAGGGATGGACTGAGGAAGAAAAAAGGATCCAAGCACAATGCTGATAAAATGGCTGCTAAAAAAAAAGCATAAAATGTGGCTAAAGCCCGCTAATTTGTACTTTACTCATTCTGTGAGTTTACTCATTCTGGTTAATGAGTGGACGATTTGGTTGACCCTCGCACAGTTGGTTCGAGAAGACTTGCTTATTGCCAGCAGGTGACCCTCCATCCTTAATTCTCAGGCTATTCTGGAGCCCAACCCCACCGGTCACGCGGGTGGGGGACACATCGCTTGCGCGTCTGGTTTTGCCTGCCAGGGAATCTCCCTTCCAGGGCCTTGTGGGCCCGTCAACTGGCTGAAAACCCACCCTGTGGAAGGAATGATTCAGCAAAAAAACCAAAGGTGAGCAAAACTGCAGGAAGGCTCTTCAATCTACTTAAGAGAACAAACTCTTTTAATAGCTGTTAGCTCATTAAGTGTTGAAATGTAAATATTGTAGCTAATTAAATACAGTTTTATTTATTCCTTTCAGCAGATCCAGCCGAACATCCATCACAGAATACATTTTGAATGAAGAAAAGAGCTTTTTTTTAAAAAAAAAAAAAAAAAAAAAAAGGATTTGTTAACACAGACTGGCCTCTTTTTTCGATTAGCGTAAGAGATCATAAAGCCTCATTTCCCCGCGTCTCTGCAGCCTGTAGGACTTTCACAAATATTGGGACATGTCCAGCCCTCCACCTCTCCGGGCCTGTACCCACACAGTTCAATGCGGCTGGAGAAAAACAGCTGCTGGTGTCCTCGTCTCACTGGAAACTCATCAGCCCCCCCGCTGCATTTCCCCGTTCATGCCCTCCTGCTCCCCTAGACAAGGAGTCCGCACCTCTGCCTCTCTCCCCTCCCGCACACCTACGCCTCCATCCTTTCTCTCAACACTGATCTGAGCTTCCTACTTTACTGAAAAGCGTTCAATTGGGTGTAAGAGAGCATCCGCAAGGTCCCGAAACACCCCCTGTCATTGCTCTGCACCTGAGCCAGTGCACCTGTCCTTCTCTTCTGTGCCCCTGGGAGCCCCCCCCCCCCCCCGCCTTACTTGTAGCTCAGCCCCACTCATTTCTCTGAATGTCTTCTCTCTATCCTGTATCATCAATTTTCCTCTCTACTGGATCTTTCCCATCAGCATACAAATGAGCTGTTATTTTTCTTACATTATAAGAACAAAAGCTAAAACTAAAAACCTGTCTTGACCCCGTTTCCCTTCCAGCTACCTCTCTAATGCTTGTCACGGGAGAACTCCTCCAAAGACCTGATGATGCTCACTGTCCCCCAAACCTCCTCCTCCTGCTCTCTCATGAACCCATTCCAGCACGCTACCCCAATCCTCTCGTCAAGGTCACCAATGACCTCCATGTTGTTAAACCCAATGGTTATTTCTCACTTGACCGACGACGAGGAGGGTGACGGTATAATTTATTGCAATGCGGATGTTGACAGTGAACATGACACGATGATACCTGTGGCAGGATAACAGGTGGGACTCCAGAACTGTGTCCAGCAAATCAGGAAGGAGGTAGGATTATCTGGCCTGTCAACATTTTTGACACCTTGAAATCCTTTCTTTTGTCTTCAGGGATACCACACCCCTAGATCCCCTCCTTCTCTGCATCCTGTGTTGGTTCCTCCTCATCACGGAGACCTAAGAATGTTCAAGTGCTCGGGGGGTGCTAGGAATGCTTCTCAACCTACCCTTACCTGCCACGAGACCTCGTCTAGTCTCATGGCCAACATACAGGTGATTATCAGAGACGCATCTCTGGCCCGGACCTTGCCTCTGAACTCCAGACCAGGCATCCCATTGTCTCTTCTACTTTTTCACACTCTTGCACGTTTCAGTGAATGCGGGTCAGTCCTGCCAACTGCTCAGGCCCAAACCCTTAACTCCGGTTGGCTCATCCCTCACTCTCCTCCCTTACACCTGACACCCAGAAAAACCCTCTTGTCTCTACTTTCACAGAGTATCCAGAACTTGACCGTTTCTTCCCACCCCATCGGTACCACGCTGGTCCAAATAACCATGAACTCTTATTGAGGCCACAGTTGATCTGTGAACAACACAGGGGCCACTTCCAGGAGAATTTTTCTCAGTAAACACAGCACAGGACTGTAAATGTGTTTTCTCTTGCGATTCTCTTAGTAACATTTTCTTTCCTCTGGCTTACTTTATTGTTAAGAATACAACATAGAATACGTATAACACAAAATACGTATTGATTGATGGTTATATTATCAGTGAGGCTTCCAGTCAACAGTAGGCTATTAGTAGTTAAACTTTTGGGGAGTCAAGGGTTATACCTGGATTTTTGACTGCGTGGGGTGACTGCACCCCCATTCGCCCTACCCCCCTGCCATTGTTCAAGTGTCAGCTGTGCTGCGAAAGTCTCCCGACTGGTCCCCGCTTCAGCCCTTGTGCTCTATCTATGCACCACACAACAGTGGGATGGCTCTTCAAACGAGAAGGGACTTCCTCACTGTGGCAGGTAAGGTGGTACTCCCCACTTTCCATCTCTGACTTCGTCCCCTGCACCTCCCCCACACCACATAGATCTTCGTGTTATTTTTGGACCACCCTAGACGTGGCTCCTCCTCAGGGCATCTGTGCATTCTATTCCCTCTCCTGGAATACTCTTCCCTCTGCTTTCCCATGGTTTGCTTTTGTGCCTTTCTTCAAATGTCACCTTCTAAGAAATATTCTCAGATCTAGTTGAACAAATTGTTTTTAACGTTTATCGATTTTTGACAGAGAGAGACACAGAACGCAAGCAGGGGAGGGGCAGAGAGAGAGGGAGACACAGAATCGGAAGCAGGCTCCATGAGCTATCAGCACAGAGCCCAATACAGGACTCGAACCCACAAACCTGAGGCAAAGTCCGATGCTTCACCAACTGAGCCACCCAGGAAGCCCCACTCTCAGATCTATTTAAATGACAACTCCCCTGTCCCCAGCAGGACCCGTCATCTTGCCCTGCATTCCTTTCCACCATAGTCTATTTCATCTTCTACCAGTCTAGATCAGTACTGTCTTCTAGAACCTTCTGTGACAATGGAAATGTTGATTCTACCCTGTCCCAATATGGTAGTCACTAGTTACATGTTCCTGTTGAACACTTCAGAGTGGCTAATGCAACTGAAGAACTTATCTTTTAATGATATTTAATTTTAATTAAGTTTAGATAGCCACATGGTACTTATGGCTACTATCTTATACTATACCATAATTCCTTATTCTCCCACTCATTTGTCCAGAGTTGGCTGACTTTAAATATGATCTTCATGACAGTACGATCCATAATACACTTATCCCCTCCATTAAAATGTAAGTTCCACGAAGGCAGATTGCTTCTGTGCTCAACACATAACAGGTGTTCAATAAATACTTGCTGAACGAGTGACCTTTACCTCAAGGGTACCGTTTGAAGGGCCAAACTTTGTTTCTGTTTTCAACACTCTTAGAAATTCTTCACAGACTCTATGCCGTTTTCTTAATTTAGTGCCAGAATATATTGTTTCCTTGCAATTTCAATGTCACTATTCTGTACGTAAATTGTGATGTTGCCATAAATTGTGTCCTCAGAGACCGTTAATGTCATCCCTTCGTTATCTACACCAGATTGCTAGGTTTTTATAGACTGTCTACTAACTGACTATTTATCGTTAAGTTCTTCCTACTGCTGTCTTTAGTATGTGCCTTACTTTTCAACAGAGGTAACTGGATAAGGCTTGAGGGTACTTCTGTTCTCCCCCAGAGCTAAATTCACAGGATTTGTGATGACTTTTATTGCGGGTACATTCAGAGTCTATTCAAAGAGGTTGGTTGTCTGGAAATGCAATCTGCATGAAAATAAGATCTGTGGTAAGAACAAGGGCAGTTACTACTATTCCTCTCTCAGAGATTAGAAATTAAAATCCAAGACGACAATCGCAGGCCGTGGAGCTGGAATTAAACTTTGAGTCCAATGTCCTCCCATCTAACCCAGTCCTGCTCAAAGATGTGGTTCAGGGGCGCCTGGGTGGCTCAGGAGGTTAAGCGTCCGACTTTGGTTCAGGTCATGATCTCACGGCTTGTGTGTTTGAGCCCCGTGTCGGGCTCTGGGCTGACAGCTCAGAGCCTGGAGCCTGCTTCAGATTCTGTGTCTCTCTCTCTCTGACTCTCTCCCGCTCGCACTCCGTCTCTCTCTGACTCTCAAAAAATAAATAAACGTTAAAAAAATTTTTAATAAAAAAAAATATATGGTTCAAAACCACTTACTAGAAATCACCTGCCGTGGCCCTCCCACTAAACTTACTGGCTCAGAATCTTGGGGGCAAGGGTTTGAGACTCACTGTGCTATTTACTTGCTGGCTGGAAGTACTTTATAATGCTATTCTCTTTTTTTGAGTTTTTATTCCACCGGGGAAAGAATGATGGTATTTTTATTAGGTCCCTGCTCATAAACTTGTAGCAACTGCTGTTGCAAACCAAATGAGGATTTTAAGCACTGATACATTTGTTCCACGGATCTGCCTGCCCTGTACTGTAAGTAGAGGCGTGATTGATAAAAAATATGTCTCGGGAACAGATTACAGGTCACGAAATACATCCAGATTCTCTCGCTGCCTCCCGGAGAGCGCAGAGATCCATTTGTCACGTATGAAGACCTCAGAGGATATCGTTGCCATCAAGATTAACCATGGGAATGTGAAAGGTGATTATTCCTTGAGGTACAACAAGGTCACCTGCAGCAAAGGCAAATGCACGTGCGTGGCCGCGAGGCTCCCTGTGCTCCAGCTTGCGGTCCAGAGCTCGCAGCCTGGGATGCCAGCCTCGGCTCACACGTGGACTGGCACAGCCTTGCATTTGGGGTTGTCTGTCCACAGCTTCCAGTCCCTGCAGCAACCAGGTCCGGAGGAACAGAGAACAAGTCCCTTGTTCTGCGACCCCCCGGGGCCATTTCTAGCAAGAAGCGATCCTGGCAAAGCTTTTGGTCTTTAAATGTGATTTCTGTGACTTGGGGTGGGACAAGGCAGGTCTAGAGGAGCCCGGGGTTCAGTGGGAAGTCTTAGATAAAGGCTCCGAGTGGGACACAGGATCTGGAGAATGGGTAAGGAGCCACCTGTCTCACCTTGGAGGGGGAGAAAGGGTTGGGTGGACGGAGGGGGAGGGTTGTTAATGGAGCCCAGGTAGGTTCTTACCCCACACGCTGGACAGGCTCAAATTCCAGAAACCCCAGAAGCGTCTGTCCCCAGGAAAGTGCACGCACAGATTGTGGCTTTTGTTATTTCCTGCTCAGTCCACTGTGGCGAGGAGAAGGTAGCGCCCACAGAGCACGGTCCGTAGGAAAGGTGTGCCTGCTGATCAGCAGGTTCAAGGTCAGGAGTCAAAAGGAAGCCTACATCCCTGCTTTCACAGGAGTTAATCTAGCAGCTGAGAGGCTCGGGGCGTCTGGCCAAGAATACAACAAGGGACTCCGTGTGCTTCATGGTAGGTGAATTTTTGGCAGTTAAAAAAGGAAAAAGAAAAGTCTTCTTATGAGCAAAGAATCTTTACTGGGGAGCATAGAGCTAACTTTTTGGCGTTCCTTGCCATTCACATTACAACAGCACACTGGGAGACAGCTACGACACCCTGTTTAGCAAGGGGGAAGGTTGAGATTTAGCAGAGTGAAGCCAGAACCAGAATGGATCCGCCTAAAATGCTTAGAAAAACTCGGTGAGAATTCCAGACATGCTAGCCGTTCGTACTAGCTGAAGTTGTCCAGTTCACACGGGGCAGAACCAAGATTTGAACCCAGACCCGTCTGACCTGGAAACTCGGGCTCTGACCCTCTACGCCATTACTGTCCCCAACTATTAATATTTGTCATTTTGTTTGGCTTCCCGGTCAAAGATGAAGAAGCCGCCTGAGTAGGCGCGCCTGCATTTGTGTTCTGGCTCATCACACTCATGATTTCCCCGTGGCTTCTGGGCTTCAGATATCCAACTAAGCAATTGGAATCCTTGTTCTTTTTTTTTTTTTAAGTGAAACTAATAAGAAAAATTTATTGAGATAGTAATTTGTGTTTCCTTCATGCTTGCAGAAAGATACTCCAAAACATGAGAACAATGCATTAAAGGAAAACACACACACACACACACACACACACGCACAGGAGCATATCAATAGATGCTAGAAAGACATCTAATAAAAATCAACAGCCGCTAACAAAAATCCTGATTAAAATAAAGCTAGAAGGAAACCACTTAAATGTGTTCAAGATCACCAAAGTCCAATAGTAAATACTGTTCCACATGTTGAAATAGTGGAGCCATTTCGAATTAAACAAGAATCTGACAGGTGCCTGTGCTTTTGCTATATTTTTCAGCACTGCTTTGCAAGTTCTAGTGAAAGCGTAACAAAGTGGAGAAGTGTATAAAGGCAGGAGAAAAAGAAACACAGTTACATTTGTGCTGGAAATGTCATTGTTGAAAATTACAAACTACTGGAATTAACGAGAATTTAACAAAGTGACTATGTGCAATATTTACTTGTCTTAGGGTTCTCTCTCAATTCTAGAAATGAGGAGAATCTAGAAATAGAATTGGAAGAAGGAGTTAACCCAATACAGTGGTCCCAAACTATAAATTATTCAGGAATAAATCTGACAAGAAAGTCAGAGAAGTTTTATGAAAATAAACCAATACAATCCAATTTATGATAAATGAGAAGACATTTTACAATCTCAAATGTGAACATTTAATGTTACAAAAATGCCAATTACCTCAACACGAATATATAATTTATTGCAATTTCCCATTGGAAACACAAGCTTTTTTTTTTTTTTAATTGGATGAAATTATCTTAATGCTCATTTGAAAGAACAAATGCTCAAGATGAGCCAAGAAAGTCTGGAATACAAAAGCTAATTAGGGGGAATTCGCCCAATGAGATAGTGTAACACATCAGCATGTACTGGAAAACCATCTGAATGCACCCTCAGACATTAGCATGCATCAGAATCTCCTGGGAGGGCTTGTTAAAATCGTTAAAACAGATTGCCGGACCCCCCAGAGTTTCTGATCTCCGAGGTCTGGGATAGGGCTCAACAATTTGCATTTCTAACAAGTTCCCAGGTGATGCTGATGCTGCTGGGCTACAGGACATTCTTTGAGAACCATTATTGTAACAAATCAACATAACATTGGCCAAAAAAAAAAAAAAAAAAAAAAAAGACAAACCGGTGAAACAGACAAGAAGCCAGTAACTACCGAATGCATATGAGTATTTAATAAATGACAAAGGCTATCCATAAGGTGTGACTAAGAAAAATATGCTGCGTAAAAATTTGTATAACGTGGTCTTAATAGTGTGTGTGTGTGTGCGTAAGTATATATATTTTGTATATATGTGCCTGATGAACAAAGGTTGAGGGAAACGAAGACAGGAGAGAAGAGGCAGAGAGGGGCACCTGGGTGGCTCAGTGGGTTAAGGGTCCGACTTCGGCTCAGGTCATGATCTCACGCTTCGTGAGTTCGAGCCCCGCATGGGACTCTGGGCTGACAGCCTGGAGCCTGCTTCGGATTCTGTGTCTCCCTCTCTCTCTGCCCCTCCCTACTCGAGCTCTCTCTCTCTCTCTCTCTTCCTCTCTCTCTCTCTGTCTCTCTCAAAAATAAACATTTTTTTTTAAAAAAAAGGAGAGGAGAAATAGAGAGTTCAGTCAAAAGGAAAAGAATAAAGCAGCACTAAAAAATTACCAATATATATGATATTATCACACCGAGGCATTTACATAAAATTACACCCGGCCATGATTAATGATGTGCTCACACAGAGTTTGAGCTATGACCCAAGGACAATAGAAACTACATTCCAAAGTGAGATGCCAGACATTCCCATTTATCTTTCCCTCCACAAATAAATACTAAATGGCTCCTATATATGAGGCTCTGATTTGGATGGGGAACAAAATAAAGTCTTCTCTCTCACGTGGCTCACATGCTAGTGAACCTGCACTGTGAGGACTTAATGAAAAGGAAGGTGAGGGAAGCTTGTTCCTGGGCTCTCGGTGCTCACCCCCACTACGGGGGTGGGTGCCATTTTGGGGAGAGGATACTCAGAGAGAGCCATCAGCGGGCTGTGAGTCCTCCTTCCTGGAAACGGGAAGTGGGGGACACTCGCCCTTCCTCTCAAGCCTTGCAGAGGGTCTCCCGTGAGATTCCTGCAGCTCAAGCACAGAGGGGACTGTGGTGTGATGTCTGCCTGGGAAACCTAAAAGGCTGACAGGATGGGGGAAGGAAGGAAGAGCCGTTGTGTTGGGTATTCTCTACTCCAGAAGTTGTGGACGCAGGTAGAGTGACCACATCCCTTTTTCATCCCCAGTGGGGCCCTTTTGTGCATGAACATAGTATGCTGGGCAAACAGGCATGCACAGGACGGTCCTGGGCAAACTGGAAGTATAGCCCCTGTACACACAACAGAAGTTCCTCATGGGCCAGATGGGCCATATGAGACAGAGCTGGTATGGGAGTATCCGGACGGCCACTGTAAAATAACAGAAAACATTTACGTTGGTCCCTGCCCCTGGTTCCTGGCACTGACCTTCTAAAACCCTTGAAATTTCCTCCATGATAAGAACAATGGGAGCGGTTTTTTTTTGTTCTAGTATTTGGTCTTTCCACCTGGTCGCTGACACAGAGCTCCTAACTCCTTTGGAATCTCCCTGGAGACAGGAGCGTCTTTGGTTTTAATGAGGTGACTCTTGGGATCTCCTGGACGGCTTCAGAATGGGGGCTGGCCACCAGAAGGGCCAAGCCATTAAAACCACAATGAGATAGCACCTCATACCCGTTAGGATGTCGATTACCTAAAAGACAAGAGGTACCAGTATTGACTGGGTTGTGCAGAAACCTGTGCACGGCTGGTGGGAATGCAAACTGGTGCGGCCACTGGGGAAAATGGTACGGAGGTTCCTGAGAAAGTAAGAACAGAACTACCGTATGGTCCAGCAATCCCACTTGGGGGTATATATCCGGGGGAAATGAAGTCACTATCTTGAAGAGATATCTGCTCTCTCGTGTTCAATGCTGCATTCTTCACAATAGCCAAGATACGGAAACAACCTAAGTGTCCATCAACAGATAAGGGAACAGGTAAGGGGATAAAGAAAATGTGGCATATACGTATAAAAGGGAATATTACGCAGTCGTGAAAAAAGGAAAATCCTGCCATTTTGGTGACAACGTGGATGGACCCGAGCGGCATTAAGCTGACTGGATTAAGCCAGAGAAAGACAGATAACCATATCACCCCACACTTATATATGGAATCTAAAACAGCAACAACAACAAAAAAAACTGATAGAGTAGGGTGGCGGTTGCCAGGGGCTAGGGGTGGGGGAAATAGGGAGAGTCAGGGAAAGGGATACCATTTTCACTCGTAAGATGAATGAGGTCTAAGGATCAAATATATATCAAAGTGACTATAGTTGGCATTACTGTATTGTATAACTGGAATTTTCTAAGAGTAAAGCTTTACACACACACACACACACACACACACACACACGCACACACATGGGTAAATGTATGAGGTGATGGATATGTTAACCGGCACACGGTGAGCATTCTCTCATGATACATACATATACATATACAAATCATCATGCTATACGCTTTGTCATTTGATTTGTCACGTCTATCTCGATAAAGCTGAAAGGAGAGAAAACGATGAAGAAAATGTCTTTAACACAAATTAAACAAACAAGCCATGCTTAGAAGCTTGGAGCTTTTCAGCCCCATATCCTCCAGGAAGGGAAGAGAGGTTGGCAATTCCTATCATGATCCATCATGCCTGCATAACGGAGCCTCCATAAAAATCCCCAAAGTACGGGGTGTGGGGAGCTTTCGGGTTGGTGAACACATCTGTGTGCTAGGAGGGTGGCGCACCCCAACTCCGTGAAAACAGAAGTTCCTGAGCTCAGGGCCTCACCCTGGGTAGCTCTTCATCTGGCTGTTTATTTGTATCCTTTGAAGTATCCTTTGTGATAAATCGGCAATCATCAGTAAACTCTTTTCCTGAATCCTGTGAGCTGCTCTAGCAAATTACTGAACCCAAGGAGGGGGTCACGGGAACCCTGATATATAGCTGCTCGGTTGGAAGTACAGGTGACAGATAATGATGAGACCCTCGAACGGCATATGAATGGGGGGGGTGGGCAGAAGCAGTTGTGTGGGGCTGAACCTTTAGCCTGTGGGATCTGATGCTGTCTCTACGCAGTTAGTAGCAGAATTGCGTGATGTGGGAAACCCACACATCTGGAATCAGGTGTTGTGTGAGAGTAAAAGAGAAACAGGGAGATTTTCCTAGATGGCCACCTAGAGGGGACAAGGGATCTCGGTGCGGAGGAGCTAGAGGTACCACCCAAATCCCTAGGGGCTGAGGCAGAGGGAAGTGGCAGCCTTCACACGGGAACTGCAGGGGGGAGGTCCTGAGTGCAGAGGGCAGGGGGTGTCCTGGAAAACATGAACATGCCCACGTGAGAAAGAGGAGGCTTTAAGCAGATGCCCAAGCCTGGAGAGCCGAGCCTGGACATCACAGCGGTGTCAGCGGCTAGAACACCCCTCTCTTCTTCACCGCACCCCTGCCCCCGTCCCTGCTGGCTCTGAAACCATGGCTATGGAGCGGGAGGAAGAGCAGTGGGAGAACCAGATGGGATCCAGAGAGGATTCCCCCCACCCAAACTGGGGGCAGGGCCAGGGCTCTGGGAGAAATGACTTTAAATCCGATTTAGGGTTCTGGTCCAGCACGTTAACGACTGTTACTTGACTGAAAGTAACCATCGCGCAGAACACTTTTAGTAAGAGCAACCAGAAAAACCCCACCATGTTTTCCCCCTGATGATGGAAGAACAGAGTTCGGGGACACCGGGAGACCAAAACAGAGTCGCCTTCTTTCAAGGGTGCGTGTGTTTAAGGGTGCTATATAAAATCATAAAATACTGCAATGAATTGCAATAGAGAAAGTGGAGACGAATTCTTCTCCATCAGAAGAATGTTTCCCCCTGTGCTCTGAGCGGGGGACCCCAGGTCTGGGGGGCCGTTAATGGTTGTAGAGTTTCGGCGCCCAACGTGGAGTGGTCCGGCATCCGGGAGATATCCCTGCCCACACTGGCCTGTGAAGCCTGGTGGGGAGGAGAAGGTCCTTGTAGGGGAGGGGAGGGAAATTCTTGGAGCGGTGGAAAGGCAGAATTGGTTTCCTATGGGTAGAAGCTTCCTTTTCAGAGGCTGAGAAAGGGCACGACTTGTGGAGTCCCCACAGGTGATAGAGTCCTGGCCTTCCTTGTCGCTATTTCCCAGACGGGTTGAGCGCCAGATGCTGTGGGGCCGGCCAGTCTTTTCTCAGGCCTAAAGAGTGACACCCGAATGGAAATGATGCTCTGAGGAGGAGGGAGCATGTGGGCCCAAGAAATGCAGCGAGGAGCCCAGAGCATCATCCCAGAGCCACAGGCAGGAAGGTAACTATGGCGACTTCCACAGGAGCGCTCCAGGTACCGCTCGGGGGTTTCTCACGCGCCTCTAGGGATTAGGAGGCATTCCTGAAACGTGGACGAGATCAAATTTCTTGCCACGCTGGTGAGAGAGGCTCAGAACCCGATCAGATCCGATGGGGAAGTGAAATAATAGCCGCTCTGGAAGACGACACACTTGGGCTATATCCGGCTCTGCTCTGAACACATACTGTAAGTGAAACCCACAACAAGGCAGAGGTTTAGAGAGTTTCGCGCTCTCCAACAATTGCGCAGGGTTGATGAGTTGGGTCCTTGAATTGAACTCATTAACCGAAGGGGAGGCCAGGAAAGAAATTAACCGGGCCCTGTGCTAATTCCACATTCTACTGCACTCTCCTCGGGTTGATTTCGATTTCCTCTACCGGCTCGTATTCTGGCTCCGAAGGAACGTGATCGCTTCATCATTACTGGTGAGTGCACTTTGCTCTTTCTGTGGCCGCGTGGCTCTCGCAGCCTCTGAGTTCAGGAATGGCCCAAGGGTCAGTCCCCCCTCCACACACTCCTTTCCGTCTCTTCTCCTCCTTCTCCTCCCTTCCCATCTGGCTCTCTGTCAAGAATTCTTTTATTTCTCTGGTCCAGCTCCTCCCCTGATGAGTTGGAAAGACCCACTCCTCCTGTGTTGCTATTTGACTCACACTTATTACTACACGCACAACATTCTGGCCCCACGGGTGGTGGGTTTTCTCCCACACTGAGAGATTCTGTGCGACACCAGCTGGTTGTCTGGTAATTCAATTCAAAGCTGACACTGACCAGAGTTTGCACAGATCCCACAGCTTAAGGGGTCAGCGCCCCCGCCCCCCCATGACTGCCTCCTACTTCAGATGCCAAGTTACCAGGTTACCAAGATCCCCAGGTTACCTACAACTTTTGTCCAATTTGGTGACAAATTGGAGGTTCCATGAGCTCCCCACGTTGGATACAATTATTTGCTAGAACAGCTCATAGAACTCAGGGAACTCAGAACTCAGAGCTCCCACTTAGGAGCTCTGTCAGGAACCTGGGTCAAAGACTAAATATTAAAATAAAAGATACCTCTAGTTCTCATATCACTTCAAAAAATTACAAGGATTTTAGGAGTTTTCACACCTGAGTTCTAGACTTGTATATAAAGCTGATTACCAAACGTCTCACTTGGGCATCTAATGACCATCTCAAAATTAAGTCCCAAACAATTCTTAAACCCTCCCTTCCTCTAAAAATAACAAAAATCAATTTTAATTAAGTAGCCAACAATAAAACACCCCAGACTCCTTCCCTCCCGGTCTTCTGCGTTTTAGTGTTGGTAATTCCATTCCCCCAGGTGCTCTAGCTAGTTTCTAGGAAAGATCCTCTCTACTTGTCCTCCTTGTATTTCTTCAGTCCAGTCCATCAGCAAGTCCTGCTGTTTCTGCCTCTGGAATATTCCCAGTGTGACTCCTCCTCCTTACCCGCCCCCCCACTACCCCCACACCACTTCTTTCTATCTGGTCCCCAGACTTCAACTTCTCCTTCTCTGAGTTTGTATCCCGCTCATGAGCCAAAACGACTCTGTAAATACACAAGTCAGATCACAGCTCTCCTCTGCGTGGAACATTCCCGTGGTTTTGATTCACACTCAGATGAAAGGTCAGTATCCTAACCTGTAAGAATACTAGGTCCTACATAATCTGACCCCTGTATTAGTGTCCTGCTGCTATTGGAACAAGTTACCCATATACTCAGGGCTTAAATAACACAAATGTCTTCTCTTACAATGATGGGAGTTTCGAAGTCTAAAATCTGGGTGTCAGGGGGGCTGTGTGCCTTCTGGAGGATGAAGGGCAGAATCTGTCTCCTTGTCTCTTCCAGTTTCTCCAGGCTGCCTGCATTCCTTGGCCCAAGCCCCCTTCCTCCAACTTCAAAGACAAGAGTCTAGCATCTTCTCTCATCTCTGACCTCTGCTTCCTTCTATCTTGTCTCTATCCATCGAACTCTCCCACCTCCCTCTTATAAAGACCCTTGTCATCACACTGGGTCCACCTGGATAATCCAGGATAATCTCCCCATCTCCCCATCTTAAGGTCTTAACTTAATGACATCTGCAAAGCCCCTTTTACCCTGTAAAGTAACACAGCAGCAGGTTCCAGGGATTAGGATGTGGACATCTTTGATGGACCCTTATTCAGCCTACTGTCCACTTAAATGCAACTGTGTCTCCTAAACCCCATTCTCAACACTTCGGCCTCGGACACTTTGGGCATCTTGCCGGTCCTGGCTACATTAAACTAGTTCTGGATTGTTGCTAACCTCTCAGAGAGGTTTTCTTTTTCCATCCAGTTTGGAATAGGACCCCCTCCATATTTTATTCCCTCATGCGTCTCTCTTTTTCATAGCACTTACCAATGATCTATTAGATATTTATTGGATCATTTTTTTTTCTCCCCCACACTAAATTCCATGAGAATCGTGGTAGGGGCACCTGGGTGGCTCAGTCGGTTAAGCGTCCGGCTTCGGCTCAGGTCGTGATCTCACAGTTCGTGAGTTTGAGCCCCGAATTGGGCTCTCTGTGCTGACAGCTCAGAGCCTGGAGCCTGCTTCGGATTCTGTGTCTCCCTCTCTCTCTCTGCCCCTCCCTCACTTGCACCCTATCTCTCAAATATAAATAAACGTTAAAAAAAAAAAACAGTGGCACACACACACACATTTTGTTGTTCACTTTCATATCTCGAAAAGCGTACGGCACAAAACAGGTACTCAAAAGTACTTGATGATACATGAATAAATGAGCGAACCGCTGTTTCTCTAACAATATAGAACGGGATCAGGAACGAGAAGCTACTTTCAGATGTTTCAGAACTCAGGAGTGTCTCAAGTCCCCAAATTATAAAGCTCTCGTGGCACAGGACTCCTATTTCTTCTTAGGAGTACAAAGAGTGAGAGGAGATGTAGGCATTTTCTACATCTCTACAGGTGTGCCTCCTGCTTCCCTGCCCTCCATCAATGCACCGGACAGGGCTGAAGCATTACCCTACCATGCCACAGAATGCCACAGACACCACTGGAATAAAAAGCTGAACAAAGACACAGACCCTGGGGCTGGGGAAGGTGGGCGCTGGGGCCATGGGGTCAACATGGAGTCAACATGCTCCCGACTTGGGGGCAGATCAGTCCCTTGCTGGTGGTAGTGCACGTTGGGACTTGTAAAAAAAAAAAATAAATAACATTGTCCTCGTCTTCGAAAGGGAGTTGTGTCAGGGCAGAGTGAGCCAGCTCAGGAAAGTGCTGAGCTTAGCACATACACTATAAACAAAACAAATAAACAAGACTGAGATGCACTGACCTGGAGCAAAGAGATTTGCCAAATGTTTTTGACTATTACAAATCCCTGGCTCTCTATCCCTATGATTCTATTTTCATCCTTTCCTCTCTTTGGGGAGAAATTCACAGGAGCATTGCAAATGTTGCTGTACAGCCTGAAAATCAGGAAGGAACCACAGAAGTAAAAAATTCATTTCCATAGTAACAGGCTTGGAACCATCCCGGCTGCCAGTAGAATGAGTCGATTTGATTCATTCCAGCAAACATATCCACAATTTTATTTAAAATGTGAATGGCACAAAGAAGTCAATCGGAGGGTCCAGAGAAAACGGCTAGCTCCGAAGTTCAGGGTGGGTCTGAATCCTAACACACCCAACACGATTTAAACACGCCTTTAAGAGACAGTAGCAAGTTTTCTCTGCTTTGAAGGCAGTGATTCATCATCTCACGGTGACCTACTAAGTCCTCGCCCCCTGAGGCAAACGGCCCCTTTGAAAGCTTCATTATTAAATCAGCTTGGTCCACATGACAAGTCAAAGTCATGGCAGCCACCGTGGCGTATGCTGGCCTGAAGTGCCCCAGAAGGGACTTGACAAAGCCAGCTTTTCCTTTCAAGGTCCAGCATTTCAGCCACTCCTGTTTGCCCTTAGCAAGTCATGTCCTTGTGTTGGAAAGGTTCATTTGCTCATTCGTTCGTCCGTTCATTTGCTCATTCGTTCGTCCATTCATTTGCTCATTCATTCGTCCATTCATTTGCTCATTCGTTCATCTATTCATTCATCTACTCATTCATTCATTCACTTGTTCATGCAATTAATCAGCAGTTATCGCTTTCGTTCTTTTCGTGCGTGTAGTATTAGATACTGAGGATCCCAGAGGTACCCCAGGGGTACCTGTCCTTGAAGATTCACATTCTGCTGGGGGCACAGGAACATGTACCAAGATCACAAAACCGCGGAAATGCCGAAATAGGCTGAGGCACAAGGCGCCGTGGGAACTTAGGGGGAAAGTGTCTACCTCAACCTACATCTTAGAGGACGAGAGAGATCCTACGGGGAAGTTCCTAGCAGAGGAAATTCCAAACGGTTTCAAATATGTGGAGGTTGAAACGGAAGGCACGTGTGGGGAGCATCATACGTGTGGGATGCGTGTGGAGGGGTGGGTGTGCAGGAGGAGGGAGGCGTGAGGCTGGTAGGGCAGACAAGGTTCTGCTCCTGCAGGACCCTGAAATTCGACTCCCGTGTTTGGGCTTGATCTGTTGTGCGAAGTGCACTAGGCACACACCAGTGATGGCTCTTTGGCCAGCAAGATGGTGGTTATGCCTGTGGTTTAGGAAAGGAGCCCTGGTAGCAAATCTGGAGGTGGGAGCCCGGGCAGGTGTGTGTGTGTGGGGGGGTCTCTGCAAGAGTCAAAACGAGGGGCGGTAATGTGTGAACTAAGGGAATAGTGCAGACACTGGGGGCAGGGGGTGCAGACAAGACGTGCCTAGGAATTTAGAATCATCAGAGCTTGGCGACAGACAGGAGATGGAGGGGGAGGGTGAGGGAGGAACACAGAAGGATGAGGCTTCCCTTGAGCGACAGGCAGCGACACTGACGTGTGCGTCAGAGGAGGAGCATCTCTGATGGCAGAACAGGTGAGTGGGCACGAAGGGCAAGACACGTTGAATTTGGGACCCACAGAATTTGAAGTGCTTGGAGGCTAAGGGGGCTGGATCTGTGCATTTGGAAGATGTAACTGGGGGACTGAAGCCTAGGATTGAGGTTTGGCAATAGTCATTGCCGGGTTGCAATCACAGGCTTGAGTCAAGGCCTCCTCGAGTTCGGGACTCACACGATATGTCAAGAGAGCTGAGGAGGGTGGTCTGGGGAACAGAGGTATTTAAGACACTGGAAGAAGAAGAGAAGACAGGACCAAAAAATGTCAAAACCCATGAACCAGGGTGCCTGGGTGGCTCAGTCGGTTCCGCATATGACTCCTGATCTCAGGGTTGTGAGTTCAAGCCCCACGTTGGGCGCAAAGCTCACTAAAATAAACACACACACCACAAAACCAAAACCAATGAATAGAACACCAAGTGGGTGAATTGGATGGGGTGTGAATTATATCCCCACAAAGCTGTTACGTTTTTAAAAAGGAAGAAGGAGTTTCAAAACGAAGACAGGGGGTATGTGTGTTAAATACAGTCAAAGGTCAAGAAAGAGAAGGGCTCCTGAGTTTCCCAACTAGGAAGATAGTGTTGATCTCAGTCAAAGAGATGCCAAGACGCCTTCAAAGTGGAGGAGACAGAAGCCATATGGCAACGGGTTGGAAGAGAAGTAAGCTAATTGTCTTAAGGATCGGTCAGTCGTCAGCAAGTTTATAGGCCAAGAATTGGGAGCCTGCCGGTAAGAAGTTGCAGAGGAGAGGCAGAGAGAGGGGTGAACTGAGGTGGCACAGCCCTAGAGGGCAAAGGAGGAGGGAGGTGGGATCCAGGTCCCCCCATGGGTGGGGGCCTTGGGCAGAAGTGGGCACAGCGACCCCACTGAGTTTGGTAAAATAGGCCAAGGAGGTGGCGGACATTCACTGCTGATGCCTCTCTGTTGTTCTAGAAGTAGGAGGGAGGCCCCTGCTGAGGAGGGAGGAAGCTTGACGTACCAGTCCCAATGGCCAGGACAGGAAGGTGCAGGCAGGGGACAAAGGTAAAGGATGTACCACAGAGCCTGGGACCCAGGGGAGGCTGAGAACACAGATTCTTGTGCCTGTGGAAAGAACTAGATCACTTTAGCATCTACACTCTGGGAAAGGTACGGCAGTGCCTGACTTAGAACGGGTCTGAATTGACTCCTCCATTCTCCCTGGACGTGGGGAGTAAGAATGATAACAGGGGCACCTGTATGGCTCAGTCAGTTGAGCGTCTGACTTCAGCTCAGGTCATGATCTCACGGTTCTTGAGTTCGAGCCCCGCGTTGGGCTCTGTGCTGACAGCTCAGAGCCTGGAGCCTGCTTCGGATTCTGTGTCCCCCTCTTTTCTCTCTGCCCCTCCCCTGCTTGTGTTCTGTCTCTTTTGCTCTCTCAAAACTAAATAAGCTTTTTAAAAAATCTTAAAAAAAAAAAAAAAAGAATGACAACAGAACTTTCAGGAACAGAATCGAAGATGGGCACATCCACTGTGACAGAAGGAGCCAGGGTGGTCACTGTGGCCTTTTCTGTTAGGGAGGCCTGGGTCCCGTCCATACTCTGGCTCCTGACAAGACTCAACGCCCTTTCCTCCTTTCCTGACTCCCTCTGGGTCCATGCTGTGTTTCTTCTTGATTCTATCAATAGTTTGTTAAAAACCTTTTCTTATGAGAGCAACACATGCTTATCATATACAAGAGAGAAAGAAGAAAAAGAAGAAATTTCTTGATGAAATTGAAGTGAAATTTTCTTGAAAGAAATTTCATCAAGAAGATAAAAGAACCACCCATAATAAATAAATAACCACACATCCACTGATAGCACTTGGCATCTTTCTTTCCAACATCTTTCTCTGCACCTACACGGTTTTAACATCGTTAACACCAAATGTGCAATTTTGCTTCCAGCCCTTAACGTAAAGTTCTCGTCTGAACACCTTCCGTGAATATTTTTAAACATCTTACTGCAGACATAATTTCAATGCCGCCTAATAGTCCCCTGATTGGATATACCATCCGAGAGGAACATTCTTCCACTTTTAGGTTGCTTCCATTTTTATTTTATTAAAAATAGAGCTAAAGCAAATGACTGTGCAATGTTTGCGTGTGGCTCTTGTCTCCCAGAAGTAGAATTACTGGTCCGGGGCACCATGACTATCTCAAAGACTCTTACCTAATACATGCCGTCCAATCGCTTTCCAGAAGGTTCATCCAACTTACCCTCCCACCATCAATGTGTGAGAGAAAGAGAACCCCTTGCTCTGCTCGTTTATCCTTCCTCAGTCAAAATTCCAGTGAAACGTTTGATGAAATGACAGATGGAGTCTAATTCCATATGGAAAAATAAAAACTTGAGAATATGAAGAAGAAAAAAATTTGGTTGATTGATGCTGGAAGGGACAATTAAGCCTTGTCCAACTGGGTATTGAAACACAGTTATAAAGCTGCAGTATTTAAATCAGTAGGATCTGCAAAGTAATAGGTTGGTCTAGAAATAAGCCCTGGTAAATAAGAACGTAGGATATGCTATGGAGATACTTTACGTCAGTGCAGGGGAACTTAATACACAGGGCCTGGGAATCTCGTTAGGATACCGGGTACCAGGACCCACTTTCAGTAGCCAAGGGATTTTAAATCCTGGTGAAACTTGACAGAATATACGAGACCAATGTTTCCAAGCTTGATCAATCCTAGGAGATTTTATAGACTTCCTAATGTGTGGCTGGGCAGCACTCTGGGAGGTCGCCCACAGCTGGTTTGCAGGGGAAACATTCACAAATCCTCCATTGATGACCTCTGGCCCCATATTATCTTCTCAGATCTGCCCTTCCCTCCCCTCAAAGGGTCAAATCTGAAATGAGGAGAACAAATGAGGCTCAGAGGGAACCCTAAGGGCTCCCGTCGTGGTATTTTCCTTTTGACATTCCAAACATGGCCTCGGACATCCCAGAAACATCTTATTTTAGCTAGATTGCGTTCTTCAGGTTAAAACAGGGTTTCTCAACCTCAACCTCATTGACATTTTGGCCCAGATAATTTGTGCAGTGGGGGTGGGGGTGGGGGTGTCCTGGACTTTGGAGGGTGTTTAGCAACATCTCTGGCCTCTGCTCCCCATGTGCCAGTAGAATGACTCTCACCCCTCCTGGATGGTGACCATCAAAAATTGTCTCCAGACATTACAAAATACGCCTCGGGTCGGGGGTGGGGGCAGGGACGCGTGTGTGTGCAAAATCTGCCTGGCTGAAAACCTCCGGGTTAGAGTTGTTTATGCGGGAAAATGCGGATTGCAAGAGTGGTTTTCCAAAGTAATTGGCTGAGGCCAAAACCCAGGAAATTATTAAATTGAGCATGTTGGCTTTTTAGAGACAACGTCAGGTTGAGACGGTCTCTGGGTTGAGATTCACCTCGACCTATCACGCCCCCATTATCAATTGTGAGCTTCCTAAAAGCGTGGTATTTGGGCCCCCCCCAAAATAGCTGTGATCCTTGACTCTCATCTTATGCACCAAAAGAGGTACAGATGGATTGCAGAATTAAGAGTTTTAAAACTCAGACCATATAAAGAATAAAAGGAAACAGAAGTCAGTGTTTTTCAAAGGTCTGCATGAGGGCTTTCTAAGTCTCTCCATGCCATCCCTCTGTGGTTAAAGACCAGCACAGATGAAATTAAATATCAAACAACAAACCGGGAAAAGTATCCGCAACACTTACAAACAGAGTATGCTGGGTCTTTCTTTTATGAGAAAAACACGAGGACCTCAATGGTTAAACGAGGAAAAGGCCACAAGCAGAGACAGAAATGAACACAAGCAGAAAATCGGTGGCTAATGATCATTTGAAAAAAAAAAAAAAAATCTATCCACTTCAGGGGCGCCTGGGTGGCTCCGTCGGTTAAGCGTCCGACTTCAGCTCAGGTTGTGATCTCACCGTTCGTGGGTTCAAGCCCTGCCTTGGGCTCTGTGCGGACAGCTCAGAGCCTGCAGCCTGCTTCGGATTCTGTGTCTCCCTCCGTCTCTCTCTCTCAAAAATAAATCAACGTTAAAAAAATTAAAAAAAAAATCCATCCGCTTCACTAATAATCAAAGAGCTATACATCCAAGCAAGATGCAGTGTGTGACTGTCAAATCAGCAAAGATTAAATAGCAGTGAAACAGCCCAACGTGGACCAGTTTCTGTGCCTTTCGGGGAACATTTCATGTCTTGAGCATCTATGTGTCAGGCACCAAGTAGGGACCTCTGGATACCGGGAGCAGAAAGATGTGGTCCCTGCCCACAGGCTTCTGGCCTGGTGAGTCAATTTAATTTAACAAATACCTATCACATGCTAGAAAGGCACTTGACGAATGTCGACACTTTCACTGCTTCTCCCAAAAAACGTATGGAATAGCTACCACTATCATTCTCCTACTTTACTGACGGGAAAACTGAGGCACAGAGAGGCTAAGAAGGTCGCCTAGTCATACAGCTGTGGGCTGAGATGGGCGACCGGTGTAAGCAGTTTTGTTCCAGACCCTGCTCTCAACCACTGTGCTAAGCGGGCTCCAGACGGTGTGATGGTCCGACGGCAAACATGAAGAAACAAATCTGTGTCTTCACTCTATTTATTTTGCCATCTGAGAGCATGATAGGGCTTCTCCATTTGATCAATTTCCATCTTAGTGCTCAGTAATTTGGTTTAATCCCGTATGTTTCTCATTAAGGTTATTCCTGCATCCTTTATATTTTTGTTGTTCTTAGAAATGAGGTCTTTTTCCATAGTTCTGACTGGTTTGACTGTGTTAGAAAAATTGGCTCTTTAATATTTATGCTGTATCTGGCTACCTTGCTGGATTCTCATTGTAATTCCAGAGTTATTCCTAGTGATTCTCTTGACAATTTTCCCTCATTTCAATGGTTCCTTTTGTTTTTATTTCATTGAATTGCCTATGACTTTTTAAAAGAACATCAAATAATTGTGATGATCTTGATTTTTTGTATTCATTCGACTAATGACTTGTTTTGTTTCTGGGTTTTGTGGGAACGCTCCCCATGCATTGTCTTTGGCTGGGTAGATTTTCCCCACTCCCCAGTGAAAATCTGATTTTCTCTCATGGGGACTGAATTCTGGTATCAATATTACACTCATGCCACGTGGCCACCAGAACTTCCCCTAAGAGCTGTGGTAGAATAACACAACAATAGGAAGGGGAACAAAATTACCTCGAAAAAGGAGACCTGCAAAGAAGAATTAGGGCTTCCAGGAACGCACCCACTGAGGCCAAGGTCTGGTCCTATGCAAATAGTTCCACAGCATTGTTAACTTAGAGTCTTAAAAAAATTTTTTTTAATGTTTATTTTATTTTTGAGATAGAGAGAGACAGAGTATGAGCAGGGGAGGGGCAGAGAGAGAGGGAGACACAGAACCTGAAGCAGGCTCCAGGCTCTGAGCTGTCGGCACAGAGCCCGATGCAGGGTTTGAACCCATGAACGGTGAGATCGTGACCTGAGATGAAGTTGGACGCTTAACCAACGGAGCCACCCAGGCGCCCCAACTTAGATTCTTTTTTTTTTTTAATTTAATTTTATCTTTTTTCCAACTTAGAGTCTAAACTACTGGAGGGATGCTTCAAATTCCACTTGTTAATAAGCTTGGAACCACACTGTCCACAGAAATATCTTAAAATGTTTATTTCCTGAAAATAATGATCTCTGTAAGCTCTCTGATATAGGAGGAGAATGCCTGTAGGATACCTGCTGTGTCTCAGAAGTCAATTGAATTCTACAAAGGGCACCAATTATTATGAAAATAGCACATACCATGTCTTTCAATTTCAATAATAGATGCTTAAATTTTTTTTAACCGTCTGTTCGTTTTGGAATCATCACCCAGATGCAAGAAAAGACGTGACTTCACTGGGAATGTCACATTTCTTTGCAGGACGCCGAACATCGTAGACAACACGAATATTTGAAAATCTGTGACTCCATAAACTTGGCAATTGACGGCTGATTCGTCCCAAACTATCATCTCTCTTTATTAATTCAGCATGTCCCCAGAGAATTTGTTGCTCTTGCAAACTCAGCAGTTCCTAATGTTTAATAAAAGATTCGGTTTCCAAGAAATAGCTGAGCTGGTTAAAATGGAGTCAGCTTACCAGTCCTGATGCAACAGTTCCCAAATTCTCGCTAAAATATTTGTGAAAGAACAAAAATCCAATAAACTGAAATCAGACCAGAATCTCGAAGGAATTCACAACCGAGGGCCTGTGGTGCTGGATGAACAAACATAATAGGATGTCTCGTGTAAGTCCATTAAGCCTCCTCCTCTAGAGCACGAAAGGAAGGACAAACCTTTGCCATGTCCCTTAAGCCCTGAGAGCCAGAGACTGAACCAACAGAACAGCTGGCCAAACACCTCTGTTTTGGGCAATGTCTACCTTAGTCTCTTCTTCTATCCACACAGAGCCTGCAACCCCCAGAGGACACTCTGCTTCCCAGCAGAGGAGGACTGGCCAGCCTCCTGGGAGGAGACTTCTCACTGGCTGGGCACGTGTTCCAAAGAGGAGAACAGAAGGTGCCCGGGCTGAGGTTTTTCCTGTATCGTACCTTCCCATGTTTCGGAGATAAGAGCATGAGAAGACTCCATCTGAGTCCGTAAAACCTTCATGGATGAAGATTGGCCAAAACAAACCAAAACATAAACAAAACCATGGAAATTTGCAAACAGCTGTGGAATCAAATGCTTCCTCTAGACCTGGATATATCAGGGTGATTGTACCAGCACCCAAAGGTCCGTTGAGCAGAACCAAGGATTTGCCACATGGGTTGCCTGTTGGCAAACACTAACTCTGCATACGTGTCTTCCTGTTCAAGGGCAAAAAAAATCAGAAACAAAAATCCTACATCGAACCCGTACAAGGCGACTCTAACACGAGGTAAAGGGAACATAAGTGTGAGTATTCAGACTAAGTATGTATTTTTGACATGTATTGCCTCAAGGAAACAGTGGGATGGAAATCGACCATGTGCTCAGTGTCAACAGGCTGCAAAGAGGGGCTGGAGGAAGATGATCCATTCTGGGCCTCAGCGCTCTATGTAGTGTTCAAGTCCGATGTCCAGCAAACGGTAAAAACTAGTGTGGCACATGGAGAGGTGACACAATGTGAGCCAGAACCAGCAGAACAACTGAGAACGGGAACGGACCCGCAGGGACTTCAAGACAGAGGTTACAGACACAGACTGTAAAACAAGGGGGTTTACAATGTTCATGGTGAAAGAAACCAAGCGTCACAATTCTGGCAGTGGATTGAAAACTACAAGAAATAACCCAGATGCTGCAAATTTAAAAACGGGAAGAAAAAGAAAGAAAGAAAGAAAGAAAGAAAGAAAGAAAAGAAAGAAAGAAGAAAGAAGGAAAGAAAGAAAGAAGAAGGAAGGAAGGAAGGAAGGAAGGAAGGAAGGAAGGTAGGAAGGAAGGTAGGAAGGAAGGAAGAAAGAGTACTGAAAAACAGAATAACCCCAAATGAAGAACTCAGTGGATCGATTTAAGAGCCGATGAGACACAGCTGATGGAAGGATTGAAGACCTGAAACAAAGGTCAGAAGAAGTAATCCAGGATGAAACAGGTAGAGGCAGGAGAGTATAAGGAACCCACAAGAGACAGTGAGGAGATCTGAGAGAAAGTCCAAGGAAGATACATAAAAGGAAATCCACAACTGGTACTTGTCAACAGTAGAAATGCAAAAGGGAAAGACAAAGCAAACTCTCGAAAGCAGCCAGAGGAAAAAAATGAGATTATCCTCAAAGAAGCAACAGACTGACTGAGCGCTGACAAATAACCCTCAGAGCAATCATCAGCGGAGAGTAGTTTTCCCAGCACCCCCAGAGGCAAGAAGACGATGGAATATGGCGGCACAGTGGGGATGCGGAAGGGGCTATCTGACTAGAATTTTCTTCTAGAAAAAAGAGAAGACCAATTATAATTACTGAACTCTGTATAATCATGTACGTCTATTAAATGTAAGAGACTCAGATTCAATTGGATTAGTTAAATTCAGCAAAACCCAATGGCTTATCTGCAGCCCACGCTAACACAGGAGGGGAAAAAAATGCCGCTCACAACATACACACGTTTCCTCACTCCCTCTCCCGTCCAGGCCACCCCTCCCCTCACACATACTTTTCATAAAATGTCAAGGAATAATGCTAACAAGAAACGTAGGGGGCTTGGATGGAAAACATGAAAATCTCTACTGAAATTTATAAAGGGAAAACAAATATTTACTGAGCCATTCCCCATTTCTGAATGGCAAGGGCCTATATCTTAAAGGTGTCAGTCCTTAAAGTCAGGCAATAAACACCCCAATGATATTTATTTTGGAATTAGAAAGAACATTCTAAAGTTCATGTCAAAAATAAACATGGAAGAATAATGTGGGAGGACGGTACCTCCAAATACTAAAGCATATAAAATGGTTCAGAATAATTGACATGATACGGTAATGGCGACCTAAGCAACATATGAATCCATGGCACAGAATGTGTCTAGACAGAAAGACACAGTAGGTATTTGCTTCTCCAGGGGGGAAAAAAATCAAGGGAAATCCTCATCGTGTAAATGAAGGAAAGTTCTCGAAGGATTGAAGAATTTAATGTTGCTTACTAAATCAAATTATAAACCATAAAAATGAGAAGGATTGGTTAACTAAGCACTAGATGGGAAAAGGCCTTTTAATAATCCTAAGAGCTTTTCAAGAATCATGAAAGCAATACAAGAAAATAAAACATTTCTGGACTTGTCAACTTCAGATTTTTTTAAAACTCTGCCGTGTCAAAAACAAGAGAAACAAAACGAAAACACAAAGGGAAACTTACAAAACATTTTCAATGACTCTGACAGACAAACATTTAACGTCCCGAGTCCTGGAGTTTTATACATCAGTAAGTAAAACAGGTAAGGCCTCAGAAAAGACAGTGCGAATACCTCTGGTTACCTTTAAACACGGCAACTTTAAATGAGAAACTTGGAGAGAATTTTCACATTGGCAGAACTTTTACAAGCTAATCTAGAGGTGGACACTCTCTACCGCTGCTGGAGGCCGTGTACGTGGTGCAATCTCTCTGGCATGTTCTGTCGCTCGTTAATATAAACACTTTATGCTGTGGAGTCTGGCAGCAGGTAAGCATAACTTTCCATTTTCCAGGCTTTGGAAAGTGCTGCTCAGATGCAGACGATGTTATTTCCGGGGCCGGGAGCCAGCAGGCAGTGAGGGGGGAGAGCTCAGACGCCGATCCAGACTTGGAATGTGCGGGGAGCTGTTTAAGGGATTCAGAATTCAGGGGAGAATACAGGGCGTCGCTGGAGTTCCAAAGGCCAGGACGGCGGGCACGGGTGAAGGTCAAGTTAAGATCGGTGGGCATAAAGACTCAGTTACGCAACATGAATAAGCTCTACGGATGTCACCACACCGATGTCGACCATCCTGTTGCACACTTAACAATCTGTTAAGAGTGTAGACCTCGTGTTAAGTGTTCCTCGCACAGTTAAAAAAAAAAAAAAAAAAAAAAGACAGGAAAAGAACACTTGGTCCGGGGCCAGGAGAACAGCAGACAACAATGGCATGTTAAAGCAGTACGGAAGATCGATCCATTGACCCAACGAATACTACAGAGCAGGGGTTTCTAGACGGGGACCACGTAAATGCTGGCAGCGTGATGGTGACAAGACAGGTGCTGTCTGGCACCCAGGAGCTGACAGTGTCGTTAGTGGGGCATCCCTGGAAACAAGATAAAAAGCACTCGAATGGGCAGACAGGCAAAAGAATGCGAGGTTTCACGAGCATGCGTGATGTAATAAGCAGGCATCAAGACAGCGTTAGAGCGCAGGCCCTAATTTCAGAGTAAACCAGCAGGCAGGGAGGGGAGACCGGCCGCAGCCCCGGTGAGGGTTGCGTTGCTGGGGAGGCAAACAGGTAAAGTGTCTCTTTCTGCAGAAGGAGATGGCTGCGTGCGGTTTGGGGGCTTACAGCTCCGCCCCACGTCCTGCCTCTGTGCGGCCGGGCTGGGGAAGGGTCCTGGCCGGGTTCAGGCGACAGAGGTGGAGGGCCCACCTTTGCACCTGCCTCCACCCTGGGCCAGGTCGGGCTGACAGTGGAGAGGGGAGTGGTTCGTGTGCAAGCTTCCTCTGGCCTTTTCTGCTTAGGATAATTGAACATTTAAGTGATTGTTCCGCTTCATCAAGTACGGTCCAGGGAGGCACTGTGCAAATTGCTAAATCAATGTATTTTTAAACAGAAATGAGGTAAAAAAAAAAAAAAAAAACAACCCCCCAAAACCCCAACAACTTAATGAAGGCTTGATGTGTTTCGTGGCAAGGGTCTATAGGACACTGCATTTCCCTCCCCGTGAAGCCATTACCGTGCGTTCTTGTGTGACGAACCGGAATGACCAATTGGGGGGGCATTTGAATGACGGCATTCTGTTTGCTCGCTTGCAAATCGCTTGCAAAGGTCAGTGATTCTCCATGCATAAACTCTAAAGAACACCACGCAGGGCCTCAACCTCAGCAAATGATGGGGGGAAATAACTACCTGGTCTGGAGTCAGAAAAGGAGCCGGACTCCAATGTCAGCTCCTGTGGTGTGACCCTGTGGCAAATTACTTCACTTTGGGGCCTCAGTTTCCTGGTGGTTAGTGATAATACCAACTTTGCCAGGTCTCACCGAGCCTTAAGTGGGTCTCTCCTCGCTAACCTATCTCAAGCACTCGCAATCCGCCCGGTGCGATGTTTAGCCCTCCGTGAATTCTCAGACGTGAGTATCCCCGGCAGGTGGAAACAATCCCATTCCCATTTTAGAGCCCGTATCTGTAACGTGTGCAGCGGACAATACTTCTTCCACCGGTCCGTCAAACGACTCGTCATGCTCCTAGTTTGGATTCCAAGCGTTAGATGTGAGGATATTCCGTCCCAGAGATAAAACGCTAACAAGACGTGTGTGTGTGCGTGAGTGTGCACACACGTGCAGGGGAAGAAATGGCTGCTTGGAATCAGAAAGGTTTCCTACAGTAGATTGTTGTGGGTCTTGGGTCTAGGCTTTGAAATACGGTCCTAATTATTTTTACTCAGTTCTGTTATCCTTCAGACACATGGCTTTTCTTGGCTTCTCATTTCACATCTGCGGTTAACTCAGATTAAATCCTGTTTTCTCTCTCCCACTTACCGACCCCCTTTGCCCCAACCCCCCCCCCCAACCTCCACCCAAAAGCCATCTCATTTGGGGCCCCGGTCTCCCACAGATTGGAGCTTCGGCGTTGCAGACCTGGAGTTTTCTCCTAGACTTACATCATACAATCTCTTTAAAAAAATCACGTTGTTTTTACTTTGGACTTATCTTCCTTCCAATTTAGAGCCAATCACAGAGCACAGAGTTTGGTCAAGAGCAGCTACTTTCGATGCCAAATGGGAGACAGAACATAAATCAAAAAGTTAACATCGAGAGGTTTCTGAGGCTCCTGGAGAAGGGCCAAGCTTAAAAGTGACCTAGGGAGTTTGGCCGGGAATGGAAAACAAGAATTACTTTGCTTAATTGTCAAAGTTCTCAGTTTTAGGGGAAAAGCAGATGTGTTAAAAGAACACTGGAAAATGTACTGAAAAATAAATATAATGATGCATACCTCGGCTGCACTTTACTCAAAACCCTCTCCCTCGTGCCTGGCTTGCCACCTTGACCGCATCCTCAAGAAGTGGGAATAGGTAAGCGGCAGAAATGTCTTCCTCATTCTTCACTCTGAAAGGGAAGCCAGCTCGGGGCTCCTCCCATGGTCAGCCTGCTTGAGGTCAAGACTGCTGGGGCCGACCAGGACAAGCCACCTGTCTCCGTCCCTACCCCACCTCCCAGTGAATGACCTGAGTCTTCTGATTGAAGGTAAATCGGGGGGTTGTAACTAAATATACAAAAAGTGGATGTAGTCACCGGGAAACTCTGATTAGCCGCTTGGTTGTAATTCACTAATGCAATAATTCATTATTCATTAATTCAGCCAACCCACTAATTCCTTGTTCATTAACTCAATTAATTCCTGTAGCTATCTCTATCTCCTTTTGGGAAGCCAGCCACTTCCAGCTGTGTATGTCTATGTTCCTTTGTGTTTCACTTCTGCACGCATAATCTCATGACGCCTCTACGATATTTGATTTCGAGTTTCCCACTGCATCGTACCAGCTTTTGGTGCAGACAGAACTTCCCTGACATCAAATCACGTGTGTAGGGATCGGCGTATGTCTCTTACACAAAGTCACCGTCGATTCCTCCTTTGTACAAACACCCCCTGGGTAAAAAGAATAAATAAATATGACCAAGCTGGCTGCTACTGGAGGCATTTTGCGCCTGACATCCTAGGTACCTTAGCTTTCTATCCAGTAATAATCCTCTAAACCTGGGCATGTCGGATTGACAGAGTGGAATTAGGCAGAGGCACGTCTGAACAGGACTGGGATAAACTGAGAGGCTACCCCATGTTTTTGGCCATAATTACGGTGCTTTAAGTTGCACGCCGGATGTCTCGCCAGGTTATGTGGTGGGATAGTTAACATCTCTGTGTTCCCTTGAAAATATGAACCCTCTGCAGGGCATTTTGTAAGTGGGTGCACTTGTTAGACGAGTCTAGGATATGCTGTTGTAACCGACCCCAAAGGCTCTGCTGATGACCGTCCCTCAGAGACCCAGGTGACCGAGGTTCCTTTAGATTCTGATGCTGCCGTGGGGACACGAGGCCCACGGCTGTGCCACGGTGAAGGAAGGGGAGAACGGGCAGACTCACATACCGGCTCTTAAATGTTTCCAGTCTGCCAGTGCCCCATACCACTGCTGCTCATTTCATAATTTAATCGAGCCGCATGTTTATGTCGAAATTTCGGGTGATGGGAAAGGTATCCGTCCTCTGTGCTGGAACTTCAGGAGGTCGGGAAATATTGGTGAACACTAGCAGCAGGCAGGACACGTGTGGGTTCTGGCTGTTCGGCGTCCACACGTCACCGGGCAGGTAACTCAAGCCGGGCCAAAGGGACCCTCTCTCCAGGGTCTCTGATCCGCCGAGTGCTTGCGCGGGACAATCCCAAACAACGCTTATTTATCCTGCAACGCCAATGAACCAGCTGGAGATCAAAGTCTCTCCAGGGACCTTCACTCTTGCGTGGAGATACCAAAGAGCAGAAAAAAGCACTCATTCATTCTAGCAGCCTCACCGTCCAGCCCCCCGCTACCCCTTGTTGTTCAGCCTGTTTCTTTACCATTCCTATGAACTTTGAGGGCAACCAACACTCTCCTGATGTGTTCCTTTTCTGCTTAGTAAGAGTCGGTTTTTGTTACTTGCGCCTAAAATGTTCCCCAACAGGAAACAAAACCCTTAAACGAAATGTCCAGGTGACGTGATCCGCCGGGTCCTGTAAGATTTATCTACAGGTATGTGCCGGAAGGGGCAGAGGGGGGAGAACACCTGGTTCGAAGCCACGGAAATCACCCTGCTCCTTTCTTTGCCGTGTGAACTTGAGCAGACCCAGAAGCTCGTCTGTCAAATGAAGGTCTGGGACAAGTTTATCTTCCAAGTCCTTTCTGGCTCCGGTGGACCGCGACTGTGTCATTCTGGGACCCGCTGAAATGAGCCCACACCCTGTATTTTGGTCCCTGATTGAAACCAAAAACAGGCACCACACTTTGATAAATAACCTGTCAACTCTACGCTTTCATTTGGAATCACATTAGCCTAGGAAACCACGGGTTGCTTGTATGTTACATTTCAAATGCACAGAGATCCTGGCATCCATCTGAGGACCTGCCATCCACCTGGGGGCTCTGCCTTGGCAGTAAGGGTGGAATCCAATCCAAGCGATCATGCTTGTTACTCATCTGATTCCTATTTATCGAGGACTACGTCCTTTCATTATTTGAGATCGGTCGGGTTCCTTCATGTGTGTCTGCTTAGTACCCAGGAGGCAGAAGAACCAGGCATTTCCAGAATATTGTGATATATTAATGTCAATAAAAGTAATGACTGCAAGACCCTCAGCTCTCTGTCTCTAATTAGAGGAACGCTAGGAGCTGGGCAGAGAGAAAAATCCCGAGTATTTCTCAGCAGGCTGGTGCGCGGAAGAAAAACGAGATGACTTTCCCTGTGAATAAGATTCACCTCTGATTAAAATTCTGCCTGGGCAAAAAAAAAAAAAAAAAAAAAAATCTGCCTAGAATTAAAAAGGTGATGTACTGAGATATGAATGACTCACTTAATCAGAAGGGCCTCTCTGTACACATTATTCTCCCTGCCTTTAGCTAAAGTTGACTCTCTTGCACTCTTAACGTTAGAAAAAAGGGGTTTTTCAGGATACCCTGCCCTGGCCAAGTGAGGACAGAGACCAGGAGGCAACAGCGACATTCTGAGACACAGGAAGGGGCTTCACTGAATCAAAGAAGACCATGGTCAAGGGAACCTCGGGGGGCTTTCCATATGCTGTGGTTAGAGGGCAACCTTTGGTTGTGGATTTTGTTTTTCCTCTCTGCGAGCTACTTGACCGCAAAGGGCTTAGTCTAAGATCTGGGTCTCTTTGCCCCAGGAATGAAAAAGTGGTCATTTTAAAGGGGATTTCAGTGCATGTTAATCTCCCGGTTGAGGTGAGAAGAGGGAGAGAAAGAAAGAAAAGACTCGAGTAGCTGAGCAGAAGAGAGATTGGTTGCTCAGACATTCCAGAAGGTTCCAACAAGCCAGGGCCCCTTCCTGTGAAGTCCGAGGCTTTCTGCTGGAAAGCCAAAGGTGCCCAGCAAACGCCCCTGGTAACCAGTCTCAGCCGAGGACAGCAGACAGCGCGCTCTGTCCAGCCAAAGCGCTCGGCAATTTGAGAGTCTGCTCCTTCTCCAGACTGTCCAGTGTTTCAAATGCAGTTTGTCTTTTTACCACAGTTGCAACCTCTCCACTTGCAGCCACTTAAAAGCAGAGGAACCGGCCACGCAAAATAGGGCGTGCGCTTGCGGCCGAGGTCGGAAATGCGGCTTGACAACGTTTCCGTCTTTCGTGCAAGGTAGGGGATTTTTTTTTAATGAGTTCCTTCTCCCCAGTTCTGGCTATTTCTCAGCTAGGACTCACCCAGCAGATTAACTGAGTTTCTGCTGACCTTGGCAGGAGAGAGCAAACCCGAGAATTTGGCAGAACGGAAGCTATGCCCGCGCAACCTGAGAAACCACACGTCCGACTCACGGGTCGGCGGGTTTGGGGTGCGGATTATCCTCTGGATCTCGGGAATCCGGGGGTCCAGGGATCCCGTTAGGGCCTGAACTGTGGAGCTGGCAGCTCTGTGTTGTGTCTTCCAGTGTCGGGTTTCAGGACACCACCTTGTAAAAACAATTGGCACACGAGATTCTCATGGGCTCGGCGGTTTGAGCTCAGGCTGGCCCGAGGGGCTGAGCCAGTGCTGCGACTGAGGCAGAATTCCTCGGGGCGAAGGCTTGGGGTGCTGAGCGGGGGGCGAGCCAGCACCTAGAAAGTGGAGGCCGGGAGCGGCATCCAGCACAAACATCTGCAGATGAACCGAGGGATACTTCCCATTGCGAGCTGATGCGGAGGCCAGATGTGCGCACTCCCCGGGGCCACCTCATCCCCTGTGGCTGCTGCTGACAGCTGCCCGCCAGGAAAAGGCAGAGGGCGAAGGGTGAGATGGAAAGAGCTGTGGGAAGTTCGCCAGGCCCCGCCTGGAGGCTGGCCTCCATGGGCTCCGAATATTCCAGCAGTAAGTCACTTGACCGTGCGCGTCAGGGGAGCCCTTGCTGCTTTGCTAGGCGCAGCCCGACAGCCGCCCGTAGGAGGGCGCCTCCCAGCTTCTGCAAGTTGCTCTAGCAGGGAATCATTCGGAAGGTTGGAGGGTCCGTGACCCCCTGGGGACAACGTGTCGGCCTGGGGAGGTAAATGGTCTCCACTGCGCAGGGACTAGTTACAGAAGTCGGGCGCTGGCTTCCGCCTCTTCCGAGAGAGGAGGATGGCAGCGGCAGATGAGTTGCAGATGCTAAGTTGCAAATACCATCAACGCACGCTGCCCAGCAGGTCCTCATCGCAAGAGGGGGCGCGTCAGGCATCTCTGTCTCTGGTGACAGGTGACAGAACGGGAGAGCGGAGGGGAGGGGCCTGGTCCAAGGCCACGCTGGAATTCTTTAATCTGCTACACGGCTTCTCTAAAACTAAAGTTCATAAAAGGCCTCCGACTCTTACCGATGGATAATATGCTCGACACGCAGGGCGTGTATGCGATCGCTTCTGGGTGCTGTTTAAGGCAAAATCATCGAGGGATGAGGGCCTCCGCAGGAAAACCTTGGAGAAAGCCCGTTTCCTCCTCTTTATAACCTCCATTCTCATTACAGGCCTCAATCTCCCCCTCTGCGAGGTTCGAGCTCCTCAGGGCAAGAGATCGAGCAGAGATGAACTCTGTCCAGCACCTTCTACTTCCTTCCTTCAGGACGAGACAAGAAACGAGCCATCTCAATAGCACGGCCTTTTGAAGACAGGTGAACCAATTAGGTTTCTGACAGTTTCTATCTCCCTTTCCACTTCTTCCTCTCAAAATAATCACATCAGGCTTTGAAACCAAATGTCTAGGCACAGGGACACAGCCTGGCGGATGTCAAGTGGCTACGGAAAAAGTATCGATAAGAAACGCCCACCTGACCAAGGGGAGGAGCAGGGCCCCGAGGCCAAGATACTATCTTTAGGAGCCGGTGCTTGAGATTTCCAGGGATGCGGCCATGTCCAGTCCCCTCCTCCCGACCCCCCAAAACAGGGGACATCGTTGTCACCACATGTGCCCAGTAGCTAAAAAGACGTGACCTGAGCTCTCCCAGTTCCGGGGATGAACGAAAGCAACAGTGCCATAGCACCCCTCCGCCTCGTCCGGTCCCTCCACCCCCCCCCACCCTCGGCCCAGCAGACCTCAACATTGTCTCCGTGGTGAACTTCCCTGGAAATCAGTGCTGAGGAAGGGCTATTTTCGTAACACGGGGGTATGACACCTGAGTGAAGGTAGGAGGTGGATTTTCAGAGCCCAAAGGCCTCGCGCTCGTTAACGGTGCACGGGGCAGCGGTCTAAGAGAGAGAATCTTGCCAGGGAGTCAGGGACAGAAGGTCCCATTTCCCACCAGGACAAAGGGCACAAACCTCGCAGAGAAGGCAAATACCAACACATGCGCTGTAAAGAAAATGGACTTCACAGCCTCCAAGAGAGACCTGAGCTCGCTCAGAAAGCACTTCCCAGAGAGAGTCCAGGCAGCCCAAGCGCCGGAATGGTCTCATGACCCAACCATGCGCTTGGGATTGGGATGGACTGCTGGGAACTTTAAGTGCCCCCGGGACCTGAAGATCCGGATTTAGGAGCAATGCATTTAGGGTTGATGACATACAGCTGCAAAATAATACTCTCTGGTTCCTCATTTTGATCCAGATTCCTCACCTACATACAGTGTGGGTAGTAATCTCTGACTTACCTAGAAGATAGCGTAAGGATCAAGCTAAACAGTGCACAGACAAGTATTTTGCAACACGTACAAATACATGCTTTCGCCGCCACGTTGCTGCCTGGGTGAATTATTTTTACGAAGACCTGGGAAAAGTGGCTCTTGTCATCTTTGTCCAACGGACGACTCTCGAAGACTGTCCACCTGTGAGGCAGGTGACTAGTCATCTGTTCCCTTCGAAGCGATGTATCGATAGCAAAGGACTTGTCAAGACTGAGCTGATGCAAGACTGAAACTGAGCAAATACGTAACAGCTCGGAGCCTCGAGTTTCCACATCTGTCAAATGGTACCAATAACTCAGCCCTCTCAGGTTTCCAGAGATTAAAGGAGGTTGTGTCTGTCAACAGCTTTCTCGCGAGGAGAACTTGAGGCATGTCAAGGCTCTTGTTCCTTTGTTTGTTTTGCATTCGAGCACTGGAATTAAAAAACCTGAAAGAATAGAGAGTTCGCCTCGAAGAAGGTGTGGGGGCCAAAGATCTCCCCAGGCAGAAAATGCATGTCCCCCAAAGGGAGAAGGCAGGCCTGATCCAGCTTTGGTCAGGGACCCTGGCTGAGACTCACCATGGAAGAGTCATTCTTGGGGTCCCCCTGATTCTCAGTCCAGACCCTGGCCCCTTGGAATGCCGTCCATCTCCTAAGGCCAAGTCCTCCCTCCTTTGTGAGATAGTCTCAGGCCTCCTCGCTTGCAATCTCCATGGTTTGCCCAGTGCTCCCACCTTTTTTTTTTGGTTTCACTATAAAATGTACTTGAGAGTTTGCCATAGTTTATTTTGTGTGTGCTTCTTGGATTCATCTTGATTGATCTATGAGATTTTGGAGAACAAGAAATATGTAGTTTCATCTTTGTATCCCTATACTGCCCTGTAATAATATGGGTTTTTTTTTTTTGTGGTTTTTAAAAAAATGCTTAATGTTTATTTTCGAGAGGGAGGGAGGGAGAGAGAATGAGCGGGGAAGGGGCAGAGAGAGGGAGACACTGGATCTGAGGCAGGCTCCGGGCTCTGAGCTGTCAGCACTCGACAACTTGAACCCACGGACCATGAGATCATGACCTGAGCTGAAGTCGGACGCTTAACCGACTAAGCCACCCAGGCGCCCCATGATATCTGCTTTTTGAATAAAATATATTTCCAGCTCTTACCTCACCATCCATCAGAGCCAATCCTATAAATAAGCAACGAGAGCTGTCGTGGCCATCATCACCTAAGCCTTGGATGCTGCAGCACTTAACAGACCTCTTGTCTTCAAACTGGCCTCCCGGGTTCATCTTCTTCAAATGCCGTTTTAAGATACCATATTCAAATTTCCCATTCAAATTCTTTGCAAGGTGCAAACTTGAAAGCCCTGAAGGTAAGGGTCTCCAGCTTACCTCCAATCCAATCCAGCTTTTTAAACTCATTGAACCCATGCATTCCCAAACCAGTAAGGCTGACTCATTCACTTATTCATTGATTTTTTTTTTATTCATTCCTTCAAGTAGGGTTGAGTGCCGATTATATGCCAGCCATTGTGTTAGGTGATAGGGATCTTTATACAAAGATATCATCCCTGATCTCAATGCCGTAGCCATCTGGTGGGCTGGCAGAAAGTAAAGGGCCTATTACAATTCTAAGTGATAAGACATACTGGGGTACAGATGAGCCAATACCCAAATTGGTCTGAGGGAATCAGCCAAGGGTTGGCAGAAAAGAGACCAGATTAGAGTGGTTTCCCAGAAAGACCCCACGCACTGGGTAAAGAGAGGCCATTTGAGACAGAGAGAAAAGAATACGCAGAAAAATTAAGGACGTCATGAGAATATGGTATAAACTCACGTGTGGCTCCGGACGACCCAGCTGGGAGCTAAACTCAAACACAAGGGGGATCTCCAAGGTTTGTGATGTGGTATTTATTACCTATGTCAGTATTTCTCAACTTGTGTTCTGGAACCAGGTTCTGAGATACATCAGGCAGATTACTAAGGCCAGAAACATTTTTAAAGGGTTCTGCGGTCAAAAAAAGTTTGCAAAGTAAATACGTGCTTTCCCACTCCCCCCCCCACCCACTTGGAAAGTTACAATGTTCATAAGCGTATTGAAGGTTCTGCTAAGCCTTGCAATAAAACAAGATATTTAAAGGGTCCGAAACTTATTTATCCAAAGAAAATGACACCACCATATGTCTCCTGCAGGATGGAATCCAAGGACCGACAGGTTTGGAAGTGCCGGTCTATACGCTACCACACGCATTAGGCACATCTGTCCTGGCCCGTAAATTGAAGGCATGAACTTCAGATACAAACACAAACAGATTTGAATCCTGTTTCCAACACTTCCTTCCTGTCTGAACTTGGACAAAGGCCCATCTTTGATGGACCTTTTACTCACCTATAAAATGGGCATAAAATATGCTTTCTCCACGGGGTGGTTTCACTGAGACCTTCCGCCTGACCCATAATATGTGCTTAAAGAATTTCCTTTCATTTATTATTGGTTAACAGTTACGAATCTAATCTATCAGCCCAAATAACTGTAAGAACCTTATGAGGAATATAGCTTTGCTCATCGAATTTCCAGCATTCTGGCAAAGCTTCTCCACAATGTCTCTTAAAAGAGTCTCGTTTAATGATACTCAAAACTGAGCACAAAAGGATTCTCTGAAATACTGCAATTAGAAAAACTGCGATAGAAAGAAGAAAAAGCAAAACCCAATACACACATCATTAGGAATGTACTGATTTTCTTAAGTGAGGTATTCTAATGTTCACAGTGACTCCCTACCCTCTAGCGACTGAAAACTAAGTTATGTATATACTCAATGGAATAATACTTGGCGATCAAAAAGAATGAAATCCTGCCCCTTGCCAACAACATGGACGGAACTGGAGTGTATTTTGCTAAGTGAAATAAGTCGGTCCGAGAAAGACAAATATGATTTCATTTATGTGGAATTTAAGAAACACAACAGATGAACATAGGGGAAGGGAGGGAAAAATAAGATAAAAACAGAGAGGGAGGCAAACCATAAGAGACCCTTACCTAAAGAGAGTGAACTGAGGGTTGCTGGGGGGGGGGGTGTCGGTGGGGGGATGGGCTAAGTGGGCGAGGGGCATTAAGGAGGGCGCTTGTTGGGACGGGTGCTGGATGTCCTATGGAAGCGATGAATCACTGGGTTCTCCTGAAACCAACACGACATTGTATGTGAACTAACTTGAATTTAAATAAATCAGTTAAAAATAAAAATATAGAAAAACAAACCACATAAAATACGGTCCTAAAAAGAGAAATATTTGCCATGTGAAGATGAAGATTATAGCCGATCAGAGTTGGTAGGAATTTTAATACACAGGTTTTTAAAAAAGCAGACGAAGAAAGGCTCTTCCGTGTGTGGCCTGGGACACATGCTCTGTCCTTGGCCTTGAAAACCCTTTGCTTTGGCCCCGTGGAAACTCTCACACATCCTTGAAGACTCAGCCCAAGCATCACTTCCTTCATTAAGTCATCCTTGATTCCCCAGCTTGGGTTAGGTAACACCCCCCGGGCTCCTGCCATATCCGTGGACAGTTCCATTAGGCAACATCCACTGCATTCTTACCACGTGGTTACTATGGCCACAGCACTGGAGACGTAATTGATGGCCAAATAGAGGCGGTCCTGCCCTCAGAGCTTATGGTCTGATAGGACAGCAGACACCTTTTAGATAAACAGACAAAAAAGGTATTGCAAACTGAGCAAGTGCTGTGAGGCAATAGAGGAGACCTAATAGAGAATCAAGGGGGTTCTGTTTTACTTGTTTACCTTGCGGTCTCCTCCACTGGCTGTGAAATATTTGAGTGCAACCCTGTGCACATCTGTGCCACTTGGCACGGTATTGTGGCACAGTGCATTGAACTTGGCATGCATGACCTCTTGAATGAACGAATGAGCGAATGAATCAATGAATTCAATGAGTTAAAACCGAGACACATAGGGTTTGCCTAAGCTGACAACTAATTAGTTACCATTTTGACTACTACCGTTGTTTAAAGGGGGAGAATACTTGTAAACATATACATATATACATGTATATTTTTAAATGTTCATTTATTTATTTTTGAGAGAGCGAGAGAGGGTGAACAGGGGAGGGGGAGAGAGAGAGAGAGAGAGAGAGAGAGAGAGAGAGAGAATCCCAAGCAGGCTCCGCACTGTCAGTGCAGAAAACAACTTCTGCCATTCGATTTCCAGTCCCAGGCAATGGGTAATTGTTTGGAGCCCTTTCTTGACTCCTGGCCCAGCTCTGGCTGCTGTTTGCCGCGAATAAACGAGTGAGTAGCCGCACAGTGGGCTTCATGCGGCGCGACGCAGAGAAGACGCTCTCTACGCACATCTGTTCTCTAGGACCGAAAGAGCCCATAGCCAACCTCAGAGCAATTACTACTGTGTTCTGTTGATATTTGGTTTTATTTGGCTCCTTGGCTCTCCCGGGCCCTGTAGAATCGCAAACATCATCAATGGCTTCCAACTAGAGCTGGCTGGAAGGAAGAATACGTTTTATTTGGAGAATGGTGGCTCCCCACGCACTTGTGATAAAAGAGGAAGGAGACGTGTGGATTTGTCCAATAACCTCAACGGTGTGTCGTGCAAGCGGGGTCCGGACAGAAGACTCACTCCATGATTCCAAATCCTTCATGAAAACGATTCCATCGGCAGCCCACACATGCCTGCCTTCCTTGTGATTCTGTGGGGCAGACAGTGAGATTACCTAATTTAAATAAAGAGCTAGCTCATTGCTGGTTTTTTCTTTCTTTCTTTCTTTCTTTCTTTCTTTCTTTCTTCCTCTTTCTTTCTTCCTTCCTTCCTTCCTTCCTTCCTTCCTTCCTTCCTTTTTCTTTCTTTCTTTCTTTCTTTCTTTCTTGCTTGCTTGCTTTCTTTCTTTCCGGGTGCCAAGAAGATTTAGAGCAGTGACCCGGCTCAGGGATAATATTCTCATAGAATTCTCAGATTCAGTGAAAAATTAGGAAGTGCACATAAGGACGTTCACATCCCTCCTGGAGAGAGCCCGATGGAGAGGTACACACATTTTTTAGAGCATCACAAAAGATAACACCGCTCCCTCCCCCAACAGCGCTTGATTTTTAAAAGTCACCAATGTCAGCACTGCCTTTAATGAGTCTGTAACCAGAAGTTTGCACCCGAAGACCAGGATTTCAGGGTTTTCTTTTTCTACAGCAGCTGACAGAACTCACCCCTCACCTCAGAACCTGGCTTTTCAGGTACAGACTACATTTTTTTTTTTTTGGTGGAAGACATGACGTGACATGATTTCCAAAACTTGAATACAATATTTAACACGTACACAAGAATGTGTGTATGTTCTGTGTGGTTTTTTTTTTTTTTTTTTGCAAAGCTATGAAGCATAATGGACCAAACACCTGGGTACAAACACCCATGAAGCCATTATCTGTTACCAGCTCAAGAACCAGGATACCACCAACGTGCGTGAATTTCTAGAGTCTCTGTGGCCCCATCTACTGCGCATTATCTCCGATAAATCCGTATGTTTCTAATTCCTTGCCCTTAAATAGCTCTACCTTACTTTGTTTTTCCTCTCCATACTGTTTCTGTTTTATTCTGTCTGCCTTCTGATTTCTCTTTACTTTAGATTGTCAGCAACTTGACTGTGGGATTTACCTTCACATAATACAATGATACACTCAACCCGAAAACAGTATCCTTTCAACTGCTCCCTCGTATCGTTTCTTCCACTGCCGTCATACGTTTAACTTCACATGTGCTACAAACACACCACCTTAGGACTATTTTTGCTTTAAAGGGTCAATTTTTAAAAAGGGATTAAAAAAATGTAATTCATATCGTCCTGCACGTCAGGGCAGAAATCTTCATTTCTTTATGTAAACCCACGTTTCTCTCGCCATCTTGTTTGTTCTGCTTTGGGACTGTCCTTTGCCATTTTTTACAGCACAAGTCTGCTGGCAATAAATTCTCAAGGCCCTTTTCGTCTGGAAAAGCCATTATTTTGCCTTTGATTTCAGAAACTATTTTCACAGGGCATAGAATTCTGGATTGACAGAATCTTTTCTGTCATTTTAAAGATGTCACTTCTTGTTTCCGATCTACATAGCTTCTACTAAGGGGCCTATCGTGACGCTTATCTTTTTTAAAATCATTTTTAAGTATTAATTAATTTAATTTTAATTCCAGTGCAGTTAACATTCAGTGCCATATTAGTTTCAGGTGTACAATACAGTGATTCATCAATCCCAAACATCACCCTGTGCTCATCACAAGTCCACTCCTTAATCCCCATCACCTATTTCAGCCGTTCCCACCCCCTCCGGTAACCATGTTTTTCCTACAGTTAAGAGTCTGTGTTTGGGTTTGCCTCTACCTTTTTTTCCCTTTGTTTGTTTCTTGTTTCTCCAATTCCACATGTGTGAAATCATATGGTTATTTGTCTTTCTCTGACTGGCTTATTTCATTTAACATTATACTTTCTAGATCCATCCAGATCTATTAGTTCTAGATCCATCCAGATCTGGTAGTTCTATTTTTAATTTTTTGAGGAACCTCCATACTGTCTTCCACAGTGGCTGCACCAGTTTCCATGCCCTCCAACAGTGCACGAGGGTTTCCTTTTCTCCACATCCTCACCAACATTTGTTATTTCCTGTGGTTTTGATGTTAGCCATTGTGACAAGTATGAGTTGGTACCTCATCGTGGGTTTGATCTGCATTTCCCTGATGATGAGTGATGTGGAGCATGTTTTCATGAGTCTGTTGGCCATCTGGATGTCTTCTTTGGAGAAATATCTGTTCATGTCTTCTGCTCAGTTTTTAATCGGATCACCTGGGGTTTTCTGGTGTTGAGTTGTACAAGTTCTTTATTTATTTTGGATACTAACCTATCAAATACGTCATCTGCAAATATCTTGTCCCATTCACATTAGGTGTGCATGTGTATGTACGGGTGTTATTCTATGTGTCTTTTTCCTGCTTGGGGTTCAGGTCAGCTATCTACCCCTGCGTCTCAGCTCTGAAAGCACCTTCCCAAGTTCTCTGTGATAAACAATGGAATTGCTTTGAGCGTGTCTGTTTCGAAGTGAACACAATGGAGGTCCATGGAGCAGGGCCCGTGGGTATGTGCAAACCTATATTCTCAGGCTGGTTCACACTCACAATCTGGAAATTTGTTAGAAATTTTGGCCGAATTCTTTCCCACTAATCTGGCGCTGGGCCTCTCTCCCTCCGTGACCCCCTAGCGGTGACTCAGTGCTGTGTCCCATCTGTCCCTGGAGGTGTCTGTCTTTCCATACGCTTCGGGCTACGTGGTTGCTCTGGGGCGGGCTTCAACTCTCTGATGGATTCGAGAAGATTTGTAATTTTTGTAGTTACCCCAGATTTTTCTGGTTATTGCAATGAGAGTGAAGCTCTTTCCTGTTTCCCATATCCTAGGCAGACGAGAAGTTCAACTATAATGCAAAATTTTTATTCTCTCCCCTTAATCTTCTTGTTAGGTCTTAGGTAAATCCTCTGAAACTTTTTTTTTTTTAAGGTTTATTTATTTTTGAAGGAGAGAGAGAGAGACAGAGTGTGAGTGGGGGAGGGGGAAGAGGGAGACACAGAATCCGAAGCAGCCTCCAGGCTTGAGCTGTCAGCACAGAGCCCGACGCAGGGCTCGAACCCATGAACCGTGAGATCATGACCTGAGCTGAAGTCAGATGCTTAACCGACTAAGCCACCCAGGCACCCCAGGCCCCTGAATCTTTACTAATTTTTGTAAACTATTAATAATTTAGAGAAGTGTGTTAAAATTTCCTCCTATAATTGGCCAATTACTGTTCATATTTTATCAATATTTTGCTTTATATATTTTGATATACAATAATATGTCACATACCACTTATGATAATAGGTACACAGAATTTTAAAAAATTCTCTCCTGTTGGTTAGTTAAATAGTTTATGACCAAATACTGTCTCTCTTTGTGCTAATAGTGCTTTTTTCTCTTAAAATCTAATTTATCTGTTTTTTTATTAATATAGTCACCCCATGTTTCTTCTGGTTATTCTTTGCATGTTACTTTTTTCTATCCTCTTATTTTCAGTCTTTGTTCAAATATTTTGGATGTGTCCCTTAAGTAGCATTTGGCTGATCTGTTTAAGAAAAAAACAACCTGATAGGGTGCCTGGGTGGCTCAGTCGGTTGGGCGTCCGACTTGGGCTCAGGTCACGCTCTCGTGGTTTGTGGGTTCGAGCCCCACATCAGGCTCTGTGCTGACAGCTCGGAGCCTGGAGCCTGCTTCAGATTCTGTGTCTCCCTCTCTCTCTGGCCCTTCCCCCCCCCCCCAAAGATAAACAAACATTAAAACAAAAACAAAAAAAAAGAAAAGAAAAAAACAACCTGATATGCTTTTTGTCCACAATAATTATTGAAGGTTTTAGAACTGGCTAGTTGCAATGTCATTAATATTTCTGCCACTGAATACAGGTCAGAAATTCAGACCTAGAAGTCCACACTGAATTGTGTTATTACCTAGAACTTCTCCACCTCTGAAATTGTTAATTGAAATAGTTCTCGGACTTCATTTTCTAATGAATGCTCTTCTGTGCTTCTCCCAATATATTGTCCTTTTGGTAACATCGATACCCTTAGTCTCTTGGTTTTAAGTTCCGTCTGGCTTGATCACTCCCAGGCGAGATGGCTATAGTGCCCTCCCTCTTCTCTTTACCCCCAATCATGCCACCTGTCGTTGTCATGCATCCTCCATACTGTTGCCAGAGTGACCTAAGGTTCGAATATGATCGGGTCACACTGCCTTGCTTGCGATGCATCAATAAAATTGAGATCACACTGATGAGCATACGGTGCCCTGTGCTACCTACACACTACCTATGTCTCTATTCTGGCTGTTTCTCTGCTGCATCATTTTTCCCCCCATCAGAAACCTCCCGTAGTTCCATGGACTCACTGTGTTTTTTGAAACAGCTTTACTGAGATATCATTCCAGCTCACATATTTAAAACATAACCACTCAATGATTTCAGTATATTCACGAGGTTGTGCAACCCTCATGATTGTTTCTACAATTTTAGATTATACGCCAGCACTCGTTATCATTTATGTGTCTAAATTTGTCATTACAGCCATCCTAGCGTGCACAGAGAAGTATCTCATCGTGGTTTTGATGTGCATTTCCCTAATGGCACGACATTGAGCGTTTTTTTCACGCCGTCATTGGCTGTTTGTATGTTTCCTTGGGGAACTGTCTTTTCAGATACTTTGCCCCATTTCTTTCGTTGGGTTGTCTGTCTTGTTATTCTTGGGTTGCAAGTGTTCTTTACATATTCTAGTTACAAGTCTTTTATCAGCTACAGGACTTAGGACTATATCATTTCCTCGTGTCGTTTGCCTCTTCACCTGAAGTCTGGGTTGTGTCATCTTACAATTTTGTAAATGAGGCTTTAAATTTTAAGGAAGTCCAATTTATTTTATCTTTTGTCCCTTGTGCTGTTGGTGTCGCATCCAAGAAGGCTTCACCTAACCCCAAATTATGAAGATTCACTCCTTAATTTTCTTCTAACAGTTTTATAGTTTTGGCTCTTATATTTAGGTTGATGATCCATTTTGAGATCATTGCCATGTCTGGTATGATGAAGGAGTCCAGCTGCACTCTTGTGCACATCCCGTTGTCCCGACTCCTCACATTCTGGTGCTTCTCACATGCTGCTTCCTATGCTCTTAAACTCCTTCCTTTCCCCTCTCCATTTTTAAAATTCTTACTTGCATTCCAGATGAAGCAGAACCTAAGCCAAAGTCTTCTCCGACTTCCTGGTCTAATTTAGATGTCCTTTTTTGGTGCTTCTATGACATCGTGCATTCTTTTTTTTTTTTTAATTTTTGTAATGTTTATTTATTTTTGAGAGAGACAGAGAGACAGAGCCGGAGCGGGGGAGAGGCAGAGAGAGAGGGAGACACAGAATCTGAAGCAGGCTCCGGGCTCTGAGCTGTCGGCACAGAGCCCAATGTGGGGCTCGAACTCGTGAACCACAAGATCACGACCTGAGCCGGAGTCGGACGCTTAACTGACTGGGCCACCCAGGCACCCCAACATCATACATTCTTTTTAGATCAAGGGTCTGTGACCTTTTTTTTATGGGGGGTGGGTAAAGGGCCAGACAGTAAATATTTTAAGCTTTATATGCAGAGGCAAAAGTCAAGGATATTCTGTAAGTACTTAAGCAGTGAGAGAGCAAACAAACTACCAAAAAAAGGAAAATAATGAAATTTAAAATGTAATAGTAATAGAGTACTTTTTTGGTCATACAGATTTATGAATGAGAAAAACCAAACTCTTTTTTGAGAGGAGATAATATCTTGCTTACTTGGGTTTCACATTTAGCATTCCCGATCATTAAATTAATGGCACATGTTCATCTGCGAAAACCATTCTTAGCTTCGGGCCATACAAAAGCAGGTGGTGTGCTAGATTTGGCCGACGGACCACCGTTTCTTGGCTTTGTGATAGATCACAAGTTCCAGCCCCCTTCCAGACCTGACATACCTGTGGCATGGAGGGCAGTCCCAGCCATAACTGTGGATGGCTACAGAGGCATCCTCTTTGGGGAGGGCGGTGAGGAGGTTTGCAGTGGCAGGTGGTATAGACGAGCTTAATCAGTAGCCTTGCCAATGCTCCTTTGTTACGTCCTCCCGTATTATAGATTATAGAGTCTGGAGAGCTGGCACTCATTATCTCTCAGCCTGTCTTGTAACTAGGGGTCGGCCAACCTGAGGTACTCACGTGACCTGTTGATCTAGAAGTGAGAAGATGCATGGGGAGGGGGGCAGGGCATGAGGCACGCACCCTGGTGTGGATTACGAACCTAGTGGTGTAATTCTGGAGCCGGAAGTTGTGGTGGTAGCTGGAATCAGGTGGCTTCTTGAATCGCCGGCTTCCCTGTCATGGTAAAGGCAGTAGGTTCTCTAGTGTGATATGGGAAGTGGTTCTTCGAAGCTGAACCTTTCCAGTAATACAGGGGGCTCTCTACTTCTCTAATAAGACTTTTTTTTTAATTAAAGTTTTTGTTTATTTATTTAGAGAGCGCAAGCAAGCAGGGGAGGGGTAGAGAGAGAGAGAGAGAGAATCCCTGTGGGGTCCTCACTGTGGGTGCAGAGCCTGAGGTGGGGCTCGAACTCATGAACCGTGAGATCATGACCTGAGCTGTAATCAAGGGTCAGACGCTTAACTGACTGAGCCACTCAGGCGCCCAAGCCCTAGTAAGACTTGTAAAACTACATTAGGGGCACCTGGGTGGCTCAGTTGGTTAAGCATCGACTTCAGCTCAGGTCACGATCTCGAGGTCCGTGAGTTCGAGCCCCGCGTCGGGCTCTGTGCTGACAGCTCAGAGCCTGGAGTCTATTTCGGATTCTGTGTCTCCCTCTCTCTGCCCCTCCCCTGTTCATGCTCTGTCTCTCCTTGTCTCAAAAATAAATAAAACGTTAAAAAATTTTTTTTAAAAATAAAATAAAACTACATTAAGTAGAATCTTTTGTCTTCCGACCTGACCACAACAGGTACATTAGAATCTAGGGGGGCATGGAAAGTTATTCTTATAAGCATCTGCCCCTTTGTAGTGCCAACTTTGCATAATTCCAGATAGTACACATATCATATTATAAAGAAATGGTTGGTTTTCTTATGTATTTTCTCCAATAGATTGCAAGAATTTTGTGAGCAGGCACTTTGTCTTAATCAATTCTGAATCACTGGTGCCTGGCGGTCAGTAAACGCTCAGTGAAACACCTGAAGCATAAGCAACAAAATAAAGAATAAACAAGCGGGACTACTTCAAACTAAAAAGCTTCTGCACAGAACAAGAACCAATCAACAACATGAAAAGACAACCTACGGAATGGGAGAAATATTTGCAAGCCATGTATCCGATAAGGGGTTACCGTCCAAAATATACAAAGAACTCACAGCATTCAAGGAATTCAGTAGCACAAACCCCACAAATAATCCAAGTTAAAAAAATGAACAAAGGACCTGAATAGACATTTTCCCAAAAAAGATGTACGATCGGCCAACAGGTACGCATAAAGGTGCCCCACATCAACTATCATTGGGAAATGCAAAAAAAAAAAACGCAAAAACAAAACAAAAGGTGCAGCCACAGTAGAAAACAGTATGGAACGTCCTACTGTTTGATTCAGTGATTCCACTTCTGGGCATATATTTCCCCCAAAATAAAAACAGCATGTTGAAGGGATAGCTGTGTCTCCATGTTCATAGCAGCATTAGTGATGACAGTCGAGACACGGAAACAACCTAAGCGTCCATCAGCGGATGATCGAGTAAGTTGTGGTAAGTCTGCACAATGGAATATTACTCGGCCATGAAAAAGAAGGAAAGCCTGTCATCTGTGATGACGGAGACGAACCCTTAGGGCGTTAGGCTAAGTGAAATAAGTCAGACTGAGAAAGACAAACACTGTATGATCTTAAGGGAGATTTTCCACTTACGTGTGGAATAAAAAAAAAAAAAAACCAACCTCATAAAAAAAGAGATCAGATTTGTGGTTCCCAGAAATGGGGGCTAGGGAAAGTGGATACTGGAGGAATATGGCCAAAAGGTACAAAGTTCCAGTTACAAGATGAGTAAGTCCTAGAGATTTACTGTGGGATACTTGAAATGTTGTTAAGAGAGTAAATCCTAAGAATTGCCATTGCAAGGAAATTTTTTTTTCTTTTTTCCTTTCTTTTCTTTCTTTCTTATTTTATTTATTTATTTATTTATTTATTTATTTATTTACTTATTTTTTGGTACCTGTGTGAGATGATGCATGTAACTAAACTCATTGTAACCATCATTTCACAATGTATGTAAGTCAAATCATTATGCTGGACACCTTAAACTGATACAAGACTGTAGGTCAATTATACCTCAATAAAACTGGGAAAAATGGCATTAAATTAATGCACAATCTGGCTATATAGGCACTCCTTTTTTTTTAAACGTTTATTTATTTTTGAGAGACAGCTGGCTATATAGGCACTCTTTTTTTTTTAACGTTTATTTATTTTTGAGAGACAGAGAGAGCCAGAGCACGAGTGAAGAAGGGGCAGAGAGCGAGGGAGACATAGAATCTGAAGCAGGCTCCAGGGGGCGCCTGGGTGGCTCAGTCGGTTAAGCATCTGACTTCGGCTCAGGTCATGATCTCACGGTCCGTGGGTTTGAGCCCCGCGTCGGGCTCTGTGCTGACAGCTCAGAGCCTGGAGCCTGCTTCGGATTCTTTGTGTCTCCCTCTCTCTCTGCCCCTCCCCCGCTCATGCTCTCTCTCTCTCTCTCTCTCTCTGTCAAATATAAATAAACATTAAAAAAAAATTTTTTTTGAAGCAGGCTCTAGGCTCTGAGCTGTCAGCACAGAGCCCGGTACGGGGCTTGAACCCATAAACCTTGAGGTCATGACCTGAGTGGAAGTCGGACGCTTAACCAACTGAGTCACCCTGGTGCTCCTGGGCATTTCTAAGTTTTTTAGTGTCCTCTAACCAATTCCTCTATCCAAATATGTTACCTTCTTACCCAGGGAGAATCTGAGCTCCTTTATGCTGAGAGACTTTTTAAAGTAAAACATTCCCAGTTACATGGCGAGGCTCAGAGTACTGATAATTACGGGCCTCGGGGGAATCGAGGAGGGTCAACCCCAGGGCCAGGCGGGTAACCTAAGTGGAGACACGGGATGGGTGCAGAGCAGTGGGGGTGGCAGAGACAGAGGAAAGGCATGTCCCTGTCCAAGGTATGAAGCTGGCTACGCTCGGCGTCATCAGGGTTGCTGGATGGGAACACAGGCCTGCCCTTTTCAGAACAGCTCATCTGAATTTTTCTATGGACTCGCCCTCTTTTAAAATGTGGTCGACCAACCCCAACAATTTTAACTTGGGTTTGCCAGACTGACTGGCTTGTGGGCCAGCCGTTTGCAACCTCTATCTCACATGGGTCTCATGACATCCTCCCCCCCCCAAAAAAAACCCTTGAATTGAATTATCAAAGAAAGATCATATTTAGTGAGAAATGTGCTTCCATCTAATATCTGAGAAGGTTCTACTGACCAGAACAGGTGGACACCCTGGGGAGGGTTGTCAGTACTCATGGGATACGTGGAGCAGGGGTCACCAGTGTAGATGCGGTCGTCTCTGGGTCTGTAGATGCAAAGGCCTTGTGTGGCCCAAGACAAAGCAGTGGTGGGGAATTTTCTGGAGAACGACTGGACAGAGGGCTGCTAACGTGTGCGTCCAACGGGCAACGGAACTGCTTTAGCTATTTCGAGATGGGAGAGGGCTGTAATGAAGACGAGAGCGGGGTGCAGAATACAAACGAGGTAGTCATGGCCCTAGTGAGAAAGGACGAGGTCTGTCTGCCAGGTGCAAGGCTGTCTGGAGAATGAATCAGCGGCTGTCGAGGAACGAATGAAGACTGTCACAGCACAAGGTCGCTGCTTTTCCCTTCTCCCTCCCCTTCAGCCACCAGAGAAGGGAAGATACCCATCTGCCCAGGGGTGATGGAGGTTTGGGGACACTCAGCCGCGAAATGCAGTCTACAAGCTAAATACGCCTTCCGTAGCTTCCGCTCTTCGTGCAGCCTGTCCCTATGACCTCATTTTGACAACGCAGCCAAGTGGGGAGTGCTGACTTTTCAGCGTAGTAGAGACTCCCAGGTGTGCTGGGTGAAGTTGTACAAGGACTGGGATGTGCTGAAAATAATACCCTGGAAGTTCTTCTCTGCATGACTAGAAAGCACGCCAGGCCTCTAATGGCACAGCCCGCTGCGTTAGAAAAAAGGCTTCCAGAAACCACAGGTCTCATCTAACAATAAACAGCATCCAGGGACTCTTAGGCATGGCTGCATAAATCTGGTTGCTTAAAAATAGACAGGCATAAAGCTTTGCTTCACTCCCCTGGCACTGAACACCAAGTCAGAAGGGGCAGGGGGCCTTCTGAGTCCTCTGGGTCCAGGAAGTTCAGGTCGGATGTCAACATGGGACTCTGGGCTCCAGGGCACCAGGACTCTCTCCGTGTCAGATGTGGGCTGTGACAAAGGCTGGGTGGCGATGTTTGGGTCTTGTCCGCCAAGCTGCTCTTCTTTCCAAGGTATGATGGAGCCTATGCTTCGTCAAGCTGGTTATTTTATCCATGTCTGAATTTACTCAACGTAGATTTAGGTAGCATTCAGAGAGCTCCCTTGGGGTAGTCAGGGAGGGTTTGACATTTTAGGCCACATCTGAGCTGAGGCTTGTACAAGAGTTAAGCAAAGAATGTTCCCAAGAGACAACATCAGAGCGTATCACAGGGATGGGGTTGCATCCGTTCCTGACGCCATGGGGTAAGCAGGCTTCCTCATTACCCTCCGCCAGGAACGCCGGACCCTCATTCGCTCTCGACAATTTCCAGAAAGAAATTGTTCCCACTCTGCCAAGAAAGATGCGGCACAGTAAGGACCGGACTGTTTGTTGCTTGTTCAGAACTACGTCCCCAGTGCCCAGAACAAAGAAGGTGCTCAATAAACCCTTGGTAAATGAATGCCAAGTGAATGACACCGCATCACGAACTGAGGGAGGCAGGAGCACCTGGGTGGCTCCGTCAGTTAAGCGTCCGACGCTTGGTTTTGGCTCGGGTCGTGATCTCACGGTTCGTGAATTCGAGCCCCGTGTCGGGCTCTGGGCCGACAGTGCGGAGCCTGCTTGGGATTCTCTCACTCTCCCTCTCTCTCTGCCCCTCCCTGCCTCTCTCCAAATAAATATATTTATTTATTAACTTGAAAAAAAAAAAAGAATTGGAGGAGGCCTCGGGATGGCACAAGGCTTAGAGGAGCAAGAGACAGCCAGCTGTTTGCAGTTAGTCCATGCTTGGGGGGATGAATGAGTAATTGAAGGACCGAACCAAAAGTGGAATGTGGGAAGGAAACAACAAATACAAGAGAAAAAAAAAAGATTTTCAGCAAATGTCTAATAAAAGAATAAGAGGGCAGAGTAAAGGCAGGTATAAATGTTAAGCTTCTTGCTACACAAATGATAGACAAGGGCTAGTCATGTCAGGGATTATTATTATTAGGCAATCTCTTTTGTGATACTAAATTTCTTTTTAATCTTTATTTATTTCAAAAAAAATTTTTTTAACGTTTATTTATTTTTGAGAGACGGAGCACGAGTGGGGGAGGGGCAGAGAGAGAGAGAGAGAGAGAGAGAGAGAGAATCGGAAGCAGGCTCCAGGCTCTGAGCTGTCAGCACAGAGCCCGACGCGGGACTCGAACTCATGAGCCGTGAGATCGTGACCTGAGCCGAAGTCGGTGGCTGAACCGACTGAGCCACCCAGGCGCCCCTCTTTTGTGATACTAGATGCTATTCAGGAGATGCTGTCTAGCCATAATACAGTAATGCCCACGGGTTTATAGACGGTAGTTGTAACAGTCATGATGATTTTCCCGTTTTATAGGTAAGGAAAATGAGGCAGAAGGAAGTAACTTGCCCAAGTCACGTTGCTTGGAATGGGATTGGGCTCCACCTGGGTGCTACATACTTCTACAAAACAATACACCGAGATCCAAGGGTGGGGTTCAGATTGCTGCTAAGGTGGAAATCCAAAATGGGCTCCTGGCTTCCTTCCTGAACCTATCCTGGAGATTTTCCAGGAGCAAGGATGATACGTCGCTATTACGTTATCCTTGACTACATTCCTTATGCCGCGTCTCTATTCCCGTGACTTCCGCGCTCCACAACCGGGAGCCTGTATCTCCCACTGCATCATACTTCATGAGCGCCACACTGGATTTCAATGAGCAATGTTCACATCCTTTCACCGAGCAAATCCACCTCAACAAATATATCCCTCAGGGGTGCCTGTACCTATGTGATTGTCAAAACTACAAGGTTGTCTCCAAGAGCTTGCAATAGTGAAAGCCTGAAGACCATTTTTATGACCATCCATAGAGGAACGGGATAGAAAGGTTATCTAGAGAAAACATGTGGACTCCATATCTCACACCGTATGGTAGTGTCCATTCCAAGGGGATTCACATTTGAATGCAAAAAATGTATTACAAAGTACTAGAGAGGCACGGAGTGGGGGCGGATTTCCTAACTATGACACCCAAAGCAGAAGTGGTGAAAGAACGATTGACAAGTTTGATCATATAAGAATTTTAACAGACACGTTTGCTATAAAAGACAAAAGCCAACTGAGAGGCCAAAGAAATCTGCGACTTTAATTACGTAAAAAACCCACTAATTTATTTATTACGTTAAAAGCTCCTACAGGGGCGCCTGGGTGGCTCAGTCGGTTAAGCGTCTGACTTCGGCTCAGGTCATGATCTCGCAGTCCATGGGTTCGAGCCCCGCGTCGGGCTCTGTGCTGACCGCTCAGAGCCTGGAGCCTGTTTCAGATTCTGTGTCTCCCTCTCCCTCTGCCCCTCCCCCGTTCATTCTCTGTCTCTCTCTGTCTCAAAAATAAATAAACGTTAAAAAAAATTTAAAAATAAAAGCTCCTACAAATTCAAAAGACCAGCGACCAAGAGAAAGCTATAAATAAACTCACAGTTCACAGAACGAGAAATACCAGTGTCTCTTGAATATATGGATTCCAGCATAATCATGCCATTGTGGTTTCTTTTTGACTTAATTAGGAGTGTATAGAAGACATTTCATTTGTCTTTTAGCTATTGACTTCTAGCTTAATTCCACTGCGATCAAAGAACATGCTTGATTATTTCACGTCTGAAATTTGTGGAGACTTGTTTTAAATTCCCCCATGTGGTCTATATGTGGGTACGTGTCCCATGTGCACTTGAAAACGATACATGGCGTGCAGTTGTTAGATGAATGGCTTTTATTATCGATGAAGTCCTATTCGTTATTCAGGACGTTCAAACCTCCTTCGTCTTCACTGACTCACTGCCTGTTTGCTCCTCCAGTTATGGAAAAAGCGTTTTAAGGTTGAGAAACATAGCTGGATTCGTCTAGTTCTCCTTTGAGTTGAGCGAGTTTTTATTTTATCAGTTGTGAAACTACACCACGAGGCACACAGAAATTGAGGACTGCTACATCTCCCTGCGGAATTGACTTTTGATCTCTAGCAACGCTTCTTGTCTTGAAGTTCACTTTGATATTGATATAACTACACCACTTTTGTTTTGGCTCATGTCTGTTGGGTACATATTTTTTGCCTTTATATTTACAAAAATTTTTTTAATGCTTTATTTATTCCGTACCACTTTGGTTTTGGCTCACGTTTGTTGGGTACATATTTTTTGCCTTTATATTTCAAAAAATTTTTTTAATGTTTTAGTTATTTTTGAGAGAGAGAGAGGCACACACACAGAGTGTGAGCAGGGGAGGGCAGAGAGAGGGGGAGACACAGAAACTGAAGCAGGCTCCAGGCTCCGAGCTGTCAGCACAGAGCCCGATGCGGGGCTCGAACCCACCAGCCGTGAGATCATGACCTGAGCTGAAGTCGGACGCTTAACCGACTGAGACACCCATATATATTTACAATATTTCTGCATTCCATGTGCGTCTCTTGTAAGCTACATACTGATGGATTTTGATGATCTTTCAGTTTGAAAAATCTTTACCTTTTATTAGACTATTTAGTCCATTAAAAGAAAATGTCATTACTGATATATTTGGGCTTAAATATACCATGTTAATTGCATCCCTGAGCCGTAAAACATGATCTTGAATTAGCTCACCCAGCACTTCTGAGAAAATGCGAGGACCCTACAACACTTTAACCCAACCTACTTCCTTTCCTTTTTGTACTATTGTTACCACGCTTTTAATTCTGCATCTTAAAACTGCATCTTAAAACTCTACACTTTATTATTTTATTGGTTGCTTAAAACACTCAATGTTCATCACTTTTCCCACATATCTACCACATTTTTATCTTTTCTAGTCCTCTTCTTTTCTTCCTGAATTATCGTATTTCCACCTGGGATCATTCTTCTCCTGCCTGAAGAATTCTCCTCCGTGGTTTCTTTCAGTTCAGATCTGTTGGCGATGTATTCTCTCTGTTTTGGTGTGTCTGTAAATGTCTTTCTTTCACTTTCATTTCTGAAGGAGATTTTTATGGGTATAGATTTTTACAATAGTGGGTTTTTTTTTTTCTCATTCTGCGCTTTAAAGATCCCGTCTATTATCTTCTGACTTTTACCATTTCTCTGGAAGAGTCGGCTGCCAGTGTTGTAGAGAATGTCTTTTTCTCTGACGGCTTTTAAGATTTTTCGTTGTCTTTCCTTTTCATCAATTTTACTGAAATGTACAGAAGGGTGATAGTCTTGGTATTTATCATGATGAAGGTTCACAGGGCTTCCAAGGAAAAAGGACTCAAGGCATTGGCCAACTCCTAAGCTGTAAAATGCACCCGCGGCTTGATATTTATTTTATCGGTTTTGGAAAATTTTCAGTTGGTAGCTCTTCAGACGTTGCTTCTGCCCAATCTTCTCTCAACTCTCCTTTGGACGTTCCAATGACACATAGGTTACAGACTTGTTAATTATATCTTTCTGCATTCTTCATTTTCTTTTGCTTTAATCCAGATATTTTCTCTCATTTGTCTTCCAGTTTGTTTATCCTATTTTCTGCTGTGTCCGATTTGATGTTAAATCGGTTGAGTTATTAATTTCAGTGATTATGTTTCTCATTCCAGAATTTTCATTTGGACATTTCTTTAAAAACAGACAGAAACAATGATTCCAGGCCTCTAGTAAGTTTCTCTATCTTTTTATCGATTTCCTTGAATATATTAATCATGGTTCTTTTCAAGTCACATCTGATAACACAGATGTAGTTGACTTTTGGGTCTGTTTCCACTGTCTATAGTTTCTACTGGTTTTGGTCATATGGCCCCATCTCTTGGTATGTCTAGTTATTCTTTTTTTTTTTTTAATGTTTATTTTTGAGAGAGAGAGAGAGAGAGAGGGAGAGAGAGAGACAGAGAGAGCACACACGTGGCGGAGGGGCAGAGAGAGACAGAGAGAAGCAGGATCCAGGCTCTGAGCTGTCCGCACAGAGCCCAATGTGGGGCTTGAACCCACAGCCGTGAGATCATGACCTGAGCCAATGTCAAGACACTTAAGGTGCCCCTATTCTTCATTCATAGAGCATTCAATTTCATTCTGTCAGGTAGACCGGTCAGGATGAGTTTCATGGTTCTCTAGTTTTTCCTCACTTCGGGGGCAGATCCCTCTAAGGGTCTCATCCGGAAGCCTGGGGTGTTCACCAGGGATCCTTCTTCTTTGCAGACCCCGAACTCCTAGTTTTGTCTCCCCGGCACCGTGAAACTGACAAGATCTCTCTGATTAAACACTTCTCCTCTTAGACCTTAGAAACAAAGATATCTGGAACTTGCGTATTTACAACTTCTAAGTTGGCAAATGCCCTGCGGTAAAATTTCATGCAGTCTTTTCTCCTGGAAGTAGGCCCTTCACATTTAGGTTGCGTTCGTGGCCCTCAACTCCAATTTTGTCTACTCGTCCCCGCGGGGATACCACAAGCTGAAAGCCATTGCTTTCCATTCTGCTTCATACTGTTAGAGAAAAATTCTCTCGTGACTTGGCCACAGCATTCTACCTCATCAGTACTCCACCTTCCTCTTCTGAGTTTCTGAACCCTCAAGTCTTAAGTTGCCTTGGTTACTTTCCGGTGCCTTCAAACATCGGAGTTTTTGTTCCTTATCTGGCTGTTACAGTTCTTCACGACAGAAGTTTTATCCAAATTGGATGAGTTCGTTTGTTTAAGTGTTTGGTTTTGGTGCCGGTTAGGTTTTATCGTAACCGGATGTCTCCTCTTCAGTTGTTTCTCAGAATATCGGTTGTATCAGTATTGGAAGTATAAACAGGTACCAAATACACAGAACATAGAAACTATTTTCTTAACTAGCCGATCGCCTGATAAAAGTACGCAGGCAGGGGCCAAATGAACGGAAGCCACGGTGTCTCCCTCTGCACGGGAAACAAGTTAAGACAGATTTCCGATAAGTAATTTTGTCCACAATTACTCCATTAGATTCAGAAGTAGGTGCCTAGAGGAGTTACTTTAAAAACAAAAATTCCACATTCAAATAATAGAAGCCAAAAAGTCAGTGGATTTCATTATGTCCACAGTGCGAATTTATTCAACGGCGTACACGACAGAGGGTACCTGCAACCTGCAAAATTGACCAACAGCTGGTACCTGAGACGCAACGAGATGGGAGACCCAGAATAGAAGATGGGCAAACGTCACGAATCAGCAATTCACAGAAAGGTAAACCAAACCACAAGTTTCTGAAGAGATGCTCAATTTCGTGAGTGCGTAGAGAAATGAAATGAAAATGCAGACAATGTTATACCACTTTATATTAATCAAACTGGTAGAAACTGGAAAGTCAGACGATTGTTTATGAGAAGTTCGGGAAGAAAAGAATCGTTTATACTCATGGTAGGAGAGCTAGCATCACCATCCCGGAAATTAATCTGCCAGGCTGTAGGTATTTTATAACCCAGAAATCCTCTTCCAAATTATATAGTCTAGGGAAATTCACACGGGTCTAGAAGGGGACAAGTATGAGAACATTTACGTCAACAATATTTGGGGATTGGGAACTGGGACACATTCTGTGCGTCCATCACTGAGAAAATAAGAGTTAACTGGGATGGATGTGTACGAGGGAATGCTATGTGGCAATTAATGAGCTAGGGGTACTTTTTGCAATTGTTTAGATTTTATTTTTTTCGAGGTTTTTTTAATGCTTACTTATTTTTGAGACAGAGAGAGAGACACACAGAGTGTAAGCAGGGAAGTGCAGAGAGAGAGAGGGAGACAGAATCCAAAGCAGGCTCCAGGCTCTGAGCTGTCAGCACAGAGACCAACACAGGGCTCGAACTCCCAGACTGCAAGATCATAACCTGAGCCGAAGTCGGATGCTTAACCGACTGAGCCACCCAGGCGCCCCTGCAATTGTTTAGATCTTGGAAACATAACGTGGAATGAAAAAAGAAGTAAGGTATAGAAGGAGATTTATAGCAACCAACATAAGATTCAAATAACATTCAAAAACATAAATATACAAGACAACACGCTAAATTTGGGGGTTTGTTTTTTGTTGTTGTTTTCTTTTTAAAGTTTATTTATTTTGAGAGAGAGAGAGAGAGCACATGCGTGCATGTGTGCAAGTAGAAGAGGGCAGAGAGAGGGAGGGAGAGAATCCCAAGCAGGCTCCGTGCTGTCAGCCTAGAGCTGGACACAGGGCTCGATCCTACCAACCGTGAGATCATGACCTGAGCTTAAACCAAGAGTCGGATGCTTTACCAACTGAGCCACCCAGGTGCCCCAACACACAACGATTTTAGATAAATGGTAGATACAGTCCCGTGGAGCATGTACAGACCAGGCCTTCTACATAGGTTGCCTGGGTTGAATCCTTTCCGTGCCATCAAACGGGTGACCTTGGGAAAATCACTGGACGTTATCTGTGCTTCGGTTCCTCATAATGTTAAGTGGCAAGGATAAAAGAATTTATCTCATAGTGTGGCTGGTAGGATTAAAAATGATAAAGTAGAGAAAAGCGCTTAGAACAACAGGGCCATGGTAAATCCACTTAGAGTTGGTAATAATTATTATTTTCAAAGGCATTGATTAAAAACTTCCAGGGTAGGTATAAGCAGTTAGGATGAAAATGGGGGTCAGGATGCCGATAAAAACATAGTCGAATAAGTCGCGGTAGTGTGGGGAACCCCTCTCCCCCCATAGACACACACATCACTATTATTATTTTTTAAGTAGACTTCACGCCCAGCGCAGAGCCCAAGGCGGGCTCGAACTCACAACCCTGAGATAAAGACCTGAGCCGAGATCAAGAGTCAGACACTTAACCAACTGAGCCACGCAGACAGCACCTCGCAACGCGCGGAGGTTATTTAATCAGGACCTTTGCATGAGCCGGTGGTCACAGTATGCTCTGAACTGATAAGAATAATGAACTCAAATTTCTGAGTTTAAGATTCCCCAACCTGAAAGAGTTAAACTCAAGATAAGCAGCCCCCATCTCTGGGGCATGGACTTAGCCATTTCTGAGTAGTAAACTTTCATTGCCCTCTTCCTAGGAGGAGCTCACCGGTCTAAATTAATATCTTGCTTATACGATATGTCTGTGGTGTTGAACAAGCCTGCTGAGTAAATTCATGTAATCGTTGCCTATTGTGTCTGATTAAGTCATTCTTCAAACAACTAGTTTCTGTGTAATTATTAATTACTAGTTACAAATCAATCAATTACTAAGTCCCAGGTTGAGAGTCTGTTATATTTACAGACACCTGCTACCCTCCCTCTCTGATCTCTGGCCTGTGTTCATGCAGAAATTGGGTGCTAGTCTGGTACCCGCCTCCTAGTATCCTTGGAAATGAAGACAGAAAAAAAACCCACATTAATGGTTTGTCTTAGAGGGGACCACGCTGAAATCTCGTGAGGTCAACAAGATATACAGATGACACACTTAAGTACCGAGACAAGACTGAACATAGTAAGTATGAATACAAGTGCAGGGGCGCCTGGGTGGGTCAGTTGGTCAAGCCTCTGACTTCGGCTCAGGTCACGATCTCACAGTTGGTGAGTTCGAGCCCCACGTCGGGCTCTGCGCTGACAGCTCAGAGCCTGAAGCCTGCTTGGGGTTCCGTGTCTCCCTCTCTCTCTGCCCTTCCCCAGCTCATGCTCTCCCTCTCTCTCAAAAATAAATAAACATTAAAAAAAAGGGAAAGAAAAAAGAAAAGAAAACAAGTGCAGACCAGAAGTGCTCCAGTTCAGGCGAGGTAACAAGGTGAAGCTTCTGGGGGGCTTCTATGGGACCTATCCACTCAGTGGGGTTCTGCTGAGGACAGACATGGGGTAAAGGCGACTTGGGGGACAGCCCCTGGCGGGAGCCTGTGTGCCAACTCTGTAGATTGGTTAGGCAGTTCGGGTCCTAAAGCATTTCTGGAAATAGTAGACCCTCGGGCAATGGCAGGCTCTGTTCATTTTCTTTTAATTAGCTGAGTAACATCACGAGTGAAAAAAGTCCCTCCAAAGGAGGAGAAATCAGGGTACCTTCACTCATTTCTATTTGTCTATTTCCAAAGACCTTGAGTAACAAAATCCAATTCATATAAAAATAGCGATGATGATAAAGGTAGTCTGAATTTATGTATCCTCTTATATCCAGAGGGCTCCAAGAACTTTTTATATGAACACGTCATTTTTTTACACTTGTCTCAGTGAGGCAAGCACTGTAAGGCCTTTTTTTTTTTTTTTTTTTAACCTGAAATAGAAAAGAGCCTTCAGGCACAGGGCCATACCTGAGACAGGTCTAGAACCAGGCCTCCTGATTCTGACTCCGGGCAAGTGCGTGATGGCAAGGAAGGAAGTTTGCAACAGCTGAAACCGGGGTGGGGGGGGGAGGAGCAGTTGCAGTGACAAATGACAGCTGTCACTCACTGAGAATCTACCAGGTCCCAGCTCTTTGCCATGAGTTTCGTGCTCGTTATCTCAGTTAAGGTGACCACACCATGAACTAAGGCACTTTTACAGACCAGACTATGAACCAGAAGGCGCGAGCAACTTGTGTAAGTGAGTACTTACGATCGAAATTAGAATGGCACCTTAAGCCGCAAACTCACCACGTAGTTGCCCTGTGCCACAGTCTGCTGGGGAATTTCTGAAAACATTATAGGACTTAAAAATGAAAAACTATATTGTATGGAAGCTTATTTTTTGCCTAAAGAAAAAAAAAATCCACACAAACCAGGCTGCTTTGTAATACTGTTCCCATTATGCACTTACGACCAGAAAACTCAGGGCTCAGGTCTTCCAGGGAAACTTCTAGGCTAGCTGTAGGATTCTTGCCTTTCCCTCCAGTTAGGGGTAATTTAGAAGGAAGACAGAAAGGGCTAGGTGTGTGGACGAATTCAAGATATCTAGTCCCAAAGCAAGACAGCCAGACTGCCTGATAGAGGAAGGCTAATGGAGTTGTGAACAATAAAGACAGAAAGTTCACGCAACCGGCATCCCTGAGGCCGTGCCTTGTGCTCTCTTTGTCTCCTTTCCAGGGAGGTAGAGATAAGGCTAGATCGGTAATGGTTGCAGATCGGCCCTGGGGGGCCGACGCCCAGATTTTGTTCAGGCGATCATGCGTCCGCCAGACTCACGAAAAATCTGGTAGCGGAGCGTGACAGGAGGGGTTCGCTGAACAGGCACCCCTTGGGGAGACAGTAGGCATTATGGTGACCCAGTGGGGGGGGTCTAGGCAAGGTGTGAATGTCTGCAGAGAGGGGGCCGCTTTCCTACACGGACCCTGCCCTGGGCAGGCCGGAGGGGTGCCAGGCGGCCTCCTCCCCTGGCCGGGCAGCGAAGGTTCCTCCCCTTCTCCGGGCACGTGGCCAGGAGAACTGATTCGACAGGTCTACAGAATGACGCGACAGGTCTTCAAGATGCTCGATCTCTCCGTCACTCCCCAGATGCCAGGGAGCCGTGGCCATCTGAGAGGAAGGCCTCACTCGTGCTCCTCTGGGACCCATTGGAATTGGTTTTCTGTGCTACCCGTGGTCATTAGCACAGCGTGGCCTGGGCTGAAGGGCCGGCCATAAATATGATGGGCGTTCCGAGGAAGGATGCTGTTCCTTGACCGTCTGAAAAAGAAGCTCCTTCTGGGTGATCGCTCACACCTGTTTCACCTCAGCGTTCGGGTTGGGGCAAGTGGAGAAAGATCCTGTGCGGGACCTGCTCCAACTCCCTCATTTTACAGATGGGGAAACTGAGGCAGAGGAACCCCCCCGATGGGTCGAAGGGCTGAGAATAGGAGCTAGGTCTCTGACCCCCACTACTGTGCTTTTTGATATTCCAGACTATTCTTGCTGATGCAAATCTACTCCCTGCTCTCTGCCTCTCACACCTCTGATCTACGCTCACCTGAGTCGGCTTCTGAAAAAACCACGAATCCCATCAGGACGCCCTGGTTCAGACCCACAACGGCTTCCCAACTCTTTGTGACGGCTGCGCACTCCCACCGATCCACCCCTGCCCTCCCTCCTGCCTCGCTGCACTCGAGCCTCGCCAGTCGTCTTGCTGTTCTGGGCATATGCCAGCTTGTTCCCACCTCAGGACTTTGAACTTGCTGTTGCTTCTGCACAGAAAGCCATCCCCTGAGTTCTTGATAAAGCCTGCTCCACCTTCTCGTTCCTTCCCGAGCCATTTCGCCTCCTCCAGGAAGCCCGCCCTAACCAGCCATGCCCACGTAGCCCCCCCCCCCCCCCCGTCTCTATCCTATCACTCTGCCTTGTTTTCACCATAGCACTTAGCAGGAGATGACACTTATTGACCCGCTGATTCATTCACTGCCGACGCTCGAAAGCTGCCTGGCACATAGGAGGCTCTTAACTGTGGGTTGAATTACTGTGGTGAAGGATGACTCCCGTGGCCGCCCCTTGGGCACCACACACCTTGGTTGGATGGCGTAATGGAATTTGATCAAAGCGTTCTGGCACCAGGCGGCCTCAGGAAAACACTTCACTTCCAGTGATGAAGTAAATACCAGAAACGGCTTTCCGGCTTCCGAGAGAACTCGGTGAGGAGTTTGGTTTGTGGCGGCCTCTCACATACACCCTTGGGATCTGAAGGTGTCGAAATTCCATGCTATGACCCACACAGCTAATCACCAGAAAGGCCAGGAGCTTTGGCTTTTGCCCTGAGCCAAAGCGCTTGACTCTAAAACGCACTCGAGGACCCGAACCGTCGTGGATCTTCTTCCTTCTCCAGCTTTTTCTGCGTTCTGGTTTCTCAAACTGCTGCAGCCTCCCCCCAAACCCCCCTACGGGGAGGGCACGCTCAACCCATCCATCACTTGCCCAAACTAGCAGATTGCAGCTTCTGACTGCAGAGTGAGGACCAGGACAGGACCACCCCGGCATGGAGTCTGCTTTCTGGGGCATCTCGGAGAGAAACAATTGCTCGCTGAAGCGTGAACGATGAGCCAGCCCAGCCATTCCAGCAGCTTCCTCCCTGCGTCCCAATCAAGTCACTGATCTGTTGCATTGGATCGGCTGACTGCAATTGCTAAATGGAAGGAATCAGAAGCAACTGGGCGGCACTTTCCCGAGTCATGAAACCCTCAAGCTCAGCGCCCTCAGATTCTTGGCTCCTCCCCTGGTGCCTCCACATCCCCCCAGGGGCTCCCATGGGTAACACGGGTAACTTCAATCCTTTCCTCCTCTACGATGTCTGTGCTTTTCAGCCCCTGCCCCCCCCCCCCCATCTACATGAGACCCTCAGCCATTACCTGGATGACTCCAGGAGCACCCTTGCTATGCTCCAGGCTCTGGACTGGTCCACCTTGTACAAGTGGCCAGATTATCCTTTCTAAAACCAAGGTCTTGTCAGCTCAGCGCTATTGGTTTCGTGCGTCCTCACCTTCACATTCAAAGTCCATCAGAACCTGCCCAGCTTCTACTCATCCCTCAAGCCGTCTCCGCAAAGTCTTCTTTGATTCCTCCGGGGGTAGAAGCGCTTCCCCCTCTACACTTGCACAAATGCCCGTGCATTTCTTTTGTGTCTCAGTCATCCATACTTTCCACCTTGACCCGTCAGTGCCCATGGCTTCCCTCCTACACCTCTTTGTTCATCTCTGTGTTCGTCACACGGCCTTGCGCCCCACGCTGTTTAAATAGATGCCATCACCACACGCTGGTGTTGACAATAGGTTCATTATTTTAAAGAGGTTCAGTGATGGCCCCAGATGAATACAATAGCTGCATCAGCAGCAGGAGAAAGACGCCATTACCTCTTTTTGTCTTTTAGACATCACCAAGGTTTTCCTGAGAGGTCTATCTCATTTTAATATATATTCTTTTCATAGAGCTTTTAGATTTTTTTCTTTTTTTAAATTTTTAATGTTTATGTCTTTTTGAGAGAGACACAGAGTGTGAGCAGGGGAGGGGCAGAGACAGAAGGAGACACAGAATCCGAAGCGGGCTCCAGGCCTGGAGCTGTCGGCACAGAGCCCGACGCGGGGCTCGAACCCACGAACCATGAGAACGTGACCTGAGCTGAAGTCGACGCTCAACTGACTGAGCCACCCAGGCGCCCCGGTGCCTTTAGATTTCTAAGGTGTTTTCACATCTGTTACGGCATTTTATCTTATGACAGACAACAATTTCCATATTATGTGGTAAGTGCTCTAATGGCAGCAGGCATACGTTTCTCTAGGGGCATAGAGGAGGCACCCCTCTCCCAGAGGAAGTGAAAGCTAGGGACAGTCTTGAAAGGCAAGTTGGGGGTTGAGGTTTGCAGTGTAGAAAAAAAGACACAGCCTCGGCTCAGGGATAAGAGAGAACCTAGCCTGTTGGCACAACTGAAATTAATTCATTATCGCTAGAGAATCCAGAGTGGGATGGGAACGGCGAGTGACTGCCATTAGTTTTAGGGCAGTTATTAATACTCTCAACCTTACAACGTGGAAACTGAGACTAAAGAAGGGAAGTCACTTATAAAGATCTAATGCACACCCCAAATTCTTTTGGGAAGACCCCTGTGGAATCTCCAATTCTAATCATAGTCTGGGTGCACACCAAGCTCACGCTGACACAGCCTTCTTATTATCTCTCATTTTACATCAGAGAGTTCTTGAATCTTCTGATTTCTGTCACTATTCTTCCCTAAGAGAGTTATCAAAGGACATCAAAAGAGTTCTGAAAGACTGAGAGAGGAGTCTTTACATGTACATCAGTTTGACTTTGGTCATTGGTTAAACATCTCTTTAAAATGCTTTTAGTGGGTAGCTATCGTTCAATAAATGTGTGTGGCAATGAAATGCCCCTAATCTTTTCACCACTTTTCATCGGCCCCAGCTAAAAAGAATACACCATAATGCAAAAGAAAAAATTTTTTGTATGATGCCTCGGACTCTACAAATAACAATACAATAGAAAGAAAGATAGGTGACATTAATAGAACAGTCAGGTAATGTTCTAAATGCTTTGCAGTTAACCGCATTACAACTCCAAGAGATGGGTTCTGTTAGCACCTTTCTTTCCACTTGGAGGTAGACAGAGGCCCAGAGGAGTAAAATAACTCACCCAAGGTTATAGGCTACGCACTGTTGACATCAGTAATCTGCACTTCATCACTTTGCTACATCTTCTGTAAAGACCAAACATTTGCAGATCTATCGTATTTTTTAAAAAATCTAAAAATTTTTTTTCAATTTTTTATTTTAATTTTATTATGCAATTCATTTCAAGTTAGCTAACATAGAGTGTATGCAGTGTGCTCTTGGCTTTGGGAATAGATTCCCCAGATACATCACTTACGTACAATACCCAGTGGTCGTCCCAAAAAGCGCCCTCCTCAATGCCCATCACCCATGTTCCGCCTCCCTTTGCCCTCCACCCCCATCAACCCTCAGTTTGTTCTCTGTAGTTAAGAGTCTCTTATGGTTTGCCTCTCTCTCTGTTTATAACTATTTTTTGCCTTCCCTTCCCCCATGGTCTTCTGTTTAAGTTTCTCAAATTCCACATATGATTGAAAACATACGATATCTTTCTTTCTCTGACAGACTTATTTCACTTACCATAACGCCCTCCAGTCCTATCCATGTTGTTGCAAATGGCAAGATTTCGTTCTTTTTCATTGCTGAGTAGTATTCCATTGTGTGTATATGTGTGTGTGTGTGTGTCACAGCTTCTTTATCCATTCATCAGTTGATGGGCATTTGGACTCTTTCCATAATTTGGCTGTTGTTGGTAGTGGTGCTATTTATTTTTGAGAGAGAGAAAGAGAGAGAGAGAGAGAGAGAGGGAGTGTGTGTGTTGGGGGGGGAGAGAGTGGGGGAGGGGCAGAGAACAAGACAGGACCTGAAGCAGGCTCCACCCTTCAGCATAGAGCCCAACACAGGGCTCAAACTCACGAACCACGATCATGGTTCGTGATCATGACCCGAGATCATGAGATCATGAGATCATGACCCGAGCCGAAGTCAGACGCTTAACCAACTGAGGCACTGAGGTGCTCCTCTATTTTTTTTCTGATATTATCAACTGTGAGAGTCAAGGCAGAGGAAATATTATAAACCCCTTGCTTTTGGTATATTTTAGAAACTGAGGTTCTGACACACACTGTGGCTTGCCCATAGCCGCTCATCTGATTTCTTGGCCTTCACGGCCCCCTCACCGGCCTCATCTATCCTGTCTGTTGGTATATGAGGAGACATTTGGGCTTTTTCTGCAGTTGTGTGAAGAAAGGAAAGCCTTTCCATAGGCAGGTGCCCAAGTTGGGTAGAAGCAGGAACCCCCTGGAAGCTTCTTTATTAATAATGATGATGAGAGAATTGATGCCTTACATGCAGGTAGCACTTTTTAACTATTTTCAGTGTATCTCTATATGTATTATCATGTCTACTCCTCCCAATGTCCTGGGGGGGGTGACTAGAAGTTGGATTTTTTTTAACCCATCTGGTTAGGCGAGGAAACCAGAACAGAGGTTTCATAACTCGCTGAATGAATTTATTCACAACAGTGTGGTCGACAAAGAGTTGTCTTAACATGTGGGCAAGGATCTAAAGCGAACAAGGGAATGAGCCCTGAGGTGTCTGGGGGACAGGTTTCCAACTAGAAGAAGACATAAGTGCAAAGGCCCTGGGGCGGGTACCTGCTTGATGTGTCCAAGGAACACGCAAGAAGCCAGAGTGGTTACAGCAGAGAGCAGAAGCTAAGGGTAGCAGAGGCATGCCAGGCAGGATTTCAGCTTTTAGAAAACACAAGGGGGAGCAAAAGAGTGACACAAGCTGTCTCACACCGTGACTTCAAGTCTGGTTATATTAGTAAAGGGGGGCGGGCAACGGCGGACACAGGAAGACCAGCGAGGAGCTACTGCACTAATTCAGGCAACAGATTCAGGTTCAGGTTCAGATTCAGGTTCAGGTTCAGATTCAGGTTCAGGTTCAGGTTCAGGTTCAGGTTCAGATTCAGGTTCAGGTTCAGGTTCAGGTTCAGGTTCAGATTCAGGTTCAGGTGGCTTGAACCAGGAGGAGAAGGGGGAGAAGTAGCCAGATATTGGATTTGACACCTCCCCCCCTCCCCCCCCCCCCCGAGGAGGGTTAGAAACATAACACCTTTCAGGAGGGCCTGGGGGCTCAAGACTGAAATCCACTGTGCGGTCTGGCGCCCAGGCTTGCCGAGGGGCTGGAGACGGAACATGACAAAGTGGTGACATCCAAGAGAGGGTGTCATAGGAGTCTGGGGTTCAGAAGAAGTGTCTGAGCGTATGAATTTGGGAGACTTCAGCATATACAGGTATTATCATGGAGGTCATCAGTGACCTCGACTGGAGCTTTATTACAGAGTAGGAGCAGGAATGGAAGTCTGTCCCATCAGAGTGGACTCAGGAGTCAAGGTGAGGACAGACTCGATGGCAGTGAGGGAGTCCAGACTACTCTTTGGAGGGTTACCCACGGAGGGCAGAAGAGAAATGAGTTATGAGCTGGAGGTGGCCGGGGGGTGGGGGGTGGACAGGGTTTCATTTGTTCTTTTCAGGACGAGAGTTGTCCTAGAAGGTTTGTATCCTAATAGGATGACGCAGTGGAGAGAGAGGAGCCGACGCACATTTGACGTATGTTCGCTCGTGAAGCCTCAAGATGCTCAAGGAGATGGCCACAACTCCCACTTCATAAGCGAGGAGCGTAAGTTAGCGAATTTGGAGATTGCACAGTAAAACGGCCCAGCTGGGGTTCAGGCCCGGGTCTACCGGACCTCAAGATGAGTGCTTTCCCACTGTTCTGTGTGGGACGTGGAACATGGCACGTCGGTTTCTTCGGGTTCAAAAAACCAATCGATGTGGGGGTCTGTACATAAGATGGACCTAAGGGTTTGAGGGTACCCAGGCTCAGCGGGCTCAGAATGCTTTGGGGCTCAGGAGAGCCACCTAAACCGCAGCCAAGTTCTAGCAAACCCTAGGATATACTTAATGCCGAACAGGCGGGCGGCCCGCCCTGGGAGGAGGGTGAGAAATACAACATCTTTCAGGAGGGCCTGGGGGCCCAAGCCTGAAATCCACTGTGCAGTGTGGCAGCCGGGTGGGTGGTCCCAGGTGAGCCCAGAGCAGATGGTATCGCTGAAAGCCCCCCACCTAGGAAGGGAAGACGGAGCGGGCCGCATCTCTGGAATGCCAACAGCAGGAAAGAACTCCTGTGAAGGATGGGATGATTGGAGCACGTATGCATGCTGCAGGGAAGAAAACTGCAACCAGGAGAGACTGCAGATAAGAGTGTCTGAAAATTTTATGACTCTGTGTTATTCCAACTCAAAGTCTTGATTGAACTTAGCAATGCAGATCCGGTGAGCCAGGTGAGCATTTATATTTCATAGTTTGAGAGCTGGTCCCTTCGCTTCCCTTCACGGGGAGCTTTATGAATTGGCGGAAGGTGAGGAAAGCTAAATGAGACACTGAAAGCGACTGTGCAATTAATCATCTTGTTTTTATCGCCGCGAAAGTCGTGGCTTGGACACCGGCGGAATCTAGCAGCCACTCTCGGCTCTGATCGACAATCCCCTTTCATTTTCCGTGCAAGAATTTTGATTTATTCTTTTTGGTGAGGTTGACAGGAGGGAGGTGGGCCTGTGACTCTTTGATTCATGGTTAACGCGAAAATTTTTCTTGACTGCAAGAAATTGAACATTATTGATTCTGGAAAGATGAAAACATGAAGCGATCTGATATAAAAGCAGAAAGGTCAAAGCCACAAAGGTCTGAGAAAGAAAACAAAGACAGCCTTTTGCAGGAGGGAACCTGGGCAGGAAATACTTCACCCTCCAGAAGCTCAAACCCCCAGAAGCCACCGCTTTCACACCTCGACGTTCCCCGCCCCCTACACCACTGCGGAGCCCTCAGCTTCCGGTTACCGGGATCCTCACGGAAAACCCGAGATGTTTTCTCAGCTCACCCGTCACAAGCCCCCCCGATTAAGCATCTTCAGTTCGCAGACATCTGAATGCACTGTGCAGCGGGGTGACTTAGGCGGAAATGAGCAGGTGGATTCTTTGGATTTCTGGTGTTGCTGCTGTTGTGGATTATTTGAACAGGGGAGGGAACAGGGGAGGTGTTTCATTTTAAGGCCGGGAAAGGTTTCTTTGACATGGCATGGTGCATTCGGTGTTTGGGAGGCTGGGGAGGTGGCACGGACTGACTGCTGTCCCTGTCACTGCACCCGCACTGCCTGCAGTGCATCTTTCTTCACTGCTACATAGTGTTCCAGAGAATGAGCAAGCCACCATTTAGTCTTCACTAATTTTTTAAATTTTCTTTTAAATTTTTTTTAAGTTTATTTATTTTCAGAGAGAGAGAGAGAGAGAGAGAGCGGGGGAGGGGCAGAGAGAGAGGGCGAGAGAGAGAACCCCAAGCAGTCTCCTCACTGCCAGCGTGGAGCCCGACATAGGATTTGAACTCACGAACCCTTGAGATCCGTGACCTGAGCCGAAATCAAGAGTCGGCCGTTTAACTGACCGGACCCACCCAGGTGCCTCTCTTCGCTATTTTTAAAAAATGTTTATTTATTCATTTTTGGCACAGGGCGAGCACAACAGGGGGAGGGACAGAGAGAGAGGGAGACACAGAATCCAAAGCAGGCTCCAGGCTCCGAGCCGGCAGCACAGAGCCCGATGCGGGGGCTCGAACTCACGAACCACGAGATCATGACCTGAGCCGAAGTCGGACGCTCAACCGATGGAGCCCCCCCAGGCACCCCTGGTCTTCACTTTTTGATGGTTATCTGGGTGGTCTCCAGTTAGAGCTGGGAGGGTACTGTTTTGAATACTGGCAGCTCATAGGCCTTGGCGCTCTGTGCGCTCTCCTCTGTAAGGCACGCAATGGGAGAGGGATTCTCAGGCACCGGTAGGCGTGCCGTTAAGACGGAGTGCCGACCCGTTTTCCAAAAACCGCATACCCGCGCTGGTAGGAAAGGACTCTGGCTGCTCCTTGTCCTTGCCCACATGTGACAATGCCATCGTTTTCCACGTTAACCGTGTAGGTAAGTGCGCAGTGGTGTTTCATTATGATTTCTTTATTGATATTTTTATCCAGTTTTACTAAGGTATACTTGACACGAAGTGTGGAGTCTGGATGAGTGCATATACCCGTGCGACTGCCGCCCTATCACACACACATGCACACACACATACGTGGTTCTGGTGAGTTTTATTCTTGGCGTTACACACAGTTCCGTAAACCTGATTGACTCATGGTCTTTTCTGAAGGCCTGAGAGACAATTATAACCATCACCATAATCAGGATACCAAGAAGTTCCTTCATCTCCCTAAATAGCTTTGAGTAAACCTTTGTGGTAAAGCCCTCCCCTCACCCCCAAATCCTGACAACCACTCCTCTGCTGTTCCTATAATCCTATCTTTTCCAGAATGTCCTATAAATGGAATCATACAATATCTTTTTTAAGACAAACTTTTTTCATTCAGCCGAAAGCCTTTGAGATTCACTGACATTCCTACATATATTAATAGTTTACTCATTTTTTTTTGTTGCTGAGCAATATTCCATGTTTTCCATGGTACCACAGTTTATCTGTTTACCAGCTTATAGATAATGTAGGCCATTTCCAGTTTTGGACAATTGTGAAAAGAGCTGCTATAAATGTTCATGCACAAGTCACAACTCGTGTGTGTGCATAGATTGATTTCTTTCTTTCTTTCTTTCTTTCTTTCTTTCTTCCTTCTTTTCTTTCTTTCTTCCTCCCTCCCTCCCTCCCTCTCTCTCTCTCTTTCTTCTTTCTTTCTTTCTTTCTCTCTCTGAAGTAGGCTTTATGCCCAGTGCAGGGCCCAATGTAGAGCTTGAACTCATGACCCTGAAGATCAAGACCTGAGCCGAGATCGAGTCCAACGTTCAAATGACTGAGCCACCCAGGCACCCCAAGAGTTCTAATTCAACTAGGGTAAATTCTGAACGGGGGTGTTGGATCATATGTTAATCTTATGCTCGACTGTGTTTGAAAATGCCCAACTGTTTTGGCAGTAAAGTGGCTGTGCCATTTTACATTCCTTGAGCAACATGTAAGAGTTCCAATGGCTCTGAATGCTCACTGACATTTAGTGTTATCAGGGTGTTTATTGCTTTGTTTCATCTGTTTGTTTTAATTTAGGCAATCTGACAGGTGTACCTCCCTGTGGTTTTAACTGCATCCCCCTCTAATGACTCATGATATCGAGTATCTTTTTTCCCTCTGCTTATTCACCATCCACATCTCTTCTTTGGTGAAGTGCCTGTTCACATGTTTTGCCCATTTTTGCATCGGGATGTTTGTTTACTCACTGTTGATTTTTGAAAGTTTCTTTGTATATTCTGAATAGGAGCCCCTTTTGGGATGTGTAATTTACAGATATTTTCTCCCACTCCACTTTCCCTTTCATCCTTTTAACAGTATATTTATTTATTAATTTTTTTTACAAAGCAAGAGCTTTTGATTTATTTTCATAATTTTTTCTCTATGGAAGTATCATTGGCATAAAATTTTCTATTAGTTTCCAGGTACACATTTTACTGATTTGATTTTTTTTTTACATTATGAAACGATCCCCGTGAAAAGTCCAATTACCATCTGTCACTACACAAAGTTATTACAATATTATTGACTATATTCCCTCTGTTGTAGTTTACACCCTTGAGACTTCCTAATTTTATGACTGGAATCCCCTTCACCTATTTCATCCATATTCCGCTAATCCCCTCTCCTCTGGTACCCACCACTTGCTTTTCTGTATCTATGGGGCCATTCCTGTTTTGTTTTGTTTGTTCATTTGTTTTCAAAATTCCACATCGAAGTGAATCATACGGTATTTGTCTTTCTCTGCCTTATTTCACTCAGCATTGTATTGTCTAGGGTCATCCATGTTGTCACAAATGCAGGATTTCATTTTTTTTTTTTTTGGCTGAATATTATTCCAGTGTGTGTTTGTGTGTATATGAAAAATGCTATAGTGAACATGGGGGTGATAAAGCTCTTAGAATTGTTATTTTTATTTTTCTCAGGTAATTACCCCGAAGTGGAATTGCCCGATCATGTGGTAGGTGTATTTTTAACGTTTTGAGGAACCTCCATACTGTTTCCTGTTTCATTCCTACCAACAGTGTACTGAGGCTCCTTTTCTCCACAGTCTCACCAACACTTGTTATCTTTCATCTGTTTTTCCTTAAATGCTTATTTATTTTTGAGACAGAGACAGCAGGGGAGGGTCAGAGAGAGAGGGGAGAAGAGAATCCCAAGCAGGCTCCACACTGTTAGCACAGAGCCCGATGCAGGGCTCGAATTGTGAGGTCATGACCTGAGCTGAAACCAAGAGTCAGAAGCATAACCGACTGAGCCACCGCGGCTCCCCTCCGTTTTGTCGTTTTTGATATTAGCCAATCCGACCAGTGTGAGTTGATATCTCACTGTGGTCCCGATTTGCACTAAAAGTTTTACTTTTGATGAGATCCAATTCCCTTTCTTTTCTTTTATGGCTTGTGCTCTTGGTGTCATATCCACGAACTCTTTGCCCCAGTCCAAGGTCATGGAGGTCTTTGCCCAATACCAAGGCCACAAGTTCTGATTCGCTCCCTGCGGTTCCAATATCGGTTCAGTTTACAAAGCCTCTGCAGTGCTATTCAGATGTGCCCTGGGTGTGTGCAATCCACTGGCCAGTCTACAACCTGGGTGATTGTCTACACTGTGAATCTGTCCTCAAAGCCTTTGGTATGCTGTTCAGAATCAGACCTATGCGTGTGCAATCTGGGAGTGAGCCCACAAGTTCATATGACTCTGTGGACTTGCTTGCCAAGGTCTGTCCTCCGTGTGTGCTCAGGGCCCCCCTTCCTGGCCTTCTGGCTAAACAGTGGGGCTTTAGCTTCCAAGCTCTACCATATACTTTCCACAGCTGGTTCTGCAAGGAATGACAGAGAAGACACAGAGAGGGGGAAATGCAACCAGCTGGATGGTTGAGGAAACAGGAAGAACCACAAGGATTCCTCCCAGGGCCCTGGCACAAAGGCTTAGGCGCCACAAGGCTGGCACTTTTGCAGCGTCCTCTGCAGCAGGGCCTGGTTTGGGTGCTGGGGCAGAAGACGATGGAAAACATACGAAAAAAACGTCCCCTACTCTCTATGTCCCAAAGGGGCCTGTTTCCCATTCCACAGACCAAAACAAAAGAAGGATTCTCCCGAGGGTCTTAACTTTCGGCCCCTCGTGTGCGCTTTGGGGGCTTGGGGATATCTTTGAGTCTGAGCTTGGGGGACATCAGAGAATAAGAATGACAGGCAAGTCGCTGTCAGTTCAGTGGCACTTTGAGCTCCCCAATCCACCTGCTGGTGTTTACTTCTCTGAGTGCACAGAGAGCTGCTCCCTGGGCACTAAGCTGTTACATTGTGTGAGCGCTCTCTCCTCGCTCAGAACCAGAACGTCTCTCGCTGTGAACTGAGTTTGCCTTCACCTGGCGACTGACGATCTTCCGAGAAGTCTGTCGGTCATTTGAATCTACTCTTTCGTGAAGTGCTTCTTCAAGCCTTTGCCTATTTTTCTATGGGGCCACCTGTATCTGGCTTCTTGGTTTCTTAGTTATTCTTTATATATTTTGGAGATGTCCTTCTATGTATGTCTGTGTACATACGCACGTCTGGAGATAGATGGAACTATGTTCTCCCAATCTGTGACTTGCCTTTTTACTTGCCTTAATGGTGTCTTTGCATGAATTGACTTCATTTTTTTTTAATGTTTATTTATTTTTGAGAGACAGAGAGAGACAGAGCACAAGTGGGGAAGGAGCAGAGAGAGAGGGAGACACAGACTCTGAAGCAGGCTCCAGGCTCTGAGCTGTCAGCACAGAGCCCGATGCGGGGCTTGAACTCACGAAATGCGAGATCACGACCTGAGCCAAAGTCGGTGCTTAACCGACGGAGCCACCCAGGCGCCCCTGACTTCATTTTTAATATAGTCCTAATCATCAGTCTTTTCCTCTATGGTTAGTGCTTTTCGTATCCTACTTAAAAAGTCTCTGCCTCCCCCAGGTCACAGAGATATCTCCCACTTTCTTTTTTAAAAGCTTCATTGTTTTTCAGTTAGCAATAATTGCACCTCGGACAAACCTCATTGGCTACCGTACTGCCAGTGCACAAAGCTGTAGAAGCCTTATTATTTCCACTTTTCACATTGAGATTTATAATTTACCTCGAGTTGATACTTGTTTATAGAATAAGATAGGGGCCCAGATGTAACCAGTTGACATCTTTGGAAAGGCCGTCTTTCCTTCACTGCATTGTAGTCTCTCCATTGCCATAAAGGAACTAATCGTATTCTTCACATGGGTCCGTTTCTACACCTTCTGTTTTGTGCCATATGCTTTGTTTCATTCTTGCCCTGGAAACCAAGCCAGGCCATGAGACAGAAGTGGTGGAGAAGCCATACCATACAGAGGGACAATAAAGGCATCTGACCCCCCCGATTCACTGGTGCTACACCCCAGTTTGCTCCTGTCCACGGCTCCACTCTCCTTTCCGTGGACACTTGTTTAAAAGCACCTAGTCTTGGGTGAGTCAGTTGGTTGAGCGTTGACTCTTGGTTTCAGCTCAGGTCCTTATCTCACAGGTGGTGGGAGAGCTCTGTGCCGGGCTCTGCACTGACAGCATGGAGCCTCCTTGGGATTCTCTCTCTCTCTCTCTCTCTCTCTCTCTCTCTCTCTCTCTCTCCCCCTCTCTCTGCCACTCCCCTGCTTGCACACACGCACTTTCTCTTTCTCAAAATAAATAAACATTTAAAAAATTAAAATAAAAACGCCTATCTTTGTGACTTGGGAAATACACAGGTTAATTTTCCCCTGGGTAATAAGCATCCTTTCCATGTAGATGATGCTTAAATCCACCAGAACAGTGGAGCTTTTCATATCAGGCCTTCTATGGAGAATTGCGTATTCTATAATCAGCGGTTTCCATGGCATGGATCACTGGATTGGGGGTAATCTGTTGTCGGGAGTCACAAGCCAGCAGCAGAGAGTGGGGATGAGGTCAGTCCTAGGGAAGAGTCCTATACCTCCTGATCGACATTAGTGAACTTAGAGTTGGGCTTCTCACCCTGCTCTCATCCTGACCCATCTGAAAACAACTCAGCGAGACCCCTGTGGATAGTCTTCCCATTTGTCAGGGGTCTTATTGGTTGTCCCAGAGATACCTGGAATATACAGTTCTGGAGAGAAGGGAAGACCCTTTGACTTCTCCTCATGAGGACTTGACTCTCCCACCCATCTTAGGAAATTGTCCAAATCCATGAAAACAATAGTCTCGATTCTCCAATCCTCTGCTGGTGGTCCCCTACTAAAGGCACTTTGAGACAACCTGCTCAACCTTTGGAGCTGACCTGACCCATCACCGTGTACCTAGACAGGCTCTGTTTCCCACCCAACCTCAAAATAGACATTGCCCGCTGCATCTTCTTGACTGAGAAATTAGACCCTCAGGTCACTTCCCTACAAGTTGCCTGACCATCCATATTGGCTTTCTCTATGATGGGTGACCTTCATATGAGGTCACCCATCAGATAGGTCACCTTCAGATGCTTCTACTCTGGGGGGCTTATAAGTCATAGAAGATGACGATGGGCTGCTCGATCTAAAGCAACCCACTCTGTGGAAAGCTGTGGCATTGTTTGAAGTTAGGATAAATGGTAACTTGAATGATTTGCCCTCCTCCTTTTTAATCAGATTTAGTAGCATCCTCAGAATGTTCACCAAAAGTGACTAACAATCCTTTCCCAACACATGAGGATAAGAGCATACCAGTTTTTCTGATAAGTTTTAATATTCTATGTGTAAAAGAGATTTAGAGTTTAGGACATCTCTGTATATCGTAGGCTTTTGACTTTTTACATTTCTGACTTTTGGAGGGTGAGGGGGATGGGCAGTGAATACTCACAGCAAAGGCAAGAAACAAATGCCATCCCACCTCCATCTCTATCAGCACAAGAGGACCATGGTCAAACTCCATGGCTCATAGGACCAGCGCCTATTTCTAGTCCTGATTCCTTTCCATTCCTTGGCAAACTGAATGTGGTGCGCCTTAGTTACAACCCTCCACTTGACCATCAGGGTGCAAGTCCCTACATGACTATCTGGTCCTGACATTAAGATCATTTATTTTCAAAGAATTTGACACAATCGGCCAAGTCACTATCATTATCCCTGAATTGGAGGTGGATCCAATGAATCCGTACCTAGACTATTTAAGGTGCATCAGCATCACTTTCCATTCATTCATTCACAATGAGCCAGGAGGCTCTGTGCGAGACGCTGGGTATACAATGGCGTAGAAGACAAAGAATTGGATGTGGAGCTTACATTCCCTGGGGATCTCTCTTTTAAAGACAGATATTTAAATGTTAAGAGAAATTTGCCTACCAAATATATTCATAAATAGAACTGAGTTGTGCTCCATGATAGCATATGAAATACATGTGAGGAAAATGTTACCTATAGTTCTACCCTGGGAATCAGCCTCATAGACCGGTAATTTTGCAATCTCTTTTCTGGCATAAGATACTTAGCAGATTATGTTTACATTTGTACCATACTCCCATGGGTGCTGTTAAATAAAATTCCCAAATTTCTCTCCTTGTTAAAGAAAGAAAGAAAGAAAGAAAGAAAGAGAAAGAAAGAAAAGGAAAGGAAAGAAAGAAAGAAAGCAAGAAAAGAAAGAAAGAAGGAAGGAAGGAAAGAAAGAAAGAAAGAAAGAAAGAAAGAGAAAGGAAAGGAAAGGAAAGGAAAGAAAGAAAGAAAGAAAGAAAGAAAGAAAGAAAGAAAGAAAGAAAGAAAGAAAGAAAGAAAGAAAGAAAGAAGGAAAGAAAGAAAGAAAGAAAGAAAGGAAGAAAGAAAGAAAAAGATTGAAAGGTATTCTGACAGTTCTCCATTTGCCATCCCCCAATCCATTCTCTTCCCCTTCTCTATCCCATGCCCAGGGAAGCCGACACCTGTGGGGTACATCTCCTAGACAACCTTGCAACTGGCTTCCAGTTGAGTTAGGCCAATGGGAGACAATGGCAGGAAATCTGAGGGCAGCAGAAGAGAGAGGTCAGGGTATTTCTTCCCCATTCACCTTCTGATAGGTGAGTGGGAACACCTTCCATCTGTGTGACCCTCGGGGAGCCTCACAATCTCTTGTTTGTTCCTTTAACCTGCCTACAATGTGTAAACAGTCTCTTCATTAACGCCTCCTCATTTGTATCTGGGTGCATTCTGTTTCTTCATGAAATTCTAATACACAGTGCAAGTGATAAGGAGGGAAATTATGATTGGAACAACTCGAATCCACTCATATGCACAAAAAACTAATGTTAGTAGAAGCAAATTACGTGTAACACACCTCACTACCAACACCGCTTCTAGGTTGGGGAACAGCTGCCCAAGACCAAGGCATATTTGGCCCCTCTGTGCTTGTGCCCAACATCCAGATGGATGTTCTTGGACAACAGGAAGACTGAATACGTCCCCTCCTTTGAACCCTTTACCATGGTGAGGCTGCGGTGCTAAACACTTAAAGACAGTTTTACTGGGGCGCTTGGGTGGCTCAGTCAGTTAAGCCTCCGACTCTTGATTTCGGCTCAGGTCACAATCTCACGGTTGTAGGATCGAGCCCCACATTGAGCCTGCTTGGGATTCTCTCTCCCTCCCCTCTCTGTCTGCTCCTCCCCGGCTCATGCATGCATGCTCTCTCTTCCTTTCTTTCAAAATAAATAAACTTAAAACAAAAACCAGTTTTATCTATAGCCTGCCACAGCAGACGTGGGTCTCTCCCTTCTCATGCTTGATTTGTCAGATACTGCCAGAGCAAAAAAAAAAAAAAAAAAAAAAAAAAAAGAAACAATTAACATAAAGAAATAAAGCAAATCCCGATGAGAGTAACGAAGTGGTAAGGGAAAGTGAAATCAGAAGAGATCAGCAGAACTCCCATCAATTCAATACTTACTCAAAATGCTAGTAACTGTGAAAGATTCAGGTACAATAAATTCTTATTCAGAAATCTAAGTTTGATTCTCAAATACTATAATGAGGACAGGTGTAGACACAGGTATCCAAGATTCGAAAGTGGTATTGAAGTTTTGGAATCTCAGATACCAGGGAAACCGGGAAAGTTTACTCTCCCCCGTGTCACTAATGAAGGTCCCCTGCCCCAACAGTAAGCTCTAAGCAACTTTCCCACCTGCTGCCTTTTTTTTCTGCCTCCCTTCTTCATCTCTAAATCCCACTCTTTTTCCTTTCTCCTCTTTGTCACCCACTCTAAGGTATTTGATACATGTCTTTAGGCAGGTTCTTTTGCAATAATAGTTATGATAGACAATACTCTTGGAGCACTTACCATACGTTCTAAATGTTTTGCATACATCAACTCATCTGATCTGAGTAACGGTGCAATGAGGTGTCGCTGTTTTACAAATGGGAAAACTGAGGCACCAAAAAACGAAGTAGCTTGCTACAACAAACAGTAAGTAGTGGAACCTGGGATTTGGACCCATGAGTTCTGGCTCCAGAATCCATTCAACTGTCCATGTGTTTTAGACTGCATAAATGTATCATGCTATGAATCTCATTGTGTTTCTTTGTTGACTGAAGAATCCATTTTTATGATTTACCCACATTGTTATAGGTGCACATCTGGATTGTTGCAAAGTATTTCATACTGTTCACACGCACCCATTCCCCTAGGGAGGGACACCTAGGCTACCTCCAACTCAGTACCACAAACAGATCATAATAAGCATCCTCCTACATGCCCTTCTACAGTCCTGTATGAGAATGTCCCTAGAAAGAACACCCAGCCTGGGATTTCTGGGCATATGCCCACTTAATATCATTAAATACTTACAGATTGCCCAAGCAACTTTCGAACTGAGTAGAGGAAATATTTACTCATTCTTCCCTCCCTCCCTCCCTGCCTTTCATCCTCCCTATGTTATAGGCCCTGAGCTAGAAACCGAGGATATAAGCATGAACAAGAAAGATGTGGACCCTAGTCACACTGAGCTTACAGTCTAGCTCCTAGCCAACTGAAAAGTGTTTCCATCAGACAAAAACAAATACTGTATGATCGCACTTGTATGTGAATCTCAAAGAACCCCAAACTCATAGATACACAGAACAGATCGGCAGGGGTGGGGAGGGTGTGTGAAATGGATGAAAAGGTACCAAAAAAAAAAAAAAAAGTGTTTCCATGGATATGACCATATCTAGTTTTATCCTGTAACCACTAATATCATTTTCAAAAGGATAACTCCTTATTCCCTTCCAAAGCATAAATATATTTAATTTATGGAGCATCGCATTCAAAGTGTATGCCTGTTTTCCTCTGTATACATTACAAGTCTGAGCGTCTCAGACAATATTCTACATGAGGTGGTCTTTAGATACCATGCTTCCAATATTGGCCAATGCAATTAGCGCAGGGAGTAATCTGTAGGGGATCAGATGGTTTTATTGATTTGGGTTGAACACAGAATCAGCACCTTAAAAATACCACTGGGGTGTAAGTTAGTAGAAATAGTTTTTGAAGATTCAGGGAAGAACAGAAATGCCTTCTGGCTCACGTTTTTTTTAAGTGTGCCTTTAATTGCTTAGATACGACTTTTGGAAAAGCTTAATCATTTGTGCGCGCTCTTTTCCTCCAACCTTCTGTAAAACAATACTAAAAAATTCCTCCCGTTTGCAGACATGATTTTACTGACCTGAGTCAGGAGTATCTTTACCAGGCATCGAACCCATTCAAGAAAGGAGGGTTTCAGAGTTAATGTTAAGAAACAATAAACTATGCGGCACCTAGGTTGGGTCAGTCAGTTGGGCAAATGACTTTGGCTCAGGTGATGATCTTAGGGTTCGTGAGTTCAAAGTCTGCTTCAGATCCTCTGTCCCCCTCTCTCTGCCTTCCCCTACTTGGGCTCTTACCAAAAATAAACATTAAAAAAGTATATATATTTAAAAGAAACAATAAACTAACAAAGAAAAAAAGAGACAAAAGATGAGACTCTTAAATACGGAGAACAAACTGGGGGTTGCCAGACAGGAAGTTGGTGGTGGTGGAGGGGGTTGGGTGAAACAGGTGAGGGGGATTAAGAATACACTTATCATTGGGGCGCCTGGGTGGCTCAGTCAGTTGAGCGTCCGACTTCGGCTCAGGTCATGATCTCACAGTCTGTGAGTTCGAGCTCCATATCGAGCTCTGGGCTGATGGCTCAGAGCCTGGGGCCTGCTTCCGATTCTGTGTCTCCCTCTCTCTCTGCCCCTTCCCTGCTCATGCTCTCTCTCTGTCTCAAAAATAAATAAAAACATTAAAAAAAAAAACTAAAAAAAAAAAAAGAATACACTTATCATGATGTCAGGCGCCTGGGTGGCTGAGTCGGTTAAGCATCTGACTTCGGCTCAGGTCATGATCTCACGGTTCATGAGTTCGAGCCCTGCGTCAGGCTCTGTGCTGTTGGCTCAGAGCCTGGAGCCTGCTTCGGATTCTGTGTCTCTGTCTCTCTGCCCCTCCCCCACTCATGCTCTGTCTCTGTCTCGAAAATAAATAAACGTTAAAAAAAATTTTTAAGAATACACTTATCATGATGAGCCCCGAGTGTTGTGTGGAGCGGTTGAATTGTTATATTGTACATCTGAACCTAGTGTGGCACTATATGTTAATTACACTTGAATTTAAAAAATAAGTAAAAATTTAAGAAAAGAAACAACAATTAACAAACACCAAATGCATATAACCTACCACTGGATTCTATCAGAACAACTGAGATATGTCCTTGGTTCAGCTTCCCCAACAGATGCTGTTTCTGGATATGTTCTTTAACAAAACGTCATTTTACCTTTATTAAGAACTGTTTTTTGTTTTTTGTTTTTTTAATTTTTTGTTTTTTTTTTATGTTTATCTTTGAGACAGAGAGAGACAGAGCATGAATGGGGGAGGGGCAGACAGAGAGGGAGACACAGAATCGGAAGCAGGCTCCAGGCTCTGAGCCATCAGCCCAGAGCCCGACGCGGAGCTCGAACTCACGGTCTGTGAGATCATGACTTGAGCTGAAGTCGGATGCTTAACCGACCGAGCCACCCAGGCGCCCCTATTAAGAACTGTTTAAGAACAATCTCTTTGAACTCTTAAATACAGAGAACAAACTGAGGGCTGCTGGAGGGGAGGTGGGTGGGGGGATGGGCTAGATGAGTGATGGGCATTAAGAAGGGCACTTGTTGGGATGGGCACTGGGTGTTATATGTAAGCGATGAATCACTAAATTCTACCCCTGAAACCAATACTACGCTATATGTTAACTAGCTTGGATTTTTAAAAAAAGAACAATTCTCTTTTTAACGGATTCACATGTCTATTCCAATAATGCAATGGATAAACTGTTCAAAACTGATACAATCAAAATATTAAACCTAAAATGAGAAAAACATATAGAAGAAAACGCAGGAGGCGCCCCCTGAGTTAAGCAAAGATTTCTAGGTAGAACACATAAAACATGAATCATAAGACGAATATGACAAACTGGACTTCACAAAAATGGAAGACTTCTTTTTTCAAAAAGCACTGTTAAGGCAATGAAAACACAAACCATCATCAGGCATAAATATTTACAAAACAGGGGCGCCTGGGTGGCTCAGTCGGTTGAGTGTCCGACTTCGGCTCAGGTCATGATCTCGCGGTCCGTGAGTTTGAGCCCCGCGTCGGGCTCTGTGCTGACAGCTCAGAGCCTGGAGCCTGTTTCGGATTCTGTGTCTCCCTCTCTCTCTGACCCTCCCCCATTCATGCTCTGTCTCTCTCTGTCTCAAAAATAAATAAATGTTAAAAAAAAATTAAAAAAAAATATTTACAAAACAAATACCTGTTTAAAAAAAAAAAAACTTGTGTGCAGAATATATAAAGAACTCTCCAACTCAACGATAAGGAAACAGTCAATACAGTGAAAGATGGGCAACTGATACAACCATAAATATCACTACAGAACATCAAGCAAGTGGAAAGAAGGCTAATAAAAGTCATGATAAGTTACCGCCAGAAACCTACTAGAGTGTCTAAAATTAACCAGGAATAAAAAAGGTGAGAATGTCAAATGTTGGCAAGAATGTAGAGCAACTGAAAGGCTCAGACATTGCTAGTGGGAATTAAAAAGGGCGCAACCACTTTGGAAAACATACACCCACCACATGACCCAGCACCCTACCTAGGTATCTACTCAAGAAAAATGAAGACATACATCCACACGAAGACTTGTACATGAGTGTTTACAGCAACCGCATTCATCATCACTCTGCACTGGACTGAATGCGTGTGCCCCACCCCACCCCCAAATCCCTATGTTGAAATCCTAACCCTCAAGTTGGTGGTGTTAGGAGGTGGGGTCTTTGGGAAGTGCTTAGGGTCATGAAGACTGAATCCTTGCGAATGGGCCTAGTGCCCTTATAAAAGAGATCTCGGGGAGGGAGCTCTCTTGTTCCTTCCGCCATGTGAGAACACATGGCTGTCTGTGAACCAGGAAGCAGGCCCTACCAGAACCAATTCTGCTGGTTGGTTCTTGGACCAACAATTCTTGGACCAGCAATTCTGCTGCCTGATCTTGGACCGCCCAACCTCCAGGATTGTGAACGATAGACTCCCGTTACGGATAAGCCCCCCCAGGCTACCTTATTTTGTGATAGCAGGCCCAAATGGCCTAAGACACACTTCAGACTGGAAATAACCCAAATGTCCACTAATTGGTGAAGGGATAAACAAACTGGGCACAAGCTAGAGTAGGGCACTGGAGGATTACTAGGCAATCAACAGGAACGGACTGTGGACAGATGCAACACAGATGAACCTCTCAAGTATTCTGCAGCTTGAAAGATGAAAAGGTTACGTCTTATATGACTACAGGATGTTATAGAAATGTCATATTTCTACATTACTGTAGGCAGTAAGATCAGATCAGTAGTTGCTAGGGGCTGGGGCTAGGGGAACCAAGTCCAAAGGGGCACGAGAAATTTGAGGGGTGATAGAAGTATTTTATATCTTTCTCTGGGGCGCCTGGGTGGCTCAGTCGGTTGAGCGTCTGACTTCAGCTCAGGTCACGATCTCACGGTTCGTGAGTTCGAGCCCCGCGTCAGGCTCTGGGCTGATGGTTCAGAGCCTGGAGCCTGCTTCCGATTCTGTGTCTCCCTCTCTCTCTGCCCCTCCCCCATTCATGCTCTGTCTCTCTCTGTCTCAAAAATAAATAAACATTAAAAAAAAAAAAAGAAGTATTTTATATCTTTCTTGTTGGTGGTGGTTACACGAGTGTATAAGCTTATCAAAATTGATGGAACTGTACATCTAAAAGGCATTTTGGAAATTACGTATCTAAATATTCCACCCAATGTCCTTTTCACATGGAGCCACAGAAGAAATGTCTCAATACCCAAAACGGTTGTATTTCTCTTGAGTACGGGGGTTGCTGTTATCTTTTGGAGACCGGGAATCACAACTGATTAGTTACCTCCTTGCCTCAGCTGTGAAGGCAGGGAGCTGAGAACACCCATGTATTGGGTATGAATCTTACCCTTGACATCATTTGATTTCTTCTTCCTCTTGACCCGATTTCTTCCTAACAAATTCTTCTATCTTAATGTCATCTATGTATTTTTTGGAGACTAAATATTTTTTTCATCAAGGTACAGTACAGTCAAATAAATACATCATAGGACAGGTAGTAAGTCACAGAAGTGTTTCCTCCTGATATGCATTAATAAAAGTGCACGCCATAAAATCCTAACTCGTTAAAGCATACTATCGTGTAATACCTAAATTTGTCTTATTCGCTTTTGGGTGCTTCCATTTGTAAGGAATGAGGGTCAAACATAGCATTATAGGGACAAAGTCAATAGGATGTTATGTAGCAAAGAGAGGACCAGGGAAGTTTATTTTGGAGAAGCGAAAAGGCAGGGCAAATGTGCAAGCTGCCTTCAAATAGTTTACAGCTTCTCAGGCAGAAGAGAAGTGAATTAATTCTATTGGATCAGGAGTGGGATCAAGGGGTGTAGGCTATCCCAGGACCAACTGGGGCATAATATAAAGAATAGATTTCTAACCGAGCACAGCAAAGATGCGATATATTATCCGCAGATAATTAGATCTCACTAATCTATCTCATAATAGATCTCACTATTATGTGAAATCTAAGGAAATCTAAGGAATCTAAGGAAAAAGAGTTCCTGGCAATAGGTAACACCAAACAGGTTAGATAATCATTTGGTTGGGATCTCATACACAGATCCATTTAGATAAACTGTTGCTCCCTACTGATCCCGAGATTTAATAGTTATTTGATTCTATTAGAAAATAGTGTCCTTCCAATATGAAACAAACTGGCTTTGACCAAGCAAACACCATTATTTTTTTTTACTTATCATTATGATTTATTATATTGAATTGTATTATAATCCCAATGTGTTTCAAATAAAAAGGTTGTAGCAAGTAAACATTCTTAAGGCTATTCTGGGATCCAGCCCTTGCAAAATCAAACACAAAATTGTTACTAGAGTTTTAAGGACTCTTGTTTGCAAAATACACCCTTTTCTTGCAAGGCAAGCTGACCTTCCGTGCCCTCTGGAAATAGACACGCAATGTAGCACTCTGAATGGAAGTTAAAGTAATTTCCCACTTTGTCCTTGTGCTTTAACACTTAGGCAATAAAGCTCATGACATTTTCAATAAAAAGCAGAGAAGGAGAAGTGCTCCTTAGTCACGGAAGAGCTCAACCCAGCATCACCCGGGCATTCTCCCATTTGACGAAGTCCAATCTTTGCTAAGCAGCCAGACCTACGATTTAAAACTCACTTCCATCAGTAAGAGGGACCCAGGGGTAATTGGTTCTGCACAATTGAGAGCTCATTTCAGGCTGGCTTGAACGCCTAAGTTCCAAGGCTGTGTCATGTGTCAGTTCACCCAGAATTCCCAATAGACAGAAGTAACTGGTGAGAAACACCCTGAGGGCATTTTAGGTGTAATAAACAAACCAGGAACTGAGGGAGAGAGGGGAGAAGCAATAGGGTGGTAGGACAGGGAATTACAGACAAGTTGCTACAAAAGAAGACCGGAAGATGGGGGAATAATGAGCAGGTTTAGTGGGAGGTACAGTAGAAACAGATCAAAAACAAAGGACCCGAGGAGACAGTTTTTCCCAAGAAGACATACAAATGGCCAACAGGTGCATGAAAAGTTACCCTACGTTGCTAATCATCAGGAAATGCCAGTCAAAACCACAATGAGACATCATCACATGTGTGTTAGAATGGGTATTACCAAAAAGACAAGAGATCGCAAGAGTTGGGGAGGATGCAGAAAAAAGGGAGCCCTGTGGGTAGGAATGTCAGTGCAGCCACTATGGAAAACAGTATGGAGGTTCCTCAAAAAATTAAAAGCCGAACTACCATTAAAAATTCCACTTCTGGGTATCTACCCAAAGGAAATAAAACCACTCTCTCGAGGAGCTCTCTGTACCTCCATGTTCACTGCTATTGTTCACGGTTGCCAAGACACGGCAATGACCTACGCATCTCTCAGTGGAGGTACAGGGAAAGAAAACATACACTGGAATATTTTTCAGTCATAGAGAAGAAGGAAATCTTGCCATTTTCAACAACACGAATGAATGTGCTGGGCATCATGGTAAGGGAATTAAGTCAGGCAGAGAAAGACAAATACTGTATGATCTCACTATTATGTGAAATCTAAGAAAGATGAACTCATAGAGTAGGTGGGGGTTGCCAAAGGCTGGGGGGGAGAGAAATGGGCTGATTTCTCTCAGGAAGTGGCATCGTATCATTATCCCCATTGGACAGGTATAGAAGCAGGTTCTGAGTGGTTAAGCTAAGTTCAATCTAACTAAAAATTGGTGAAATGTGCCCACAAGTGAATCCAACAGATGGACACAGAATGGCCTCCACACACCTGGACTCTGAAATACTGGAATTTTCTTGCCTCTCTGAAACCTTCAGGCTTCCATGGATACACAGGTCCCATGCTTAACACTGACCTTCAGCTGGTTTTGAACTTCCCAGGGTACGTCTCGGTAGTGAGTTTGCGTTCTGTTGCGTGCCTAGAGGAAAACCAATTTTGTGTGTATCTGGCTTCCAAGTGGTTTGCCCACCAGACCTCAAGTGATGTGGCCTCCGGGGGGGGGGGGGGGGAGTCATTATATGGAAGGTTTGGGTTTGTTTTTTTTTAAATCGTGTTGGTTGATATCTGAAAGGAGAACATTTTTACCTTCTCGTCTATTTATGTCTGCTGGGAGGAAGTTCAGGCACCTCTACACATGCAGGAAAAAAAAAAAAAACCCAGAACCAAAATGTGATAATTTGGTCAAAGGCGTGTCCACTTCTCTGTTAGTATTTTGTCATGAGTGATAAATGATGTCGGACAAAGCTGTCGGACGAGATTTAGAAGGTGTGCAGGGAGGGAGCCATCAATTTCCAACTTAGGGAATTTAACAGATTTTAATGACTCTACAGCTTGATGACTCTACAGCTTTGGATTTCAAGCTTCACTGGCACGTGTGCTTGGCAGTGACCGGAAGGCGTTTATACTCCCCTAATTTGATTCCTGTAAGGCAACCAAGCGTCATTGGCTGTCTCGGCTGCAGTCAGGAGACGCTGGTCTGCAGACCGGCAAAGCACGTGGCCAGAGTGTGGTCTCTCGCGATCTCTTGTTCGTTCCCCAGATTTTGCAGCTCGGAACAGTCATCTGATGCCAGCTCTAAAAAAGACCAACGGTGCCACCGGCACTGAGCCCCAGGAGATGTCCAGCAGGTCACAACCATGCTTGCCTTTCGAACCCCTCACACCATCCCCAAAGTGGGTGGCGGGGGGTCCTTTGAGAGCGGACGCTTGGTCTCATAGCACCCAGCACAAGTAGGTGCTCGATGTGCTTTTGAAAAAACCACCCTGCACGGCTTAACAGAGGCATTTCCTGAAAATTGAATTCTGCTTCAAGAGTTTACTGTTTCTGCTGTGTGTACCACAGAAAAAAAATGGATAAACTAGTAGATATGGGTCTGTGAGCCAGTATATAGCAGACTCACTGTGTGGTTTGAACAGAAATGTGTCTTTTTGCTTCGGGTGCCCGGGGGCCTCTGTGGGTTGAGCGTCCGACTTCAGCTCAGGTCATGATCTCACAGCTCCTGAGTCTGAGCCCCGAGTCGGGCTCTGTGCTGACAGCTTGGAACCTGGAGCCTGCTTCAGATTCTGTGTCTTCCTCTCTCTCTGCCCCTCTCCCGTTTGTGCTCTCTCTCAAAAATGAATAAACAGGGGCGCCTGGGTGGCTCGGTCGGTTAAGCGTCCGACTTCGGCTCAGGTCACGATCTCACGGTCCGTGAGTTCGAGCCCCGTGTTGGGCTCTGTGCTGACAGCTCAGAGCCTGGAGCCTGTTTCAGATTCTGTGTCTCCCTCTCTCTCTGACCCTCCCCTGTTCATGCTCTGTCTCTCTCTGTCTCAAAAATAAATAAAAACGTTAAAAAAAAAATTAAAAAAAAAAGACTAAACATTTTACAAAATAAAAAAAAAAAAAAAGAAAGAAATGTGTCTTTTCCTTTTTCAAGATGTAGGCTTTTGAAACCAAAGATGCATTTATATGCTATAAAACCTCGTTAAGAATTTTGGACGTGGCAAATTTTTACAATGTCTGATGATCTGATGGGAGTACAGCCTAGGTCTTCCTTTTCACTGTCATTGAAGAGGGACCGCCTGAGCAAACAAATCGGGTAAATAAAATTACATGGCTGTATTTAAGTAACTTAAGAAGAAAGAAAACTGCTAGGCACTTTGGCAGTTTAATTGAGGGTATAAAAGGATGCTAATTATCAATGTGTCTCAGAGCTTCCATTTAAAAACACTTTTTAGAAGTAGCAGCTAATTCCAATTACCTAGATACACACAAATCCGGTGAAATACCATGATAAAACGCCATACCTTGAAAATGCCTACGTAATGAGATATCTCTAACTAATTCAGGCTGACCTTGCCTACGTAGCCTGAATGGATGCAGTTCAACCACATAGGCAGTAAATACAATGATCGCCTTTATTGATTTAGAGCATCCTTGCAGTAAAGAAATCACAGCAACCAGGGCTATATTCTCGGCTCATGGGAAGGAACGAATGGCCAGTTCTTCCAGGCTCTGGGGCACTGGCTCCACTGATTTCTTGGGGTGTCTTCTTCTGCTACCAATCTACCTCATCGTCCCATCCCTAAAAGGCTCTAGGACAGAATTTGGTGGACAACAGTGACGTGAGATATCCTGTGACCTGGATGAGCTGGCAAGAATGAGTGGGCGGATACCAGCAAGTTCTAAGGAATAAGCCATCAGCAGGGACAGCTGTGACTTGGCAAATGTCGGAGCAGATGTTCTTTCCCCGGCCCTGCTGTCAGCTGGAAGGAACTTTCCCGGCATGCCGTGGGGGGTGGGGGGAGGGGTGGGGGTCACAACCTGGTCCCAGCTCTGCTTGCAGCTCTGCAGCCCCTGCCTGGAGGGGGCCAGTTCCGCTCAGATTAGCAATTAGGTTGGAAGCCAGCACAGGCTCCATTCGGGCAGCACTTCTGGGAGCTGGGACCAAAACTCCTGAGAGATGCTGGTGTCCGTTCCCATTAACCTTCCGTCCGGGGGAGGGAGGTCCTGTCCTCCAGCCAGGAATCCACGCTGGGGCTTCACGTCCGCTGGGCCTTCCATGGAATCCAATCAGTCTCTGGCTCAGTGTCGTCTCAGCAGAAAGAAGACCGCCGTGCACATAGAGATGTGCTTTTCTGGGCAGACCCACCCCAAATAAGGAGGCCCAGAGAGAGCACCACAGCGGAGGGACACGTTAAGTAGGGAGTTTGGGCCATGTTTTCACCTCTTCTGCCACCCGTCTGACATTGACCGCTCTGGTCGGTGGCATCTGTGTTCTAGGTCATTGAAAAGGGTGCAGCTGAAATGCTAGCTCAAAGAGACACCTTCGCCCCCACGTTTCCTGCACCATTGTTTACAACAGCCAAGACATGCAAGCAACCTGAGGGTCCATTCTTGGACGAGCGGATAAAGAAATTGTAGTATGTAATTATATTATATATAATTATATTTTTAAATAATTATATATATATTTCTATATATAATATAATTTATATATATATAATTATATAATTACATTATATATAATTACATTATATACATACATATATACATATATATACATATATACATATATACATATATATAATGTAATTATATATAATGTAATTATATAATCAATTATCTAATATATATATACATATATACATATATACATATATATATAATGTAATTATATATAATGTAATTATAATATAATTAATTATACTAAGTATAATTATACATATTATACATAATTATATGTATAATTATACATATTATAATTAATTATATTATGTACAATGTATGTATATTATATAACTAATATATAATTAATTATATTATGTAATTACATAATGCAATTATGTATATACAATGTAATGTAATGTATGTAATTGTATACCTATAATTCAGCCATACAAAAGAATGAAATCTTGCCATTTGCAGCAACATGGATGGACCTTGAGGGCACTACACTAAGTGAAATATTGAAAGACAAATACCGCATGATCCCACTTAAACGTGGAATCTAAAAACAAACCAAAACCCAAACTCACCGATACAGAGAAGAGAATGGTGGCTGCCAGAGGTGGGGGGAAATTGAGGGTCAAAAGTTACAAACTTCCAGTTGTAAGTTTAAGAAGTCTTGAGGACGTAATACGCAGCATAGTGACTATTGTTAATGATACTGTGTCGTATACTTGAAAGTTGCTAAGAGATGAGATCTTAAAAGTTCTCATCACAAGAAAATAAAATTGTGACTACGTGTGGTGATGGATGTCAATTAACCAGATTCATTGTGGTCTTGTTGTCTATATTGTGCTCATTTCACAATATGTACAAATATCGAATCGTTACGTTGTACGCTGAAACGAATATAATGTCGTGAGTCAGTTATATCTCAACTTAAAAATTACCCAAAAAAGATGAAGTTTAAGTCCAACATCAGAACCAGTGTTTCTATTCTCTCTTCCATCCATCCTCCCTTATTAATTTTCCTGACATGATCTACACCCAACGTCTACCGTGCGCTTCACGGGAAACCCCTATAATCTTGTAGGCTCTGTGCCTCTTGGTCCCCCCTTTTATGCACTAACTTTCACACCCGTTTGCTCCTTCACCTTCCCTTTATGATATCAACTCCAGTATGAAACACCATATTATTAGTTACATTGTGGTGTTTCCATTTGATGTCTTGGGTACCCTCCAATTACACCAGACTTAGTGCCCCAGGAGAGACCATTTCCAACTACGCACAACTGATTTAGACGATTCTCAAGATAAACCTTTTTCGGTGGGGGGAGACAACCGGTGACTTGGGACAATGATTTCAGTTAAGAACAACAACAACAAAAGGCATCCTAGGACAAAGTGTGCACACGAGGGTAAAGAACAAGGTTGCCCACTTGGTCATGGCGGGGCCTCAACGGTCGTGGACGCTACAGTGTCTCTCTGAGCAGGGCTGACCAGGGAAGCAGAGGAAAAGGCAAATCTGGCAGCTGGACAGGCCATCCGAAGAAGCCCTTACTTCAGAGACGTAAGTGCAGGGGACGGTCTAGGACCACACACTCCTAGTGCTGAGCTCTGTTCTTCCTCCCAGAGCGGCCCCCTCCCCAGATGCAGAAATAGCAGAGGATTTGGTCTTTGAGCCACGGTTACCTCTACAGATTCCTGCGTTTAAACTGGCCCAGGCTCCCATCAGCTGGGAAGAAGGGCCAGGTAGGGGAAGGGCTCAGGTGTTCCCAGAAATGAGAGGGTGAACTGCCTTTGACACTTATCCTATTTGAAGATACGTGCTCTCGAAGAGGGCTTACAGCCAGGAGAAACCTGCTTCCTCCCACAAGATTTTACAGTCAGAGGGGCTGGTATATGGCACTCAGCCTGACAGGCCTGTCACGTGGATGATGGATACCTGCAGGGGCTTACCTGATAGATGCACGTGCCACAGGGCTCACAAAAAGCAGTGCAGACAAAACAAAATCATCCGTCTTCATGCCTATCATGAATCACAGCAAAGCAAACTAATACATATATTAGCTGCTACCAAAAGTGTATATTAAAGCAAAGCACAGGCTCAGGATCCGCATTTCCTTCTTGTGTCTGGAAACTTCCCCAGCATAAGTGTCTTGGTGAGAATCTGAGCCCATTCATTCCTCAGAATAAATCTTCAAAAAGTCAGCTCCTCTGCCTCAGGCTTGTCGAACCAGACATATTCACCCAGGATCTTGGATCCTGAGCCAGCGTTGCAAAAGATCAGGGACTCTAGAAAGTTCTTTATGGAGTTGGCAGAGGCACAGCGGTGGCCCAAGTACGGAGGGTTGGAGGGGGCACCAGCTATGCCTCCAGGGATGAGAGGCAGAGGCTGTGGCGTCCTCTGGGACCCATTCTTGACAGGCCTTTGCCAACCAGTCCATCCTCCCAGTGCAGAGACCAAATTCTCCCCGCATTCATTGCTGTTGGCTCCTAGAGCTGCAGGCAACACTAAGATCCTCCCTCATTGCAAGGACTAGTCTGCTTTTTCTACACCACCATCATCATAATGTGCATCGTGATGGATGAGAACCATCATGCATTGAGGAGAAGACTTTACTGAGCAGCCACCTGCTCAGAGACAATTCTCCTTGGGCCTTTCACGTTTCTGCACGTCTTACAGCACAACCACCGACTGCCTTTGCTTAGGACTATCTTCTCAAGGGCATCTGCAGAGAGAACAGCCTTTGAAGGCATGATGTCTTCTCCAAAGGGCAAGTTAGATCATGGTCAGGTATGATAAAGATGGCATGTCTCTCCAGGACAAAGGCAGGTAGGCTTACTGCCCGTTATAAAAGATTTAGGTACCTTAAGCTCAGGGGTCCTCTGCTGTAACTCTATGCAGGTGACACCGGGCCCTCCAAGTGTCATCTTGTAGGAATTAGGGCTCAGAGAACCAGCTCAAGAAGCTATTGCTGTCAGCAACAGGCCTTGTCTCTGACCAGGAGTCTTGTATCTTCTGCCAGCACTCATGGAACTGTGTCAGGAGCACCTGCTAGGTTGCAAGTAGTATAAACTCACAGACCTATAACATTCTCGATGTTATTTTACGGACCCAGTGCAGGTATTACGGACCCCTAATAGAGACACAGAAATTAAGGAAGTAGTTCTTGCCCTCAGGAAGCCAAAAATCTGGCACGAGTGCACCAGTCAAGTTGGCACCAGAAAGTCACGCTTGGAGCATCCCGACCCCACTCCAATATAAGTAAGGAAAAGGAAAGACACGGTCCCGCTAACGAACCAAGTTATCATTTCTGTAGCCAAAACCTGAGCCAAAATTGAAGGCAGAAAATTGCATTGAATGTGCCAGCCTGCTGGCTGCAGGTACAGTGACAGACAGAGGTAACAGGGAGGCTCCTCTCCTGCTGGGAAAAGAGGACTGAACCTCCCAGGTGAAATAAGGGGGGGTGGGGCCCCCTGGCACTGAGACCAGCCCCCCGCCCTGCTCAGGAAAGGCCATCAGGCTCCAACAACCCCCTGGGCTCACACACAGCTAACCCCAGGGAGGCCAGAGGAAGCAAACAAACGTCACCACGGGGCACGGGCCAGGACGTCCTAGGAGTCGCATTGCATCTACACGACAGCATCAGGGTCACCCAAATTCCAGACAACAATCATCAAGGACACGGAAGTGGCAGTCGCTGCCTTTCTTAGGAGGGTCATGGAGATACTGAGTAATTTTGAGCTTTGTAAAAAAAAAATGTTAAAACATGTATTTCAAAATGTAAAATAACAGAAATGTGGAGCTTCGAAATCAAGCAGGAAAAAAGGTGTGTTTGGGGGGGGGGGCAGTAATCTATTCAACAGGGAAGAGAATGCAATCTATCCAATGGTGAACAGACAACACAAAATAAAGGCAGAACAAATGATTCCTAAAGTGTCTATAGTGTCCTGCCCGACCCCTACACATAAAGTGTACATTTATTTCTTTAAAGACAGACTATTGGTTGGAATTTTTCAAATTCAGCTATCTCCTGCTTATAAAGACAGACCCCCCCCCCCAAAAAAAAAACCACACACACACAGAAATGTTGAAAAGAAGTCAAAGGGAACTATGTCACAGAGCAGACGTGAATAAATTATGATCTAAAAGCTAGGGAAGGTAAGAAACCAAACCAGAAAATATTAGTTTGAAAAGACTAGTTTGAATAGGAGTTTGAAACAGATGGATCTCTAGCTAATCTCAATTTTTTTCTATAAATTATTAATGATAAACAATTAATCAGGGGTGCCTGCGTGGTTCAGTCGGTTAAGTGGCCGGCTCAGGTCATGATCTCATGGTTCATGAGTTCGAGCCCCACACTGGAAAGCCTGCTTGGGATTCCCTCCTTCCCACTCTCTCTATCCCTCCCCTGCTTGTACCCCCCCCCAAAGAATAAATAAACTTTTTAAAAATGTTAAAAAAAGAAAAAATCTCTTACAAGGAGGTCAAGATCAACAACCTGGCTACCTAACCAGCACAGTTAATAGATTCAGGTGGAACAGAATAGGTCAGGCCTTGCAGAAAGAGTCAGATCTTACTGGAGGGTGCAGGAGAGAGCAAGAGAGAACAGGCAGAAGTGTGACCGTGTAAATGAGGGGACCGAGCAAACAGTAGGAATCCAATCAAGTAGAGTTAAATGCTTCAGCAAGGCTGCAAGGCGTGTGTGTGATCCACTCTGGTTTGCCCTGGCACCGGGACCCACGCACCCCATGAAATAGTAATTGGAAGAGAGATTTAGTGAGCCCCCGTCAAGAGTCACCATAACAAAAAATGCAAGAATGATGTTATGAAGAGGAATAATTTGAGTTACGTATAGCAGGGTTCACTTGCCCGGGAGAACTCAGAAGGGTATCTGAGTAACGCTAATGGGTCTCAGCGTCCTATGATGTCAGCGGAGCCAGTCTAAGAAATGAACCACGGGGTTGCAAACCCTGCAGTTACCCAGCCACGCTAGCTTGACTATTTTACTCATCTCGTCTAGATTCTTCTACGGGAAAAAGATGGAAGTTCTCTCTCTCCTGGGATTGTGGTGATTTGGCTGGAGTTTGTAGCCAGAGAGGCTTAAATTATTCTACTTTTGCTATTACCCAGAAGCACTGAGTCCCCCAGAGGTAGGAGGAGAACAACGGGTCAAACAGATCAAAAGGAAACGATGCACCACCAAATTGAAACTCTGGCAAAGAATACGAACAGGCAAATCACAAAAGAGAAAACCCCAATGGCCGATGCACGTGGGGGAAATGGCCACCCTCTCCAGTATTAAAGGCAAAACAAGCCAAAAGGACCACAAAACGTCATTTCACATCTTGGCAAAGATTTAGTTCCCAAGGATGCAGATAAGCGAGAAAGCATAGGTGGGGGGTGGGGGGAACCTGGGGGGGGGGGGGGGGCGGAACCTGGGTGCCCGGTTAAGTGCTCGACTCCTAACTCCGACCCAGATCAGGATCTCAGGGTCCTGAGGTCAAGCCCCGTGTGGGGCTCTGCGCTGAGCAGGGAGCCTGCCTCAGGGTCCCTCTGCCCTTCCTGTGCTGGCGCATACACGCATGCGTGCTCACGCTCTCAAAGCGAGCAAGCGAGCATCGGTGGGATTAAACGTTGAAACAAGCACTTCGGGAAACATTTTGGCAACTCTTTTTTTTTTGTTTGTTTGTTTTCCCCCACTATTCTTTTTTTTTTTTTTTTAATTTAATTTTTAAGTTTTTTGGCACCTCTTAATGGAGCCGACGTTGTGCCCGCACCGGGGCGGTTCCGCTTCCGGGTGTCTGTCCCGGCGATCAAAACTTGCGGACCATCTAAATGACCGATGACGTGACGCTGATGGCGTCAGTGATAGTACAACGGGCTGCCCTTCGGCATTTAAAATAATCTCAACCTACACACAGCGACATGGATAAAGCTTAAATAGCCTCCTGAGTAAAAATTAAAAAACAAAAACAAAAACAAAAACCCAGCCAGTGGCAGTAGGGCACATTTTAGACGGAATTGTAAGAGGAGATCTTGTTCTAGGCACACGTAGTGTGTGCGAATCCGGCGGGGTGGAAGTGACAGTCTTGATCTTAAGGCCACAACAGTTCAAGGGGGTTGCAGGCATCACTTCCTGTTGGCCACGTAAGGGACACCAAGTGTATAACGTTTAACTTCTCAAATTCTGAAGCAAATATTATCATGTTACCGTTTGTTCAACTGTTCAATATACCACTTGTTATGGGACGTGCTGTCTAATTCGCTCTGTACTTTTCCGTATGAGTAAAATATTTAAATTCTTAAATGTCTTGTGGACCAAAAAAAAAAAAAAAAGTTTTCATCCAGGAGCAGAGTGATGCCGCTATAACTGGATATATGTTCAAGGGGCAAAAGGGGACAAAAGTAAAGCTATGCTTTGTTGATGTCACAAGTGTCACTTACTTATTCAGCGTTCTGTTGCCACAGGAAACCACGGATTTCAGGCAGGTGGCCCGTGTGCTGTTACAGCAACTGACACAGGACACGGCGAGGACACGGGAGCAGGGCCGGGAGTGTGCTTCCTCGGTGAGGGCTGATGGAGACAGAGGCTGTGCCACAGGGTGGGGGGCACAAGGGTTTTCCGGGGTCTAGGGAGGAGGGTGGGAAGGGGGGGGGCTGTCCCGGCAAAGGTATGAGCCAATGGGAAGGTGTGGAGGCGTGGTCAGGACCACAGGTAATTCTCAGGGCTCCAGGGGCAGGCTTGTGACCTTACTGCCGGGGACAGGACAGGGCTGAAGTGGAGAGGACAGATGGTACAACATTTTGGAATTCGGACTCTGTCCTCGGGAAGCCGTGGAGTCTCTGAAAGATTCTGTGCAGAGGCATGACCTTGAAGGATCCTTCGGTTCAGTTTCTTGCCTTTAGGCAGATAAATGTCTAAGGCTTTCTGGAGGGTGAGCTTTTTCTGGACGGTGGGCTTGTTTCTTATTCTGTGTCTCCAAGGACAGGGACTCTGCACATCTGTCGCCGTGCCGAGCGAACATAGCTGGGCGTGGAGAAGGTGACAGCCATGGGGAGAGAGAGATGGGAGGGGAATCAGACCCAACCCGCGGAGTCCAGCAGGCACAAAGATGCAGACAGCAGGGGAGGGGGAGGGTGGCAGTGGAAGGCTGAATCAGGCCGGCAGAACACAGTGGGCCCGGATGTGGCAGTCTGCGGCAGGAGAGGCTGATGACAATGGTGGTGGCTGCCATCATCATCACCACCATCAACAACACCGTAGCAAACACTGATACTATGCTCACCATGTGTCAGGACCTGTCCTAAGGGCTTTACACGGTTCAGCTAACCCTATGTGGCAGGTAAATCATTATCCTCATTTTACTTTAAAAAATTTTTTTAATGTTTATTTTTGAGAGAGAGAGAGAGAGACAGAGAGACAGAGAGTGAGCAGGGGAGGGGCAGAGAGAGAGGGAGTCACAGAATCCGAAGCAGGCTCCAGGCCCTGAGCTGTCCGCACAGAGCCCGACGCGGGGCTCGAACTCACGAACTGTGAGATCATGACCTGAGCCAAAGTTGGACACTTAACCAACTGAGCCACCCAGGCGCCCCTATCCCCATTTTAAAGATGAGGAGAAGGAAGCAGAGAGAAGGAGAGGGAGTCTGACTGTGGTCCCACAGGTCTTAAGGAGCAGATCTGGAAATGACAGGCAGCCTCGGTTCCTAACCTTCCACTATTGCTGCCTCTCCACAAGGAATCCCGGGAGTATCCTGCCAAGCAGAGAAGGCATCCCCAGATCACGGTCCATGCGGAAAGCATCTCTAGATATGAAGCAGGCTCTGGCCGTGAGAGAACGGGGTCCAGACACGGACAGACTCTGAGTCAGGAGAGCAGAAGCTGGTTGACCAGAAGTTCAACTCGATGCTTGCTATTTCTGTGTAGAGTATTTGGAACAGGAGGGCGGGGGACTAAACACACCAGGTGCCACGCACCTCAGATGTGGTATCCCATTTGACCCTTCGTGTGGATGTTCCTATTAGCTGAGGAAGCCGACGCTCTGAGTACCAGTGATGGGCTTACGTTCACACAGCACACACAGGCAGAGCCGGAGGGAAGACTACTCGCTCGGATGCCCTGTGTTTTTCCCTATTACCGCACACTGCCTCTCCGAGGACTTCCCAAGTGCCCACCAACCCGGTCTGAGTGCTGGCCCAGAGTCATTTCCTCGCTAATTTCGCCGAAGAATACACACAGAAATAAATAAAAAGGAAAGACACCCAGCACCAACTGTGAAATGAAGATAAGAGAACACAGGGCAATCTTGGAGGAATTTCCACGAAGGGCCGCGTTCCTGGGGACAGATGTAGAAAGAAACCACCACCTCTACCCTCTGAGCCACCAGAGGAAAAACACAGGCCCAGAGAAGTTGGAAAACCACACTAAATTACCTCCGTGCTCTGTAACATATCCCAGGACACTGGGGCAATGTGGATTAGAAAAAAAAAAAATGTTAACACAGTACTTTTGAAAAGATAACGAAGAACAAAGGGAAAATAAGCATTACCCTGATTAAGGGGGATAAAGATCACTGGGAAAAAAAACTTACTGTTCACACACACACACAAAAATGATGATACTTGAAAATATCTTAGGGCCTTCGAGACATCCAAGAGGATTTGGTCACAATGGAACAGAAATAGGGAGCCACAGGAGGAGGAAAAAGTGGAACTAAAGAAACAGAGAAGGATTTCAGGAAGAGAAAAGAGAATGTTAAGGAGCTCAAAAACGCAGAGCAAAATTAAAATGATTTCAAAGGTCACACACAGCGGGACGTCCACCCCACATACCAGGAGTCACATGCAGCAGAGCGGTGTCAGAGGTTCTCAGATTGTGGATGGAAACAGAAGAAACAGAAAAAGAAAGGTTAATGGATAAGAAGGAAGAGGCAAAACACACACACACACACACACACACACACACACACACAAAACAAACAAACAAAAAAACAGGTCCGTCTTAGGGGTTTTGTCTGTTGCACGGGAGAAAAACTAAACAGAGCAAAAGCAGTAATTAAAAGTTTAGTTTTGAGAGGGACAGCTGAGTGGGGGAGATTCAGAGAGAGAGGGACACAGAGGGTCTGAAGTGGGCTCTGTGCTGACAGCAGGGAGCCTAATGTGGGACTAGAACTCAAGAACCAGGAGATCATGACCTGAGCTGAAGTTGGACGCTTAACCTACTGAGCCACCCCGGAGCCTCGAGAGCAGTAAAAAGAGAATACCAGAAAGCTGTACCGGGTGGAAAGGCCCGAGTTGATATATCAGAAAAGCTCCCTGAGATCCAGGCAAAGTAATAAAGAAAAAAAGATCTATTCTGCCCAACATGTGATTGTACATAAATAAGAAACATTAGAGGCATCCGGCCGAACAAAACAGGTTCTCTACAAGGAACGTAAGCTGAATCAAGCTCCCCTCCAACTTCTCTACAAAGTACAAAAAGCAATGAATGCATACCTGAAAGAATTTCTTTTTCTTTCTTTCTTTCTTTCTTTCTTTCTTTCTTTCTTTCTTTCTTTCTTTCTTTCTTTCTTTCTTTCTTTCTTTTTCTTTCTTTCTTTCTTTCTTTCTTTCTTTCTTTCTTTCTTTCTTTCTTTCTTTCAAGTTTATTTATTTTGAGAGAGACAGAGACAGTTGTGAGCAGGGGAGGGGCAGAGAGAGAGGGAGAGAGTGAGAATCCCAAGCAGCAATCTGCTGTCAGGAAGGAGCCCGACACGGCGCTCGAACCCAAGAACCGTGAGAAACCAAGAGTCGACCGAGCTACCCAGGAACCCCACCTGAAAGTTTCCGATGCTGTATTCTGGCTGCCATTTTCCTTCTATCTTCCTTTCTTAAAGAAACCTGATCTGATTGGGAGACCAATGAGTCAAGCCCCAAGGGTGGATCATAACACATCGAAGCTAGGCAAGCGACCACATCCCTCCTTGCCAGTATCCATCTTCTCAAGTCCCCCTTGTAGCTGGGAGCGGACATGCCATTCTGTTTTGGCCAATGTCATTTAAAGGAAACACCTGCCGGGAGCCTTCTGAGAAAGCTTTCCTTTTACTTATAAGAAAGAGAACCATCAGGGCAAAGAAGGTCTTTGGCTGCCGAGATGACGATGGCTGCCGAGATGATGATGGCTGCCATCATTGCCTTCATCAGCATCATCATCATCATCGCCATCACCATCAGCATTACCAGTTCTGGTGCCTGAAGGTATAGCAGCCATCCTTCAGCCGGAGGGCAACATGGACGAAGGTGAGGCTTCAGCAGGCTGAGCATCGTGGGACCGAAGACCAAGCTTCAGGATGACATCACTGAGCCTTTGCTTCCCGTCCTGACGGCCCACTCCAGACATCCTACTAAGTTAGATCTCTGTCCTTACTATTGAATCCATGGGTAGGTTCTCTTTGACTTGTAACGGAGAGTATTGAGGATATAAATATTAATAGGCGAAGCACAGAAAGACATTCCAACATCATCACATCGTTTGAGAAACGACGGGCCGCACAAAATTGAACGAGTTTGCCAAATGCAGGCTGTGTCAGAGTTTTCACGAACTAGTGTCTTTTATGGGACTCCAAGAGATGAACTGCATGAAGTAGGAGACATTCCTACGATTTATTGGACCATGGAACTTGAGGAAGCACGTGGAAGAGTAGGATTCTATGTAAAATACTATGAGAGATGATTATAGGACACCGAGGTTAGCATTTTGTGACCCAAAAACTAACCATATTTTTGTTTTGTTAGCAAAGTCGCAGAAGGATCTTTTCAAATCTGCAAAGGGCTCGAAGAACATATCTCTTACATAATCCCCTGGTCCCCACTATGAAAAATTGCAAACACACACACACACACACACACACACACACACACACACACCAAGCTCTCCAGCCAACTGAGAGAACTGTAATTAACAATTCAGACATAAGAAATTTAGAGTATAAAGAAAACTTTTTAGAGATAAGGACAATGAACTGTTGTAAATATGGATACAAAACTAAACACAAACACTGAAAATATTCTGAAAAAAGAAGACTTAATGATGCAAAAAGGAGCTGTTTAATAATGATGGACACCTAGCCCAGATAACATGGTATAGACCCATTTCTCCCTGCTTCCTCACCAAGTACCACGATAAGCCGTGGAGATAAGGTAGGAGATAACCAAAGGAGAATTCTCGAAGGTGCTAAAAGGAGGAAGGTGAACCTGTTGGGGACCCAGCACCGGAGAACAAAATAGCAGCAGAATATCTTATATTCTCCCACCCGGTGGAAGGAGGTAACACAGATGCAATGCATCCCGTCCCTCAAACCGAGCAATAGGAAGAGGCATGGGTAGGCACTTTCCTCCCTCATACTGAATGGGAGCTCCTCAGACAACACTGGACAAACCCACGGTGGGCCATGGGGATCTACTGGGGGCCCCACTAATGATAAACAGCTAAGGGAAGTGCTCTCCTTCCCTGGAAGCCCTGAAATGTCCCTCCCCCCCCCTCCCAGGAATTTAATAGGGAGGCTGCAGCAAGAGGGACCTCCACCCAAACAAATGGCCCAGCCCAAGAAGACTTGGTCCCTGTGGGCCTGAGACTCTCCACCTCTGCCCAGAGACTGGGGGCAACAGCGATATGGATCTCATCATGGCTCCAATGGATTAAGCGGATCTCAATAAGCACTTGACCTGGGAAGCATTCTTTGTTCCCCACGGTTAGGGGAGAACGCCATCACAAGATGGCCTGGCTTAGGAAAACTCTTGCCTGAGGACCCCCTCCCGCACAGAGAGACACCCATCATCCTGCCCCAAGGAAACCCTTTCCACTCCACAAGTAGCATGAGGAGGGATGAGTGGGAGACCCGGTAGGAACAGATAAACCGAGCAGACTAAAATATCACCACAAACGCTGTGAAATGAAACTGTCATTTGGAAGCATGGCCCACAGAAGTAAGCCAGGACCTGCATGTAATCCTACACAGGGTGACTACCTACTAAAAATAAAAGATTTAAATAGAACCCAGCATCGACTAATATATTAGGCAAAGTGTCCAGGATACGATAGGAAATCGCCCATCATCTCAGGAACTGAGAAAATCACAACTTGAATGAGAAAAGAGATTTCACGGACACCAATATGTATACGAATTAGACGTTGGAACCATCTGGCGAGGATTTTAAAGAAGGCATCATAAAAATCCTTCAACAATCACACGTTCTCTTCACACAAGTGAAAAACAAGAAAACCTGAATGAGGAAACAGAAGTTAATGAAAAAGAACCAAATGGAAATTACAGAACTGAAAAACACAATTGCAGAAATAAACAATTCGTGAGCTGGGAGAGTAGAGATGACAGAGGTTAGAAAAGGTGAATTTGAGGGCAGATCAAGAGTTTACACAATATGAACAACAGAAAGAATACGGACATATATAAATTACACGTGTGTATATGTGATTGTATAATAAGCTTATGTAATTTATATAGTCATATGTATATATGTACAGATATATGTAATATATTATATATATATGTCTATATATAAAACTTTATTCCCTATAAATCATGGACTTACATGTACAATTTCAAACTATATAAGGGCACCCGGGTGGCTCAGTTGGTTGAGTGTCCGACTCTTGGTTTCGCCTCAGGTCGCGATCTCACAGTTCGTGGAACTGAGCCCTGCACCGGGCTCTGTGCTGAGAATAGCGCTTGCTTGGGATTCTCTCTCTCCCTCCTCCCTTCCCCTGCTTGTGCTCTTTCTCTCTCTCTCAAAATAAACAAATACACATTCATTTTTTTTCAACTTTTTAAATTAACTTTTTAAAATTTTTATTAGAGAAAAAAACCAGACAATCTTTGTGATCTAGGCCGAGGCGCAGAGTTCTTAGACGTGAGACCGAAAGCACAATCCGTAACGGGAAAAGCTGCTAAGTTTGGACTTCCGCAAAATTAAAATTCTTTTGTTCGCCAAAGCCCGCGCAAAGAGGAGGGAGAGATACGCTGGGTACTGGGAGAACATGCTTGCAAGCGACCTATCTCACCAAGGAGTGGCACCTAGAATATATAAAGAATTCTCAAATCTCAGCAGTAAGACGAAACCAAACAAAAACAACTATCTAATGAGAATATGGGCAAAAGACAGACACAGATACGAACGGATGACGTAGAGACGGTAAGTGGGAAGTAAACACTGGAAAGGATTAGCCATCGGGGAACTGCAAATCATGCAGTGGGCTATCACTGGACACCCACCAGAAGAGCTGAAACGGAAACGGCGACAGTATGAAAGCTGGTGAGGATGTGGAGAAAGGGGACCACTCGCACGTTGCTGGGAAGAATGTAAAACATGGCTGTCATGCTGGGAAACCGTTTAGCAGGTTGTTTGCTGTTTTGGGGGTTATTTTTTAGAGAGCGCGTGCGAGCGGGGAGAGGGGCAGAGGGGGAGAGAGAGAGAGTGAGAGAGAGAGAGAGAGAGAGAGAGAGAGAGAGAGAGAGAGAATCTTAAGCAGGCTTCATGCCCAGCACAGAGCCCGACACAGGGCTGGAGCTCATAACCCTGGGATCATGACTTGAGCCTAAATCAAGAGAAGGATGCTCAGCCGTCTGAACCACCCAGACACCCTAGCGGTTTTTTGTAAAACCAAACACACAATTCACAGGCAGATGGTTAAATATACTATGGTACATCCATAGCATGATCTATTATTCATTCAGCAGCGGAAAGGAGCAAACTCCTGATACACACAACTTGAGTGAATCTCGAGGATACAATGCTGAGTGAAAGAAAAGTCATTCCCAAAAGGGTAACAAAGTGTATGCTTGCGTTTACAAAAAAAGATTCTACACCGGCAACATGTTAGAAGTGAAAAGCAGATTAGTGGCTGGCAGCAGTTAGAGATAGGGCTGGGGGTGGGGGTTGCGAGGAACTGTTCACTGTATCGATTGAGGAGGCAGACGCACAAACTTACACATATGACAAAACTATACAGCAGTGAACATCTATACCCACAAATACGGGTACAGGTAAAACTGGGGAGGGGCGCCTGGGTGGCTCAGCTGGTTGAGCATCTGACTCCTGATGTTGGCGCAGGTCATGATCTCACAGTCTGTGAGACTGTGTCCCGTATCAGGCTCCATGCCGAGCACGGAACCTGCTTAAGATTCTCTGACTCCCCCTCTCTCTGCCCCCTCCCCCGCTCACAAGTGCGCATGCTACGCTCTCTCTCTCTCCCCAAAAAATAAAACAAGTAAAACTGGGGAAATCTGAAGAATACTGGTGAGTTTCATCAGCGTCAAAATCCCATTTATGATACTGTACCGGGACTTTGCAAAACATTACCCTTTAGGGGAAAATTGGGTGGGGTGTACTTGAGATCTTTCTAAATTCTTTCTGAAAACCGCATGCGAATCTATAACCATTTCAATAAAAAATTTAAGAAGACAGAATGTATAATGCCAGATTAACATAAGTGCAAAGTGAAAGCAGAGAATAAATATAAGCCGAATTTTGTGTTAAGGAAAAGTCAAAAGTCATTTATTCTTTTGACTTAAATATTCAGACAGATATCATTTTAACTACGTATTTCATAAAAGTCAAAATCAGTACAAGGATTATAACAAAAAGAGCCACCTTTATATTGAATTTAAAAGATAAAGCATATAAAACAATCTGTATAGCAAAAGACAGAAAACAAAGGACATGGCTTAAAATCAAAAAGAATAATATAGGCCCATCGAACTGTGAACAAACACCCGTTATAAAAGGATTGCCAAGGGATTAAGGACAAATTCTATTAAATTTGTCTATTAAAAGACAAATTCTCTCTGGCCCATAAAAACCAATCTGACACCATGAGTCTTTTAAAGAGAAGGCTACCTAAAAAGAATTTTTTGAAGGAAGAGGATGGATAAGGATATACCCAGTCACAACAATAAAACGAAAATGAGATGAGTTTGGTATTAATATAGAGGGGCATTTAAGACAAAAATGGTGGATGGGCCAAGAAGGCTCTCTGTAGGTATAAATGGTGATAACGGGTCCATACTGGGATTGCCACATTTTAATTTGGTGACTAGCTTTCCCTCTAGAATCACACCTGTGCCTGTCCCCTTCTCACTACCTCAGCTGCTGCCACCCTAGTACAAGCTATCAGCCTGTCGCTTGACTCCTGAAATAATTTCCTCACTTCCCATTTCCGTTCCAGCCCCCGACAACCCTACGCAGTGGCAGTTTGCGTGTAAACCAAATCATGCCACTGTATTGCTTAAAACACTCCGGTGAGTACTTTTCTACATAAAATTATATCCAAACTCCTTGTCTGGCTGGGACCTGAGACAAAGAGTTCTTCCCTCAGTGTCAATTCATGCTTCCTTAATAGCAACAGGCTCCTCGATTTTCAAATCGGGGAACATGGCTGTCCAGAAGAAAGACTACATTTCCCGACATCCCTTGCTGCTGGGCGTGGCAACACGGCCATTTCCCGGCCAACCACGTGACTAACTTCCCACCAATAGGACATAAGTAGAAGGGAGGTGGGCAACTTCTTGAAAGACTTGGGCTCCCCTTTGCCTTCCGTTGCTTTCGGGTGGCCGAAATGCAGATGGGGACAGAAGCCATGTGGGTAGGGCGACACCCTGGCGCTTCGGGGCAATGAACCAGCTGGAGGCTGAGCAGTACCGCCCCAGGCCCGAGCGCTGTGCAGAACAGGAGCACGTGGCCACAGACTTACGTGCGAGTGTCTGCGCCGCTGTGAGGTCATCTCGGTCATCTTCCTCTGAACCTATGTCCCCACACAGGGCCTGTGATGTCCCACAAGAGCTGGTCTCCGCCACATCTTCAACCTCATCTCCTACCATCCTCCCCTTGCCTGCCAAACTCGAGTCAAGCTTGTCCCACCTCAGGGCCCTAGCAATGGCCGTCGCCTCCCCCTGGCAAGCACTGTGCCCAGAGCTTGACAAGCGAGAGCTTTCTCTCGATGTAGGGCTCAGCCCAAATGCCACGTCCTCCCCACCTTCTCTTCACACGCTGTTGAAAGTTGTAGAGTAGGCACCCTGACTGCCCCCTACGGTAGTATCCTGTTGTATGTATGTCACAGAACTGAATATTAGGAGGTGAGTATCTGTTATTGAGTGTCTATCTCTCCCTGCCCCTTACACTAGAATATCAGTTCCACGAGAGCAAGACACTCATCTACTGTCCACGGCTATATCCGTGCTGGCCCAACAATTAGCCTCTCAGTTAGCGTTTGTTGAACGGGTCAACCGACCAAAGAATGAACGGCGATATCAAACACACACCACACCACACACCCCACAGAGAAAATGAAACAGCACTGAGATCCTCAACGCCATCAGTCTAAGACAGACTGAGTAGATACAAAATAGACCAGGCCATTCAAGATTTTTCATGTGAGAGTATATAGTTCTATTGCCTACAAACTGAGGGTAGTCTCTGCAATTACCAAATCACGTTTACGCAAAGTGAACACATACTGAGCCACATTAAATGGGCACAATGAATAGTATAAGAAGAGATTACATAAGCAGTATTCTATGGCTGCCATGTAATAATAAAATGAGAAACTAATAACAAATTATTAAATGAAGTATCCACTAATATTCTTTGAACAACTGTTGAGTGACGAAAGGCATTAACTACGATTACAGACCATACAGTAAATGATAAGACTATCTCAGCATGGTGATAAAGCTATACTAATAGAAAAATTCATATCCAAGTTCTTTCATTCATAAAGAGAAACTAAATAAAATAATCCTTGAACACAGATCTGATAAATAATAACAGTAAGGAGGGAAAGCAGAGAGGAAATGAAGATAAAAGTTATAAAGACCTGAATAGAAAACAGGAAAACGATCCTATTAATTAAATAAAAGCGTTTCTTAAAAAAAAAAATATCAATGAAATAGATAACTTTATGACATACATTAATTAAAAGTAAGAAAAGTAAAAATTACAATTAAGAGAAGCTACAACAGGGGCACCTGGGTGGCTCATTTGGTTAGCGTCTAACTTCGGTTCAGGTCATGATCTCGTGGACAGGGAGTTCGAGCCCTGTGTCGGGCTCTGTGCTGACAGCTCAGAGCCTGAGGCCTGCTTTAGATTCTGTGTCTCCCTCTCTCTCTGCCCCTCCACTGCTCGCACTCTGTCTCTCTCTCTCAAAGATAAACACACATTAAAAAATTTCTTTAATAAATAAAATAACATTAAAAAAAAAACAAACAGAAGCTATAACATTACACTTGTGGTGAGCACGGCCTACCATATAGAAATGTCAAATCACTTTGTTGTAGGCCTGAAACTAATGTAACATTGTGTGTCAACTCTGGTCAGATAAAGAATTGTTGTTTTAATTTTTAAAAAGAGGTACAAATTTCCATTTATAAAATAAATAAGTACTAGGGATATAATGTATAACATAATACCTATAGTTAACTCTGCTGTATGGCGTATTTGAAAGTTATTAAGAGAGTAGATTCTGAGCATTCTCATCACGTGGAAAAATATTTTTCTTTTTTTGTATGGCAGATGTCAAACTTATTTTGGTAATTAATTCACGACATATGTAAGCCAAATCATTGTGATGTATGTCTTTAATTGATACAGTGCTCTATGGCAATTATTTCTCAATAAAACTGGTCAATAAGAGAAAAAGAGAGAAGCTATAATGGTAAGAAGGTGCTTTTGAAGAAAGTTTTAGGGCACCTGGGTGGCTCAGTCAGTTAAGTGTCCGACTTTGGCTCAGGTCATGATCTCGCGGTTCGTGGATTCGAGCCCCATGTCAGGCTCTGTGCTGACAGCTCAGAGCCTGAAGCCTGTGTCAGATTCTGTGTCTCCCTTTCTCTCTGCTCCTCCCCGACTCGGGCTCTGTCTCTCTCTCTCAAAAATAAAATAAACATTAAAAAATTAAAAAAAGAGAAAGTTTTAAACAATTGTGTGTACAAGCCTATGCTCATAAGTTAAGTCATTTTGAGGACCTGGAAACTTCCTTAAGACAACATAAATTTTCAAAATAGACTAAGGAACAATCAAATGTTATAATCAAAGAAATATCTCAAAAAAAAAAAAAGAAAGAAAAAAACAAAAACCCAAGCAGTTTTATGGACTAGCCTGCTCAGATTTAAGATCTTAAATAAATCTATACCATATGGAACTTATTGCCAAAAACAACAACAACAACAAAATAACTGAAACTGGACAAATTGATTTTATCATGCTAGAACAATTGTTTCAAAACCTAATAAAGACACTTACAGTTCTGTATGAACGACAGGCTGCTGTTATTGATAAATATGGATGAAGAAATCACAATTGGTGTCAACTCAAATTTTAAAATTTCATTACAAAGTCAAATTACATTAAGAAAATGACCTACCATGACAGCAAATGTTAATCTTAGGAGTGTAAACATTGTTTAATGTTGGGAACTTATTAATCGTTATATCAATAAGCTAAACACGGATACTCACGTGCTCCTATAATGAGAGATTCGAAGGACATTTGCTAAAAGCTATCATATATTCATATTAAATAAACCGTTGGTAAGTAAGACACATCAACATCGAATCTCACCCTCCTCATGTATAACTAATCGTCAGGTTTCAGTCAATATATGTGGGACTAAAATAGACAGTGTCAGATGGGGGAAACAAAATTGCGGCAATGTGGAGACAGAGTCACATACAGAACGGAAGAAAATCAACTGAAAAGCACATGACCACTAACGAGAGAATCCAGTAAGGAAGCCAGATAAAAGTCAAAATTCCAAACCCACAATACCGGCAGAAAGTGGTGAGAGACATACAATGACCACATCAAACGCTTATTCAGAATAGCAAAAGTAGAAAAAAAAAAATACACGGTTGTACCTCAACAAGAACATGTGGGGACTACGACCCAGAGCCCCAAGGGGCGGGAGCTCGGTGAGAAGGGCCCACGCACCAGTCGGCAGGTGGCTGAGATCTCTTCTTTCCACCTCCCTGACCAAGCGACCCTCAGAAACTCTGTCTTATGGCAACAAGATCTCTGGAACTGTGGTCAGAAAGTGTCTCCAGCGAACACCGGATGATCCCACTTATATGAGAAATGCAAGAGTCAGACTCATAGAAACAATAGAACGTGGTTGCCAAGGGCTACTTAGCAAGGGTTTGAAAAATTATTTTCAATTTTTTTTTCCTGAGCGTAAAAACGTGCTGGGGTGGGCAACAGTCAGCTTTGAGTTTTGGGTAGGGGGGGCCGCCATGCAGAGGCTTCCATGAGTTCTTCCTCCCCGGGGCTGGTGGCTGAAATTCTGATGATATGCCTTCATACTCTCGTATCAATTTTTGTGCCTTGTTCACCATGACAATGGGCACATATGTTAGAAACTCCAATCATCTTTTGCCATTGAGAACACTTGTTTTATAATACGATTTTGTTCACTTGAGGTCTTGGTAATTTCACCGACAAATAACAGAACAGATCATACAGCCTAATGTAGAAACTTCAGGAAATAGAAACAAAGATAAAGAAAAAATCACATTCACCTTGATTCCAATCCATAATAACTAATGTCGTCGGGAAGATTGCGTTTTCTCCAGTGTTTGTCCATGAATATAAACGGATGGCTAACAGATGTAGAAACGCAATGTAATTATCCTGCATATGCAATCTCTACGGACTGCAACATGGAAATATTATTTCAAATAATTGTATAACGCTCCGTCTTTGTAAGCGCCTCTTCTACCTCTCCGACTAATTTCAGACGACAGAGTCTTAGACATAGAATTATTTTTAATTATAGGGTTTCACGTTTGAAGAGTTGTAGCTAAGTATCACCAGAGAGTTTTCGGGCAAGTTGTACAATTTACATTTCCACCAGCAGCATACGAGCGTGTCCATTTCATCCAACTCTTGACTGCACTGGGTATTATCCTAGTTTGATTCTTTTCCAATCTGATAGGTGAAAGCTATTGCCCAATTACTATTTTACATTTCTTAGATTTCTAGTGAGGGTGAACTGCTTTGACCTGTATATTGAAAATACTGACCAATTACTGCTCCTTATTCCATTGCTCTACCGTCAAGAGGTTTTCACATTGCTGTCGCAATGTTCTTCACATATGCTTTATTCTGTCAGTTACCATATTTTTTCCTTTTTTCGTTTTTAAATATTCTTTCAAATTTAATTTTTAAATATTTTTAAATTTTTAAATATTCAATTTAATATTTAATATTAAATTTAAAAATTTAAATTTTTCAATATTCTTTCAAATTTAATAGCTTAATACTTTTATTTACGATTCTTCCATTGGTTTAATGCTTAGAAAGGCATGTCCTGGAGGCACCTGGGTGGTTCAACCGGTTAAACGTCCGACTTCGGCTCAGGTCGTGATCTTGCAATTCATGAGTTCGAGCCCCACGTCGGGCTCTGTGCTGACAGCTCCGAGCCTGGAGCCTGCTTCGGATTCTGTGTAATCCTGCCTCTCTGCCCCTCCCCTGCTCACACTCTGTCTGTCTGTCTCTCAAAAATAAACATTAAAAAAAATTTTAAAAAAAAGGCATGTCCTACTAGAAAACTAGTTACTATTGACATGTAATTTACCACCTTTTAAAACAGCTGAAACTTACAGACTAACAACCAATTACATTTATAAATATGGATAAATAAAAGAAAACCCGGGGCGCCTGGGTGGCTCAGTTGGTTGAGCGTCCGACTTCGGCTCAGGTCACGATCTCGCGGTCCGCGAGTTCGAGCCCCGCGTCGGGCTCTGTGCTGATGGCTCAGAGCCTGGAGCCTGCTTCGGATTCTGTGTCTCCCTCTCTCCCTGCCCCTCCCCTGTTCATGCTCTGTCTCTCTCTGTCTCAAAAATAAATAAACGTTAAAAAAAAATTTTTTTTAATAAATAAATAAATAAAAGAAAACCCCAAACTACCAAGGTCTGACTCAGACCAGTAAGCTGGACCAGATGCCTGTCCCACACACCCGGCTCCCCAAAATCTCAGTGGCTCAATGTTTTTCAAATCTGAGCGAGCATCAGGGTCACCTGAAGGGTTTACTGAAACCCAGGCTGCTGGACGCCCTCCCCCTGCCCCCCTGCCCCCCTGCCCCCGCACCCCGCGTTTCTGATTCAGTGTTTCTGGGGTGGGGCCCAGGCATTCGAATTTCTAACAAGCCCCAGGTGATGCCTGTGTTGCCGGTTCGGGAACCACACTTCAAGACCCACTGCTGATGCTAATGCTTTCCATACTCCACACTTCACAAGTCAAATCGCTTTGGGGATTCAGGCACTTGCTGTCAATCTAACAGGCCTCGTGATGGGCATCGCTCCTGAAAGCTGTTGTGGTTCTGTTCAATGATGAAGATCTGGGGAGCAGCAGTTTTGGATCTGATAGAGTGGCAAGTTGACAAAATATTGGGGAAAGAAGGAGACTGCTGGTGCCAGATTTGACGCGGGGAAAGACTCCGCTTGCTGGAACGCAATTTATCCTTAACGTTAAAAAAGGAAAGATCTTGGCGTTTTCTAGGTCGTGGCCCGATGTAACAAATGCCTCACGGGATCAGCTATGATTTCTCCTGTTTTTCCATTTGCTTGCCCTGCAAGTTTGACCAACGGTCCACCTCACGGGACTGATAATCTCCAGTGTTACGGATGAAAACGATGTAGATATTGAACAGATTCTTGACTAGCTAGGAACCGCATTTTCTTTCCTTTGTTTTCCTTTTTCTGATTGCACAATTAATGCAGGCCCACTGCTGAGATTTTTGGAAAGCACAGAAAGATGGGATCACTCATCATCCTACCACACATGACAAATCGCTGTGAATGTTCTGATGTATTTCTTTCCCGTACTTTTATGCACAACAGATCTGGATCATAATGTAGCTGTACATAGTGCTTTCTTCATAGGTCGTGAGCATAGAACATCAAGTGCTCTCAACTGCCTGTGAGTCAAGAATTTTAAGCACAGCTCCTTGCTCGTCTTAGCCACGGCCCTGGGGCCAGCACATAAATGTCCCCAGCAAAAGCCTGGGACCTGGGCTGGAGAGGACTGGCCTCTGCATCAGAGCATAGGTCAGCGACCAGGACTCCGGGGCCATAGCGGAAACGGAGAGCCAGGGAAGACAGGAGACCAGAGAAAGGATTTGGAATGGAGGGACAGAGGCCAAGCCTGGAGAGATTCCTGGGGAGCAGCTGCAGGTACTTTACTACATCTGTTGTGTATTATTCTACCAGATGGGGAGGAGTGGACAGCTAGAAAGGAAGCCGCACAGGCCTCAGGTTGGAGAAGTTGGCGTGGCAGCCGCTGATCTGGACCATATCTGGGAATGGGTGTCCCATGCACTCTTATGTTAGGGTAACTTACAGTGTCCTGAACATTGCACACAGCTGTGAGATAAACCAGCTATGATAACGACCGGCTTGCATATGCATGAGTAAGGCTCAGGATGTTCAGGCAATATTCTCGGGCCATGCATAAAAACCAGGGCCCCCGTATGAGTTTCCTGTTTCTTGACCTCCAGCCTCGGACGTGTTCCCACATACCCAGAGGCATCCAGGGAACAGATTCATTTGCTTAAATATTTATGTGTTTTATTTCTTAAAACAGAGATTCTAAACCAGTGAAGTCTTGATGAATCCAGTCTGGTTGGGACACAATAAAAAACTGATAGTGAAGGAGCCTTAGGTGTTTTACCTGCACCTTCCGGTAAGACCCACAAATGGCTCAGCTCTCCCAGCCAATGCGGGACTCATTTCTCTCTTTCTTCAGAGGGAGAAGAGTTTAACAGAAGTGGTGGCTGGACCCTGGGGCCGGGAGAGCTAGTTGATTTCCTAGGATCCTTGCCATGATCCTCGCCATTGTATGCTTTCTGCAAACTCACTGCAGAACAGTTCTGCACAGCACCGGTGGTCAAGGGGGAGAAAAAGATAAAGGGCTGCCCTTAGTGACTCAGGAGTGGGGCTCTGTCCCCTGCCACCAGGGGCCATCTCCTGTATTGAAGACTCCTCTTCTCGGGTACAAGTGGAGTCATGTTTGAGGACCCCACTTCCCGGCAGGTGCCATCCACCCGAAACACTGAGCAATGAAAACCATCCCCGGTCCCGAGTCCCATCACCTTTCAGCCCCACCCCTCCCTCCTCTCCACTGTCAACACCCACCAAGTCCTAACGCTGACTTCAAACACCATTTCGCATTTCCTCCCCAAGTAAATCACTGCGGGAACAGCAAACACACAGAAACCTGATGAATGAAGGGTAAGAACACGATAAAAATTTCCATCAGTTATTATCTACTTAAGAGAGAGGCTCTGAACTGGCTGCCAGGAAACCTGTGAGCCTCATACCCAGAAGGCTGAGGACCCTGGAAAGGCAGAGATGCTGGGGTATGGCTCTCAGACCGTCCTCCTTGGGAAGGAGGCTGTGTTAGTAGCCAATTACATCCCCCTTCACGGATACCAATTTCCTGCAAGGAGCCAGGGGCTCATAACTTTTGGGATGAGTACCAATGGATAAATAGCTGTTGCTGCAGAATCCCGGTTGATTTTATGTTACTCTTGGCACTGTGGGCCGGGACGGTGAGAAAGGAGCCCAGGAGGACGGATTTAATTAGCAAGATGAGCCGAGCCTAGTGCCTGCTACGATCGCTTCTCAGAACGCAGAGCCATGGTCACAGTTTTCCTCTGGGGTAGGAAGAAACCAAAGCCTGGGGAAAATGAAAGGCCATGGTGGCAATGTCGTATCAGAAGATAAGCCAATTACAGAATCTTTACCCTTGGTGGTAGCCAGTCTCCAAGATGCCCCCCCCGCCCCACGACGCCGACGGTGACCATGGCCTCTGGGTATTCGCCAAGTGTTCCACTCCCACCAAGTGTTCCACTCCCACAGTGACTAAGGATGCGCTGTGTAACCAAGATATCGGTTCTGGACATCCCAGAAACGATGGAGTTTGACTTCCGGGAGTAGGTCATAAATGACACCGTAGCCTCTGCCTTATACTCTCTTGGGTCCTTTGTTTGGAGGGAAGCCAGCTGCCGTATCACGAAGACACTCAGGCAGCACTCTGGACAGGTCCAGGCCTCCTCCCGACAGCCACCGTCACCTTGCCACCCACATGGCTGAGCCACCTTGAAGCACTTCCGCCAGCCCCGGTCAAGCCTTCGAATGATCACAGCGCCAGCCGGCATGTTGACCGCAACCGCAGGAGATGCTGAGCTGGAACCACTCTTGCCGATTCCCGACCCTCAGAAACCACGTGAGATTGTATACGTGCACTGTTGTTTTGTGTCACAATCTCTGGTGTCACCACCTATATTTTGTAGCAAATAGATCACTCATACGCCCCCGCCAAGTGTACTATCCTATCTGTTTCCACAAGAAGCTGACTTGGTCCCTGATGGGAAGCCTTGTCAGAGTGTCTTTTTTTTTTAAATTTTTTTTTTAACGTTTATTTTTGAGACAGAGAGAGACAGAGCATGAACGGGGGAGGGTCAGAGAGAGGGAGACACAGAATCCGAAACAGGCTCCAGGTCCCGAGCTGTCAGCACAGAGCCCGACGCGGGGCTCGAACCCACGGACCGCGAGATCGTGACCTGAGCTGAAGTTGGCTGCTTAACCGACTGAGCCACCCAGGCGCCCCCAGAGTGTCTTAAGTGAACGAACTTCTCTGTGCTAGAGTGTCTGCACCTCCTGATATCAATATCCCCTGCCAGAGGCGGAAAGCTGCCGTTCCGGTACTCTTCGACATCCGCCTCAAACACTGTAGCAAAGTAAACACATGCTTATACACACGCATATGCAAACGTTCACACGCACAGAGCTTTCTTTTAAGCCTGAAAAAACCACTCGAGCACTGGGAAAATGAACGTTTTTCCAGGAAGGACCGGATGCTCTAGATGTTTTAAGTGCCATTTATTCATGCTGTCTCTGCATAGACAGATGGAGGGGGGCAGTGTGGGAGGGTACAGCTGACTACTGAGAATTGATAGATGTCTCTGTTCTCCTTTGCTAGTCACAAAATTCTGAGCTATGTGAGGACCAGCAGGTGAGGAAAGCCACTGTCACTGAGCCCGTGCATTCCTGCATTCATTTAAATATTTCAGAATGGAATTTCTCCCCCTTTACACACTTTTCCCCACCCTGTTTATCTCCCTGGGTGAGGAGGAGGGTCTTTAAGAAGACAAACACACAGAGACTTTGTGAGCATAATGGCATGTCCGGATTATGGTAGAGGCAGTCAGGATACAGAGGGAAATATTGCCTTGCTGTGTAGACGCTCTACTATGAAGAACCTCGGAGACACGAGGCCTCTACTCAAGGTACAGATTAAGAACCTGGAGCTCCTTGCCCTCCAGAATGGAGGCTCAGAGCCTAGAAGGCTACCGGGGGCCACGAAGGCAGAGGCAAAGGGTAGAGAGAGCACTCAGAGTGGGGAACAAAGCAGAGCAGAGAAGAAGGGAAATCAGGCAGAGAAGGAGAACGTTCGTCCAGAGCGAATCTGCAGGGGTTGAAACACGGCCTGCTGGCAAACCATGTTCCCCAACCTTCGTAACTAGGTATTCATTTTTTATTTCTGTCAAGGGCCTCTACCTGTCTGTCCTTCCAAGTGTTGAGTCATATCTGAAGGCTTACATCAGCGGTGAAATATTCTCACCACATGGCAAGTAGAACCATGGAGGTCCTTCTCTAGGGAGAGTCAGCACTGATCATAACCACAGGCTGGGGAGTCAATGTGGGGATGCGGTTCTCGTGCCTCACTCCCCTGGATGTCCTCCAGAACCAGGTCCTGTCTCTGTGCTCATCTTCATTTGTGCAACCTCTCTTGGTGAGCTCATCCTTGCCTATGATTTCACCCACCAGCTCTGATGAATAACAAATCTGGCTCCTCGTCTGCCATCCATCCCCGACCGTAGCTCCGTGTGGACCTGCCCCCCTCTCTTGGTTGTCTGACCCTCCTTGCACTCAACAGGTCCAGCTGAGAATTCAGTTCCACACAAAGACTTCTTTTCTCCATGACCTTATCCCTGACCTTGGGACCATCTCAAGACTTCTCGGTGCTCGGGTCCCAAAGCCATTCTGCCGGCGGGGCCTGAGGTCTTTCCCTTCAAACTATACCTTCGTTATGGACAATGACTATCCTAGGCTCACTGCCTCCACTCTAATCAAACACATCGTGACCAGCCTGGAATGCTCTTTTTACTTCTTTGTCTCTTACGTCCTGCCACATTTCAAAGTTTTCATTTCCTAAAGCCTTATCTGACCCCTCAAGACCACATTTGTCTCCTTTCTAGAACTTCTATTCATCCTATTCAAAAATTGGTTATTGAAGGTCTATGGTATACAATGTGTGAAGTGCTGAGGGCACGAAGAGTGAAGTACCAGGCTTCAAGGAGATTAGACTAGTTTTCTCTCTCCTTTGTTTTCTCTCTCTTAATTGTGTTTCCCCAGCCAAATTCTTAAAGATCCAGGACTATGTCTTAAATGTCTTTTGTGAACCCCACGGTGACAGACTATAGGGCATAACATACTCATATCAAGTGCTTGTTCATTATATGCAAGATGGGTGGCAGAAAAAGACAAGAGATACATGTCGACTGCCGTGTTTTCCTAGATTAGAGAATTATCTCTGGTTAAGACAAAAAAAGCACATCAAGAAATTAAAGAAACCAGACTGTATTGGAGTAGTGTTTTACAAGTCTAACCAACAATTCAATGTCATTTGACAAATGATTTGATTCGGAGCTTAGTAGTAGTTGATAACCCCTTCCCAAATTCCATAATCATGAACTGATCGTCACATATTATGATTAAAGAACTAATACGAAAATGATTTGTAACATTTTAATAATTTAAAGGCAGATGTTTGAAATGTCCAAAGAGATTTTACAAGATAGAAGTAAGAGCAAATTGAGAAGCAGCGAACACAAGTTCTCAGATAAAATCATTCTGTGCTAGCAAGGACAAGGGAACTGATAGGATCTAAACACATGAGGCAATCCTGCCATCCACTCTGCAAGGTCCCTTGGAACCAGGGACAACACAGGGCTCAGGCAATACCAATGATGTCCTTTCTATGTGTCCCCAGGAAACAATTTTTTGTGAATCACAAGTGGAGGAATATCATTTCCCCCAAATGTCAAACCGTTTCTAAGAAAAAAAATTGGGAGATATTTCACTCGTCTAAATTTTAAGTGAGTATAGTTTTGATTCTTTGAGGACTGGTATGGACCTCTACTTATAGACATCCAGTCCAAGGAACACATGTCACTCCATCCCAGAAGAGATCTTCACATGCTGAACAGAAGCTCAAGAATTCAGATTCAAAAGTTAGTCCCCGGCACATGTTTACTGTCAAATTTCATCTTTAAAAAAAAATGCGTACTCACCTGCCAGAATATGCTGTCTATTGTGTTTCCGAGAAAACCATCGCGACCTTCGGAAGACACGAGTTTGGGGCCAAGAATTGTCATGAATTCGTCAAAGTCCACCTGGCCATCCCCTGGAAGGAGAAAATAGAAATATGAGTTGAAAAGTAGTTGAAACTGACCCACTGTCCCCAATGAAATAAACATCACCATGCTTTTCTTCTTGACATGACCTCAGTCAATGAAGAGTTGAGAGCATTACTGAAAACTGTCCAGCTGTACATGATAGAAATTTCAGCTTTATCCTCGTCGCCCACATATAAATTTAGAGATCAAGTCTTTCCCTTCTTCCATACCTGTGCCTGCTCGATCTTCCTTGTCCATTCAATCGCCAGTCCCCTTCTGAAGATTGTGGTAGGAAAACGTTTCCAAGAATTAACGTTCCCAGTTATAATTATGTTACTATTGAGATGGCTGTCTGCCATCACACTCTTACCTCCACACCGTCTCCCATACAGTTCTCAGTTTACACCCCCTCAAAGCATAAATGATCATGCTTTTTAAACATCAGTGGCATCTTTTTTTTTAACATTTATTTTTGAGAGAGAGAGAGAAAGAAAGACAGAATGTGAGGGAGGGAGGGGCACAGAAAGAGGGAGACACAGAATCTGAAGCCGACTCCAGGCTCTGAGCTGTCAGCACAGAGCCCGACGTGGGGCTCGAACTCACAAACCATGAGATCACGACCCGAGCCGAAGTTGGATGTTTAACCGACTGAGCCACCCAGGCACCATAACATCAGTGGTTTCCTTATCTTTGGCAAAGAACACAGTATGGCATTCAGGTCCCACTATCCCTTTCGCTGCCTTTTGTTCCCCACCCCTACACAAAATGCCATGCTCTCTCAGAACTTCATGCCCCTGTACATGCTGTTCCCTCTACCCAGGATGCCGTCTCCCCACTGGTCTACCCGATGAATGTCAACTCATTCTCTAAGACGGAGCTTAAATATCAGGTTCTCTTTTTGTTTTTCTTTCTGACCCTCATCTCACTGGACAGAGTTGGCCAAACTCGATCTATCATAGGCCCTATCAGTCCATGTCCCAGTCACTGGTTTGCATACCTATTTCCCACCTGTATCGTGAGCCCTGCAAGGTCACGGACCCAGTCTGAAACTTCTTTGCGTATTCCACATGATGGCGGGTACTCAGTATGTACTTACAGAGTGAATGAATATCTCTTACTTGTTTTTTCTTTGCTCAGTTCAGCATCTTTCATGCGAGATCTGACACTGTCCACCAAAGGGGGGACTTGAGCCAACTTAGACAAAAGCAGGCCTTCGAGGTATTGTCTGAGCCCCAGTGACTCATCAGTGTGGCATTCTGTGCCCTTAGAACTGCTCAAGGGGGCGTCTCCACCAAGAGCTCTCCACATGTTAGCCCAGCTGGTGCAGACGGCCCAGGTGTCTGCACACAAGTTTGGCAAAGTGCAGACGCATCAATCCATTCCCAGAGTGCAATCACCTTCAAAGAGTCCTCGTTCAAAACCTATTTCAAAGAGCTGAGCAGATGTCATCGTCAAGATGCCAATAATTCCGAAAAAGAAGTCCAGAAACAGATCGCGGTGTAGATAAAACACCCTAGGGGGTAAGGGAGAGTCAGTGGGAAAGGAAAGATTTAGTACCAAATGGATAGGACAGTCACTGGGCTACTGGAGGAAACTGATTTCCTTCTCACGGTGCAACACGACAGAGGCATCTAAAATTCCGCCCTTACTGGTCATCGTGAGAAGGCTAATTCAAGCAACGATGAGTTACCATCTTACCTTTCAAATTAGCAAAGGCTTCTAGAATGCTGGCAGAGATACAGAGAAGAGATGGGCTGTCTTATGCCTTCCTGGTACACTCATCCTGGGTACTGGATACTGACTGACAGTATTTCAGATGCTGTAACATGCTGATTCCTTTTGATCTAATAACTTCACTTTTTAAAGAGAAATACAAGGCAAGGAAACTATCTTAAATGCAGACCAGTATATTTGCCCCCAGATAGTCCTCCAGTATTTGTGAAAGTGGGAAATTGGAAGCGTAGGAAAAGAAGGGCCCAGTCTTCCCGGCAATCACACTGAGCTAGCTCCACGTGGCTCCAAGTCTCAGACAGAGGCACACTCGTTATCCACCTGCGTTGACCCTCTGCTCACCCTGAGTCACCCTTGCTTGTCTGGTGCCAGATGGCCAAAAAATCTCAGACTAGAATATGCATTCTCTATAGGTATGGTATCACCCTTGATGAGACGAAAATTGATTCCTAGGAGAGAATCTTAGATATTACAATGGTTTGTGACCCTCTTAGGGTCTTAGGACATAAGCAGATATACAAATCATCTGTGCTATTAATATCCCATGGGGTAAGGCACTAGGGGAACAAATGTCTTAAAAGTCTCCTTGTAGTGGGGTGGCTCTGAAGAAGGAGGAGAAAGAGATGGAGAAGGAAGAGCAAAAGAAAGGTCCAGAAACACTGGACAAGAAGATGCCCCAAGTACTACGGTTCCCCTTCCCCAGCCCTCCTTCTGGACTATTGTTCTGTTAGCAGTGGGCATCATCCCAACTGTCTGTCACCTGAGGCAACATCTAACGGTTCACAAAGGCTTAGAAGCTCAAGGGCATGGATCATTTTTTACGAAGCCCTATGACCTTAACTAAAATGCATTCACCAAGCCGGGTCACTCAAGCCCCTGGCCATAGGGTAGTGAGAGCTGCTTTCTCTCACTTGGAAGCCTAATGGGGGGGGGGGGGGGTGGCCCATAGGATGTGGCGGGGCACCTGATTCTCAGAGCCAGGAGAATCAGGGCTGTCTTTGAACAGTCCGCTTTCCAGGTAGGAGGACAGAGACCATTCACCTCTCTGAAACCTCCCCTCCCCCATAGGGTGATGGGAGTGGGGCAGTGCAGCACTGGTATATGTCAAGGATCCACACGGAATTGTGGCCAAAGTCCTCAGGGAGTGTTCACAGATGGTGCCCTTGGCTGAGAACACCAAGCCCGAAACTGACCAGCAGAAATGGCCTCCGCGGCAGGAGCAGCCCATCCACCACTCAAATCCTTGACCAGAGAGAAAGTTCTGGGGAAGGGGTGGGTACAGTCCTATGGGCAGTGCTAACAGCCAACCAGTAGTACAAAGTTTTATTACGATTGAGACTGAGGAAAAGCTCTCTTCAGCAGATCCCAGTTTCCTGGACAAACAGAACTGGGAACACCCCACAAGCTATCAACGCTGCTCCCAGAAGTGTGGCCCCACATCGCCACCCACCCCCCCCACTCCATCCATCCCAGGAAAACTGAGACAAATAGAATCTCAGAGGGAAGTCTTTCATTAAGTCCCTTATGCGAAAACCATTCCCAGGCAGAAGCAAGGTCCGGAAGGTCTGATGACAATCAAAATATCTCCCTTGTACTGAGCACCCACTACGTGGTGGGCATTGCTTACAGAAATTTCCATCCCCTAGTTCACTGAAGTCTTCCAGCAGCCCATTTCCACAGAGGGGGAAACGGAGGCACGGAGAGGTTCCGTGTCTTGCAGAAACTCACACAGGGAGCAGATCTGGGATTCCACTCTGGGAGTAGACTGACGTATCCACACTTTGACAAATTGTGTGCAGACACCTGGACCTCCTCTGGGGAAGCAGGGTTGTGGTTGGACTCCGTCTGGAACATTCCTTTCCCTGACCCCGGCACTGCCCGGCAGGGGATGGCTACGGCTGCCTGGTACATAGAGGCGAAACGATATCAAAATTGCTCCCTCTGGTCTAGCTAATGGGCTTCAGCTCAACGACTAAGAGATCTTTCTTAATCGTTGAAAGGAGTCACAATAAGTAAGAGGAAGCATTTATTTAACACGTGCTCTATGCCCGATGCTGAGCTCAGGGCTTTGTGTTTATCATCTTGTCTGCTTCAACCCCAGCGCGATGAACAGATTCTCCTCTTCCACATTTTACCCATGAGAAGACGTAGGCGAGAAGGGGTTAAAAGGAGATTGCGGCCCCACGGCTCGTGTGTGGCCGCAGAGGGGCTCCGCCGGGGCTCCGTGATATCAGCCTCCACTTTGTCCAGCTGCCTGCGCATCAGAGACCCCGGGACAAGTCCCAGTACAGGCTCGTGTCTGCACGCTTTGAGAACGTAAAAGGTCTTCCTAGCTGGCCACTTAGGAAGGAATGTAGTGGGAAATTGGGTGAGATGGCCTTCAGGGACCTTAATACAAACGAGCATCGCCTAAAAGCCATTTCTTCCCCAAATTGCCACTCGGCCTGCAGCTGGGGGTCTCGGTGATTCTCCTTGGATGGCCAACTCCCAGCGGACCCAGGCCTCTCGCAGACGACCCTCCAGGCATCCGAAACCTCTTCCGCGGAAAAGAACTGCTCTAATAAACGAGGCCTGTCCGGGCCTGGCCCGGTGACGTCGGATTGCCATTCTGGAGTCACCTGCCCCCAGAGACAAAGGTGGGCGGCTTCCCAGACCCGCCACATGTCATGGAATGTGACAGACTGAACAAGCGCTCTCCCTTTGGTGAAATTATTCCACGCATCTCGAGCGAGAGAGCACCTTCAGGATGAGAAGGTGGCATTCGTTCCTGGCCTCATCTTCCTTTCTCAGGCTTCCAGATATCACGATGCATTTAGTAAAAAGGGCAGGAAGAGAACCCTGCTAAGGACTGAGTCCTGTTTCGTCCCCCCGCCATGGATGTCAAAGCAATGCACTTGAAACTGGGGCAGGAAGCCTCAGGAGGGTCAGGACCACACATCGTTCGTTAAGACCAACCAGCTGAAAGATTCACAATGAGGCGAAATTATAGTAAAACTCATTGCCAAATACAAGGAAGGAAAGGACTACACACGGAAAGGGGGTGGGCTCCGAACAGGGACACGGGTTAGGAGGAAGACACAAATGTCTGACTCCACTGACATCAAGTAACCACAGGGGCGCCTGGGTGGCTCAGTCGGTGGAGCGGCCAACTGCAGCTCAGGTCACGATCTCACGGTCCGTGGGTTCGAGGTCCGCATCGGGCTCTGCGCTGACAGTGCGGAGCCTGCTTGGGATTCTCTCTCTCTCCCTCTCTCTGCCCCTCCCTCGCGCCCCGTCGCTCTCAAAATAAATACGTGAACTTAATAAATAAAAAAAGAGAGAAATCAATTAACCGCATTCCGAAAGCATGCCTGCAAAGGGCCAGGTGTGGGGGCTGTTTTCTGTGGGGCAATAGAGAGAGGAATAAGGCACAGGCTTACCCTCCGGGAGCCTGCAGTCTGTTACCCAGGACAGAATCAAGTGGGTGCTGTGATTGACCTAAAAGTAATGTGCCAAGGCAGGACAAGGGCAGAAGTAAAGGCCCCAGTTAGGAAATTCTCAGCGGCGCGGCAGTGAGCCCCTACCGAGGAGAAGGATTCTAACAAGCTGGAAGGGGTGATGAGGTGTGCCCCCGGAGTAACGCGGGGGACACCGGAAAGGAGGCAGGATGGCCAGGAGCAGCGGCCGCCCTCCCTTCCTGCTGGGTTCCTGCAGGAGAGAAGCCCCCGCATGTCCCTGATGCCAGTCAGGGGACCGTGTCCCAGTCAGGAAGAGGGAGCATGAGCACACGGCCCACCGTTGGTCAGCGGGAACAGTGCTGGCTGGACGGGGCAGTGCCGGCTGAGAAGGGGTGTTCCGTAAGACAACAGGAGAGGAAGGGCCAGGGTAGAAATGGGGTGGCGGGGGGGGGGGGAGGTGGAGAAGACCGGAGCCGGGGGAATGCATTTCCAGCGCAACTGACAAGACCTGGAAGGACAAGAAGGGGAAGAGGCAACGATGACCCTGAGGTTTGAATCTGGGACACCTGACAGACGACGGAGCTAATTAGGAATGATGGAGAAGTCAGGAGGAGCGGGTCTTTGGGACATGCTGGCTTTGCGGTGGTGGCGGGGTGGGAGGTGAGAGCCTAAAAGCTAAGAACGTGGATCTACAAGACTTCAGGATCTATGGACGGATCACTAAGACCTTGAAGGCAGACTCTCAAGGGAAAAGAGCAGGTGTGGGACTATTATCATGATATGCTACCATCTGGATTAACAAGGGGGTCAAGGAGGAGATATACTCCTATTTGCTTAAATATTTATCCCCCCTCCTGCTCCCCCGCAAAAAAAAAAAATACTAATAATAGTTACTGGTTTCTTCACGTGTGAGTCTGGGCAGACAGGCAAGGCACAGGAAAGGGACAGCATCTCACTATATATTTTCTCATACCTTTTTGATCTTTGAACCGTGTCATGTGTTACCTGCTCAAAGAATAACGAAACCATGAAGTCGGTCTTCAGTATCCTTCGGGATGGATTCATCAAGAGCAGAGGGGGAGGGAAAGAAGGGGGCAAAGGAAGACCAAGAAGGGCCTCGGGAGAGCCCACGCAGCTGGGGTCTTGGATGCCCTGCCTCCACGGGAGGCAAGCAGGAACCACTTTACTTTCTCCCAATTCCCTGTCCAAGCTCCCCTGTCTTACAGCTCTCTCCTGGCTCTGGGGGAAGCCCTGGGCTGGTCCTGTAGATTTGTTATTGACTCGCAGGAATCAGAAGTCCAGTCCAGGCTACCGACCGTGTTGACTCCAGACCTGCCTTAGTAGAAAAAGCATCTTCCCCCCTCCTTGGACTGGGGCCTGACCCAGCCTAGTGGTCTGCAACAGACAAGAGGAATAGGTACATTTCCTCGGTCCTTCCTAGGTCCACCTCCCTCCCCACCATCCAGCTATGGTTTCTGGCCTCACCTGGGTTGGAAACGGCCAAGGTGGAGGGGGAAGGGAAAGAGGCATCTCAAGCTATAGTTCCTCCAAGTGGGCTATGCCTCTCTCCCCTTTGGCGGGTTATAAGCCCCCTGGCCTTCCGGTGGTCTCCCCCTCCATCGGGATGCTATCTATCAGTCCCACAGATGGCCCTCAAGGCAACCCTAAACCGACTGCTCCTTTGCCGCTGCGTTAGGCAGCTCTTCCCAAGGCGGCCCGGCTGTCTCTGCCCGGCTGCCCGGATCAGGGAGCAGCTCCAGCCCAGGTCTGTAGGTGTTTCACGTGTGTGTGGGGGGGGGGGGGGGGTGCGTTTCCAGATATTCTCATGGAACGCAAACTGGTGCAGCCACTTTCCATACTGTGGAAAACAGTGTGGAGGTGCCTCAAAAAGTTAAAAATAGGGCTGCCTTATGATCCAGCAATTGTGTTACTAGGTATTTACCCAAAGAATCCAGAAATACTAATTCAAAGGGATACACACACCCCGATATTTGCAGCAGCACTATCTACAACAGCCAAACCATGGAAACAGCCCAAGTGACCATCAACTGATGAATGGATAAGGAAGATGTGGCGCGCACACACACACACACACACACACACACACACACACACACAGAGTGGAGTATTACGCGGCCATAAAAAAGAATGCAATCTTGCCATTTGCAACAAGTTGGAGCTAGAGCGTATTATGCTAAGTGAGATACGTCAGTCAGAGAAATACAAATACTATGCGGTTTAACTCCTATGTAGAATTTAATAAATGAAACAAATGAGCAGAAGAGAAAGGGAGAGAGAGAGACACACACACACCAAGAAGCAGACGCTTCACTATAGAGAACTAACTGAGGGTTACCAGAGGGGAAGGTGGTAGGGGGGGATGGGCGAACTAGGCGGTGGGGATTAAGGAATGCACCTATAACGAGCACTGGGGAATGTTTGGAAATGTTGAATCACTCTATTGTACACCGGAAACTAATACCAAACTGTGAACTAACTGGAATTCGAAGAAACACAAAACAATTGGAAACACTAGGTTCGCAAAACAAGTTTAAAAATGTATTAGTTGTAGTTACACAAAGTATCCCATAATGTTTGTTTCTTTTATACTTCTTGCTATATATCTTTTCCCAGTTGTGATTTTATTTGCACTCTTCTAGACTTGATACGCCAGTCATTTATGTTTCATAGTTTTTCCCAAGAAATTTGGTCTTTTTTTATACACTGGTTACGATATGTATACAGGTGTGTATTTTCCAATTAATTAATTCTGCCCTCACTCCAATTTTACTGTATCTTACCCCATTATTTTTATGGCTAACTTTTTTTCTAAATTTTTCTTTGAATGTTTTCTTTCGTTTTTTCCACGATCTTGTAAAATAATGAAATTATTTTTAATGCTTTGAGTTTACCTCTGGGGAAAGCTTTGATCAATACCTACATATTTGAGAGACATAACATTCTTGTCACTTTCTTTAAAATTTATCTTGAATTTGCATTTTTTTTTCTAATTTGTATTCTTTATTGATCAGGAGAGTGTTTTCCAACTGCAGAGAGGTTTAGGGACTTCTGTTTAAATGTTGATTACTATTAAATCCTGGTTTCTTTGGGTTTGAATAGGAGAATGTGGCCTGCTAATATCCGTTCTAGAGAGTTCGGTGATGCTCTTTCTGTAATTTTGCATATAATCCTGTATTTATAAATGTTTCACAAATATTTTGAGAGGTACGACGTTTGTTAGCTGCAGCAGTCAGTATACGGCCGATGACTTACTTATTGTGATTGTATTGCTTAGATTATCATTTGGGAAGCCAACACCGCCTAACTCAAAGAGCAAATGTTATGGAGTCAAGATCAACCAGGGTTCAAGCCTGGGTTTCGTCTCATTCAACAGTGCGGTCAGTTATGGGTGACGTTATCTGGACCTCCTTCATGCCTTCATGAAATGGACACACTCATCTGTACCTTTCAGTGTTGTTGACAGAGATAAATGAGGCCCCTTAAGTCAAATCCCTTAGCAATGCTCCTGGCCTGCAGTTGGTCACAATAAGTGGCAACTCTTATTGAGTTTTGTCTACTTGATCTGCTCTTAACTGATAGAATATCAGACAGTCTTATCTCTTTCAGCTCAGGAAAATGTCTTCTTATGATTCTTTTGAGTATTCCCATGCTATTCTTTCTTGTGAAATTCAAGTCTCCAATTTCTGTTTTTCAACTCTATCATTTTCTCTTTCATCATTTTATGTTTCTCTTATTTCCCTCTGTCTTTACTTAGAGTAAGTTAGGGCTGTAGGTTGTTCATAGAGCTGTCTCTGCAATTGCTTCCCCACCCCCAACATAATAGGTTTTCCAAATAGCATTGATGTTCACCTACATAAAATGAATACACTAATGTATTACTTCTTACGTAACACATAGAGGCGTGTACTAAGTACAACTGCATTAAGTAGAACACTGTTAGTGTTCTCATGTATTCTTCTCACTGAAGCTGGGTCTCTCTTTCTTCCATTTGTGCCTCAAGATCTTATCTTCTCACCTCATCCTCCAATGTCCTTGTTTGTGGAGGGCTGTTTTCACCTACCAGGTTGGGAATACAAAGCAGGTATTCCTTAAACTTTTTTCTTTCTCTACAGTGAACAATTTTCGGAAGGAGATTTTTTTTTTGTTTGGGTATTCAGAATAACGTTCCTCTCCTTTTTGTACCAATCCTTGTATTTTCTTCGCTTTCAATTCCATGGGTCCCAATGTTGGCCAACCATCAGCATGTATGGATGTCACTGACCACCTTCGAATACTCCAGTTGTGAGGTCAAAGTTTGCAATGCCTAGTGCGGTTTCTGGTGTCTAGTAAGTATTCAGTAAAAGAATACTGAACAGAGTTTGTTCTCCTGCCTCCATTCACCGATGCTCTAAATCTGGTGAGAAGTTATGGTTGAAGAATTATGATCAAGAAGCAGTATATTAAAAAAATGACAACCACTCCCAAGACTTGTTACACTCTGGGTTTCTACTGTCTCCAGCCTGCTTAGGGCACTGCATAGGAGACTGGAGCTTGCAGCCCCCACACCCACCATAGTGCTGCCTGTGGCTGGAGCTTTTGTCCATGTGATATCCTGGGGTCGTGCCTACAAATGGAGGACAAAAGGAGGTACCATGGAGGAAGGGACAAGGGAAAATAAGAGATGGGAACAAGATACCATGCTTTTTTTTTAATGTTTATTTTTTAGAGAGAGAGAGCAGAGGAGGTGCAGGGACAGAGGGGGCGGGGGACAGAGGATCCAAAGTGGGTTCTGTGCTGACAGCAAACAGCCCATGCGGGGCTTGAACTCACAGGCCGTGAGCTCATGACCTGAGCCGAAGTTGGACGCTCAACTGACTGAGCCACCCAGGTGCCCCTCTCATGTTGTTGATTTTAGCCACTCTGGCAGGTATGAGGTGATAGTCCTTTTGATCTGCATTTCCCTGACGATCGTGATATTGGGCATCTTTTCATGTGTCTGTTGGCTATCTGTATGTCTTCTTTGGGAAAATGTCTATTCATGTCTTCTGCCCATTTTTAATTGGATTATTTATTTTGGGGGTATTGAGTTTTATAAGTTCTTTATATATTTTGGATACCAACCCTTTATCAGATGTGTCATTTGCAAATATGTTCTCCCATTCTATAGGCTGCCTTTTAGTTTTGTTGATTGCTTTCTTTGCTGTGCAGAAGCTTTTTATTTTGATGAGGTCCCAATAGTTTATTTTTGCTTTTGTTTCCCTTCCCTGGGGAGATATATCTGGAAAGAAGTTGCTAAGGCTGATGTCAAAGAAGTTACTGCCTGTGTTCTCTTCTAGGATTCTTATGGTTTCCTTTTTCACATTTAGGTCTTTCATCCATTTTGAAGTTATTTTTGTGTATGGTGTAAGAAAGTGGTCCAGTTTCATTCTTCTGCATGTCGCTGTCCAGTTTTCTCAACACCATTTGTTGAAGAGGCTTTTTCCCCCATTGGATATTCTTTCCTGCTTTGTTGAAGATTCATTGACCATATAGTTGTGGGTTAATTTCTGTGTTTTCTTTTCTATTTCATTGATCTAGGTGTCTATTTTTGTGCCAGAACCATACGGTTTGATAACTTGAAGCCTGGAATTGTGGTGCCTTCAGCTTTGCTTTGCTTTCTCAAAATTGCTTTGATTATTTGGGGTCTTTTGCGGTTCCATACAAATTTTAAGAAAGTTTGTTCTAGCTCTGTGAAAAATGCTGTTGGTAGTTTGATAGGGATTGCATTACGTGTGTAGATAGCTCTTGGTAGTATAGACATTTTAACAATATTTCTTCTTCCAATCCATGAACATGGAATGTCTTTCCCTTTCTTTGGTTCATCTTCAATTTCTTTCATCAGTGCTCTCTAGTTCTCAGAGTACAGGCCTTTCACCTCTTGGTTAGGTTTATTCCTGGCTATCTTAAGGCTTCTTGTTTCTGGTGCAACTGTAAATGAGATTGATTCCTTCATTTCTCTTTCTGCTGCTTCACTATTGTTTTATAGAAATGCAACATATTTCTGTACATTGATTTTGCATCCTGCGACTTTACTGATTTTGTGTATTCGTTCTAGAAGTTTTCTGGTGGAGTCTTTCAGGTGTGAAACTAGTGCTTTTATTGAAAAGGGGCAGTTTGTCAGTAGTGATTTAAGAAAAGACTGAAAAGCAATGGAATACGATTTAAGAATTTATAAAGCAATTCTAATAAAATACCTGAAAAGCTTCTCAAATGGGAACAATCGCACCTTGAGTTTTTTCATATTGTTGAGAAATAATATTCTTCTTGTCACATAAACTGTTCCAGGATAAAGCAAAAGAGGAAAAGCAAATGTAACTCTGATACCAAAATACACAAGAGGAAAACTACTGACAAACCTCACTTATGGATACAGGTAAAAGTCCTGAAGCCTGAACTTGAAAATCTAATTTGAAATATACTAAAAGCACAGCTTACCACAGCTGCATACAGATTATTCCAAGACTTGAGTACAATTTAATATTAGGGAAATCAATTAATATGATAAATCACATCAATAGATGCAATTCCTTAAAATGCTGGTGTCTATGGATCTGATTAAAATATAATATCCATTCAGGACTTTTTACACTGGGCAAAGAATAAGACTTCCTAAAAAAAAAAAAAAAAAAAGTAAGAGTGATGGATCTCAAGACAACAGCGGACATCCGCATATGTGGAAAGAATCTGCATTGAAATACGCAAGGAACCAGGATGCTTGTTACCGTTTTTATTCTGATCATTCCCAATAGGCTCGCCAACAATATGGCAGGAAACAGAAGTAAAACATACGACCACAGGAGTGGAGAAACCAAGATGATCACTATTCTGAGGACAGTATGATCGTCTGTCTAGAAAAAAACAAAAGACCCAACTGTGATTCTGGGGAATGTAGTAACGGTGGCTAGGTACAGACAAACATTTAGAAAATCAATGGTTTTCTTGTGTGGCGGCAAAAACCATTTAGATCTTTTTTACAGGAAAGAAGAGCCAAGGGACTTCTGGAGAAGCCAGAAGCAGGGGCTCCTAAATCATTTCCCTCCAGCCTCCTGGCAGGTCCCCTCTGTGGTGGGCGCAGGTCTGGGCAGAGAGGGCGCCTGGAGGGAAGGTGAAGGAAGGCAGAGGGAGGGTGTGGAGGGTCGGGCTGCCTCACCGGTGAGGCCCCTGGGGAAAGAGCGCCACCCATTCACTCCGGCAGGCTGGTGGGTGGTTCCTGACCCCACTGACTCCCAAAACACTTGGAGAAAGGCTGTTCTGTAGGTTGGGGTCTCCCCCCCAGAGAGGGGCTTCCTCCTCAAGCCTCACTGGAAGAGGGACACCTGTTCTCTGCTCAGACACAAGATGGGCATCATGGGGCCCCCCCTCTACCCGTGCGTTTCCCAATGCCCAAGAACCGGCGCCTTGGCAGAGAAGGAGGGCAGAAAACTATAGGCAGACAAAGAAATAGCAGCTCCCTTCAGGGAGGTGTGGTGAAAAGAGGGAGGGGACCCGACCGCTTTTGGTGCACTTGGCTCCCCCTGCACCGTGATGGGAGGAGGAAGAATGTACCAAGAGAAAGAAAACAAAAAGGAAGGAAATCTGAGCTCTCAGGGAGTGAAATCAGAGGACACAAAGGCTCCCAGGAACTAAAAAGTTTGATTTCCAAAGACGCAAATTGACAGGCACACTGGAATACTGGGTGGTAAGCATTAGAGGTGAGAAGGGGCCTGGACAGGAGGTTCTTAACCTGAGAAGGACAGGGACGCCAAAGAAAGAACAGCAGAACAGATGAGTGTTTGGAATGACCTGAATTAACGCGTTCGACTGTTGATGCGCACGGACGAGGTGGGTCTTAGTTCATGACCTAAAATCAGCAAGCAGAAACCAGCAGAGGTTAGGTCCCATGTGCACTGGCCAGGCCTGGGCCAGCTGGGGTCTGAAGGCCGGCAGTGTGACTCCAGCGTCCTCGATGTTAGCCACAAAGCCAGCAAAGATGAATCAGCACTGATTAAATACACGTTAGAGAAAACGACCATCATCCAAAGAGAAAAATCTCTATGATCGCACAGAAAGGACAAAATAACCGGGAATAAACTCAAAAGTGATATTTAGGACTCAGATGAGGAAACCTATACAACTTTAGTGAGATATTTTAAAAAACCTTTCAGAGCACCCAGTTGGCTCAATTGGAAAAGCTTGCGACTCTTGATCTCAGGGTCGTGGGTTCGAGCGCCACGTTGGCTGTGAAGATTGCTTAAATAAATACAAAAAACAAACAAGCAAATAAACTTTAAAAGAAAAGCCTTTAAAGAAAACGGCAAATGATACTATGCTTCGTGATGGAAAGGTTACTGCAAAGATGTTCATTTAGATGTTTAATTTCAATAAAAATCCCTATGGAATTTTTTTGGCAAGCTTTCCCAATGACTCGGAAGGTCATTTGGAAGAATGAGCAGGCCAAGAAAATCTTTAAAGATAATTAAGAACAGTAATGCCATATCTATTAATAAAATGTATTACAGAACTACAATAATGGGGAAAAAAAAGTACTGATGTAAGAATGGACAGGAGATAAAACGGGACCGTCCAGAACTAAGTCCTTGTAAATATGGGCAATAAATAGAAATAATTGAGTAGAGAAAAGGCTTCCTTGTCAAATGGTGTTAGGAAGAGAAGAATTACAACGGAAAAAACCAATTTGATCTTCCTATTTTACTATAAAACACTGAAGACATAAATTAGAATACACAGGTAAAATAAGAAAAACGTTTCTAAGCTGCAAATCAATAAAAGAAAAGCAGAAAAGTAAAGACTCACAGAGTTGCCAACCTCCTCTGTATGTTAAAGATGTCAGAGACTAGATTAAATATTTAGCAATAAACTAGGAAAACTGTATGCAATGAATATGGGAAGAGGATAATATTCTTCAAATACAAAGGAACTCATGAAGGCGTAAATGCCAGAGGGTGTGAACAGGTAACTCACAAAGGAAAAATACAAAAGTTAAACATGTGGAAAATGTTCAACTTTCAATAGTATGAAAATAAATGCAAATTAAAAGCAATAATGAGATAGCATTTCCCACATCCCCAGGATGCAAAGATTGCATTTTTTTTAATGTTTATTTATTTTTGAGAGAGAGAGAGAGAGAGAGACAGAGCGTGAGCAGGGAAGAGGCAGAGAGAGGGGGAGACACAGAATCTGAAGCAGGCTCCAGGCTCTGAGCTGTCAGCACAAAGCCCAACATGGGGCTCGAACTCACCAACTGTGAGATCATGACCTGAGCCGAAGTCAGAGGCTTAACCGACTGAGCCACCCAGGTGCCCCAAGACTGCATTTTTAAGTCTGATTTTAAGATCGAGTCCGCAGTTCGCCACGACTTCGCATTCACATTGATGGGAACAGGGCTTGGCACAGCCTTTCTCGACACTAATTTGGCAATACCCCTGAGATTAAAAGCCCCTTTTTAATACTATTTTCCTTTGATTCAGTAATTCCTTTTCTGGACTCCATCCTAAAGACTTCCATCAGAAATTTGGAGAAAGATCCCCGCACTATGTTGCCTATCGTGGCATTATTTGTAACAGTGAAAAATGGAAACGAATGAAGAATGTAAATATTAAATTAAAAATCAACCCACCCCCCAGAGATAACATTACCATATTTTCTCCTCGGCGAATAAAGAAAACTATGGAAGTAATACTTTCCTGTCCTTTCTCCTTGAGGTTCTATGGTGAACATCTCCCGTGAGATTAAAAATCTTTAAAACATAATGAGCCCCATAACACTCTACAGAGAGCTAGAGGTTTCTCAATCAGTCCCCGATTTTTGGAAGGTCCAATTGTTTCCAGAAGAGCACATCATAGGGTTATAATACAACAGTAAGTTATTTCTCTTTTTTTAATGAGTTACGTGTCCATCTGAAATAGTTCTTCAGGGGTAACGGCTCTGCAGGACCAAGAGTATAGCTGAATCCTGAGGACGTCCTCCGCGGAACGTGTACTACAGCTTTCCGAATTGTACCGAAGTAAGAGTTTGCTCGGCACCGACCCGTCTTATACAGAATGTTAGACAATCACCACCCATATCATTTCACATGAAATTAGAATCGTGTAGAAAACTGCTCTTCTGAGGCCCTGTCGCCATAACACATATTAAGAAAAAAAATCACAACACAGTAAACATCTATGTCTCGTCCCCATGAGTCCCTGGATGATGATGAGTCTAATTATTCTACCTCCAGTAATCATTAGCTTGCTTGAGTGCAAAGTAGGAGTAAATATTGCGTGCTGCCTGCCGGGGCTGTTGAAAGCTGAAACTACCCAAAATCTTTAGAGCACCCCCACCAGTGTGTCTGTCATACGGGGTCCCCACGCTGGGCAGAAGGCCAAGGGTTTGGGACTTTGAAAGATGACTTCTGAACCGAAATAGCTGAGGACAATAACTTCACCAAATCCCCTGTGAAAAAAAAAAAAAAACATGTGCTGTCCCGTGAAGATCACAGGCACCAGGCACCCTGAGAAACAATGCAACACAAAAGGACAGTGATGTACAAAAGCTAGGATGCTGCCTTAAACAAACGGAAGTTGACAACAACCTCTGGAACTCTCTGCCTTTAAAACCTGGCTGTCACCAGGGGGAGACAGAATCATCTTTACCTGTTTCCATTTCACTGAAGATTCAAGGTTTTAAATGTGGACTTAGACCCAAATGGGATGCTTCCTGGATTGTGAATACCCAATTTCATTTATACTTTTAAATGGAAATTCTAGAAGTGTATGAAACAGCTTTAAAACTTCAAGGATATACAAGACATGTGGAATTTCTTTCTTTTCAATGGTCTCCTAAAATAATCTTTATCAAGGAAAATGAAGGAACCACGCGTAGAAATGAACGTCCAATCTATGGTGTGCAGGGTCATTCTCCGTTTCTTTCTTCCCAAGAACTAGAGCCCCAAACCTCGGTCAGGAGGGACAACTTCCTTCTGACACTAACCCCGTCTCTTCTTAGCAATGCAAGGATGATGTGTAAGAGCAATGCTCAAGCGACAGTGTCAGGGACACTTGCCAAGGGGCGCCTGGGTGCCCCCATCGGTTAAGCACCTGCCTTGTGATTTCGGCTCAGGTCATGATCTCATGGTTCGTGAGCTCGAGCCCCATGTTGGGCTCTGCACTGAGTGTGGGGCCTGCTTGGGATTCTCTCTCTCCCTCTCTCTCTGCCCTGCCCCCACTCCACCCACACTTGCATGCTCTCTCTCTCGCTCTCTCTCAAGATAAAAAAATAAAAATTTAAAAAATAACATCTGCCAAGTAAATATGTACAGACTGAACCAAAAATCCTGACATTATCAGTACTTAGTATTCCTGCACTGTCAGAAGCTTCCTGAAGGGAAAATTCAGTAAAATCAGGACTCTAAGCTAAATTTATTTTTTAAAAAATTTTTAACATTTATTTATTTTTGAGAGACAGAGAGACACAGAGCATGAGCAGGGGAGGGGGGGAGAGAGAGAGAGAGAGAGAGAGGGAGACGCAGAATCCGAAGCAGGCTCCAGGTTCTGAGCTGTTTGTCAGCACAGAGCCCGATGCGGGGCTCGAACTCACGAACTGCGAGACCACAACCTGAGCTGAAGTCGGACGCTCAACCGACTGAGCCACCCAGGCGCCCCGGACTCTAAATTTAAAGGAAACTATTTGGGAATTCGTTTACTCTGAAATCTTGTTGTAAGCACAACATTCTAGAAAACAAACCGAATTCTAATAGATTTCAGAGCTTGGCTCTCAAGATGGAGATGGCTGTCAATCATGGACCCAGGCATTCATAGTATACCAACAGTGGAAGACTCATAGCAGCCTATATCCCTATTTCTTGGAGAGTCCTGCAGCATTCCCTCAGTATTTTATTTTATTTTAACATTTATTCATTTTTGAGAGACAGAGTGTGAGTGGGGGAGGGGCGGGGGGTGCGGGGGACACAGAATCCGAAGCAGCTACATGAAGAGACTGAGAGGTAAACATTAGCAGGAGACTTGGGGAAGAAGACCCGAATGTGACGCACAACAAGCCAGCCAAGAGTTTACTGTATCTCCCTTCCGGCACGCCCAAGCTAGGAGCCGGCCTGAGAATGGGCCCTGGAGTGGACAGCAGGAGCTCCAGGAAACCCTCTAATTCTGACTTCACGGTGCAAACGGGGTCTGTCAATGCTCAGAGAGAGTGAGGGAAATACTTAATATTTTTTTTCATGTCTCCAGTCCCTCGGGCCCCAACCTGTAGGCACCGAGAAGGTCTGAGGGAGAAGAACCTTCCCCTTGGATCAGAGGAGCCATCGTCTTCGGACAGGGGAAACCCCTGATGCTTTTTTTTCTCTTTCTCTTCTCTTGTCATTTGGATCAAGAAGCTGGCACGGCCACGGAAACTGTGTAGCAGAATGGGACAATTATAAAGCCCCATATTTCTGGCTGTACGAATAAAAAGGACCAGAACTGGAAAGGATCAGGAAGATCTGGGACAGCGAAGGGCTTGGCAAAGCTACCCCATAATATTGTTTATGAAATCCTGGGCTCACCCACAAGCTGTTCACTCAGCTGACCCTGAAGAGTAGCCCATAGACTTTGAGCAGAAAAACAGGACTGACTTCTACTCAGGTCCCAGGATGGCAATCTCGATCTGAATCGCAGCGCAGAGGCCCTGAAAACTGACCGGGCACTAGACTCACAACCCAAAGAAAGCTGGTCGGAATTTGTGGCTTACACCCAACCAAATCAACTCCTGCTTAAACAAGAATATCAACATTCTCCACAGGATTTCGAAAGGCCGAGAGTCTCCTAACAAAACCTTCAAAATGTCCAAGGTGTGATAAAGAATTGGTCAGCCTATGAAGAACCAGGGAAGTCTCAACCTGCATAAGAAAACACAATCTAGAAAGGCAACGACACGTGTTGGAATTATCTGGAAAAAAAAAGAAAAAAAGCTTAACCACAATAGAGATACTGCAATGAGTCAGGGCAAATGCTCTTGAGAGGAATGTAAAGATAGAACGTTTCACCAAAGAAATAGATGATGTAAATAAGAATCTAACAGGTACTTTAAAACTGAAGAAAAAAGCCACTCTCAACAACATCTCTGTAGAGAGGGTCAACTACAAAATAGGAGTGATAGAAGAGTTAATGAACTTGCATAGACATCAATAAAAATTATGGGTTATTCCCCTCTCCTCTTCTGTGATTAATGTCCATTCTATAGGAGTCCCAAAAGGAAATGAGAAAGGCTGTAAAGAAAAAAATATGTGAGGGAATAAATGACTGAAAACTTTCCAAGTTCGTTGACAGAAATAAACAGTCAGGTTCAAGAAATTCAGTGAACCCCAAATAGAATAAATCTTTAAAAAAATGCTCATGCTCATATAGACCATAATCAAATTTCTGATAAATAAAGATGAAGAAAATAATCCAGAAAGCAGCCAGAGAAAAAGGAAGCATTATCAGTAGGGAAACAATGATTTGGATGACTACAGATTTCTCATCATAAAATACGAAGGTCGAGTAGAAAAGCATAGAATGCTTAGTCAACCCAATTCTAGATCTGGTGAAAATATGCTTCAGGAATGGAGGTGAAATGAAGAAATTTCCAGATGAAGAAAAGCAGAGAAAATCATTGTCGGCAGGCCTACTCAAACATAATTTTTTTTTTAACGTTTATTTATTTTTGAGAGAGACAGAGACAGAGTGTGAGCAGGGGAGGGGCAGAGAGAGAGAGGGAGACACAGAATCTGAAACAGGCTCTAGGCTCTGAGCGGTCAGCACAGAGCCTGATGCGGGGCTTGAACTCACAGACCGTGAGATCATGACCTGAGCCGAAGTCGGACGCTCAACCGACCAAGCCACCCAGGCGCCCCTACTCAAACATAATTTTTAAAGGAACTTCCTCAGAGAGAAAATGAAACTCAGGACCTCAGGAATGAAGGACTGGGTAACTGCAATAGCCTGTTCTTACCCCATTTTGTTCTTTAAAACCGCTTGACGGCTGAGGACAAACATTGCAACATGTCTGAGGGAGCTGTCAATGTAGGTAGAGCGATATCAACTCTGAGCAAGGACGACAAAGGAAATGTACTGATTCCTCAAACAACCCAAGACTCGCCAACGATGAAAGACATGACGACATAAGCTGAATAGTCCTACTGAAGAAATTAGATTCATAATTGAAAATTTTCCGAAAAAGAAATCTTGAGGCCCAGATGGCTTCACTGGCAAATTCTACCAAACATTTGAAGAAGAAATAATATCAATTCTACACAATCTCTCCCAGAAAACAAGAGAGGAAGGAACACGTCTCGACTTATCTTATGAGGCTAACGTTACCCTGATACCAAAGACAGTCAAAGGCATAAGAAACAAACAAAACAGAACAAAAAAACCTAGAGCCCAATATCTGTCATGAATTTAGACACGTGAGGAGATATTTTGGCGTGATCAAGCTGTTCTGTATGGATCAGTGGTTACATGAACCTACACAGGTTAAAATTCATAGACCTGTATGTTACTTTAAAAATTCTACTGTATGTTAATTAAAAATTTAAAAAATAACTCTTCTAGGCTGATAGCTCTCAGCTTGCATGAATCGGCAGGCTTGAACATCTGCAGAACCATGTAATAATCTTTCAAAATGGTGTGGTGCCTGATGTCCTATAAAGGAAGAGAGTTGGGGGTTGCTTGGGAAAAGCTGCCCTCTCTTTAAAAGGGGGACACACCTTGCTTTGGATGTTGTCCTGTGAAGATGAGATACATAGCAGACGTCTTGTATCCACGAGGAGAAGCCGAGAGAACCGCAGAGTTCTAACTTCAGATTCCGACATCCCGAGTGGCTGAGTTAACCAGCCAGGAACTCATCCTACCTCTAGATTTAATGGGAGAGTCAATCAAGCTATGACATTTCATATAGTGGTGGCCGAAAAAGTCTGCCTTGGATGGTATACCCGAGTGTATATTTGAATTACTGTGCCCAGCTTTTATAGAATGGGATACATGCCTTCTTAAGAGCAAATAAGAAAAAAAAAAAAAGTTTTACTCTATGAAGATTCTATGAACCGTCAAGGTGCAATTGAACTTTTTACTGAGAAAACTATTCAGAGCCAGTTAAGGTAAGATAAAACTAATTGCTTTTGGCAGGCACTTTTGTTTGCCAGATGGGCAATTCTAAACAACTCTATCGGATTGGGTAACTCAGCCAGGGAGGTGGGGAAGGCTTTTATGGCCAGCTCGTCCCGACACACTACGGCGATGTAATCCCACTGAAAACTGTCTATTTTGAAATAACTATACTATTGTAACATAGGAAGAGGTGCTTGCAGGCGCCCGGGTGGCTCAGTAGATTAGGCATCCGACTCTTGATTTGGGCTCAGGTCATGAGCTCAGGGTCATGAGATCAAGCCCCACATTGGGCTCTGTGTTGAGCATGGAGACTGCTTGGGATTCTCTCCTCTTCTCTCTTCTGCCTCCCCCGTACTCTTGCTCTGTCTCTCTGTCTGTCTCTCTCTCTCAAAATAAATAAATAAACATTTTTTAAAAAAAAGGAAAAGAAAAGGGGTGTTTGCAAGCCCCGGCATCAAACCTTCAAACTCAAGGTCATCTCCTTCATGCTCTGTGAGGCAGGACCCCTGGCTGTCTCGTCAGTACTTGGTCAGGCATTTAGCTGATCCCAACTCAGCTGGGGCGGGGGGCGGAAATCCTGGCCCCGCTTTTATGTGGTTCTGGGGTTACTACATTTAGGCACAAACAAACACCAGGGTATTACATTTAAATAATCTTTGTCACTGGGGCACCTGGGTGGCTCAGTCGGTTGGGCGTCCGACTTCAGCTCAGGTCACGATCTCACCGCTCGTGAGTTTGAGCCCCACGTCGGGCTCTGTGCTGACGGCTCGGAGCCCGGAGCCTGCCCCGGATTCTGTGTCTCCCTCTCTCTCTGCCCCTAACCCCCTTGCATTCTGTCTCTGTCCCTCTCAAAAATAAATAAGCATTAAAAAATTTAAAAATATAAATAACCTTTGTCACTTATACATTTGATTTTTTAAAAAGAACGAACCGCCTTTAAATCAACAACAAGATATACCCTTAAATCTTGACTATTAATCTCAACTCTTAACTACTAGTTCTAAGGCGCCCGCCCACGCAGCCCAGTCACCTGTAGCCTGCTGGACATGTTGCCATTATGGTATTCCTTATTTCCCCTCAAACTCTGCCTCCACAGCATCGGCTTCCACCCACTGGGCCTTGTTCTGGTCCTGAGGCCACTCAGAACGTCTGATTCCTCTTCAGCATGACAGCCCTTCAAATATGCAGTGACACCCTAAAGTGCTTGAAGACAATTATCACGTCTTCACAGAATCTTCTCCATAGAGCAAACATTCCCAACCCCGCGTGTGATTCATCAGAGAACGTGACCTGGAGTCAGGCTGGGACCCTGGTTCTCTCCGTCACAGGTCCTCTATGGGATCTTAAGGTCAAGAGGCCAGACCTGAGCCCCATACTTCATCTGTGGTCTAAGCGGCAAGGACAGAGGGGAAGAATTACTTCCCTTGTCGCAATACCGTACTCGTAACAGCACGGTCTAGAAGTAAAACTCTGTTGTTGACAGTCCTGTCGTCCCGTGGATCCACGTCGAACCTCGTGCCAAGCACTGGAACCCTGTGCTGAAAGTTGTCTTCCTCTTGCCATGCTTTTCGTCTCCTAATCTCGTAGGGCTGGTTGTCTGGGTCCAAGGGCGAGACCTTACGACTGTTTCTGAGAAATCGCAGCTTGTTGGACTCAGCCTAATTGTTCCAGCCTGTCAAGACCTTTTTGGATCCTGATTCCATCATGCACTTGCTTCAGCAAATCACTGCTCAAATGCCAAAGCAAAAGGAAGCTGGAGACAAAGGCCTGTGGCAGGTTACAGGGAGCCTTTCCTGGAGCACAGTTACTCGCCCAGTTATAAATCCACCTAATTTAGTAGCATCCAGCCTCTTTTTGTCCATCTTGGCTTCAGTACTTTTATATATCAAAAGTAAATTGGTCAAATGCCTTGGTGAAAACCAGATACCCTCCGTCTAGGGTAGCCATTTTCCCCACTTTTCTGTGTGTGTGTGTGTGTGTGTGTGTGTGTGTGTGTGTGCATGTGCGCACCTGTGTATTACAATAAAAGCAAAGGTTTTCAGGGACCAAAGGTTTTCAACGGCCTTTTCCGCTTATAACTAAATATAACCATACATGAGCTGATCTGCCTTTGGTAACAATCACTCTATGAATTTTGACAGTGATTTGAATCTTCCATAGAAACAATACTACAATTATAATGGAATTCTGAGATTTGACTTCCGCAGAGGCCAAGGAGTGCCAGAAATCAGGAAGGACCAAGCTTTGAGAAGCCCCTATACCGATGGCACTAGTTTGTCCTGGGGAGCTGATGACACATGGTAACATTTAAAAAATTTTTTTAATGTTTATTTATTTTTGAAAGAGACAGAGTGTGAGCAGGGGAGGGCAACACAGAGTCTGAAGCAGGCTCCAGGTGCTGAGCTGTCATCACAGAGCCCGATGCAGGGCTCGAACTCATGGACTGTGAGATCATGACCTGAGCTGAAGTCAGACGCTTAACCGACTGAGCCACCCAGGTGCCCCGACACATAGAAACTGTTTAAGGGACCCCAAGAGTCATTATGGACATCACAGTTGTGGGAAGGGGTGGGAGGTCTCAGTGTCCGAGGAGCTCAGGTTCAGAGGACTCTGGGAGCCTATTTCAAAGGGCTCCCACCTGACATTAAGGGTTAGACCCATGTCAGTATTAGATTTACCCCTTTCTTGGTCACTTTGATAACACCAGTAAGAATATAAGCTCATACCTTTTGACCACTTATGTGACAGACATTGTTCTAAGAAATTTAAACATCCAATTCACTTAGACATCATAACAGCCTTATGAAGTAGGTACTATTTTTTTTAATATGAAATTTATTGTCAAACTGGTTTCCATACAACACCCAGAGCTCATCCCAACTGGTGCCCTCCTCAATGCCCATCACCCACCCACCCCTCCCTCCCATCCCCCATCGACCCTCAGTTTATTCTCGGTTTTTAAGAGTCTCTTATGGTTTGGCTCTCTCCCTCTCTAACCCTTTTTTTTCCTTCCTCTCCCCCATGGTCTTCTGTTAAGTTTCTCAGAATCCACATAAGAGTGAAACCATATGGTATCTGTCTTTCTCTGTATGACTTATTTCACTTAGCAACACACTCTCCAGTTCCATCCACATTGCTACAAAAGGCCATATTTCATTCTTTCTCATTGCCAAGTAGTATTCCATTGTGTATATAAACCACAATTTCTTTATCCATTCATCAGTGGATGGACATTTAGGCTCTTTCCATCATTTGGCTATTGTTGAAAGTGCTGCTATAAACACTGGGGTACAAGTGCCCCTCTGCATCAACACTCTTGTATCCCCTGTAAAATCCTAGCAGTGCTATTGCTGGGTCATGGGGTAGATCTATTTTTAATTTTTTGAGGAACCTCCACACTATCTTGGAAGAATAAATATTGTTAAAATGTCAATACTACCCAAAGCTATCTACACATTCAATGCAATCCCAATCAAAATTGCACCCACATTCTTCTCAAAGCTAGAACAAGCAATCCTAAAATGTGTATGGAACCACAAAAGACCCTGAATAGCCAAAGTAATATTGAAGAAGACCAAAGCGGGAGGCATCACAATCCCAGACTTTAGCCTCTACTACAAAGCTGTCATCATCAAGACAGCATGGCATTGGCACAAAAACAGACACATAGACCAATGGAATAGAATAGAGACTCCAGAACTGGACCCACAAAAGTATGGCCAATTAATCTTTGACAAGCAGGAAAGAATATCCAATGGAAAAAAGACAGTCTCTTTAGCAAATGGTGCTGGGAGAACTGGACAGCAACATGCAGAAGGTTGAAACTAGACCACTTTCTCACACCATTCACAAAAATAAACTCAAAATGGATAAAGGACCTGAATGTGAGACAGGAAACCATCAAAACCCTAGGGGAGAAAGCAGGAAAAAACTTCTCTGACCTCAGCCGTAGCAATTTCTTACTTGACACATCTCCAAAGGCAAGGGAATTAAAAGCAAAAAAGTGAACTATTGGGTCCTCATTAAGATAAAAATTTCTGAGCTGCAAAGGAAACAATCAACAAAACTAAAAGGCAGCCGACGGAATGGGAAAAGATATTTGCAAATGACATATCGGACAAAGGGCTAGTTTCCAAAATCTATAAAGAGCTCACCAAACTCCACACCCGAAAAACAAATAACCCAGTGAAGAAATGGGCAGAAGACATGAATAGACACTTCTCTAAAGAAGACATCCGGATGGCCAACAGGCACATGGAAAGATGCTCAACGTCGCTCCTCATCAGGGAAATACAAATCAAAACCACACTCAGATATCACCTCACGCCAGTCAGAGTGGCCAAAATGAACAAATCAGGAGACTATAGATGCTGGAGAGGATGTGGAGAAACGGGAACCCTCTCGCACTGTTGGTGGGAATGCAAACGGGTGCAGCCGCTCTGGAAAACAGTAGGTACTTTTTATCCCCTTTTGTTACAGGTAAGAAAATGAGGCACAGAGAAGTTAGAGGTGCTGAAGAGGGAACTACTTAAGTTACTTACGCCTCCAGGTAGGGCTGGTCTGAAGTGGAAGGAGAAACTACTTCTGTGTTTTAGTCCGGCGATGGGGACAGGAAAACAGAGGCAGAAACTTGACCTGAGCCTGACATCTACAGAGACAAAATGGATCCCCACCCCCCCCACCTCACTCCCTTGTCTGTGGCTCTCCTGAGCCTCCAGAACACTCTAGAGAGCAATATTTTGTAGAGAAAAATTAAAAAAAAAATAAAAAAATAAACAGTATGAGGTATCTCCCCCCTCCAAAGAGGTACAGGCGAATTGGTGAATAAATTGCTTTGCTAAGATAGAGTCAGCATGGAATGCCCAGCGAGCTAGTGAATGGCCTGCCTCTGCTGCGTGTCCTTGATAGCATGCTATCTTCACGGGCCCTGGTCCAGCAGGAGGGACCCCAGGCCACCTTCTGCTGCCTCCCTAATCTGCATCAAGTGGCAGATACAAACCATGGATCAAGGGCAAGGAAGAGCAGCTGATTCTATCCCATCTCACACAAACCGTGGAGTAATCTTAATTTTTCAAAAGTTAATCCCTCCCCCCCCCCCCCCCCCCGCTCCTACGCGCACAGTATGTGAGTCACTGTTTACATATCTGGTCCCCTCCTAGACGATGAGTTAAACCAGACTAATTTAGTAATCTCATTATCACCAGCCAATTTGTGTCCACGTGTTCATGCAAAAATATTCTGAATCAAATCTCTCATCATCAGTTTTGGCTAAAAAGGACAATGGTGGGGGAGAACAGCAAATCTCTCTACTTTCTTAAAAGCATACACTGCTATCAGTAAAAGATTTTAAAACATACATGACATTCATTTATTCATAAGTTATATGCACATACTGTTTACTTCTAAAATATTAGCAAAACTCAGCTTTATTCTTAATTTTACATACAAAAAAAATTTTTTTAAGGTTTATTTGTTTTTGACAGAGAGAGAAAGCGAGCGTGAGCTAGGGAGGGACAGAGAGAGAGGCAGACACAGACTCCGAAGCAGGCTCCAGGCTCCGAGCTGTCAGCACAGAGCCTGACGCGGGGCTCGAACTCAGGAACCGTGAGATCACGCCCTGGGCCGAACTCGGGCGCTTAACCGACTGAGCCACCCAGGCGCCCCTTTAATTTGACATTTAAAAAGATATGAGGAAGTTCTGGTATTTTCTTCCCATGCCTCAGTGCATTTTTTCCATAGCCCTTACAGTGTCCCACGTTGGATACCTGTGATATAGACCATGATAAAATTAAAGGAATACTGGGGCGCCTGGGTGGCTCAGTCGGTTGAGCGTCCGACTTCGGCTCAGGTCATGATCTCGCGGTCCGTGAGTTCGAGCCCCGCATCGGGCTCTGTGCTGACAGCTCAGAGCCTGGAGCCTGTTTCAGATTCTGTGTCTCCCTCCCCCATTCATGCTCTGTCTCTCTCTGTCTCAAAAATCAATACACGTTAAAAAAAAATTAAAAAAAAAAATAAAGGAATACTGAATTACAATCATGGCTTTGACATTAATTACATAATGATCTGGGGCCAAATTATTCTTCCCTTTTGTGTCTCATTGTCCATATTTTTCTGTTGGGCTAATAATACTCACTTAGCTGCCTTGCACAGATGGTAATAAAACCCCCAAAAAGGTTAAACCGTATGTCGACACAAAACAGTGCTATTTTTACGATTTTGACTATTGTATTGATGATTGTGGAAAAGCACTGCAAACTCACAGAAGTAGACTGATTCTAAGTTCCAGTAGGGCTCAGCACCATCGCTGAGCACAGTGAAAATCACATCCCTATCAAGGATGATTGGGCTAGTCAACCAGAGTATTAGAAGTCAAAGCACATGGGGAGGGGAAAGGACTCTGACGAGTGGCTGAGGGCATAGGTATTGAATTACAGATCTCCTGAGAACCATCAGAACTCTTAGGTCATGGGATGGGCTGCCACAGAAAGTACTAGATACAGGAGGGAGTCGGGCAGGCACACATCCACCACGGACCACTGTAGGGGGACGTTTACCTGGATGGGTGGCTGTACCATGACACCCTGTATCTGCTTCTTGTGGCTGCTATCACAAATTGTCACGCCCTGGGTGGCTTAAAGTAAGAAAACTCTTCTCCCGCCGTTTTGGAGGCTAGAAGCCTGAAATCGGTACCACTGGGTCAAAATCAAGAGTACTCCCTCTGGGGGCACCCGGGTGGCTCCTTCGGTTAGGCATCTGGCTCTTGATTTTGGCTCACAGGTCGTGATCTCGCGGTCATGGCCTTGAGCCCTGCATCGGGCTCTACGCTGGGTGTGAAGCCTGCTTGAGACTCTCTCTCTCCCTCTGCCCCTCTGTCACTAGCTCTCTTAAAAAAAAAAAAAAGTACTCCCTCTGGATGCTCTAAGGGGAGAATTCATCCCTTGCTTCTTTCAGTTTCCGGCGTTTGCTGCGTTCCTTGGTTGGTGGCCACATCGCTCCAATCTCTGCTTCCGTCTGCACGTGGCCTTCTCTGGGTGTGCCAAATAGCCCTCTGCTTCCGCGTCATTGCATTTAGGGCTCACCCTGATAATACACGATAACTGCCCCAGCTCAAGATCTTTAACTTAGTCCCATTTGCACACTCTTTTTTCCAAATAAGCGGACACCAGTTCCAAGGGTTAGAACCTGATATCTTTGGGAGGCCCCTTTTCAGCCTACCACACTCCTCTCTGGTTTCCCTGTACCCTGAGATCCTAGGACCCCATAGTGAGGGCACAGGCAGCAGCACAAATAAAATAAGGTATTGTAGGGGCGCCTGGGTGGCTCGGTCGGTTGAGCGTCCGACTTCGGCTCAGGTCACGATCTCACTGTCCGTGGGTTCGAGCCCCGCGTGGGGCTCTGTGCTGACTGCTCAGAGCCTGGAGCCTGTTTCGGATTCTGTGTCTCCCTCTCTCTCTCTGACCCTCCCCCGTTCATGCTCTGTCTCTCTCTGTCTCAAAAATAAATAAATGTTAAAAAAAAAAAAAAAAAAAATAAGGTATTGTATAAATGGCATGAGTGTGAAAGCAGCGGGCGATGGAAGGAGGGCCCAACCACGGCCTCTTGGGGGATGTACAGAGGCCCCTAGAGCATCAGACCCAGAAGCACATGGAACAGAGAGGAAAATCCCAGTGCCTGACAGTCTCCAGGCAAGTCCCCCGGCCCTGGCCCGTCCTAGTTTCTTCTCCCTTCCACCTGATATTTTCTAATTGCTTTAGGAAAAACTCTTGTCACTACGAAGCAAACAACCTCTCTGTCAAGACCGGTTTGGCCAGTCAAGCACAACAGCACATATGAAGGCAGAGGGCAGATGAAGGTGAAGGGCTGTCGGGGATGCAGAGCACTTCCCACTCTCCTCTTTTCCTTTCCAGAATGTCAGAAGACTTGCACCAGGCCATCATTTCTACATGGCCTCCTGGGGAGGCCGGGCCAGAACAGGGAAGGCGTGTTCTGGGGCAGAGACTCCGCCCGGCTGCCTCGGGCCCTCGAGGCTCTTCCAGGCCCAGCGCTCTGCTGCTCACGGAGGCCTCGGGACTCAGCCGGGTTCTCCTCCCTGATGGCAACCTCAGACATTAAACGCATCCCGCCTGCTCTGCACAGCTCTTTGCGATCTGTGAGTCTGCCTGCGTCCCTTTGGAATCTCTTCATAGCCCCTGCTTCTGTCCCCTTCAAAGGGGTAAGAGATCCCTGAGCTTATTATGGGCCTATAGAGTAGGACTTACTTTTCCGTATCCCAAACTTCTCGCTCGAAATAAAAAAGATCTCGAAGGATCAATTTCAAAATGTCATGTACAATCCTGGGTTAGCTCTCTACAATTATAATATTACAGATCTTAACCTTGTCCCCCTTAGCGTTTGCGTCTTCATTTGCAGGGGACCAAACTTTGTCGTATGTTCCCGGAAGGCCTCCCCCACCCGCCATGGCTCAGTGTTTTAAGTCCTCTTAGAAGTTTGGCTCCTAAAGCCTTGCTGTGACATAAAGCAGAAGCACTTGCAGTCCTCAGGCCTGACTGAGCTCACCCAGAAGGCTAAAAAACAACCAGGTGGAGAGACTCCAATGAGTCCTGCTTGTTTTTATGGTTCCCTGTGGTTTAAGAAGCTACAATTCCAGATACCTGTGGCTGCTGAACCTTAACGAGGGGAGACGAGGGTATCCTAACAGTGTTTCTCTAGGATCGTAAGAGGTGGGATTCGGGTTGCATTTAGTCCCTCCTTTAAAAAATATTTGTTGAACACCCACCAAGTGCAAGGGGTCAGTTAAGAAGGAAGGGAATCAAATCTCAATATGACAGATCCCTGCCCTTAAGAAGCTAACTGTGCTGGGGCACCTGGGTGGCTCAGTGGTTTATGCGTCTGACTCTTGGTTTCGCCTTAGGTCATGATCTCCTGGTTCGTGAGTTCAAGCCCTGCATCGGGCTCTCTGCTGTCGGTGCAGAACCTGCTTCAGACGTTCTGTCTCCCTCTTTCTCTGCCCCTCCTCTACTCACACGCTCTCCCTCTTTCAAAAATAGTTTATTAAAAAAAAAGAAGTGGGGTGCCCAGGGGGTTCAGTCAGTTAAGCATCTGACTTCAGCTCAGGTTAGGATCTAACTGTTCATGAGTTCGAGCCCAACCTTGGACTCTGTGCTGACAGCCTAGAGCCTGGAGCCTGCTTCAGATTCTGTGTCTCCCTCTATCTCTGCCTCTCCCCCACTCACACTGTGTCTCTCAAAAATGAATAAACATAATTAAGAAAAGAAGCTAACCATTCTGAATGGATAAACAAAATGTGTACATATATGTGCACGCACGCGCACACACGCACACACACACACTCAGAGTAGGATATTATTCAGCCATAAAAAAGAAGGAAATTTTGCCATTTGCAACAACATGAAGGGCGTTATGCCAAGTGAAATAAGTCAGGGAAAGACAAAACCCGTATGATCTCACTTACATAGGAATCTCTGGGAAAAACAACAACAACAACAACATGGGGAACAGATTGAAGACTGCCAAAGGCAAGGGACATTGGGGAGTGGGGATAAAGGTGGTCAAAAGGTACAAACTTCCAGTTACAAGATAAATTAAGTCCTGGGGATGTCACATACAGCACGGTGACTACAGTTAAGTATATTGCATCATATATTTGAAAGTTGCCTGAGGAGTAGATCTTAAAAGTTCTCATTACAAGAAAAGAGAAAAAAATTAACTATGCGTCATGGTGGATGTAAAACAGACATTGTAGTAATCGTTTCACAATGCATACATATATACATTATTATGTTGTATACCTAAAACTAATATAATGTTATATGTCATTTATATCTCAAGTATATGCAGATATACACATATAAAGAAGCTGACCATCCCACAGGGAGCATAAACCGTGAATACAGCTACCAGCCACATCAGCCTTTCAGGATGAGATGTCAAATCCAGCCTTTGGCTGGCTGAGAAAATGAATCAGAAAGCAGATACCAAAAATCATGTTATGGGCTCAGAAAAGAAAAAGATCACATTTGGAGGCCTAACCAAAATTGAAGAAACAGTCCAAGCTGGATCTCAGAGACCCCTAGTCAGAGGGGTAGGACCCCTCAGGGTCCACATCTTTGAGTCTGTGTGGCCTGTTCCCCTTCACCCCCCAAATAGATTGGCATGGCTGCCCATTTTATGGGAAACGTGGCATCGGATTTGGTTCCCTGACAACCTGCTGACCAAGTCCATGGACATTCATCAATCCCATTAATCGACAAATATTTATAGAACGTCTATCACCTGGAGAGCACTGTGCTAGGAGCCAGGGGGAGCCAAATGTAAATTGGAGTAGATCATACCTGGAAGAAGTTTCTAGTCTCATGAGATAAAAGTCTATAAAGAAACAGATGTGGAAGAGTCATCAGTTAAATGCTATGAAAACTGAAGGAAGAAGATATTACTTCTAGCCAAGCAGGAAAGATTTACAGAGAAGAAAAGGCATCTGAAGATCAGAGATGGATACAACCAAAAATGTCCTATAACCTGTTTCTCAGAAGAGGAGGTAAGACCTTGAATGATGTTTAGTCTTCTTGATATCCAATACGACAAATACTACAAAAGATTTTGATATTTGATATACAAATACTACAAAAGAAAATTAAAGACTATGATATAAAAATCAATAAATCTTATGTTACATGATAAGGGAATATGGAAACAAAGGTATTTATATATATTTTTTTTAATAACAAATATATTCATAACAAAATGAGGAGGGAACACTCATAACAACTACAGTTCTCCTTTCTGTAACTGGTCACATAGTCAGAACAGGTAACCTTCTTCTAATGCCAATTCTGTTCCCCCTTTGCCTTCAGCAAGCACCTCCGCCAGCTGTGATTCTCTCCATAGTGGGGTGACCCAAATCTTCATTCCCGAAGGGTTAGGGCCAATAGTAAGTAGTCCTGCCTGGATGGTGCTGTTATGGCTTTCCATGGACTTTAATCACAGGGCACGGTAACACCAAGAGAGCCCTCGAGGATCTCCCGCATCCAGACATACTCTTCCTTACCTCCACCGTGGAACAGCAGTCCAATAATTTTCCCAAGGTAGTCAGGATCAAACACCCCAGCCAGCACAATCAATCCCTTCTTTGCCTTGTTGGTCAAGAAGCATGAGGAGGCCAAAGTGGCCAACGGCCATCTTAACTTTCAGTTCAATGGAACCATTGTCCTGTCTCCGGATAAAAGCATTCCTCCATTTGTAACTAAGGCCTCCAGACCAGCAGAGGACAAGACCACGGGGACAGGACGCAACAGTTTTGCCAGCGAGTCCCTAGGAGTAAAAATGGAGTGGACTACTCCTATTTTGAACCCATGAATCCTGGCTATAAGAGAGACGGAGCCACACACTGTATACCTACCGATTCAAGTATATATTGCCTTCTAGACAACCCTGCCCTGGCCCTGAAAGGTGTTGCCACCTAGCCGGCCCTGTAACAGAGTCTTCAAAAGCTCTTTCCACTGTCCCACTAAAGCCAGCTGCTTCAGAACGGTGGGAAGCACGGTAAGACGGGTGAATTCCCGGGGTGTCTGGGTGGCTCGGTCGGTTAAGCACCTGACTTCGGCTCAGGTCATGATCTTGCGGTTTGTGGGTTCAAACCCTGCGTCAGGCTCTCTGCTGACAGCTCAGAGCCTGCTTCAGATTCTGTGCCTCCCCCTCTCTCTGCCCCTCCCCCACTCACACTCTGTCTGTCTGTCTCTCTCTCTCTCTCAAAAATAAATAAATGAACATTAAAAAAAAAAAGAATATCGGTGAATTCCTTGAGCACGGGTCCACTGCCATACTTCATTTGCTGTAAAGGGAGTTCCTTGATGAGAAACAGTGCCGTGTGGAGCGCCGTGAGGGTAGGTAAGGCATTCTGTAGGTCCACAGATGGTAGTTTGGGCATAAAGGGAAGGCAAATCTGTACCCAGTGTCTACTGAAGTTAAGGACAAACCCTGCCCCTTCCATGATGGAAACAGTCCAGTATAATCAACCTGACTCAGCGCTGGTCTCTGTGGCTGGCAGACTGGGCACTCGGCCGTGCCTGCAGCCCAGTCAGCCTTGGTGAGTGGAGGTTCAGGTCTCTGAGCCCACGTATGACCTTCATTCCTGCCACCGTGCCCACTTTTTTCACGAACTCATCGGGCAATGCCGGGGGTGGCTGGGGAAAAAGGCGGACTGGTATACACAGAACAGGTCGTCTTATCCACTTGATTAGCAAATCCCTCCTCTGCTTGAGGTCACTCTGTGATGAGCATGCACTTGAGACACACATATTTTCATGTTGTTTACCCACTCACATATCTCTCCCCCAAGTTTCCCTGTCACCAATCTTCCCATCACGTTCCTTTCAAGGCCCTGACCATCTAGCCAAACCACTGGCCACGGCCCGTGAACTGGTGTATAATCATATGTCTGGTCCTTTCTCTTCCCAAGCAAAGTGAAAAGCCAGGTGCACTGCTTGAAGTTCTGCCCAGTGGGAGGTTTTCCATTCACCATGGTCCTTCAGGGATGCCCCAGAGAGGGGCTATAGAGCTGCAACTGTCCATTTTCAGGTGGCCTGTGCCTACTGCGTAGAGCCATCTGGAAACCAAGTCTTTTCCTTCTCTGCCAACCAATCATAGGGAGCTCCCCATGGGGCCACAGGTGCAGGCTGCAAGAGAGAAGTCAGTGTAGCAGAAGTGGGGACCATGGGCATTTGGGCCACTTCATATAACTTACTTGTATCTTCAGGGAGTGTTTGGGCCCGGTCACATACGTATCACTTCCATTTGACGATGGGATGCTACTGTGCGCACCCAACTTTATGGCTTGGTGGGGCAGATAACACTCAGCTCATGATGGGCAGCCGAGGTTGTACAGTAACATGGTGGCCCATGGTCAAGGATTCAGTCTCTACAAAGGCCTAGTATCAGGCCAAGTGCTGTCCACACCACTGGACGCCTAGAAATTTCACTGAGGTAGAAGACCCCTGAAAGTCTCACATTCATTTCCCATATTCCCACTCTGGCATGCAGACATCTAACCAGGAAGTCCAGACCAGTTGCTACTTCTCGCTCACAAGGTCTCACTGGCATAGTGTCATTGACATAACGGACCATTGTGATATCGTGTGGAAGCCAAAGACGAGCAAGGTTCTGTAGACTAAATTGTGAGGAGCTGAGGAGTTGATACACCCTGAGCTGGGACAGTGAAGGTATATTGATGGTGTTGCCAGCGGAAAGCAAACCGCTTCGGGTGGTCCTGCTCGACAGGAATGGAGAAAAAGGCACTTTCCAGATCACTAGCTAAATACCAGGGAGCAGGGGATGTGCTGATTTCCTCAAATAATGAAACCACATTTGGTCCAGTGGCTGAAATTGTTGCCACCACCTGGTTACGTTTAGGAAAATCCACTGTCATTCTCCAAGATCTATTTGTCTTCTTCATAAGCCAAATAAGTGAGTTGAATGGGCATGTGGTGAGTGGGAATCATCACCCTTCTATCTTTCAAGACGCTGATGGTGGCACTAAGCTCTGCCATCCTTCCAGGAATCTGGTATCGCTTTTGGTTCACTATTTTCCTCGGTAGAGGCAGTTCTAGTGGCTTCCACCTGGTTCCTTTCACCATAATAACCTGCATTCAACAGTCAGGGAACAATAGTGGGGATTTGGCCACCATCTAAATACATCTATTCCAATTATTCATTCCAAAACTGGGGAAAATAATCGCAGGAGAGGTTCAGAGATCCATTGAGCCACTGTGAAACAGACCGGACCCCCATAAGTCCCCACTCTCACTGGTGGACCACATACCATTTGGGTTCTTGTGGAATCAGTGTCAGTGCCCACTGTCTCTAAAGGATTGGTTATCTCCTTTCCCCCACTGCATGGTGGCCCTGGTAGAAAGCTTTGCGTCCCCCTGGATTAAGGATTAACAAGTATAAAGTTGGTCAGTGTACTGAGGCCTTCCTTCAAGAGGACCTGACCTCTCCTTCATTTAAGGGGTCTAGGTCTGTAGATTGGCTCAAGTCTGGGGATTGATAGAGGGACCATAACTCTGTTTTTATGATTCAGGTTAGACTTTTGTTTACTTGATCTAGAACTTTTCTGATTACACAGATCAAGTGAGAATTTAGTAGGCTGCCCATCTATTTCACTTTTATGATCAACTAGCTGTGAGAGTCAGACCATACTGATTGCTTCTTTGACTTTACTGTCTATCACAGCAACCATGTCCCCCTTGCCTTGGTAGGTGAGTACCACCACTTTGCCCTGCCACCCTAGGTTTCCCAATTCAGTGACTATAGTTGCCACTGTAAGGTTTGGCCCACAGAGAAGAGGCCCACAGAGATCTTCAAGGGTGACAGGGATCCCTTCATAAATGTATTCTTCACAGTATAGGTGAAAGGTATATCTTCTGGACCCCCATCCCGTGCTGGTGAGTAGGTCTTAAATGACAAATCCACTGTAGCATTCCAATATCCCTGTCTTTAAGTCCCTTCCTCTACATTAAATCAACGGAGGTCCAGCATTTCCATCTCACTCACTGTGGGCCACCTTCTGGTCCATATTCCAGCCAACAAACCAAATTGTTAGAGTCCTTCCTAACTCCCAAGCTGCAACACTAAATGCAGAATCTCTGCTTGGTGAGCCTAATCCAACTTTCTGTTCCTTCCACCATTTTTCTGCACCCTTAATTTCCATCCCCTTACGTGTTCCCAGATTTCTGTCCATAAATTAGAAAACTCAAGTAGTTCTTTCGGATTGTAGCACACCTCCTCATGGGTCACATTGCGTACATTGTCTTTAGGGTGCTGTTAGGACTCAAGTCTAGTTAGCAAAGAGGGATGGGGGAGATGGTTCCTGAGGAGATTCAGCATCGTCTTGCATGACAACTGCCTCAAGGGAAGGCATTACAGTTTCCTCAGAAAATTCAGGGTTCATCCCCTAGATGGAAATACTGCTCCACAGGGGATCGGGTAACTTCTTCCACTGGCAAAGAAGATTCATCAGAATTTGGGGGCTCAAAGTCTCCAGCTTCATCAGGATGTTCCCATATATCCCCATTCCACTTTGATGACCCCATTCCTTCCAGTCGATGCCTTTCAATAGCAGGCATTCTATGAGGATGGAAATTGCATTAACTCAGCCAGTTGGAGGATGAGATTCTGGGTTTGAGTTTCAGTAATCTCAGCCCTTCAGCGACAAGAGATAAGGTTCTCCTTCAGGGTGCGCATGGAAACTTTCAGATCATTTATGTGGCACTTGAACTGAGAATTTGAATTCCTGAGCGCATCCTTCGTTTCCTTGTTCTGTCCGGCAACATGAGGAACAAACAGTCAATCTCATTATATTCGTTAGTTGACCAAAAAGGTTTGAAGGTTTCATATATACAGTCAGCCAGATCCGTGCCTCTTATAAGTGCATGATTAGAAGGATCCAGTGGTGATTATTTTCCATATCTCCCATTGCCAGATCACCCCGCACACCGTCAGTGCTCTGTTTATCACTGGAAATAGTCATTAGCATCTTTACATCAAATCAGATTAGAGAGCCAATTTAAACTCCAGAACCAATTCAGAAAGCTTATCCTTAAAATTCTATTCCTCTAGAACCATCTTTGGTATCTGTGCAGTTAGGGTTCTCCAGAGAAACGGAAGCAATGGGATGCTTACATAGAATATATATACATCATGAGAGAGATTTATTATATTTATATGTACAAGGAGATTTATATCTCTCTCTATAGACAGACATATAAAAAGACTTATTATAAGGAATTGGCTCATGCCATTACGGAGGCTCGAGAAGTATCAAGATCTGCATTTAATCAACTGGAGTCCCAGAGGGACTGATGTTATAGTTCCTATCCAAGTCCACAGGCCTGAGAACCAGAAGAACCAATGATGTAGTTCTTGACCAAAAGCCAGCAGGCTCAAGACCCAAAAAGAGCTGATATTCCAGCTCGAGCCTGGAGGTAGACACATACTGCTGTTTCAATTCCAGCAGCAAGCTGGAGGAGGTCTCCCTTCCTGATGAGAGGGTCGGCCTCTTTGTGCTCTTCAGGTCTTTAACTGACTGAATAAGGCCCACCCACATTAGGGAGGGCAGTACGCTTTACTCAGTCTACTGATTCAAATATAATCTCATCCAAAGACACCCTCAACAGACACCCCCCCCCAAAATATCTGGTCGCCCTGTGGCCCAGACAAGTTGACACATACAATCAGCCATGATAAGTAGGAACAAAGACAAGCAGGTTGGAAGGTGAACAACTCGCACCGGAAACATCCCACACTTTAGTTCGGCCGGAGCGGTTCCTCATCTTTAGAATAACTTGGAGCTCTACTATTTTATTATGGTCTTTTGTCTTCTTGTTGACCCTGTGCCGTAACAGTCCACAGCCCACCTTGAAGGGGAATGGCTACAGAGAAAGTACTGAGTAAACACCGGGTGGGGAATTAGTGCTACCCCTCCTCCCCACCTGACAGCATTGTCCCTGCCTCTCCTGGGTAACCTCGCCCCGGTCCATCCCCAGCCCCTGACCAGCTCTGTCTCTGCATCAATTCATTCAGACACCCTGGGACACTGGCAGGGTCTCACTATGGAGTATATTCCTCCGTCGGACAGTTTGATCGAGTTCTCTCGGGTCTTTCCTGCCCTACATCCCTGGCTCCCCTGCCACGTCCCTAAAGGCCCCCCGGAGCCGTCACTGAGGCCTCAAGCCATCAGAGATGAGATCTCGACAGAGAAATCTGAAAGCGGAGGAGGGGAAGCTAAGCTTAGCAGAGAGAACAAACCGAGGACGTAAAAGGCAGAGGAAGTACTCACGGATCTTTCCAGGGCACAGGGCAGACGCGCTCACGGCCAAAAGAGAGGAGCACGTCCAGGTGCGGTGTCAGGAGGAGAGGAAAGAAATGCCCACCGTCCATAAAGCCAAGTCAGCCATTCCATGAATACCTCCTGGGCACCTACAAACAGAGCCAGGCTCCGCTCCAGGCTAGTACGTGATCAAGCTCAGTGCAAGTCCTCAGGGATGGAAAGCTTAAGGTGGCTGACAAGCTCCCGGTGAAGCACAAACCTGGAGAAGCCTTGGTGTCCGACTAAAGCAGAAATGGTTCTGAGCTAGGTCTCTCCAGCTGTCACTCCTTTCTCCAGGACGACAAGGAAGACGGCATCAGGCAGCTGCCCCTGGAAAGCTGTTTGCTATGCCTTGGAAAGTTCTTATTTGCAGAGCCAGGCCATTTCCAGGTGGGGTGAAGGACGCTTCAAGGTCCCTCCCGTGGGCCAGGATCCTGGGCCGGCCGGAGGTGGAGAAAAGTTTAGGACACACCTTCAAAGTCTCCAGCTCCTCCCTTACTTTCTCCCTACTCCCAGCCCTCTTTCCTGCCACCCCTCCCCCCCCCCGCCCCCGCAAAGAAGTCTTGTCCTCCCTGGAAAAATCTCTAGGGGGGGGCGTGCGTGCACGCGTGTGTGCGCGTGTGTGTGTGCCAGATCTCACACAGATAGGAAAAACGACACCAATGAAATAAGAGAGTACCCACTGTGTTTGCATCGGACTACCTTGCACCCAGGGACAGGCACAGGCAGGGAACCAAAGCCAGGGTTCTGCCGACTGTCTTCCGGAAACATGCTGTCCTCCCTATGCCCACTTACAGACTATCGGTAATGATCACTTACAGACCCCTGGAAACCTCTAGGCTCTTGCTCCCCCAAAACTCTCTCCACCCGTCAAGTGCTGGGAGAGTAGGAGTCTTCCAGACTGTTTCCCAAATGAAGCGGTGCTGGGCCCACAGGTCTGTGTCTGGAAGGCACAGTTGCCATGGCAACCCTGGCTAATGAATAGGTATGTAAATGAGGGAAGAATTCTATTCATTATTAGCTGGAGGTGCGAAGTGCCTGCCCTTTCCGAGGCTTGGGGGGAGTGAGGCGCAGGCAGGCTGTTAGAGAAGCATTTGTTAAAGCAAAATTTTGGTGAAGCGTTTGTTTGCAGAGCTCACCTTAAGAAATGATTCTTTTTGGGGGGCCCCCGCTGGTTAAGCGGCCCACTTCAGCTCCGATCATGACCTCAGGGGTTTGTGAATTCGAGCCCCGCGTCGGGCTCTGGGCTGACAGCTCGGAGCCCGGGAGCAGGCTTCGGATTCTGTGTCTCCCTCTCTTCCTGCCCCTTCCCCTCTCATGCTCTGTCTCTCTCTCAAAAATACATAAACATTAAAAAAAATGTTTACAAAAAAAAAAGAAATGCTTCTTTATGGTGGTAGCCTCATGAAGTGATTTTTATCTGCGGCTCTCCCCCCCCCCCCGCCCCCGCCGAGAAGGAAACCGGGGTTCCACAAAAACACACAGAATAGGCCACCTGCATTTGTGCGCCTCAGGAAAAACCACAGCACACATTCGTATCGCAAGCAGAGAGCCCCAGTCTTGGTCCACATCGGTAGTTTGTGTCATAAGTAAGGCTTAAAAGACTCCCAAGCTGTCCCAGAGCAGCCCAGCAGTGTCGGCTTAACCCTCCCCTGATTCCCCATTAAAATGCCCTGAAAATCCATAAACAGACCAGAACTGGCAACAGCGATTCACCCTGAGGACCAGAGGAAACAAACCAGAGCCCAGATCCGAGGACCTTCAGGCAAGAGGTGGACCCTCTGGGGGAGAACACTCCAGGGGCCATGATAGCTGGAAGGAGACAGCCCCTCTCACGCCGCAAAGAATTCTGTTCTGGCCTTTTGGGGAGACCTGGGGCAATTTACTTAATTTCTCGGTGCTTCCATTTTCTCATCTGGAAAATGAGAGCAGTAAAAGACCTACCTCATAAGGCTGTTGTGCGGATTAAACGAATTAAAGTAGGTAAAAAGAGTAGTTTCCCACTAGGAGGCAAACTCCACACAGGCAGGGAGTGTGTGTGTGTGTGTGTGTGTGTGTCTGTCCCAGATCTGTGCCAAGTGCCTAGAACAGGACAGGACGCGTGGGGGGTGCTCAACCAACAGCTGGCAGTGGAATGAATGAAATGGCTGTTAACTGCGAATGTGGAGTGTGGAGGGGGTGAGGGGGGTAACAGGCAGCCTCCCGGGGCATCTGGCCCGGGAGGAGAGATGTCAGCAGAGCGGTGAGAAAGGGCCTGCTGGGGGTCTCCCGGGCAGGCAGGCGTCATGCACATTGTTTGCTCTGATTTGGACCGAAAACAGGGCAGGGGTATCAGGAACTGGAAAGATGCTCACTCAGACCAGCACTGGATGCGTTCTGACTTGCCTGGGGACAAGAGGAGAGCCTTGCTCAGTAGATCCGAGACACGATTAGCATGGGCTAAGGGCAATCCACGTAGCCTCTCATTTGGCAAATGGTCACTCGTTTCTCACTCGAGGACCAATATATGGCGGTGGTCCTGTTCTATCCGTAGGATGTAAGAGAGGGGTTTCCACTGAACACGTAATCTGCAGGAACAGCATACTCTGGAAATGAATTTTATGTCGGAAACCACAAGAAATGTTGAGAAAGAATCTACTTCATATTCTCAGAAACTCCTAGAAAATATCAGCTCTCAAAGACAAATGAAAAGAAACTAGGAGATTGCCCTTTGGGCTGGGATGCAGAACGTCACAAGAGACCATCCTCCTCGCCGAATAACGAGAACAGCGGAGATAAGCCACAAATCTTCCTTCCTCCCTCTCATCAGAGAGCTAAGGAATCAAAGACATCTACATGAACTGAACTGCAGAAAGTGAGGAGCCCTTCTGGGAGCGAAGAGAATCACAGCTCCTTTCACTCATGGCAGATGTGGGATGAAGGAGGAATCAGCCTAACTTCTCACACCCTTGTCACCGCTGTGACAGTGCGGCAGAGCGCTCTGTCCCCATCACGACTCCATCGCATGGACCGTCCCTGAGTGAAGGCAGCGAGCAGGGCGAAGGCCGGGGGGTAGGGCCGGAGGGCTGAGCGAAACCCCTCGGAGGCCCGCCAGGCTTCACGGAGTGTCCGCACCTGCTCTCCAGTGACCAGGACAGGTGGCAGAATGGGGAGCTCCTAAAAACTCGGAAAAAATCCAGGGTGGAACCGGAGTGCGGAGACAAGTCCCCATTGAACAAAAAGCTGGCTGCCTCCGGAAAGCTTGGCGGCTCAGCTATGAAGCCTAAAGACATCTGCAGGGTCTTGTCAGCGCTCAGATCGCGAGCCCTGGTGAACAGAAAGTCCTGACACCTCCCTCAAAATCTTTGAAGCCACTGTGATCTAAATCTAACTCAGGGACGCCTGGGTGGCGCAGTCGGTTAAGCGTCCGACTTCAGCCAGGTCACGATCTCGTGGTCCGTGAGTTCGAGCCCCGCGTCGGGCTCTGGGCCGATGGCTCAGAGCCTGGAGCCTGCTTCCGATTCTGTGTCTCCCTCTCTCTCTGCCCCTCCCCCGTTCATGCTCTGTCTCTCTCTGTCCCAAAAATAAATAAAAAACGTTGAAAAAAAAAAATTAAAAAAAAATAAATAAATAAATCTAACTCAAGCTGTACCGAAGCCCCCGACGGGCTCAACCGCGGGTTACACTGACTAAGACCCCGACACAAAGGCCTGGCTAAGAAGAGTCCTGCCAACTTCTCTGGGGGTAAATTTTCTTTATTTCAGTCTTCTAGGTTCTTTTACACACAATATCTAGCATTCGATAAAAATCATGAGAAGGGGCGCCTGGGTGGCTCCGTGGGTCAACATCTGACTCTCGATCTTGGCTCAGGTCATGATCCCAGGGTCGCAGGACTGAGTCCCACGCTGGGTTCTGCGCGGAGCGTGAAGCCTGCTTGATTTTCTCTCCCTCATGCATGCGCACTCTCTCTCTCAAAATAAATAAATAAATAAACAGGTTAATTAATTAATTAATTAAAAATGAATAAAATAAAAATTATGAGAAAAAACAAGAAGGTATGACTGATAGTGCAGAGAGGAAAATTCAAGACGCACACCTAAGAGACGGCCCAGGTGTACTCATGGTCTGACTTTAAAATAACTATATAAATATGTTAAAAGATCTAGTGGTAAAGAGAAAATATGTGAACAAGTGGTGAATTTCCATAGAGACATGGGAACTACAAAGAAGACACAAATGAAAACGCTAAAAATAAAAAAAGAATAGACATGAAAAACTCATTGGACAGGGCACCTGGGTGGCTCAGTTGGTTGAGCGTCTGACTTTGGCTCGTTGTGATCTCACGGTTCATGGGTTCCCGGGTCTGTGGGTTCACGGTTCTGTGCTGACAGCTCAGAGCCTAGAGCCTGCTTTGGATTCTGTGTCTCGCTCTTCTCTCTCTGCACCTCCCCCACTCATGCCCCGTCTCTCTCTGTCTCTCAAAAATGAATAAATGTAAAAAAGAAAAAAAAAAAAAAAAACCTCATTGGATGGGCTTAAAAGCAGACGGGACCAGGCAAATAAAAGGATCTGTCCATAAAAAGTATCTGCTGAAACAGGCACACACAAAGGGGAGTGGAAAAAAATCGAAGCACAGCACTGACGATTTGACAAACAGTATCAAATGGGATAACAAGCGCATCACTGGGCGTGCCAGAAGAAAAAATAGGGAATAAAAAAGAAGAAATAGTCCAAGTGATAATGACCATGGGTGTACCAGAATCGATGAAAATATCAACCCACAGTCCAAGCAGCTTGACGCACATCAGTGACATCGAATGCAAAGAAAATCATGCCCAGGCACAGCATCAACTGCCGAAAACTTGCAAAAAAATCTTCAAAACAGCCAAAGGAGAAGACACAGCAGCTGACGAAAGGTAACCACGGTAGAAATAACTGTGGATGTCTCATCAGGAACAATGGAGGCCAGAAGATAATAAAATGATATGTTCCAGATACCAAAGAGGCCCCCAAACTTTAATCTGGAATTGTCTATTTTTTACATATCATCTAAACGTGACGATGAGATAAAGGCATTTTCTTCAAGCAGATGGTGATCACCAATGTTCATTCCAGCATATTCACAGAAGCCAAAAAGTAGAAATAACCCAAACGTCCACCAACAGATAAATGGATGAACAGAATGTGCCACAGACATACGATGGAATATTATTCAGCCATCAAAAGGAATGAAGTTCTGATTCCTCCTACAACGCATGAAACTTGAAAACGTTAAGCTAACTCAAATAGGCCAACCACCAAAGGGCAAATATTGTATGATTCCACATATATCCAGAATAGGCAAATTCATTGAGACAGCAAATTATAAGTTACCAGAGGTTGGGGTAATACGAAAGTATTGCTTAATAGTTATAGAGTTTCTGTTTAGGGTGATGGAAAAGTTTTGGAAATAGACAGCGGTGACAGTTGCTGACATCATGAATGTACCTAATGCCACTGCACTCTCCCCTGAAAAGTGCTTAAAGTGGTGAATTTTACAGTATATGTATTTTATCACCATAAAAGAGACAAAAATGGAAAAAAAAAAGGCATTTTGTCAGTGAAATGCTGAGAGTATTCTTCTCTGATAGAAATGCAGTGGAAGAAATGCTAAAAGGACGTCTTTAGGCTGAAAGGAAATTAAGCCAGAAGAAAGCTCAGGTATGCAAGAAGGAAGAAGCAGCAGAAAAGGTAAAATGATAATAAATACAATAAAGTATATGGGGAAGCAAATACATGGCAATGTCCATTTATATGTTGTAAGATTCTTACATTGCTCATGAAGTAGCATAAGATTATTCGAAGAAATAATGTAAGTTATTGCATATTGTAATCTCTAGAGTGACCACTAACTACACATAGACAAAGCAAAATAATAAAACGGTAAGAGAGACCAAATAGAATGACTGAAGCCCCCTCTTTTCAACTGAGAGAAGGCAGGAAAGGAAAAAGAGAACACAGAATACATGGTTCTAACAGAAAACATGTATCAATGTGGCTGACTTACACCGAATCTTACCAACAACTACATAGATCGTAGATAGACGCTAAGAAGATCGGTTGGCTAGATAAAAAAGAGACCGGGTATTTGCAGCTTATAATAAATACAAAGACCGTAACAAGTGGAAAGTAAGACAGTTGAAGAAGTAAGCCATATATATGCTTAGCAATGTCACCAAAGACTTCAAGACAGAGAGTGTTATCCAACATTTCATTACAGTAAAGGCTTACAGAGAAATGTATAAAGAAAACACTTTATGAAGAAAGTATCACAATTTTTAATGTGCGTGCGTCTCGTAAGAGAGCATCAAAATACACGCACTAAAGTTGTGGAGCTAAAGGGAGAAATCACCAAGTCCGCCTAGTTGGGAGACCTATGGACGGAACTGACATTTATAGACCACTACACCCATAACACAAAATACACATTCTTTTCGAGCGCACAGAGAACCAAATGCTGGGCCATAAAACAAGACCTGGCAAATGTCAAAGGACCAAATTCATTCAAGATACGCCTTCTGATGGCAATGGTAATGAAACGGTCACCACAACATACCTCGCTGATATTTGGTAATGACAGTAAGATTTCTATACAATCTCTATTATTTAGAAACTAAGCACGGTGTTTCTAACCAGCCGAGGAGTCAAAGTCAAGAAAAACGCACAAGGGCATTAGAAAATAGTACACACTGACCAGGAGGAAAGCAACGCACTGTGACCTGTGGAGTGAGAAGCACCTTGAATGCCTGGAGAAGACAATGCAGCGTTCTTTATGCAGCCCTGGAAAAGCAGGCGTGGCCTCCCGTCTCCCTGTTCCTCTTTTCTCCCAAGACGCATCCCGACCATGCAGCCCCACACCCACGCATACTGGTCGTTACAAGAATGCTGGGAAAACAGAGGAGAGAAAAGAGGTGAGGACGCTTTCCAAACTTTAAAATACTCTGCATAAGTAAATATAAAATACTCTGCAGAAGTAAATAACGCATGTATTTAATGTGCTGTTGCCACTCACATTATTACAACACCAGGATTTATCTTGTCCGGGTGGCAGCAGCAGGGAGTGGGGGCCGAAAAGGCTGGAAGTGGAATCCCAGCCCCATTATCTACCAGCTGTGTGGCTTCTTGGGCAACAGAAACTCATCTGGCTCTTGGCTTTCTCATCTGTAAAATGGGTACATGCTGCCTTCCTTACCACGCGAAAGAAGTTAGCCATGAATGTTAGTCTGCCTCACTTCTTCTGTCCTATTCAAACCAGGCCCAATTCCCTGACATGTAATAATGTTTACTATATATTTTTTAAAGGATTTATAGAATGTGGCTGAAGGCTTTAAACAGACTTGTATTAAAAAAGAGGTTTAAAATCAACGATTTTAGAACTTTCACTCTAACAAGTTAGGCAAAGAAGAACAAATTAAATAGGGGTAACTTGAAAAAAATAATAAAAAATTAAGGCAGAAATCAGTGAAATAAAAACCAGCAATAGCATTATCAAAGTCGAAGTTAGTTGTAAAATTTATTAAGAAAATTGATGGCTGATGAAGGGAAAATGGAGTGAAAGCAATTAACAATATTAGGAATCAAAGATCCTACGGACATTAAAGGGATAATCTCGAAATATTAAGAAACACTTGGGTCAAAACACTGATAATTTACTAAAATGAACAAATTTCTTAAAATACAAAAGTGACCAAAAATAATGCAAAAAAGAAATAGGAAATCGAGGGGCACCTGGGTGGCTCCGTCAGTTAAATGTCTGACTCTGGATTTCCGCTCAAGTCACGCTCTCACCGATTGTGAGATCCAGCCCCGGGGTTGGGCTCTGTGCTGACAGCAGGAAGCGTGCTTGGGATTCTCTCTCACTCCGCCCCTCCCACACTCGCTCTCTCGCTCTCTCTCTCTCAAAATAAATAAACATTAAAAAAAAATAGAAAATCAAAATAGCTCTATGATTTCAAAGAAAGAATTTTATAATCAAAAGGTTTCCCATAGAGAAAGATGAATAGGTCTATGATAAAGCATTCAGCATTATAAGATCAGTGTCATGAGTATATAGGTGTTGACTTCGTTCAACTTTTTTGCATGACTGAAAATTTTTATGATATAACATTAGAGAAAAAAATCCTTCTAACAAAGAAAATTCCAGGTCCAGGTGGCTTCAAATAAACATTTAAGGAAGAAAAATGCCAATCCTACAGAATTCTTTCAGAATATAGATGAGGGTAAAAAACACTAACCAATTCATTTTAGGAAGCCAGCATAAACCTGATACGAAACCTTGACAAGGACATGTTATAAGAAAATTACAGATCAATATACCTCATGAACACAGATGCAATAATCCTTAACTAAATAATGAGCAAATCAAATCTAGCAGTACCTGAAAAGGAAAATACAAACTGACAAAGTATGGTGTAATTGTAGGAATATGAGGTTTGTTCAACGTGTGAAAATATATCAATGTAATTTACCACACTGGCAGAACATGAGGAAAAAATGATCGTTTTAACAGATGCAGAAACAGTATTTGAAAGAATTCAATACCAGTGCAAGACGAAAACTTTCAGCCATCGCAAGTAGAGAGAACGTATTTAATCTGTTGAAAGCATCTTCGAAAAGCCTACAGCTAACTACATGCTACGTGGTGGAAGATTTAACCTGAGATCAAGAAAGAAATAAAAGCGTCTCCTCGTATCACTTCAATTAATCCTAGCTGGTGCAATAAGGCAAGAAAAGAAATATAAAAGCATAAAACTTTGAAGGAAAGAATTGAAACTGTCAGAGACAACATCTTTGAGTCTGTAGAAAATCCTGTAGAAGCTATTAAAAACTCGTAGAACTGGCAAGATAAAAGACTGTAAAATCAATTGAAAAAGCAACAATTGTTCTCTACATAATAGTAGCAGATAATCTAAAAGTGAGATTTAAAAACAATGCAATTTACAATGGTATCAAAAATCACCCAGAACCTAGGAATAAACCAAGTCATCCACAATGAAACATACAAAAACACGATGAGAGCCAAAGAAGGAATGAAGAAACGTACACTTTGTAGATCACAAGTCAACTGTTGTTAGTATGTCTGTTCTGTTAAAATGTGTCTATAGTTTTAACACAATTGGAATACAAACCCCAGATAGTTTTGTTGATAAAATTGACAAGCTGACTTTTATTTTTTATTTTTTTAAATGTTTATTTATTTTGAGTGGGGGGGGGGAGAGAAAGTGAGTACGTACAAATGGGAGAGGGGCTGAGAGAGAGAGAGAGAGAGAGAGAGAGAGAGAGAGAGAGAATCCCAAGCAGGTTCTGCACGGTGAGCACAGAGCTCCACTTGGGGCTTGATCTCATGAACCATGAGATCATGATCTAAGCTGAAATCCAAAGTTGGAGGCTTAACCGACTGAGCCACCCAGGCACCCTGACGAGCTGATGTTTTTAACTCTGTGTGGAACCATAAAGGATCCAGAATAACCATAACAATTTGGGAAAAATGAACAGTTTCAGGACCTATACTTCCTGATTTCGAGAGAGCATAATACTATAGGAATCAGCACAATATGATGTTACTGTACACAAAGGAGGAAATCGATCAAAAGAACAGAGAATCCGGAAACTGTCATAATCCAGAAACAATCAATATCCAACCAAGGTTTCAGGTCAATTCAAAGAAGAAACAAAAGTCTTTCACAAACTGTGCTTAGAATAACCAAAAACTAATGCAAACAGAATCTCAACTTGTACCTTCCTCCATCCACTAAAACTAATTTCATGTGGATCACAGACCTCAATGTGAAAGCCAGAACCATCGATCTTCTAGAAGAAAACATAATCAAGTATTTCTATAATACTGATACAGGCGGGGGCCCCCGGATGACTCATTCAGTTGAACGTTTGACTCTTGATTTGGGCTCAGGTCATGATCTCACAGTCGTGGGATCGAGCCCCACATCGGGCTCTGCACTGACAGCACAAAGCCTGCTTGGGATTCTCTCTCTCCCTCTCTCTCTCTCTCTGCCCCTCCCCTGCTCATGGCCCCTCTCTCTCTCAAATAAAGAAATAAACTTGGGCGCCTGGGTGGCGCAGTCGGTTAAGCGTCCGACTTCAGCCAGGTCACGATCTCGCGGTCCGTGAGTTCGAGCCCCGCGTCAGGCTCTGGGCTGATGGCTCGGAGCCTGGAGCCTGTTTCCGATTCTGTGTCTCCCTCTCTCTCTGCCCCTCCCCCGTTCATGCTCTGTCTCTCTCTGTCCCAAAAATAAAAAAATAAAAAAACGTTGAAAAAAAAAATTTAAAAAAAAAAAAAAAAAAAAAAAAGAAATAAACTTAAAAAAAAATGAAACATTGATGCAGGCTAATTTTTTTTTAGATGGGAATCAAAAAGCACTGAACTCCAAAGGAAAAAAAAGTGATAAATTGGCTTTAATCAAACTTAAGATGTCTGCTAATCAAAAGACACTATTAAGAAACGAATACATAAGCCACAGAAGTAGGAACAAATACTTATCAAGGAATTATTTTGTTCAAATCTTACACTGGGGTATGAGTTACACTGCTGTATGTAACTGTCAAAACTCATCAAACTGATCACTCAAGAACTGTGTATTCTATAGTATTTGAATTGTGAATCAATTAAAAAATAGAGATCTGTTGAGAACAGGCTGCAATGAAAAGGAAGCTGGGGAAATGATTAAAAAAAATACTACAAAACTAGAAAACACTACAAGAAAAAAAATACAAATAAAATAAAAACTCCTAGCAGAATTAGAATCTACAATGTAAACCCCTGGTCTCAAAATTGAACTAATCTCACTGCTAATCAAGACAGTGATAACAATTCTTGGAGGAAAAAATACATATTTGCAAGGAAGATCATCTGGAAATCATATTAAGATAAAAGAAATCAAACAAGCATATGTGCATTTATCACAAAGATGATATATTTACAGAATTAAAAGACAATAAAATATGAAGAATGACAAGCAGACATTACATTAACACATTTGAAATCCAAAAGAAACGGGTAATTTCTGGGAACAAAATCAAATTTACTAAAGAAAAGGATCATTTGAATAGGTTCATAAATATGATATAAACTAAATACTGGTAAAGAACCATTCAAGACGGTTTTATGCTTACATGACTTTGTAGGAATGCGTTCAAATATTCAAAACTGATTATTTTATAATCTCTTCCAGCGCATAAAAAGATGGAAAACTCCCAAATACCTTTATAAAACCAGCAAAAACTCTGATACAAAACCCTGCCAAATGGAAAGGAAGGGCAACACATCAATTATTTTTTATGGATGTAGATGCAAAAACCTAAATAAAAAATAAAACACAGCTAGTCAAACACAATAGGATATTGAGAGAGAAACTCATTTTAATGAAGAAGGAATCTTCCTGAACTGCAGGCGTTTTTTTTAATTTTAGTAAATCCAATTAAATAATATATATCATCAACAGGCAAAATAATAAAAACTATGGATTATCTCAGTAGATGCCAAAAAGATACTGAGTAGCTACTACTAAAGAAAAAAAGGTAAGCCAAAAATAGGATGTTGCCCTACCATTATAACTAATATCCATCCCAAACAGCAATCAAGGCCATTTGCAAGTTTCAGTTCAACTCTGGGGACATTTCCATTAAAACCAGAAACTAGAGGGGCACCTGGGTGGCTCAGTTGGTCAGCATCTGACTTCGGTTCAGGTCATGATCTCGTAGACAGTGAGTTCAAGCCCTGTGTCGGGCTCTATGCTGACAGCTCAGAGCCTGGAGCCTGCTTTGGATTCTGGGTCTCCCTGTCTCTCTGCCCCTCCCCCGCTCACACTTCATCTGTCTGTCTGTCTGTCTGTCTCTCTCTCTCTCAAAAATAAACCTTAACAACAACAACAAAGAACAATGAAAACAAACAGAAACAAGAAAAATGTCTGAAGTTACTATTATTATCTGATCTAAAAGTTATACCCACAGAAACAAGACAGAAATGGGAAAAAAACAGGGACCCCCACATAGTGCAAATCCAGAAATTTCAGGGAGGATTTTTGTAGGGATCCCATGCATACCCAGACCATAAGAGACACCTACTCAGTTTCTCTTCAATTTCCCTAGGCTTATAATAACCTGCTTATAGTTCCCTCACGTCACCCCATTCTCTGCCTGGTGCTGGAAGGGGATCTGACTGCTGCCCGCACCCATCTCTGCTGGAACCTAGTCCAGCCTGACCCTGAGTCAGCCTTGGCAAGATAGATCTGCCTCTACTCTGAAAACTCAAGAGACCTGTGTGCGAATTTCGTGGTTCGAAAGTCACCAGCAACCGTCTCAGAACTCGGCAACTGCCTCACTGCCAAACGGATTTACCAAAGAATGTTTGGGAAGTATCCGATTTATTTCCTCAACCGCACTGAGAGGATGCCACCTCATCCAAATTAGAAAAGTGACAGGAAAGATGACACAGACCTGAGAAAGTATGGTTACAGAAATAAAACCCAGTGATGAGTACACGGTTCACAGGAAAGCCTCAAAGTAGTGAAGAAGTCAAGATAGGTGTATGATATAAATGTATATATGAGAAATCCAGAAGACGGAAGAATGACAGAATGGACATCTGTGAGGGGAAAATATGGAGACCACAGCCCAGGATCTAACCCGCACAGAAGGCTAGGAGACTAACATCTGATGAAGCAAAAACAGAAAACAAAAGGGGCAAAAAAAAAAAAAAAAAAAGTTTCCTGGGGAAAAACAAAAAACAAAAAACCTCAGTCTAAACATCCAGAGTGTGAATCACATCATAAGCCCTAAGAACAGCAAGAACCAACTTACTAACCAGCATGAACAGTGACAAGCCAGAGAAGCAGAGAAGGTGAGAAATTCACACTTCGCCAGTAATAGGATGCACCCCGCCCCCACCACAATTAGGTTGATTGCAAGAAATACACAGCAGGATTGCAGTGAGCTTCTTGATGTCAAAAACCCAAAATAATGGAGTAGAAATCACTGAACTTTAAAAGAGGCCAAAACCCAAGAATCTTGTACCTAAATTGAATTGTGTGTGTCAACAGAAACATTCTCAGGCAGAAATAGTCGCAGGTAGGTATAGGGCTGAGGTAAACCTCCTGAAAAAAAAAGAAAAGAAAAGACAGAAATTTTGGAAAGTTTATGCCGAACAGATGTATATTAATTTTTAAAAAAAGAAACAGAAATCGTGGTAAATGTGGCTGCGTGTCAGCACTGAGATTAGTTAAATGTACAGGCAAAATAATTGTTTCAAAAATAGCTATAAAATTGATAATATTCTTTAAACCCGAAAATTATATTTAGAAAGGGAAGGGAAGCACATTTATAATAACCATATGTTGAAATTAACAAAGAATAGAAAAGAGAAAGGAAGGAAACATTTCATTTCTCATCTTCCATAAAAAAGACTGTTACTAATTTGTAACTGGTGTTAGAGATCAGTTCACCAAACCTTTATGGACATTACTAGAAAAAGTGAAATCAAGAAATCTACCTTCCAAACAACCGCAAGAATACTTAGAGAAACAAGCAAACAAACATCCTTTGTGCACAGCAAAGGAAACCATGGATAAAATGAAAAGGCAACCTACAAAATGGGAAAAAATATTTGCAAATTATGTATCTGATAAGGGGTTAATATCCAAAATATAAATAGAACTTATACGACTTAATAGCAAAAAAAAAAAAAAACAAAAAAACAAAAAACAACACAAAAAACAACCAAACAATCGATTAAAAAATGGGCAGAGCATCTCAATTGACATTCTTTCAGAGAAGACCTACAGATGGCCGGCAAGTACATGAAAGGGTACTCAACATCACTAATCATCAGGGAAACGCAAATCAAAACCACAGTGAGACAGAACCTCACACCTGCTAGAATGGCTGTTACCAACAAAACAACAAGCATTGGCCAGGAAGTGGAGCAAAGGGAACCCTCACTCTCTGTTGACGGACTTGCAAATGGTGCAGCCACTATGGAAAACAGTATGGAGGTGCCTCGAAAATTTTAAAATAGAGCTACCAGATGATTCAGCCATCCCACTTCTGGGTATTTATCCAACGAAAGCAAAAACACTAACTTGAAAACATACATGCACCCCCGTGCTCACTGCCACATTATGTACAAGAGCCAAGACATGAAAACAACCCAAATGTCCACCAATGGACGAATGGATACAGAAAATGTGGTGTGTGTGGATAGATGGATGGATGGATGGGCAGGTAGGTAGATGGATCAATTGATCAATTAATCCAGGGAACAGATTGGTGGTTGCCAGAGGTGGGGGCTGGGGGGGGCTGGGTGAAATGGGTGAAGGGAGTTAAAGATACACAGTTCCAGTTATAAAATAAATAAGTCATGGGGACATAATGTACATCATGATGACTGTGGCTAGTAGTACTGTATTACATAATTTAAAGCTTCTAAGAGAGTAGATTTTATTTTATTTTTTTTAAATTTTTTTTAAATGTTTTATTTATTTATTTATTTTTTTTTTTTTTCAACGTTTTTTATTTATTTTTGGGACAGAGAGAGACAGAGCATGAACGGGGGAGGGGCAGAGAGAGAGGGAGACACAGAATCGGAAACAGGCTCCAGGCTCCGAGCCATCAGCCCAGAGCCCGACGCGGGGCTCGAACTCACAGACCGCGAGATCGTGACCTGGCTGAAGTCGGACGCCCAACCGACTGCGCCACCCAGGCGCCCCTGTTTTATTTATTTTTGGCAGAGAGAGAGAGAGACAGAGCATGAGCAGGGGAGGGTCAGAGAGAGAGGGAGACACAGAATCCGAAGCAGGCTCCAGGCTCTGAGCCATCAGCACAGAGCCCGATGCGGGGCTCAAACTCACAGACTGCGAGATCATGACCTGAGCCGAAGTTGGACGCTCAACCGACTGAGCCACCCAGGCGCCCCAAGAGAGTAGATTTTAAAAGTTCTCATCACAAGAAAAAAAATTCTGTAACTATGCGTGGTAACAGATGTTAACTAAACTTACTGTGATCATTGTATCATGATATTGAAATATCGAATCATCACGTTGTGCACCTGAAACTAACATAATGTGGCATTACATGTCAGTTATACTTCAATTTTAAAAAACACACTGCAGTTTAAAAAGACAAAGAAAACAGTACACATGGAACCAGCCTAACGCAAAATGAAGAATTAAGACCCAATGTAAAAGTTCTGAAATAAAGGATAGGTTAAGGTTGCCCATAAAAAGGCTCTCAGGATAATTAAAAATGAAAACATCCTTGGCACAAGAGCAGACACTCAGATCCGTGGAACAGAATAGAGAACCCAGAAATGGACCCACAAACATATGGCCAACTAATCTTTGACAAAGCAGGAAAGAATATCCAATGGGAGAAAGACAGTCTCTTCAGCAAGTGGTGCTGGGAAAACTGGACAGCGACATGCGTAAAAATGAACCTGGACCACTTTCTTACACCAGACACAAAAATAAACTCAAAATGGATGAAAGACCTCAATGTAAGACAGGAAGCCATCAAAATCCTCGAGGAGAAAGCAGGCAAAACCTCTTGGACCCTGGCCACAGCAACTTCTTACTCAACACGTCTCCAGAGGCAAGGGAAACAAAAGCAAAAATGAACTACTGGGACCTCATCAAAATAAAAAGCTTCTGCACAGCAAAGGAAACAATCAACAAAACTAAAAGACAACCCATAGAATGGGAGAAGATATTGTAAAACGACATATCAAAGGGTTAGTATCCAAAATCTATAAAGAACTTATCAAACTCAACACCCAAAAAAACAAATAATCCAGTGAAGAAATGGGCAAAAGACATGAATAGACACTTCTCCAAAGAAGGCATCCAGATGGCCAACCGACACATGAAAAAATGCTCCACATCACTCATCATCAGGGAAATACAAATCAAAACCACAATGAGATACCACCTTCTACCTGTCAGAATGGCTAACATTAACAACTCAGGAAACAACAGATGTTGGCGAGGATGCGGAGAAAGAGGATCTCTTTGGCATTGTTGGTGGGAATGCAAGCTGGTGCAGCCACTCTGGAAAACAGTATGGAGGTTCGTCAAAAAACTAAAAATAGAACTACCCTACAACCCAGCAATTGCACTACTAGGTATTTATTCAGGGGATACAGGTGTGCTGTTTCGAAGGGACACATGCACCCCCATGTTTATAGCAGCACTATCAACAATAGCCAAAGTATGGAAAGGGCCCACATGTCCATGGATGGATGAATGGATAAAGAAGATGTGGTATATATGTACAATGGAGTATTACTCAGCAATCAAAAAGAATGAAATCTTGCCATTTGCAACTACATGGATGGAACCAGAAGGTATTATGCTAAGTGAAATTAGTCAGTCAGAAAAAGACAAATATCATATGGCTTCACTCATATGAGGACTTTAAGAGACAAAACAGATGAACACAAGGGAAGGGAAACAAAAATAATATAAAAACAGGGAGAGGGACAAAACAGAAGAGACTCATAAATATGGAGAACAAACTGAGGGTTACTGGAGGGGTGTGGGAGGGGGGATGGGCTAAATGGGGAAGGAGCACTAAGGAATCTACTCCCGAAATCATTGTTGCACTATATACTAACTAATTTGGATGTAAATTTTAAAAATAAAATAAAAAAAAAAGCCCTTCAGATACTAAAAAAAAAAAAAGAAAAAAGAAAAAAGAAAACATCCGGGAATATATTGTGTAGACGTTTCACACAGAGAGGGCAGGAGTGCACCAGGCTGTGTTCCCTGGAAGAAGCTGAATAATGGTGAATGTTCCCTAATGACCACACCTTAACAATGAATGTTATGCAAACACGGGCAAAAAGGTTATGCGGCAAAAATCAACATAAGGCAAAAGCATAATTAAAAGTGTTTAAAGAACTCTGATGTTGATAAAAGATAAAATCTACTATGAGGGCAGACAGAGAATTGAAAATCGTAATGAAAATTCCTTGGAAGTAAACCAAGGAAACAAGGTAACAGCAGTGGGAGAGTTCAACACATCAAAGTTACTTATCTCAGATGAAATAACGAGAAATACAGGTGGAGGAAATACAGGTAATACGAAGGTAACTTCTATGCACGTACGAAAGCCTCGTACCACAGAGGCGATACCTTCATAAAAGCTCATATTCTTGGTTACAAAGAAAATCGTCCCAAATAGGTCATATTTACTTTCCACAATGCAATAAAACTAGAAAATTTAAATGTAAACTAGAAACTCAAAATTCCAGTGACTTGGAAATCATAAAACACTTTCCTAAAGAATCTGTAGAGTGGCAGAGGGAATGAAAACACACGATAAAATATTGTGAAGCCAACAGGGAAACAATAAAACTATCAAAACGTGGGAGACATTACTAAAGCTCTTCTCAGTGGAAAATTTCCTGCCTTAGTTGCCTTAATTAGTAAATAATAAAAAAAAATTAAAATAAGTCAGCTACGGAAGTTACTAGAAATGACAACAAATAAGCAACACGGGAACACACACAGAAAGACGAAACAAACACAAAAACATTATAGAATTAAAACTAAGGGAAAGGAAGAAGGAATTGCCATAGCAGTGGAAGATCCCCTCACCATTCAGGTCCACCAAATTTTTGTAGCGAAGGAATTTGGTCCAGTCTTGTTAAATTCTCCAAGGTTTTAAGAGGAGAGAGAAGTGCATATTTTTTAAGTTTTTTATTTGTATTTATTTTGAGAGAGAAAGAGAGAGAGAGAGAGAGAGAGTGAGAGAATCCCCAGCAGGTTCCGTACTGTCAGTGCAAAGCCTGATGCAGGACTTGATCCCAGGAACCGTGAGATCATGACTTCAGCTGAAATCAAGAGTCGGACACTGACCCAACTGAGCCACCAAGGCGCCCCAGAGAAGTGCATATTTTTAACATGAGGTTTTCTGCTTTATAAAATGACGTGTGAGCCCAATAAAACAGGGCTATAAGCTGTATTTGGCTGGTAAGCCTGCAAGTAGGCAACTTCCAGGTTGGACTACTTACTTGGGCTTGACTTCATTTCAAGAATTTATATTTTCCAGAAAAATCTCCATTTCGTGTAGATGTTCCAATGTATTTTCACAAAACTGTATCAAGTATTCTTTTTTAAATTTCCCACATTTTTTCATTCCAGTTTTAGTGGCAACTCTATTTAATTCTTAATTAAATATGCTATATTTTTCAATGTATTGCATTTTTTTCTAAGAGTCAACTCATGAAATTACTCATTAAGTTGGAAGGGTTTTTGGTTTTTAATTTTTAGATTCCAAATGGGTAGGATCCTTAGTCAAACTTTTATTAATTTCTGGTTTATTTTTTTTAATTTTTTTAATGTTTATTTATTTTTGACAGAGAGAGAGAGAGAGAGAGAGAGAGAGAGAGCATAAGTGGGGGAGGGGCAGCGAGAGAGGGAGACACAGAATCCGAAGCAGGCTCCAGGCTCTGAGCTGTCAGCACAGAGCCCGAAGCGGGGCTCGAACTCACAGACCGCGAGATCGTGACCTGGGCCGAAGCCGGATGTTCAACCGACTGAGCCGCCCAGGTGCTCCAGGAATGACTTATTAAATAAAGCTCAATACTGGTCGGGGTGTTCTGAGATGGCCCTCTCACGTATTCCTTTCGGTACACCTTGCCGGACAGAAATGTTATTTACATATGAAGGACTGTAGCAAGTTCTTGTCTTCCGCATAATACTCTTGCCTCTAGGAATCCAACACGGTTTCTGTGTTCATGATGTAGTGTGTATACCAGGAAGAAACAACCTTCCCAAATGGGATTCTGAGCCTGGTTTGCTCACCTCTATTATTAAATGAAGCGCTGACCTTCCTGCCAGTGAAAAACAGGATACGGGTATCCTTGACAGAAGTGGGATCATAATTAATTAAATGTCATCTGTGGTTTCTTGGGATAAAATAATTATTGAAAGCAAGGCTTTCGAAGACCCATGTAGTTCCTGTGTTTGACCTTTACGGCAGCAATGATGACTACAAGGAATGTGGAGGGCGGGCTGCTTGTGAACGCCCTTGAGAGAGAAAACAAGCTCAGACCTTGAAACCCTCAGCTCTGGTCACAGTCAGAGGACAAGAGTGATTCCAAGGTGGCCCCAAAAGAATCACGTGCTTCAGGCAACTGCAGGCAGGACCCCAAGGTTCACTGCGTGGTCTGTAGAGTTGTTAAGATGAGATCATGGACTCCCCAGATCTCTGATGTAAAATAAATTTAGGGCACTGATCGGAAGGAAAGGAGTGCGACCTAAGTCTTGGAATGGGGATCTCTGGGTGGATTCAGAATACAGAATGCCCGAGTCTCCCTCGTGTCCTCTCTGAGATCTCCCTGAGATCAGACAAGACCAGCTTGAAGATCTGGAAGAAACACAGCTGCAGTGGCTGCCTTGAAGGGGGATGCCTATTTTCAAGATCTACTCCCACCGAATTTTGCTGCCTTTACACCCATGCTTACGATCAGATCGGACACGTTCCAGGAGAAGTTTCAAGTCCGGTAGGAGAGAACACAGAGAGGTGAGATGCTGGTAATTTCTATCAGTGTTAACATTGGATTCCAGGGCGCTAAAACAAGGGAGAGGGAATATAATATCCGCTGAGGACGCTCTTACTGAAATGGGTACTCATTACCAGAAATTGTTTTTATTACCTTGGTTTGGGTAGTTAGAAGTGGCTCAGACAGTCTGATCTTTGGCTGAAGGTTGGATTCAATATGGCCAACTATCAATACGTTTAAGATGATAGACTTTCCCTGGCATAACACAGAAGAAGGAATTGCTCCCAGAGTCAGGAAGGTTGGAGTTGATTTCTCATGAACATCTACCCCAACTATATATCCCCAGAGGACCTAAAAAGGATTCCCCTCCTTAAAGCAACGAGCAACCATCCTTCAATTCATAGACTCTGTTCTAGGGTCAGGCTTGACTCCTACCAGCATAACCTCAGAAGTGGCTGGAGCTTGTCATCCATCCAAAGGTGACAGCAGGAGACTATCTGGAACAGTAATTGGTAACCAACACATTCACCTATAGGTCTGAAATACCTAGGTGACGTCATGACCCTGGAGTATGTGTGTATGTGTGTGTCCTGTTTAGTCACCGCTTCAATGCCCTGCTGTCACCCTAAGTGACCTATACCTACCAAAATCACACACACACACACACACACACACACACACACACACACACACACACAAATAATGTATCTACAAGATATGTGGTTAAGACCTTAAATTCATATGGTCTGACCAGCAACGTGAACCAGGCAAGTTACTTACTTCATTTTTGTCATCTACAAAAATGAGAATCCTACTACTTAGTACCTATGATATGAGAACAAAGAAGTTAATAAAGTTAAAAAGTTAATGAAGCCTATAACAGTGTGTGGCCAAGGTAAAGACTGCACCTGTGTTATTCTGCTGTTATTGGGGACATGGTGAGCTTACATAAGCGTTGGTCATCGTTATCCTCACCCAGCTAAGACTTAACCATGGCAAGATCCAAGTACATTCAGCAATAGTGCACTGACAAGGAGTGACATATATAATAGTTTGATGCTATTTGTGAGTATTCACAAAGGCAAATATTTGGATATATTCCTGTAACTGACCTCCGCCAGGACTTTGGCTTTGTGAATTACTTCCAGTTTGTAAGTCGCGAATCCCTGGGCGGCGAGTTTCTGGCAGGAGACTGGGGAGGGGCCTCACTCCACGGAGATAACCTCAAACAAGGAAACACCTTCTCAAAGTTGTGCCTTAGACTAGCACTTCTCAAACTTTCCTGCATATATGTATAACCTGGGACTGTGGTTAAAATTCAGGCTCTTGGGGCACCTGGGTGGCTCAGTCCAACTTACACGTCTGACTCCTGATTTCAGCTCAGGTCATGATCTCACTGTTAGTGACTATGAGCCCCCACATGAGTACAGAGCCTGCTTGGGATTCTCTCTGTCTCTCTCTCTCTCTCTCTCTCTCTCCCTCTCTCTGTCCCTCCCCCATGTGAGCTCGCTTGCTCTCTCTCTCAAAATAAGTAAATAACTTTAAAAAATGCAGGCTCTGAATCAGCAGATCTGGGGTGGACCCGAGCTTTGGCATTTTAAGCAAGCTCCCAGGTGATGCCTAGTCTGCAGGTCCCTGGCCCACGGACGGAGGAGGGAGAAAGCTGGGGCATCCGGAGGGCTGGCCGACCACAGACTGTCCTCGTCCTTCGTCAAATTCCCAAAGGAAAAATCTCCTCTGCCTTACAGGCATTTACCTCTAAGTCAGACCTTCTTGCTCAGACAAGTGCTCACAGCTTTAGATTTTTCCTTGGGTCCAAAGTCCCCTGGTTATGTCAGTGGACACACTGCTGTCTGTAACTTGATGAGATTGTTAAAGAAGGTTGCAGGCTTCTGGGCCCCGCTGTGAGTCTGACTCTACTGGTCTGTTTTTTAACACGCCCCCCCAGGTGTTTTCTGATGTGCATCAGGTTCAGGACCTTCTGTTTTCGGCTACAAAGCCCCAAGTGTCCCTCCGCCCACTATACGCCTTCTGCTTCACTCATGCAGACTGTGGGCAAGCATCCTCCCTCACACACAGGAAACAAGCGTGCGTTCTAGCTCACAACAGTCCCAGAGCATCCAAACCAGTACCAGACTTGCATGAATGTGAGGCAGACGTGAGCGCTCCTCCGAATTAGGCTTCCACTTTCGTCTTCTAGGAGATCGCAAATGGTCACAGGAGAGGTCATGATCGTGACTAATCGGCAAAGGACGTACCTGTAAGGAACAGGCAGCCGAGGTGGGGAAGACGTGCATGCGAAGGCGTGGGCACAACAGGCCCATTGCTAACGGTGCCACGTGACTCCGGCCACGGTTTTGTTCTTTGCAGTTCAGTGACTTGTCTCAAAATGAACCAAAGTGAACCTGGCCAACCACAGAAATGAGCAAGTTCACACACAGCGGCCGCCTGATAAATCTTTTCAAGGTCGAGGTAACGGGGTCAAATTCACTCTCCAGACAGAGGTGGGCCTAAAAGCAAACTACGAACCCGTTAGGAGATAGGAAGTCATTTCAAAAGCCCACATTTGCTGGAATTTCCTGACATTCTGCACCTTCGAGAGGCAGAAAGGAAATCGAGGAGAAAGAAGGCAAGGCCTACCTTGGTTTCAAAAGAGGGCCTTCTGTTCTGTAAGGGCAGGAGCCCCCAAGGGAAGCTTGCAGGGGGAGAGGTCGGCATCAGCACCCGCGAGTGGGGCCCTTGCAGAGGCCCCAAGTGGCCGAAAATGTCTTTTGGTTTGACTGCTTTTGGGAAACTGTGTGCAAAGCTAGCTGAATTCGTTCCAGATGGCCACATGGGTGTGGCTGGTGAAACTATTAAAATCTGGAGAGCTGTCAAAACTAGCCCTTGGGACTTGAAGACACCAGGGCCTTATTCCCCTGTGAAGGAGGCTGCAGGCTCGGAGGGGCCCCCGGAGCCACCGTGGGAAACGCAGAGGTGTGAGGAACAGGCGGGTCGTGGCAGAAAACCCGAGTCCTTTTCAAGCAGCCTTTCTCAACCCGCTTCTATGAAAGTGGTAAGCTTTGCAGATACTGTTTTTGGGTGCAGATACTTTTTGGGGTGACTAATTTGTCAATTCTTCCAAAGGCGGCACATGACCAGTAGCAAGAGGCAATGGAGAGAAGTTGCTTCCCCCACATGCGAGGCAGGTCTTAGGGCGCTGGGCTTAATTAAATGCCTCCAGGGGCTGCAATGCGAGATCTGCAGGCTTGCAGTTTCTGGGCTGAAGGGGAGATCCTGGCCAAAAGCATCCAGGAAAGGGGGATTCTGGTTCCCAGCTGGCGTTCGGGCAAAAGTCCCCTCGGCTGCAGAGGCTGATAAAACGGAAGAAGAACCGCGAGCACCAGGGGGTGTGGAATGGAGTCAAAGTGACGAGAAAGAGCCTTTGCAGTCAAGGGCCAAAGAGGAAGCCATGGGCATCAGGCGCAAATTCTGGTTTTCTGTTTATTTAACTCTGAGCACATCTGCCCTCACGGCGCACACACGCGTGTGCACGCACACGCACGCAGGGGCAGCACTGAATGCAAATTGGCCACAGGCCCAGACAGCAATCCCAGACCCTGCAGCCTGCCTTCCATGGTGTCCTCTGGAAAACCAGCTCCACACACACAGGCTGCAGCTGTCTGGCTGCGGGCTCTGTGTCCAGGAAATCCCGCCGAGCTGCCTAATCCAGGGAGCTTGCTATTACACGCTTAGGCGGCAAGGCACCCCACTCCCGAGGAACCACCTAATGAAAGCCTCATGTGTCAAATTGGGTTGCACAGACACACTTAGGCTACTCCAGCCGGGCCTTGTGCCGAAGGTATGACCTCACCGTCGGGCAGACCGGCAGGGACCCCAGAAAGAGAAGAGCGGTGCGTGGGCCAGACCCGCTCCTAATCACGGCCAGCTTGGATGGACGGAGGCACTGCCCCCTCTCCCGCTGCCCCGGGACACCGGGGTCTGCGGGCCCGGAGGCACCATCATCTTACAAGCTAAGCATGGAGCTTAGGCTGCAGCCCAGACACCCCGTGTTTTTGGCATTATCCCCATAAAAATTTCTGCCACGCCAGGAGTTTCATGCCAGAGAATAACTTAATTCAGTAAGGCTGAATCTCCGTGGAGAACTCCCAGTTACAGAAGCTAGAAAGGAAGGATATAATTAGGACCTATTTTTTTGTTTGTTTGTTTTAACAGAAGCTCAAAAGGCCCATTTCAGAGAAAGACACTGAAAAACAGTCCATCCATATCCAGAATGCAGTACCCCAGAAATGTCACTTACCAGCGTCATTTTGCAGAACTCTTAAAGACACGGTTCAGTCTCAGACTGGGCATCTATCACTTAGTTCTTTTCACGCTTAGGCAATTAATAAACTGGGTAGAAAGTTCCTTCTCTGTGCACGGCTGCCCTGTCTTCATACCTTCTGTATTAAAGCTTGTGTGGGCAACAAAACAGAACCTCGAAGAAGCTGAACTTCAAATGTAAAGAAATGTGGGGCGCCTGGGTGGCTCAGGTCATGATCTCAAGGTTCATGAGTTTGAGCCCCAAGTCGGGCTCTCTGCTGTCGGCACAGAGCCTGCTTCAGATTCTCTGTGCTCCTCTCTCTCTCTCTGCCCTTGCACTCTCTCTCTCTCTCAAAAAGAAATAAATATTAAAAAAAAGTAAAAGTCTTTACCTGATGGAGTGACTGCAAAGCAGCTGATGGCCTCAGCTTTTGTTAAAGGAACTAACAGAAATTCTCTGCAAGAGAACTGTGAAGTTCTTTTAACTTCTGGGAAGTTCTTCCTTTGGCATTCCTTTGAGTAAGATGAGCGGTAAGTAAATTGGTGACACTTGAAAGCTCTTAAACCGAACGGAAATTTGCCACGGGCGCACAAGATCCCTCGGGACTCCAAGACCTCGTGGAATCAGGGAAGATTTGCAACAATGTAAAAACTCCCTGTGAGCTGAGATCTGATGACTGAATACACAAAGAACCGGAAAGAACTTTGAGGCAGACCCCACGATTTCATCGGAGTAACTCACCCACAATAGCCCTGGCTCATTTTTTTTTTTTTTATTAAATATAACTAATTCCATTTGCTTCTAGTCCATTCCACTTAGGTTTTGTTACACGAGTTGTGGGCAGAGACTCAAAAGCGCAAAATCTTCGTTCCACGAACAGAGGTATAAATTAAGATTTCTATTATTTTAAGAAGGAAACTTTTTCTGGAAATGTATCTCCGAAATGATGATGGGGGTCAACGGAAAACAGACTTTGCTATACGATATGTGCTTCGCTCCGGCTTTTCAGAAATATCTAAAGCAAGCAGCTAAATATAAAGCAAGGTCAAAATCAGGCCTGCAAAGACATGGTGAATCACAATCAATCAGAGCCGTTAAGGACAAGGCTGGGACTGCTCATACCGCTGAACACCCCTGATGAAACATCTCTTTCCTGAACCAGAAAATAAATGGTCACAGCTGCGCTTCGTGGTTGGCGCTGGGGTTCATTCGCCATATGGCCACCCTTATTATCATCCTTCCGGCAACTCCAGCAAAGTAACAGGAGCGAGCGGTTTCTTCCAATCAGGAAGATTGGAAGTTTGCAAGTTGCAAGTTGCAAGCTGGCCTGTATGTTTGCAGGCCAAGCAAACATCTCCCTCCCATGGTCCTTTCCTTCAAAGGACTTCCCGACCCCATCATCCCCTGCTTCCTTTTTTTCACTTACACACTTCATGCTCTACCTGAGAGTCCCAATGCCCACCACGCTGGACCCCGGAGGCCCGGGATCAAGCTGCTTTTCAGAGGGGGGGAGGGTGTTGAAAAAAATAAATAAATAAGAAGGCTTTTTCTTGGACCTTCAGTCAAGGCAGAATCTGAACGTCGGGGGGGTCACAACAGGTTTGGGGTAGCCTCCGGGTTTTAGACGAGGAAAGAACCTCAGAGATGTCAGGTGTTGTTTTTTTAGAACTTTTTGAAAGTACAGTGAAACCTCACTCCCCCACCCGCCCCCGCCCCTTTGAGGTTGTATATAGAAACCCAGTAAGTAAAACAGATAGGAAAGAGCTGTTATACCCAGACAACGGCACATGATTTGGCCGTAAAAAAGAAAAAAAAAATGTACTAATACACGCTACAATATGGAGAAACCTTACGAACATTATGCTAAGTAAGAGCGGCCAGTCACAAAGGATCCCTACGTTGTGGGATTCCATTGATATGACATGTCCAGAGAGGCACATCCACAGAGACCAGCAGATTGGTGGTTGCCTAGGGCTTGGGTGATAGAGGGATTGAGAGGTGGCAGCTAAAAGGCAGAGCTTCTTTTCGGAGTGGTGAAAATGTCCTAAAATTGATTATGGCATTGGTTACCCAAATCTGTGAATACACTAAAAGCCACTGATTCACAAAATTTCAGTGGGTGAATGTTATGGCATGTGAGTTCTGGCTCAGTAACGCTATTTAAAAGAGAGGGAGGGGAGATGGAAAGAATTATGGTGGCTGTTCCACTCGCCCAGCCTCCTTCTTCACCCTGCCCTGCCAGTGGCCCCAGAACCACCTCTGCAGGGCCCTGGGACTCCACGGAATATTGTTTGAAAAACCCTAATGTAGCCCTCAAATGTAAACTGAGACATGAGCCCAAGCCTTCTGACCCCAAGTGCAAGGCCCTTTAACACCAACGTCTCGCTGGGGCACCCGGGTGGCTCAGCCAGTTAAGGGTCCAACTCTTGATTTCGCCTCCGGTCACGATCTCACAATTCATGAGTTCAAGCCCCGGGTGGGGCTCTGCGCTGACAGTTCGGAGCCTGCTTGGGATTCTCCTTCTCTCCCCCTCTCTCTGCCCCTCCCCTGCTCACACTCTCTGTGTCTCAAAACAAATGAATAAGCTTGGGGGCGGGGGGGAGTCTTGCTGACAAGCTGGGGCTCATCTCGGGGGCCGTGCCGCGTGCCGGGGTCTCACCGTCCATGTCCAGGCGCTGCATGATGATGGCCAGTTCCACCTCACTCGGCATGTACCCCAAAGAGCGCATGGCCATTCCTAGCTCCTGCTTGGAGATGAAGCCGTTCCCATCTCGGTCCAGAACCCGAAAGGCCTCTCGGATCTCTACAAGGGGAAAGCAAAGAAGGTCCAACGGTCACACGTCTTGGTCTCTTGCGCTGAAATGATTGGTGATACTCTGCTGAACACTCCTAACTGCTTTACGAATAGCAATAGGTCAGAACCGTTTAATCAGATGAAAAAAAGCAGCCAAAAGAGGGACAAAAGAAAAGAGAGGAAGAAAAGAAAAAGCAAACAGAAAGGAAGAGAAAAGGAAATGCGAACTAAGGAAGGGAAGGGAAAAAAGAAAACCAGCTTCGGAAGGCCCGGACCATCCTTAAACCCCGCGGTCAGCGCACAGTTGGACTGTGGTCCCAGTTGACGCTCGTGTTAACCGAGGACACTTCCTGAGCAGGAACGAGCAGTTGGGTTTCAGCTGTGAGGAGAGAGCTGCCTCTTAACCTGGGCCATTCGTTTGCAGGAAAGAAGAGATTCCCCTTTGCCCACCGGTGTCTCAGCTCCCTACTGCTGTGGGAGAGGTACAGAGAGCTCTTTCAACCTCAAAGGAAGACAGGAGTTAAGTATCCTCCTGTTTTTATCTCATGCCTCTAATTTACAGCTGTTTTATGGCTATAAACAACCTCGGATCGATAAGAGTGTCATAAAGGCCCAAAAGGCATCTTTAATCACATCCTCTCCGGGCCGGCGGAGAATTGGACTCTGCTATCAATAAGGCCACTCCACTCGGCAGGTGATCGCCTGTCCTCTGACCCCAACCTGAGCTGTTCTGCGTTCCACCCAGAGCCCCTCCCTCCAGAGCCCCGGCAGCCCGTCAGTCCTGGGTGGGCTGGGTGCGTCCCACCACATCCTACCACCGCGAGGCAGGGCACAGGGAAGTCACTCGAGACCGTGGTCTCAAGATGACAGGTTCATCAATGGGATCTGAACAGCAGACTTGGCCGGCTTTGACCGCTCATCAATAAAGCCGGTGCAAGCCCAGGTATGGCAGCTGCCAACATCCATCATGCTGTTCAACAAGTATCAGCTGTCTGTACCCAGGGAGCACGGAATTAAGTGCCGCAGAGAACGAACAACAATCTGTTGGGTGCCGTGGTTCTCCTCCAGAGCCCTACGCTCCAGCCAGGAGGGAAAGATCCATGCAGAAGCTTGCAGGAATTCCTCCAACTAACATGAGACACTGGGCCTAACCCCTTTACCTACTAAATACCTCCCTAAATATCTGGCCGTGCTCCCGGCAAATACCCTGAACCACACCCTCACCCAAACAAGCTTCGTCCCTTCCCGTTGGTACCAATTTCCCTCGGCTGCTGTCACAAATCACCACAAACGTGGCAGCTTACCACAACAGAAATTTATTCTCGAAGCATCTGGAAGCCAGAAGCACGAAATCAGTACCCCTGGACCAAAATCAAGGTGTGGACGGGGTTGTGGTCTCTTAGGGCAGAATCTGTCCCTTGCCTCTTCCAGCTCTTGGTGGCTGCCTCTCGTTCCTCGGCTTGTGGCCAGGTCGCTCCAATCTCTCTGCCTTCATGGCCCCATCACCTTTTCCTCTGCTGTCTCCCATCTTCCCCTGCCTCTCACTTATCAGGACACTCATGAGGGCATCTAGGGCCCTCCCAGGTAACCCAGGATAAGCTCCTCACCGCAGGGCCCTCAACTTAGCATCTGCAAAAGCCTTTTTTTCCCCAGGAAATATTTACAGGCTCTAGGGATGAGGGCCTGGTACCTCCAGGGCCCCGTTTTCTGACCGCTGCACTGTCCCAGCCGGTATTTCCACCTGAGATGTCCTGTCTTCCTCTTTACCTGCCCAAAGCGTGTCAGGCCTCCCACAAAAACATCTTTGCTCACCATGGCCAATGTTCTCTCCCTGTCTGTTACTGGTCGGGGGGCGGGGGGGGTCATCCGTCTTCGGACTCTCACCCACACCCTGAAGGGGGCGCTACCCAGACAGGTGTCCAATGGTGGATCCTCCCTGCACAAGTAAGGATCCCATGTAAGTAGCAGATTCACCATGGGTACGAATTCTGCCTGCTGAATGCTTTCTGAGAATAGGTGTGGGCTCCAGCAGACAGAAGACCAGCCTGTGCGCCGGGACCCTAGGCTCCTGGCCAGGCGCATTAGCTAATTAGGTCCACAGCCAAACCCGGAGGCCTCAGATTTCTCATGTGTAAAATGAGCTGGGTTGGCCACGAGGATCCCTAAGGTCCTTCCAGACCTTTTCTGGGGATCTGTGGACATTGTTAAAGTGTTTAAGAGAAGAACAGGAAGCCTGTGTTCTCCTTCATACCCTATTAATCTGCTGTTCAAACGCCCCTCTTTTTTTCCATTGAGGATAAAGAAAAAATTTCAGTCTGGTCCAAATTCTGAATCAAGGGGTTTGTCTGCGCTTTTAGGCTTTTCTCACCAATGAAACATGCCCAAGATTCCCTAAGGCAGCCATATGTTTTCCTACCAAGTCCCAGGTGGCCCGGAAAGAGCTCAGAGCCACTGCTCAGCTTGAGGTCATGGCACTCAGCACTCGAGGACAGCGGGGCGGAGACCACGGCCTCATATGGCCTGAGCCCAGATGCCAAGGGCAGGAGGATGCAGACGCAGGGGCTCCCAAGGTGGGAGTCAGCTCACCAGGAAGTCAGCCTGACCCTGCCCTGCAGCGGGGGCGGGCTTCTCCCTCAGCCTCAATCCCCCCTTCTGAAAAATGGGTTGGGTGCTAGCCTCTACATCAGGCCTCTACTTCCAGAACTGGCACAAAGCATGCGGCAATAGAAAATGTCAGATGATGACAGGGGCCCAGGCTGGAGTCAAAGAAGAGGCCAGGGTCCTAGGCGGGCCATCTGGATGGCCGGCTTCCGGCTGACCTCTGCCCCCTGTTCTCCTTTCCCGAGTCACATCTCCACTTCTCCTCCGTCTGACTCAGTCGTGAGCTCCCTGGCTATTACAGGGCTTGGCCTCTTTCCGGGGATCCCCTGTATGTCCTAGAACTTACAAACGAACTGGCCTGTATCCCTACACGGGTCACCTCGGAGAGGCCAGACCAGGGATGTTTGTGAACTCGGCCTGGAAATGAGGGCCTTGAAGGGTATGCCTCCTGATCCCCACCTCACTGCCCGGGCTGCTCTACAGTTGCCTCCCCCTTGGGCTGCTGGAGTCGGACAGCGTCCATCCTGGAACTGCCCTGGGAAGGGACACGCTTCCCCGAGTCCTCGAACCCCCACGGTTTGCTGTTCTGCCGTGAGTAACCAGGCCAGCCCTGCTCCAGCCCTGCTCCAGCACCGCGCAGGTACACATCAGCTCAGAGTTCTGTTTTCTGTGGCCCCCAGTAAGTGGGACAAAGCTGTAATTCTGTTTGCCCAGAATATCTGCTCCTGGCTCCTGGGTAGAGAGAGAGAGAGAGAGAGAGAAAGAGAGAGAGAGTGTGTGTCTGCAAAGGCAGACAAAGCTCACTAACTTCGTTTTCTTTCAAAATAACAGGGACAAAAAAAAAAAAAAAAAAGTACAAAACTAGAAATCCATCATAGGAGCCTCTGGAGATTTAATCTTTCCAGGGTAGGGAAAGCCCAGGCAAACGAGAAGCTTATTAGAAGGAAATGGGTCTTGCAGCCGGAGACATGTGATGTGTGCCTCATTTTATTTTTATTTTTAATAGCAGAACAGGGTGTGAGAAATATGCCCATAAAACCAGCGGAGACACGGAAGCAGGCCGGATCCCCCTGCCTGTGGCTACAGGGCAGGCTGCTGGCAACACGAAGGGGCTCTGGCCACTGGCCACATCCTTGGGAAGTGGGGACCACAGATCAAGTTGCAGGAACAACCCAGTAATGCGGAGCACTTTTCCCTGGAATTTATCCCCTCTCTGGGCTAAAGTCCCTGGTGCTTCAGGGTTACATAAGCGTGCTGTGCTTTGGTCTTTAAGTACATTTCATGCTCACACAATATGTGCACATCAGGCAACGGTATGTGATTCTTCCACTTCCAAGATGCCTTTGCAGGCCACAGTAGAGGGGACAGTGGCGGTGACGAGAGCCTGTCCCACTGCCAGTTTGTGGTGTATGAAAGTGGCCATGGTTAAGTGCCTCTCTACCCTGATGTCCTGGGGCCGAGCAAGGTCTTGACTAGAAAGCACGCTGCTCTAGAGCCCAAAAGATTTACTTCTCATTACACCAGCAAGTGTATTTTCTTAAAAATATCAGAGCCACCACTGGGACGACCTGTATCCCTAAGAACCAGGCTTTGGGTCCATGACGCTCTCTAGGGACATAGCCAGTTCGGGCAAAAACAATGGCAGAGGCTGGACTATCATACAGAACGGATTCATCAGTCAGGTCACTCCAATAAAGTGTGCATGAGATGACATCCAACCAGAGTCAACAGTCGTCGGCTAGCGTTCTGGCCTTGAAGAAGCAGCTGAAATTCACAGCGCTAATTTGCAAACTCAACTCAGTAATGAAGAACAATACTTTTTCCTATCTCAATCCCTGCTAGATGTGAAATCTGCTTAGTCTCCACAGACATGTGTCTCTAGGAAGAATATGGGCTTCAGCCACAAGAAGCGATCACTCTGTTAACGAACAAGATGTGTTCTGTTGATAGACGTCACTGAGAAATGGCGGAACCAGAGACATGCAGTTCAGCATGGCAATTATTAAATACCCACAGAAGTGTACCAGAAAATACACGATCGGAGCCTCGTGGTCTTTATTCAGGAAAATTAATAGGACAGGGACTGGGTCAATGAGAAAAGAGATTTAGAAGGATTTGCACCTTCTCTGAGAAGGATGAATGAATACTTAGAGGTGATTAATACAACCATTCATTCGATGAAGAGTTGCTGTTTACTTATTACAGGCCATATGCTGTGCTGGAACAGTTGGGTAGCAAAAGAAACTTGCCAAGCTATGAGAAGATTATAGTCTAGTTGGTCTAGTCTAGTCTAGACCGAGAGGTAATGGGATCTTCATACCAGACAATGACAAGAGCAGGAATCGGAGTCCACACAAAACCCCATGGATGTCCTTCCATACGAGAGAGATGACCCTATGGAAGGGTCACACCGGAATCCTTTGGCATTAAGAAATGAGGGGAGGGGGCGCCTGGGTGGCTCAGTCAGTTGAGCATCCGACTTCGGCTCAGGTCACGATCTCACAGTCCATGAATTCGAGCCCTGCGTCGGGCTCCGTGCTGACTGCTCGGAGCCTGGAGCCTGCTTCGGATTCTGTCTCCCTCTCTCTGACCCTCCCTCGTTCATGCTCTGTCTCTCTCTGTCTCAAAAATAAATAAACATTAAAAAAAGAGAGAGAGATGAGGGGAGGAAGTGCACGAGGACGAGATGGCAAAGGGCCTTGGGAGCTGTGTGACCTTTACCCTGAAAACCAGGGGTGGCAAATGGTGGCCTGTGGCCAAATGTGGCCCCCCACCTGTTTGGTAAATAAGGCGGGTTTTTTTTGGAATGCATCCATGCTTGCTCATTTACACACTGTCTGGGTCTGTCATCTACAGTCCTACTGCTTCCACACTACACCTGTAAAATTGAGAAGTCGTGACAGCGACAGTTTGGCCCATGACCCCTGAAATACTCACACTTTGGCCTTTTATGGTTAAAATTTGTCAAGCCCTGCTGTAGGCCACACGGAGTCCTCAGTGGTTATAAATCCAATCAACCAATCAATCAATCAATAAAAGAAAGGATCAGATTGATTTTTTTAATGTTTATTTTTGAGAGAGAGAGAGAGAGAGAGAGAGAGAGAGAGTGTGTGTGTGTGTGTGTGTGTGTGTGTGTGTGTGTGAGCGGGGGAGGGGCAGAGAGAGTGGGGACGGGATGGGGACAGAGGATACGAAGCGGGCTCTGTGCTGCCAGCCCACAGGACTCCAGCTCACGAACCGTGAGATCATGACCTGAGCCAAAGTTGGACACTTAACCGACTGAGCCACCCTGGCGCCCCGGGATCAGACTGGTTTTTTTTTTTAATTTTTTTTAACATTTATTTATTTTTGAGACAGAGAGAGAGCATGAACAGGGGAGGGTCAGAGAAAGAGGGAGACACAGAATCTGAAACAGGCTCCAGGCTCTGAGCTGTCAGCACAGAGCCCGACGCGGGGCTCGAACCCACGGACCGCGAGATCATGACCTGAGCCGAAGTCGGCCGCTTAACCGACTGAGCCACCCAGGCGCCCCTAGACTGGTTTTTAAACCAAGGGTTCCGGCATCGGAGTGGCTGGGAGGTGAGAAGCGGGGGCCTTACTGGGAGGACTCACCACAGTCTGCGGGAAGGTGAGGAAGCCGGGCTCACCCCCACAGCGCTGCTAACAGGGTCTGAGGCTTTTCTGCGTGGCCAGGCGGGAGGGCTCAGGAGTCCAGCGTCTAGGAGAGGGAGCGTTGAGGATGATGCTGGGGTTTCTGCTTGGCCTGATGGGGTGAGGACCGATCACATTAACCGAGAGAGAATTCAGGAGGAGGCACATACTTGCAGAGAGGGAAGGGAAGGGGCGTTTTGGTCACACATTGTACAGGACCGTGAGACGTGCCAGGCGGCCAGATCTGGTGAGCATTTGGCCATACGGGACCAGCTACTGCTGACAGTAATACTGGGTACCCAACCAGAACGGAAAGTGGGAACAGAATGGCCGTAATTGCCCATAAAATGCTGGTTCGATCCCAATGCGGGTTTTAGCGTGAATGAGTTCCAATTCAATTCTGTTCAATCAGTCCACAAATACAACTAATTGGTTTCAATAAGCAGGAACACAGAGGTGAGGCCTCCGACAGCCAGGGGGGCGGGGTCCTCAAGGAGGACCCATGTGCCAGGAGGAAGTGGGGTCAGAAGTGTTCCCGCATTTCATAATAGTGAGGGGACAGGCCACAGAGACGGGGGGCAGGATGGGGCTCCGTGCTGCTTTGTATAATGCCCTTTGTTAAGCTGGATTTTTTTTTCGTGGTACTCTCTCCAAAGGGCTAAAGGATCCTCACTCCTAGGTTATTTGCTGTTTGCGGTGCGACTCCATCCATTTCGACAAAGTGATCATTCATTCTGTGCTACTTGCACAGACGTAGATGGTAAGGAACACTACTAAGAGGGGTCCCAACCCTGGAGGCATTTCTCTATTTCTCTGTCCTTTATCTAAGTGGAGTCCTGTTTCACAAAGGAGGCTGAAAGAATGCAAGGTGTACCCGAGGGAAAAGAGAGCGCCCAGGAGATAGGAGAGAGAAGTTGAAACAGAAAACACCTGGAAGGGGCGCCTGGGTGGCTCCGTGGGTCAAGCGTCTGACTTCGGCTCAGGTCACGATCCCACGTGAGTTCAAGCCCCGCGTCGGGCTCTGTGTCTCCCTATCTCTCTGCTCCTCCCCTGTTCATGTTCTGTCTCTCTCTCTCTCTCTCTCTCTCTCTCAAAAATAAACATTAAAACAAATTTTTTTTAAAGAAAACACCTGGCAATTACATGGGGGAGGAGGTGTGCTGCCTACTGATGCATTATGATCGCAAATCCATGTGTCGAAAGCTTATTTGTGGTTTGAATTTGTTCTGAATAACGTGTTTTGGTGACATTGTGCTGAAGGTGGATTTGAGGACCTTCTTATCCAACTCTCGCACCTGAAGTAGAGGGGACCATTGTGTCCTTGACACCACTGTGACGGCAACGGTGCCCATCACGTGATGGGCTTTTCCATTTTAAAAACCAGGAGGTGCACCCAGCAACGTGAGAGCATCTGGTCTGGGCAAGGCCACTCTTCGCCGATCTAAATGGCTCTCCGAAGACCCTGCCACACACTTGCTCTTGCTGTGCCAGGCTCATCTTGGTTGGCGGTGGTGCTTAAACTGTGCAGCAATCTCAGGAAGAGACGGAACGTCTCCCCATAGTCAGCGGTACAAGCCACGTAACTGTCCCTGGAGTAAAACCATCTTCAGAGCCAACAAAACCTTGCCAAGAGCCAACCTTGCAGCCAACACAGGTACCGTCACCTCCTACCTCCCTGCCCCAGCAGTGAGCGACCTAAGCCGGCAGCTGGTACCCAACTTTTAGTAGGAAGGACGGACTCTACCGAGAACCAACTCATAGAAAGGCACACCTCCAACTTTGGGCTTTCTTTCTTTCCTCTCCCCTTGGCCTGAACAATAACGTCAATAATCTCTCCCTAGCCTGAAGTAGGCTATTCCTTTATTGGCTACTTAGGAGGCATTCTCCTGTATGCTACTGGCTTATGATATATTACTATTATAAATGATAATTCCCACAATGAACCTGATTAAATAAATTATCAGCAAAGGCAATCTCAGGATCTAAGCATAATCTGTCTCGAACCAAACAAGGTGAGCCTTAGGAGAGCCCGGAAGGAGGCTGAGGATTGTAGTCAGTGCAACAAAGAGGGCTTTCCGGTAGGGGCACAGCGTGGGCGAGGGGGCAGAAGGGATGTACTCTCCCAAGAGGGTGGCAGGCAAGGGCCCCTGTTGGGAGGCACCTGCAAAAAGATATGGCTGGCCATAGTGACCATCCCTCCCAGATGGCATAATTGCCTCTGTGATCTAAGGTTAGAATATAGAGTTGAGCAGGGCTCCTGTAAGCCCACCAGCCCCAGACTCCCCATGAGTCACTGGTAACCCTGGGCACAGACAAGAGCCTGTGTTGAAAAACTTCAAGGGCCTTCAGAGCACTCAAGACTGGCGGGCCAGCGAGGCACTGCTCATCCTGGGTATCTCAAGCACCCCCATGTGTCTGGCCTTTTTCCTTACCTCATGGTCAAAATGGCACCTTGCATTAAAAAACAAAGCCAACTCCTCCCCTAGCTGGCGTTCAGAAAGAAAAGCATCTCAGTAACTCAATAGGGGGTGAAACTAGACAGAGACTCCATATCCCCAGGTCATGAAAAATAATCATTTCTTTCCTAAAATCGGGTGGCACAAGGCAGTCAAAAAGTTAGGGCCATTTGTAAGGGCTTAGGAGCTGGCACAGAGTTTATCTGTCCCCAAAATTATACCTCCATAGATAAAGCAGAAAATTCTGCTTTTAGCATGCCAGGTTGCTTCAGCTGATGGAAAATTCCCCAACAGTAAAAGAGCAAAGCAAATTAGAATAGACACTAACAATGAAAGCCCATCCCAGCCAGGGGCACCCTGTGTTGGACAGAATGTTCCAGGCAGGGCTGAAAGGAAAAATCATTAAATTAGATGTGAATATGTATGAGGGTGAGAATGGCCGGAGGGTCTTTATACAAAACAACAAGCTGATGAGTGAGGAGAGAAGAAGGGCAGTTTCCGTTCTTGGGGGGTTCTGGACTTGACCTCTGGGGTCAAAAGACCAGAGCTAGACCCGCACAGGGATGCAACATTTCACAGGTTACACATTGATGTATGGTCCTCAGGAAAACGCCCCCTAAATGTATAAAGAAAAAAATAATCATCTACTTCACCGGCCAGCAATAACCACCGCTAATAATACATTATGGCATTTTATTCCAAACTTTTTACATACACATATTCTTAATTACATTTGGATCATGCACTCTCTATAGCTTTGCACGTTTTTTTCCATTTAACACACAACCATCTCGATCTTCCATACAGTTTATTCGTCTTTAGAGCATCACTTCTGATGGCCACGTGGCGTTCCGTAATATGCCTACAGCGCAACTGGGCTCACCACGCTCCGAGTGTGGCACGTTGAGATCGTTTCTGCTCTTAAACAATGCTGCCTTGGAAATTCGTGTATGGAAATTTTCACGTGTGTTGATGCTCATTTCCTTAAGATGATATCCCAGGAATGGAACTGCCGGGTCAAAGGGCAGGAACATTTTTAAGGCACTTAATACATATTGCCAAGTTGCCCTCTAGGATCCATTTCTGCTCGCAACACCTGACACCAGCTGGGGGGTGGGGGGGTTCCCCACCCCTACTAATTCTCCAACTCTCTGGATATCCATCCGGCATCTGGTGATTCCATCCAACTCTGACATTAACTACTGCTCACAGGTAGTGTAGACCTCACAGGTCAAGCCCCACAAAACTGGCCTCGCTTCAGACGTCGGCCGCAAGTCTAGGCTACCTGTACTTCTGAATGTCCAGCTATAACGTCGGGGGTTCCCGGGGCACCTGGGCGGCCCCGTCGGTTAAGCATCTGACTTCGGCTCAGGTCGTGATCTCGCGGTCTAGTTTGTGAAGTCATGCCCCACGTCAGGCTCTCTGCTGACAGCTCAGAGCCTAGAGCCTGCTTCGGATTCTGTGTCTCCCTCTCTCTCTCCAAACTCCCCTGCTGGAGTGTGTCCTCTCTCTCTCTCTCTCTCTCTCTCAAAAATAAACATTAAAAAAGAGTAATAATAATAAAGTCTGGGGTTCCCACGATCCCGCCTTGGGCTTGATCATCACTAGAATGGCTCACAGAGCTCTGGAAAGCTCCTTACTTAACATTTACTGGTTTATTATAAGGGATACAACTCAGGAACAGCCAAATGAAGAGATGTCGAAAACAAGATCCGGAACGGGGCTGAGGGGGTGTGGAGCTTCCTGGGCACACAACCCTCCCAGCACCTCAATGTGCTCACCAAGCCGGGAGCTCTCTAAACCCTGTCATTTAGGGCTCGGCAGGTTCTGTCACGTAAACATGGCTCATGAAGTCACTGGCCACCGGGAATCGAATTCGATCCGCAACCCTCTCCCCTCCCTGGAGCCGGGGCATGAGGCTAAAGGCTCCGACCCTCTCATCCTACCTCGGTCTTCCCGGCAACCAGCCCCCACCCTGAAACCATCCAAGGACCCCAGCCACCCATCAACACATTAGCAGACAACTGACACTCTTTCACCACACCAGCTCACAGGGAAGGAGGGCTCCCTGATGAGGCAAGAAGAAGGGTGAGTGGAGGAGAGCTATGCTCCTGACCCCAGACTAGATCTGCTTCGGGGGCAGGATGTGGGGCCGTTTGCCCCAGGAGGAGACAGCCCAGCTCCCACGGCCCAGCAGACCGAACAGCTTCATGGGGACTAGCCTGGTGCCTCTGCACCAAAGGAGCCACGTCTCACACAACAACCAGCACCTTCTCCGAGAAAATGAGGCAAGCAGCCCGGGACAGAAACTTAGGCGCTGGACCATTTGGCATCTACAGCAATATCGCAAGCAGCACATCGAGTGGAATTTATCTGTGAACAAGACGGTAACAATCAATACAATTAATTTTTCATTAAGTCACACTGTTCCTGTGCTACAAACGTTAATATCCTGAGATCGGAGAATCATTAACATCCGAGAAAACAAAATCATTTTGTGGATTTAGCACCCACGTGGAGGCCAAAAGAACAAGATCCAAGTTCCAGAAATAAACCAGAAGCAAGCTGAGTGGAGAGCGGGAGACATCCTCTCCGGAGTGGCTCACACCCGATTCTCTTAAGAAGCTAAATTTCTCTTCAGATCACTCAACTCCATTCAAGCCAACAAATATGCCTTGGGCACCTCCTGTGCGTCGGCAGCACTCTAGGCACTGGGGGCCTCGTCCCAGGAGACGGAAACCGAATAGCGAAGAGGACAGCCGACGGGGAGAGGGGGACCCAATCTGAGCCCACAGTGGGAAGGGAATGTGGAGGACAGCTTAGTGGTTGGAAGTCAGATTCTTTCTCTGGCCCTCCCGGAGGATCATTCTAGACACCAGATCTTTCCCCCGACCTCTGTGATCTCTCCTGTGCTGGAAACAGGAAACAAGTTTACAACAGAAGGACCAAGAACCAAGCCCAAGGAAACACGAGGGGCTATTACTGTTTTTGTTTTGTAACGAGGAAACGATTCGTTTTTTTAAGTTTATTTCTTTTGAGAGAGACAGACAGAGCACGCCAGCAGGGGAGGGGCAGAGAGAGAAGGGTACAAAGGATCCGAAGCAGGCTCTGCGCTGACAGCAGAGAGCCTGATGTGGGGCTCGAACTCCCGAACTGTGACATGGTGACCTGAGCCGAAGTCGGACGCCTAACCGACTGAGCCACCCAGGCGGCCCCAAGGAAAAGATTCATTTTAAAGGAGGTACAGCTTTGTTTTGATTCTGTCACTTCGTGCCAAGGGAGAAGGCTCTGTGCAGCCCAGCACACGGGGTTCGAGAACACCCAGGAAGAGGGTCTGGGGTTGAGCAGGAGGGGGGCTCAGGCCTTCTGTGTGACCCACTACTGAGTAAGGGGGGCCCTTAGGAAGCCCGCACATCCATCCATCCTTAAAGGACAATGAATGGAAGAGCGACAGACAAAGCCAAAGAGCACATCATGGGCACCTTCAGAGCAAAGGGCCTATGAAAGTGTCACATTTGGTTATTAAAACCTTTGCCTCATCTCCACATCCTGCCAGGGGAAGCCAGCGTAGCACACGGCCTTTTCCTTCCGCCCCACGGTAAGAAACGCATTGCACATCATGACAGACGCATAGCTATAATACACAGAAGGTGTGCGTATGTGTGTGCATTAGGTCGAACCATACAAAATTGCTTTTGTACAGCTAAAAAATGGTCAAATATCAGCAGTTTCTTCTGGTTCCAACTACTATGTGATAGACAGCTCACGTCGATTATGTGCTCGGTCTGTACCAGGTACTGCTCTGAGCATTCTTGGTGTATTAGCTCATTTTTTTTTTTTTTTTTGAGACAGAGAGAGGGCACAAGTGAGCGAGGGGCAGAGAGGGGGAGAGACAGAGCGAGAGAAGTGGGGCTCACCCGAAGGGGGGCTCGAGCTCACGGGGGGTGCATCTCCAACTCACGAACCGCAAAATCATGACCTGAGCCGAAGTCAGGTGCTGAACCGACTGGGAACCGGCCAGGCACCCTGGCATATTAGCTCATTCATGCCTCACAACTCATGAGGTAGGTTCTGTCATTAGCCCTCGCCCAAGGCCATGTGGTGGCGTCAGGACAGTGATCTGAACCCTGGTCTTCTGGCCGCCCCCGCCCCGGGGTTTGTCCTCCTGAGCTTCATTTTCGACCTCTTCAAACACATACCTCCTGAAACAGTACACACCCTTTCTGCCGGTGACACTGATATTTCCTATTCTTTTTCTTTCTTCTTTTCGAAGCACGCCCCGGTTCACTAAATCGTGCTCACTCTGCCCGAGTAGCTCAGGACCCACACTTGGAGGAGGGCTGGCCTGTCCCCTGTGTCGGCTTCCCCGGGGTAGCCTCTATCTCACGATCACTCTCTGGCCCTCGCCCTTCTCGTCACATCAGGCTCTCCCCCAGCAGCCTCCTGAGCTTGCCCCAAGATCTCCCCGTCGCCCCTGAACCAGTGTCTTCCCCCATCACTGCCTCGGTAGTGGGATCATCCCGTTTCCCATGTCTCCACTGAGCAATTAGCTCTCGCTCACTGCCAAGGAAGCGGCACAGGCTACCCACCTCCGTACCAACGTCGACTTAACAACCACCTTTCTGGAGTCCCCGAGGGATGTGACATTCTGGAAGATCAGAGAAAAGTCTTTGTTTTTGTAGCCCCCACAGGCCTACCAATCCTTTTTTTAAGTTTATTTATTTATTTTGAGAGAGGGAGAGAGAGAGAGGGAGAGCGCATGAGCGGGGAGAGGGGCAAGAGAGAGAGAATCTCAAATGGGCTCTGCATTCTGACAGTGGGGCTGGATCCCACGAACCGAGAGATCATGACCCAGGCCTAAATCGAGAGTCAGATGCTCAACGGACGGAGCCCCCCAGGTGCCCCCCCAGGCCCCCCCAGTCTTAACACATAACACCGGCTGAATGACAGATTTCGTCCTTCAGGTCTGAAACCTCCCAGCTGCACCTCCAGCCCTGGCCTCTGCCCCGCCCGGAACAGACTCGGTCACAGATCAGGAAGGGAGGCGGAAGCAGGCAGGCCCTCCTGGCCATAGGCATCTACCAGTTTTAGAGGCTAACCCGGCAGCACGAGAGGACAGCGACGGTCACACCTGTTTCCCTTGACTTCTCGGCACCAAATTCACCCATCCTGCGGTCTCTTCGACCGAGGCGGGGCCGGGGCCTAAAAGAGGGTCCAAGAGACTCGAACACTGCCTGGGCAGTTCAGCCCACAAAACAAGATTTCTCGTAACGTCACCTTCCACATAATTCATGGCACTGAGACTCGGGGCAAAATGACAAACGGTGGGAGTTGGAGACATTGGCTCCATTCCAGAAAACGATTCCCCTCCTGTTGTGTAATTTGTCAATTTTGACTCATCAAACCAGGCCTTCCTTTTCTCACGTGCAAGGACACACATAAGCACGGCCCGGGTCTCGTTCCTACTGGCCTCACAAATAGAGTCAGCCCCGGAGTTGCTGCCTAAAGAATGGTAGCCAGATGAAATTTAAAACAGCGTGAGTCTGAGCCCCCCTGGAAAAGCGTGAGAAGGAAAAGGCGCAGGAGGTTTGGGCTGACACAGGGCCGCTCGGCCCCTCGGAAGGCCACGGGATGGCTCCCTCCCCTAGCTCCCCAAATTCCCACATGCCAGCCTTCCCATCAGCTCTGGCCACACCACTTGCCCCTCCATTCTGCCTTCCGGATCACCGATAAATATCGGGCCTGGATACGAAAGAAATTGTTCTCCACCGCAGGCTGCATAAATATCCCATTATCAATAGGAAGCAATTTATTTGCTTAAAATTGCCAACTCTCTCATTTTGTTTTAACACGCTGGTTCTCTATCAAAATGAGTCTGCACCTTTGAAAAGACTATTTTCAAAGCCTCGCACTGGCTCGAGCATGAGAAATAAAACTGAAATCAGCTGAGGCAGACTGGCCTCAACCCAGCCCTCCAGTGTTAAAAGGGCAGCTCAGATAAGGGGGGGAAATTGCTTTAGGAATTCTACCCAGACACTTAATCCTAAGTGAGTCACAGGAGAGTGAGCCAACTCTTCCAGAAGACACGAGTACGTGCAGTTAGGCACACGCGTGCACACACACTCACACACATCATTCTTGATTTCTCCTAAAGCGCGGGTGACCCAGCTGGGAGGAAGCTACCGGGCCACACATGTCCACGCAGACTTCCAAATCATGGAAGCAAACGGCATGATGAGGCAACAATGAAACCATGGAGAAAAGGATGCATCGCCTAATATCCAGGGCTGAAATAATCAGTTGAGAACTTGGAAAATATTAAGTTACAACTGTCCATCACACATCTACCCAAATCTGCTTTTGAAAACTTAACAAAGGGAATTAAAGCAATGAATTGGACAGCAAAAAAAGAACATCTTTCTAAAGAACTGAAAGCAGGTTCCTACATTTAAAAAACTGATGAAGGCAAAAAAAACCTGGGAAAAGGAAACCAAAATAAATTGACATATGGCCGACAAAGGGATAGTCGGATATGCAAAAGATTTTACTAGGATGCCCCAACAGAAAAATGGAAAAAGGCACAGATTTCCCCCCAAAAGGAAAAATACAGACAGCCAAAAACCATATCAAAGAGAATTACATCCGTTAGTTTTTTTCACTTGTGCTATTTTTTTACTATTAATTTTCTAGCGCAAATAGGGTCTGTCTGTCAAATTCATCGTCGGTCAATAAATATTTGCTGGTGTGTACCAGGTACGACACACTTTTGGGAGCTAGGATATGACTCCCACCTCACTCAAAGTAAAACCCACAGTGCTGACAGTGGCCTACAGGGCCCGACGCAATCTGCCTTCCCACCCTTATCTCCCCGATATTACCGCCTACTTCTCTCCCCACTCGCTCACTCCACCCCACCCCGGTCCCCTGGCTTCCTTGCGGTTCCTCTAGCATACCCAGCTCCTGTAAACCTAGGAATTAGCAGTGACTGTTCCCCCTACCCTTCCCGCCTCTGGCAACCACCAATCTATTCCCTGTCTCTGTGAGTTCCGGTCTTGTGTGTTTGGTTTTGAATTTCAATCCACATCGTGAGCACAGCAGAGAGTCCCGACGCCGTGTGCTCGTGGGCCCAGAGGAAAGACAGACAGTAAACAGTAGGCCCTTGGTAAAGTTAAGTAATGTGGGGCGTAGAGGCGTGGCAGGAGCTACAGAAAAGACAAGACCGAGGAGGGGAGTAGATAGCACTGCAGAATCGTGGGGGGACGGGGGTTGGGTAGCAGTGTAAGTCCAGAGGTTAGGGCAATGGAGCTGCGATGAGAAGACATTTGAGCAGCTGAAAGGAGTGGTCCACGGGTTATCTATGGAAGAGTGTTCCAGACCTAGGGAACAGTCACTGCGACTCCCTAGGGGCACATGAGCCCGGTACACTAGAAGAGCGGCAAGGAAGCCAGGGGACCGGGGTGGGGTGGAGTGAGTGAGCGGGGAGAGAAGTAGGTGGTAATATCGGGGAGACAGAGGTGGGAAGGCAGATCACGTAGGGCCCTGTAGGCCACTGTCAGCACTATGGGTTTTACTTTGAGTGAGGTGGGAGCCATAGAAGGTTGCTGAGCATCAGAGTGACTTGCTTTTATTTGCGTGTTAAAATGATGAAGATCTACAGGATGGCCGATATGTACACACAGAGGTGCTTAACGTCACCAGTCATGAGGGAAATGCAAACCACAGTCACAATGAGATATCACGGTGCACCTGTCAGAATGGCTATTATCATCAAGACAAGAAATGACCTGTATTGACCAGGCTGCGGGGGAAAAGGGAGCCCCGGCGTACCGCAGGTAGGCAGGAGTATAAATTGGTGCAGCCACTGTGGAAAATAGCACGAAGGTTCCTCAAAAAATTAAAAATAGAACTACCATATGATCCAGCTATTCCACTTCTGGGTATTTATCCAAAGAAAATGAAAACACGGACTCGGAAAGATATATGCCCCTAATGTCTGCTGCAGCATTACGTACAACAGCCAAGATAAAGAAGCAACCTAAGCGTCCATATACGAATGAATGAATGAATGAATGAATGAATGCAGATGCGCTCTAGGTACACAATGGAATACCACTCAGCCGTAAAAAAGAATGAAATATTGCCCCTCACAACGATGCGGATGGACCTTGAGGATACCATTATGTAAAGCGAAGTGGGTCACACAGAGAAAGACAAATACGGCGTAATCTCCCTTTGTTTTGGAATTCAAAAACAAACACACAAAACCGTGAGACAGAGAACAGACCAGCGGTCGCCAGAGGCGGGAAGGGTAGGGGGGAGGATGAAATAAGTGAAGGGGGTCGAAAGGCACAAACTTGCAGTTATAAAATAAATGTCATGGGGATGTGACATACAGCGTGACCGTGGTTGATAATACCGTACGGCACGTGTGAAAGTGGCTAGAGAGTAGATCTTAAAAGTGTTCAACACAAACAAATTTTGTAACCAAGTGTGGTGACGGATATTAACTAGACTTACTGTGATCATTTCCCAATATATACAAATCTGGAACCATTGTGTTGTGCACCTGAAATTAATATCATGTCGTATGCCAATTACACCTCCGTTTCACAAAAGGGCGCTCTGGCTGCTGTGTTAACACACTTTGGGGAGAACTCAGGAGCAGAGAGGCTGCTGCAATGGTCCAGGCGAGAGAGCATGACTCACGCAGGAGGGAGGGGCGATCAGGTTCTGGATGCGTTTCTTTTTTTTTTTTTTTAATTTTTTTTTTAACGTTTATTTATTTTTTGAGATAGAGACAGAGCATGAACGGGGGAGGGGCAGAGAGAGAGGGAGACACAGAATCGGAAGCAGGCTCCAGGCTCTGAGCCATCAGCCCAGAGCCCGACGCGGGGCTCGAACTCACGGACCGCGAGATCATGACCTGAGCTGAAGTCGGACGCTCAGCCGACTGCGCCACCCAGGCGCCCCATGGATGCGTTTCAAGGTAAAGCCGGCAGAATACCCTGAAAGGTGAGGTGTGGGATGTGAGAGGAGGAAGGGAGGCAGGAGGGCCCCGTGGTTTCTGGCTACAGCCCCTGGAAGGTCAGCAAGGCTTGTCGGAGGATGTGCCCAGAACTGTCGAAGACACGGGGTAAAAGCAACTCTTCGCGTATGCTGGCAGAGGGGCACACGGGTGCACTGTCTGCGGGCCAATCAGAGCAATAATTACAAAAGCCTTAAAAAAAATCTGGACCTTGTTTGAATCCTGATGAGGGCAAATCTGAAACGGACACTTTTGAGAGAACCGTAAGAAAGAAATAAGCTAATTTAAGTTAATTAGAGAGATATACGGATCCGATTATGGATGATGATACAGAGTCTGGGCTTTGCTTTAAAATACTCCGGGGGGGGGTGGGGGGGGGCTTGCGTGGCTCAGTTGGCTGAGCATCCGACTCTTGATTTCAGCTCAGGTCATGATCCCAAGGTTGTGGGATGGAGCCCTGCATCAGGCTCTGCACAGAGTGTAGAGCCCACTTCAGATTCCCTCTCTCTCTTTCCCTGTGCCTCTCTCCACTGCTCGCACACGTGCTCTCTTAAAATAAAAAAGTAATTAATTAAAAATAACACTTCAGGAGAAAATGCCTGGGGGCAGAAGCGAGAGATGAAATACGATAAATAAAATGTCGACACTCATTGAAGTTCCATGATGGCTACTCAAGGGCTTACACTTTTCTCTGCTTTTTGGTATGTTTGACAATATCTATAATAAAGACATCTCAAAGTGTCTTTAGACGCGGCAATTCCGTTTGCAGGCATTTATCGTAAAAGAGGTGTGTACAAAGATTCATCCGCAAAGACGTACCACAGCCGTATTTTTAATAATAAAAAATGGGAAACTACAAACAGTAAGTAATGAGCTAAATATATGATAAGAGGCCACTCTTTTAAAAAAAGTAGGAATATCAAATCTATCTCGATTAATACAGAAACTGAGTATATGAGAAGAGTGCATTTCAAATAATGTGAAAGGGTGGCTTCAACAAATGATGTCAGGACAACTAAGTAGATGGCTGAATAAAAAACATAAGAATAAAACCACAGTCCACACTTTCCACCAAAATAAATTGTGGAAGAATCAAAGGTTCCCGCCAAAAATAAATTCCAGAAGAATCGAAGGTTCAATACACAAAATGAAGTCCTAATTATATTAGAAAAAAGCCACGAGGAAATTTTTGTAAAATCCCAGAGTGGATAAAAGGCTTGTACAGGCTGTACTAAGCAGGGAACAAATACCAAAAGCTGTAAAATAAAAGATCGATAATTCTACACAATTTTTAAAAGCTTTTTAAAAAAGCCTTTTCATGGCAAAAAAAAAACCCCAAAAACCAAAAAACAAAAAACAACCCTACAGTACCTTACGTCAAAGATCAGAAACAAAATGGAAACATCTGCAGTGTATATTACAAAGGAGGCGCTCATTTCCCTTATATTGAAAAAGCTCTCGTGTACATCAATGAGAAAAAGGCCACCAAACCCAAAGCAGAGCGTTCGGAGAATATGAGCAGCTAGTTTCCAAGAAAGGAATTACGAGGCACGCATAAAACAATGTTCGCCCCAACCCAGGATAAGAGAAATGCAAAGGAAAGCGACATGTGTATAACATATTTCAGCCGGGAGGCAGGTAAGCGCATGAAGTTTGACAACACGCTGTGTAGGTAAAGCCGCGGGAAACGGACCCTCTACACATCGGATGGTAGGGCTGAAAACTGGTAGAATCTCTTTGAAGTGCGCTAAGGTGAGCTCTGTTCTATGAAAACCAGGGCACACGTGGGGCGCCTGGGTGGCTCAGTCTGTTAAGCGTCCAACTTCGGTTCAGGTCATGATCTCACGGTTTGTGGGATTGAGCCCCGCGTCAGCACAGAGCCGGCTTGGGATTCTCACTCTCCCTCTCTCTCTGCTCCTCTCCACACCCCCCTCCCAAAATAAATAAATAAACTTAAACACACACACACACACACACACACACACACAGGGTCCCAAGTTAAAGCTGGGTGATGGGCCCCCATGGGTGTACTTTACCCTTGAATTGTCCATAACAAAACATTGCAAATTACAGAGATCTGAATCAATGCAAACACCCATGAACAGAAAATTGGTTAAATCAAGTATACTACACCCAAACAATAAAAGACTAGGCAGCTGTAAAGAGTAAGAATTTTCTTTACATCCTGATGTGGAATGACCTGCAAGAACTATTGTGAAATGAAAAATGCAAAAAGGTGTTGGTCAAATACCACTATTGGTGTAAAAAGAATTAAAAAAAAAAAAAAAAAAAAAAAAAAAAAAAAAACAGGGGCACCTGGATGGCTCAGACGGTTAAGCGTCCGACTTCAGCTCAGGTCATGATCTCACAGTTCATGGTAGGAGCCCAGCATCGGGCTCTGTGATGATGGCTCAGAGCCTGCTTCAGATTCTACGTCTCCCTCTCTCTCTGACTCTCCCCTACTCCCACTCTGTCTCCCTCTGTCTCTCAAAAATAAATAAATGTTAAAAAAAAATTAAAAAAAAAAAAACCCACGACACAAACTTGCTTGGGAAAGTACAGGCTGTCCTGGTTACAGGAATCCAGTAACCGAGGCTCTCCTGCAGAAGGGAACTGGATGAGGGGAGGAAGGATAGGAATAGGGGGACACTTTCACGACAGCCACTTTTCTGCCTTTTGAAAGGTGTGCCATCAATGTGCTAGCTATTCAAATTAATAAATAAGATTTAGGACTGTAAAAATCTACGCTAAGTCATTAATAGTGGCTGTCGCTGGGGGTCAGGGTTATGGGTCATTATCACTGTTTTCCAAATATTCTACAAGGAACTTGTATCTTGAGGGGAGAGAGAAGGTTATGTCTGAAAGGGCAGAAACGAGGAGGCGACTTAATCAAAGAGCTTCTCTCAACCATCGAAGAGAAAGTGATCCGTGGCTCCTGGTGGCCTGATGCTGCTACAGCCCTCTCCTTGCCAGCAACACCGCGTTGCAATGTTCTGAGCTCCCACGGGGCATCAGGGACCAGGCTGGGTGAGGACCCGATGCAAGGTGAGATCTGGCCCTGCCCTGCCAGCACGCACGATGGGGCAGGTGGGGAGGGAGGCAGAAACGCGGACAGGCATGACAGCACCGTGTGATGAACACTCCAACACCCACAACTTAAGAAAGCTGGGGGTGGGGTGGGGCGGTGGGGGCGGTGGGCAGGGGTCATGGGAGGAACGGAATTTCGCAGTAGGAAAATGCACGAGACCTTTACAGACGGATGGCAATTGGCTTCCAGATTATATGGTGATGATTCAGTTTAGTGTCAACGATAGACTAGCTGACCCCGTTTGTTAACTGGCATCCCTTGGTGACTCAACCTTGGAACAGTTCCTCACCATTCACATTGGTCCTCCAGTGCCGGGCCCAGCTAAATTTGCTAACCATTCCTCTTCACGCCTTTACACTTCTGCCGCGTCTCAGCTCAACAGTCTTGCTCCGTGCCCAGCCTCCTGCTGCTGTTCTAAGTGACCTCGAGATCCTGAACCGCTGCTTCCCTCCTATCTTTTACCCCCTCTCCGCTCAAGAAACCTCACCCACGGCCCCATCCCGATCCTCGCCCCTACCCAACCTGCCTGCCACTCTGAACCTTAAGCTCTACCATTTCACTCTCGTAGCACGAGCTCCTATTTTTCCAAGGGTCACTCCCATCCAGCTTCTCTTCGGTCTTCTGAGACCTTCAGCCCTCAGCACTCTTCCAGACCGCCAGCCCTCCCGGTTCTTCTTTGCCCGTTCAACGCAATCCCACGGAGTTGCATCCCACGGAGCCTCCCCATGTCTGTGGCCAGAGACAATCTTTTCCCCACGCCTCTAGGCAAGACCTTCATGATTCCTCCCAAACTCCAAGTCCCGCCTTCCAAATCCTTCCCCCAAACCTCAGTGAACACTGTTGTCCTCCAAATGCTCTTCAGAAAAGAGGTCAGCCCAGAGCAGTTTTAATTCCTCACCCCTCCTCCCACGTAAGCTTACCTCCCATACCCTTGGTCTCTTGGTTTGCGGTAGCCATTGCCAGTGCGGGGGGGCTCAAATCAGACTCCCTTAGGGCCGGGTGGCCCCAAGGCCTGAGGCCACTGCCAGGGTCTCTCGCTCACACATAGTTCCTAACTATGCACCACACTCGTGTGTGCGATCTTGCCTCCCCAGGGGTGGTCGAAAGGGCTAAAGGACACACTCCAGAAGTTCGTGACTATTAACTTCCTGCAAATTCACTTTTGGCCAGAGAAGAAAGCAAAGAGCTAGGAAATAAATCCCCTCTCCATTCCTCTCTCCAGTGGACGGTCCCCAAACAGTGTTTGTATATAGCCTATCCGGACACATCCCGCACAGCTAAGACCTCACAAAACAGTGGCTAACGTGGCAACGGATCACTTGCTGTTTGCTTCTCATCCTTCCCCCTCTCGCTTCTCTATCCCCTCATTCTGTTGCCCTGGGTTTGCACCTCCCCAAAGACTTTAGCACTTAAGCCTTGCCTCAGGCTCTGCTTTCCAGAGCTAACATGCCATGCGTGCTATAAATTCCATTACTTCCTTCCTGTCCAGAGAGTTAGAGCCTTATTCTCTCACTTCTATAGCATGTTTTTTTTTTAATATATAAATGCAGAAAAGCCAAGAGAATGTTGTAAGTGAACCCCTGTAAACCCACAACGACGTCAAATCTTAACGTTTTGCGATTTTGATTAATTTTTTTAGAAAAACAAAAAGAAGTCGGACATCACAAATACAAGCGATGCTCCCTGATCCCACATCTGTCACTCCACAGATAAAATCACCATCTTGAATTTAGTACCGATCATTTCCGTTCAGGTTTTAAAAATTCTTCCTATCGTAAAATATTTCAAACGTAAGACTCCATCAGAGAAAAGAACATTACAGTAAACGTGTGTTTACCTAACCCAGCCCCTTATGAAGCCTATACATTATACCATATTTACTTCAGATGTCTATTTTTTTAATGGCTTCATGGAAATATAATTTACATATACCAGTTTGAAGCCCCTTATAGATCATTTCTCTGTTTCCTCTCCCTCCATCCAATTGTAACCAGTATCGTGTAGATGGGTATTGGGCATGCATATATAATGGATACAAACACACATATACAAACGTAAACATCTATACATTGATGTATACAACTTGAGACTGTTTAAACTACTATGTAATAGTCTATCTCCAGCCGATTGGTACATAGGCTGCTGGAATTTTTTTTTTTTTTTTTTTGAGAGAGAGAGAGAGAGAGAGAAAGAGGGAGCACAGGGGAGGGGCACAGAGAGAGGGAGGGAGAGAGAATCCCAAGCAGTCTCTGCACTATCAGTGCAGAGCCTGATGCGGAGCTCGAACTCACAAACTATGAGATCATGACCTGAGCCGACTCAGGTCGGCTAGAAATTTTTTTGATCATTTTTAAACGTTTATTATTTATTCTTGAGAGACACAGAGAGAGGAGCCAGAGTGTAAGCAGGGGAGGGGCAGAGAGAGGGGGGGACACAAATCCAAAGCAGCCTCCAGGCTCTGAGTTGTCAGCACAGAGCCCAACATGGGGCTAGAACCTATGAACCGTGAGATCACGACCTGAGCTGAAGTCAGACGCTTAACCGACCGAGCCACCCAGGCGCCCCTGCCTCTGGGAATTTTTTAGATGAAAGGTAGCCCCACAATGAATCTGCATCCTGGGTAGACAGTACCTCTCCAGCAGCTACACAATCAGTTACAAGCTGGAGGACAAGGAATCATTACACCCGAATGCACTGGACTCACTCCAGCTCTCTGTGCTGACTCCGTTTCTGATAACACTGCGTGTCCCCCGTCTAATGAAATGTGGGTCTTTGCATGTGAGAGGGGTTTCTTCTCAGAGCTTCCCCCGCCCCAGAAGAGCTGAAGCATTGAGTACATTGGATGGACACCGTGCACTGTCTAAAAATAACACTGTTAAGTCTTAGTAACATGGAAAAGGCTCGTTATTTATTGTCAAGTAGAAAACAAATTTCTAACTATTAATGTGTTGTGTGACCATCGTTTTCAATGACGAGATTATACTGGAAAGATCCAGGAACCAGCCCGAAAGGGGCCGATGGTAACATGAAAATAAACAACAACCGGAAGAGATAATGATCTATTGAATAAAATGGGAATTGATGAGCCAATACCGATATCAATGAATGAATGGATGTGGATAATAAGAGGCTCCTGCTTACCGCATCATACCAATAAATGCAGAAGGAACGCTGGGCGCTGAAAACCCATCATTTGGTAACTACCATTGTCACAATTGATTCAGGCAAGAATCTCTAATGGCTACTACAACTAGGGAGTGAAAGTTTGATGAGGAACAGGTATTTATAAATTTTAAAGTATTTCCCCACTGCATACTTATTAATTATGAAGGGGAAAGAGTCCCTTTACGTTGAGAAGCCTGGCACACTGAAGGCAGCCATCAAAGTTAGCATCACGAGTCAGGGGGCAGATCATCACCGTGCGTCACCTGATCCAACGCCGTGAGGGGGGCACGTCGTCATCCCTCTGTCCTATTTCTGTAAAAGCTGCCAAGCTCAAATCTAAACCATAAGGGACAAACCCAACCTCAGGGACATGTTACAGAATGATTGGCCTATAACATCACAGATGTCCTCATAGTAAAAACAACAAAACAAAACACAAAACCCGAGGCACCTGTTGAAATGGGGGGGAGGGGAAGACATCACAGATAAATGCTAAATATGATCTTGGATTGGATGAATCTGCCAGAAAGAGCAGTACCGGGAGATCTGGGGAAATCTGATGAGTGGCTGTGGATTACACGGTGGTACTACCCATGACTAGTCTCCCGATTCTGATGATGATATCATGATTGGCCAGGAAACTGTCTTTGTGCAAAAGGGGCACAGAGTATTCAACAATGGTGGGACACCATTATCTGTTGCTTACCCTACAAAGGTTTTGAAAAAATAATCAGACATATTTGGGAGAGAGAAAGAAGGGGAAGGCACATAGAACCAAACGTCAACAATCAGAGACTATGGGCGAGGGGTATTTGGGAGATCGTTGCACTATTCTTGAATCTTCCCTCTAGGAATAATTGAAATTATTGAAAATAAAATGGTAAAAACCAAAAAACTATGTGATGTCGATTTAATTACATCCACGTGGTCAAGTAGGACGCACAAGCAAAAATCCCATTTCTAAATGACGGGAGAAAACCTACTGTTTTAAGTATCAGGATAAAAATTATATAAGCAATATGATTTGCACTGTAGAAACACGTGCCTCGGGGAAGAAACACAGGAAGTAAATCCAACAAAATACAGAGATGAATTATCATCGAACGGTGACATTCCAAATGACTGCCAGCAGCTGGTGGTGGTCAATACACTATTCTTTATTTACAAATGCATCCACCTGTCTGATTTTACAGGAACCGAATGTTATTTAAAAAAAAAACAAAACCAAAGCAATGAATGAACTGAAGACTTTCCTAGAACTGCCCTCTCCCTTCCGGGGTCCATTTTTCTGAGCTGCTCCGAAGTCTCAGAGCGGAAATCTATTTTGCCAAAACTCCAGGCATCTGTTCTTATACCGGATTCTTTTGAAAACTCTTTTTTTTCCTCCAGCTCGTATTAGTCAATCCTCTGTGAGGAGCAAACCAGTCACAGACTCTGCCCTTAGAAGGGTTTACAAGATACGTATTTTAGCACAGGCTAAGAACTGAGTTAGCTAATCTTCAAAGAAGGCGTCTGCCATCCCATTCAACCCCATAAAAAGTAATTTGTTCGGGGGGAGAAAAGCCATTTCAACATGAAAATTGGTTCACGACGATACGCCTGATAAAAACAGCACATACAGGAGCTGCTGGCAGACCCGTCTCCCCACCTCTGCCCCCTCCCTCACTTATTACCCTTCTCTCTGTGTGTCACTCGAATGGAAAATGAGGCACTCTCAATGGGAAAATAAGTTGGGACACTTTTTTTTTCTTAATTCTGGAGCAGTAAACCAGGACTATTCACACATTGTACGAAGAAGCAAAATAATAATAATAATAATAAAAACTGAAATTAAAAATAACAAACATTTACTCCTTCTGCTCTTTCTACCTGAACTTTTTCCAGAGGATTCTCATCGTATCTAGCTCAAACTCAAAAATTCACCCCAGACCCGTTCCCTGCTTGGTGACTGGACCACCACCCCCCCCCCAGCATTCAGAGCTGTGGGTTTAAAACAGCACATCTAGGGGCGCCTGGGTGGCTCAGCCATTTAAGCGTGTCACTCTTGATTTCGACTCAGGTTGCGATCCCATGGTTCGTGAGTTCAAACTCCACGTTGGGCTCCAGGCTGATAGCATGGAGCCCGCCTTGGGATTCTCTCTCGTCCTCTCTTTCTCTCTGCCCCTCTGCCCCCCTCAGGATAAATAAATAAACCTAAAACAAAACAACAGCACATCTAATTACAGATCACTTCAGCATCAAAGCCCTCATTGGCTCCTACCCAATCACTAATTCGGCATTTATGGGGCTGGTATTTAAGGCTGGGCTGGAGCCCACTGTGATGGCGCAAGGTCAGACCCCCTCTTCCAATGGGCCAGGCTCTTCCCAAACTGGGCCACACGGTCCTCAAACCTCTTGACACCCCCTCCTCCCCTCCAAGCTACACACTGGACATGAGCTCTTTGCTCAATTAAGAGCAGACCTTCTCTTTGAAGTCAACGGGCTATTCTGCTACTCAGAATACCCTCTTCCCTATTTCTTTTTTTTTTAAGATGTACAGCCAAAGCCAGGTTGCTTACTAAGCTCTTCTTGGGAAGGAAGGGAGGAAGTCACTCTCTCCTCTGGAATCAGTGGGCAAGAGCGGCCAGGAAGGTGTGCTCAGAAGCGCCCAGGCCAAAGCCCCCCTTGACCTCTGGACCTCCTGTCCGAACTGCACAAATGCTTCTGGCACAGGAACCAATACTGGGAGGTCCCTCAGAGGAAATCTTGGGGAGGGCCTTTCCCCCTCCCCATTTGTTAAAGGAGGGGGGACAAAGGAAGAAGGCCCTTTTGGGGGCTGACACCCCAGCCCCGGAGGCAGGATGTGGTCCGTCTGGGGCTGAGGGCATCTAATGTCAGCCACCTGCCAGATGGTCCTTCAGTCCACGACACGTCCCAGTGAAATACTGTCTCTAATAACCAAATAACTGCTCCTGTAGCTACTGGCCCACCACCCGTCTCCCCCACACAGTGGTGCTCGATCAACGTCTGCTGAATGCACCCAGGCAGCCCTGGTAAGATCTTAAGATGTGTGGGCACAAATGGTGGGGTGGCCTTAGCAAGGCCCCAGAGACAGCGTGGGGTATACTGGGCGGCAGCCTGTTGGGGCTCATCAACTTACAGGACAGGCTAGAATGTGGCTTCGCCTCTCTACACACACAGCCCCGAGCACCCCAGGGCTGTGCGTGGCTGCCTGTCCCAGGCACTGGAGCCTTGCCCTGTGCCCTACAACAGACCCCCTCTTCCAATGGGCCAGGCTCTTCCCAAACTGGGCCACACGGTCCTCAACCGCCGAGTATAGCAGCCTCAAGGCCGAGCCCGACCTGCTGCTATGTTGGTTGACTGACCCAAAGCCACGGTCACTGGCCCCAGATTCCTTGCCTCCTGGGAAGGATGACAACAACCATCCAATGACAAAGCCAACTTCCTCGTGTCTGCCTTCCTCTTACAGACCCCTTGGCAGGTGAGGGAGCAGGAGGTGGGGGTGGGGGGGAGGAGGCCCAGCGTGAAAGCTTCCTCCAGCCCCCAGGCACTGCAAAAGGATTAGAAGGACAGACAGGACAGATGGAAGCTGCCTTCTGTTGAGTAGATGACCTTCCCAAATCTGTTGCATGAGCATCATGGAGCCCAAGCTCCGATTAGGTTGAAAAGGCCCACATTATTTGAATAATTAAGGGAACTGAGTTACTGAACACTTTCTCTGCTGGTCTGAAACTAGAAACTGATCTAGTTTCTGGGATAGAGGACTGAAGAAGCCAGCTAAGGTCCTTGTCCTCATAAAACTTACGTTCCGGTGGGTTAAGACAGATGACTCATGACGGAGCAAGAAGGAAATTTCAGACAGTGGCAAGGGCTGGTGAGAAAAAAAATCATAATAAAACATGCGGTGGGCAGAGATGACAAGGAGAACCAGGGGTTCTCCCTGCAGACAAAGCATTGTGCTGAGACAGACAGAAAAAGGAGCTGGCCAGGCAGAAACCTAGTGGGAAAGCAACCTAGGTGGGGAGCAGCCAACACAAAGATCCTGAGAGGGTGAGCCTGACATTGAAGAAACAGACCCATCGTATGCGAACTGGAGAACCGTGAGCAGGGCTGGGAGTGGCTGCGTTCGGGCCTCTCCACCTGTCGGCCGAATGCTCTTGGGCAATCTACTTCCTTCTCAGTTTCTTAGTTTGCAAAACGAGAATCATACCCACATTGACCTCGTAGGTTGTCAGACCTCAAGGATACAGGACATGTAAAACATAGAGGTGCCTGGCTGGCTCGGTCGGTAGAGCACGTGACTCTTGATATCAATGAGGTGGTGAGTTCAAGCCCCACATTGGGCGTAGATATGATTTAAAAAAAAAACATATATAGCATCTATGTCAGGCACATAGTAGATACTCAAGAAAGATTAGTTGTGATGACGATGACGATGGTGACGACGACGATGATGTCGTCGTCACGGGCCTGCACTTGGAGGTAATTCCCAATAATGGAAACACCAGGCGCCACCCATTGACTAGCCCCTGCTGTCACCCGTGAGCACGCTGCCTTCCGGTCCTTGGCATCTTCCTCGTTGGGACTCACAAGCTCGTCACTACCTGCAAGGCCCTGTGTCCTTCTGGTGGGGGTGCGGTGACAAAGCACCACAGATTTGGTGGTTTCAGCAACAGCATGTTATCGTTTCACGGTCCTGGAGGCTGGAAGTGTGAGATCGAGGCATTGGTAGGGTTGATTCTGTCTTTATTCTTGAGGGAGAATCTGTCCCCTGCCTCTCCTCCAGCTTACCGGGGGAGTCCTGGTAATCTTTGGTGTTCCTTGGCTTGTAGATGTCTGCCTGCACCTTCACATGGTGTTCTTCTGTGTATCTTTGTCCAAATTTCCCCTTTTCAAAAGGACGCCAGTCATATTGGATTGGAGTCCACCCTAAACACCTCATGTCAAGTTGATCACCTCTGTTACGACCCTATCTTCAAATGAGGTCACATTCCGTGGTACTGGGGGGGGAGGACACCAACATATCTTTGGGTGGGGAACCAATCTGACCCGTAACAGACCCACACCTCACAGCTGGGATTCTGCCATCGGCGTGGCCTCACGCTTGCGGGTCCCTTGCCCAGTGCTCTCCCCGCTTCTACATTCCCAGACACGTGTTTCAGACCAGCCAGAGAACATCCTGAGCGTGAGTGGAGGTCCGCCCGAACACCTGGGCCCGTGTTCCTGCCCAGTAGAGACACTTTCCTTCTAAACCCAAAGGTGTGAGGGGGAGTCACCAGGCTCACTGCCTCCCCTCTGAAAAGCCCAGCATTCCCCATGCAGAGAAACACGATACTCTGTTTATGCCCGAGGGAGACACCGTCCTAACCGCCGCCCGTGTCTGTGGGTGTTCGGTTTCCTATGGGAGCCCCATTGAGACACTGTCGTTATGAAGCTGGACCTTTCATGGCCCAAGAGGGTAACCAATAGAAGACAACCTTCCAAGGGCCCTTCAATCCATCCAATGCCCCACCAGCTTCCAGTGGCTAAGGACAGGTTTGGCACAACCTACCTCTCTCGGGCCACGGCCAAGTGCCCCTAGGCTGTGCATAAGCGGACTCGGGTTTTTCCAAGCTGCAGAAGGTGATCTGAGGTCGCCCCGTGCAAGAGAAGTATAGAAAGAATAAACAACTCCAAATAAGGCACGGTTTGTCCCCAGACTGTCCCCGGCCACTTGGACAAATAAACTCAAATGCACAGCTGTTTTCTCAGTGCCTGAAGCGGCATCCCTTCCGGGCTGAGTAGAGCAGGATAAAAACTCCGTGCTTACACCGGGTGACGCAGGCTAGCAAAACGCAGCCCCTTTCCTTATAAATCAGTCTGAAATGGTGAATGTTAAGGCTGACACTTTCAGCTGGCAGGTCCAAATTGTGTTCCAAGAAGTATATTTAAGGACCTGCCTCTAACACCTCTGGGCTGCAGTGGTCCCACCTGCCAACGTGACATCACTGTAGGTCGTCACACCTGTGTGGGCTCCTCCAACGGGAAATCTGGTCACTGTGCTGACGGGAGAAGTCCCGTCTGCCGTCTGTCCTTTGGGAACCTCTGAGGTGGGGGTGAGGGGGGGCTGGATCTTGTTCAGGAATTGTCCGTGCCTGCTGCCGGTGCTGGGTTTCCAGAAAGTTGTCAGACGAGAGGCTCACTCGCAGGACGGAGGTCGCCGCAGTTTCCTGGGCCTGTGGCTCCCATCGCGGGATATCAGCTCGGAAGATTCTGCGGCCTCAGAGCACTTCTGCTCCATGTCAGTCTGGAGCCGGCCCTGGCTAACCCAGGCTTGGTGTCCAGAAGCCACATTCAAGGTGCCTGGCTCTCCTGAGATGAGGCTTTCATGTTTCCAAGGTAGCCCTGAACCATGAACCACTAACAGTTCACATCCCAGCACAGGGGAGTGAACTTTGGCCAGAAGTACCTTTCTCGCAAATTAGGCACTAGCTTGGGGTCAGGAGGACTGGGTCCCATGAGGAAGTGTCCCTGGAATGGTGTTGAAGTGGGCTTTCAGCAGTACAGCATCAGACTGGATCAGAAAAGACTGGGGTTAGGAACATATAAAATGGTTTTAATTCCTAGAAAGATGAAGTCATAGCTAGGGACCAGACAGACTGCTTCCTTTACTAAGGAGGGCAGTGAGGGAGGGGAAAAGGGGGAGAGAGAGAGAGAGAGAGAGAGAGAGAGAGAGAGAGAGACATACTATCAGATCACTGCCACCCTGTTCAGCATCATGACGAATGCCTTATGGAATGACGAATGCCTTAGCCAAATAGAGCTTTACCCAAGAACTCTGTATCCTAACTCCTGATGTTCTCAGGAGACATTTCTTTTTTTTTTTTTTAACTTTATTTATTCTTGAGAGATAGAGAAAGAGCATGAGCAGGGGACAGGGAGAGAGAGGGGGAGACACAGAATCCGAAGCAGGCTCCAAGCTCCGAGCTGTCAGCACAGAGCCCGCTGCGGGGCTCGAACTCACAGATCGTGAGATCGTGACCTGAGCCGAAGTCGGATGCTTAACCGACTGAGCCACCCAGGCACCCCTCAGGATACATTTCCGATGACTGGCCCAAAGGCGTTACTCTTGCCATCAGGGAAGGACTGCCCAAACGAGCTCAGTAAAAACTCCTCAAATACCCCAATTTAGTCTGTGAAGCCCTGAACGACAGAAGCACAAGGTAAGCTCACCAGGGGATCAGTTTAGGGTCCGCATGACGCTGGCTCCCAGACCACACACTGTTCTTATCTGCAAAGAGCACAGAGCTCCTGGGATGAAAATGGCCCGCGGGAGGGACCTTTGCCCCTTCTGCACACATGGGACTGTGTTACAGACTGAACGGCACTCTCCCTGCCAAATGCGTGTTGAAACCCTAACCCCCAACGTGGCTGGGTGTGGAGACAGCCTTCAAGGGGGGTAATGACGGTTAAACGAGGTCACATGGTGGGGCCCTCATCTGGTAAGACTGGCGTCCTTACAAGAGGAAGAGACACCAGTGCCTCACGTGCACACGCAGACAGAAGGCCATGTGAGGACGCGGCGAGAAGGCGGCCACCTGTAAGCTATCTGTAAGCTCGCACCAGAAATTTACCCCGCTGGCACCTTGATCTTGGGCTTCCAGCCTCCAGAACCGTGAGAAAATTAGTTTCTGTTGGTTAAGCCGCCCAGTCTGTGGTCCTGTGTCACAGCGGCCGTGACTGCTCCCATGTGACCAGCATGAGCCTTTTGTACAAGGAACAGCTGCAACCAAGGTAGGGGCCATACTTTGGTTTTCCCACTCCTGCTGTCACAAGTTACGATAAACCTCGTGGCTTAAAGCAACAAGGATTTATTCTCTTGTAGTTTCTGGAGCCCAGGAGTTTGAAACAGGTTTCATGGGGCTAAAGTCATGGTGTTGGCAGGGATGGGTCCTTCTGGAGGCTCCAGGGGAGAATCCTTGACTTTTCTACCTTCTAGAGGCTACTTAAGGCCCCTTCCTCCACCTTCAAGGCCTGTGTGGCTGTGTGAAATCTTCTCTCTGAGCAAATGCCTCCCTCTTATAAGGGCCCTGAGATTACACCGGGCCCACGCAGGTAATCCAGAAGAATCTCTTAACCACATCTGCAAAGTATAAGGTAACATATTCACCATTTCCAGGGTTAGGAGGTGAACATGTTGTGTGGGGGGGGGGGGGGGAGGGGGAGTTATTCAGCCTACTACAGGCAATAGCTGATCTACAAGCACTTTCTAGGATTCTCCAGAAGAGGCCGAGGTCCAGGGGAGCAGAGTCCTGTGAAGTCATCAGAGGCCCGCAGTGGGCCTCTGTGTTCATATGCAGGGCACGGCCTGGGTTTCCCAGGCAGTGGCAGACCACATCCTGGGGAAACAAGAGCCGGGGCACCGTAGGCCAACTAGAGTGGGTCGAACAGGTCCAGCTGCTCAGAGGGGACCCCTATGCGCAGGACCCTGGGGAGAGCCCTATGTCCTCAGGCCACACTGTAGGAGGCACCCTTCAGCAGCATCATGGGCAGTTGGGCCCACAGCACCAGGACCCGGGCCACAAAGCTTGGCTAACGCCCCACACTGATAACCCTGGAGCCGCCGACTCTTTAACTGGAGGCCAGCGGAGAGCGGCCTATAGGAAGAGGCCCAGCTGGTTTCCTCCTTACCTTCCTCCTGGGTTTGGGGCGGCCAGGTACCCCGACACATCGAGATATGCCACCCCCATACAGATACAGGCGCCCTACCCAAGCAGGATGTTCTCTCTGTGGCATGACTGCCTCACTCGGAGTCACAGACCATCCGTGGTGGGAGTCCCCCGGGTGGCAGGGATTCAAAACCCACCAATTCCAACATGCCTCGGGATGCTAGAGTGAAGCATCACAACCCGACCGACATATACTGGCCCTGTCCCGGACACCCAGGGCCTCCGAGATGCCCAGGCATAGACTTTTAAATCACAAGCATTTGATGAAGCCCTAAGCCTGTATAAAGGGCTGGGCAGGGCCTTGCGAGAACACCAGGATTACCAAGAGACAGCTAACCACAGAGAGGGGTGATTGTCCTGGGCGAGAGGGATATTTACAAAATGCTGGTGGAAAGTATAAAATCATGTACTGGCTTGTTAATAAACATGGGCAGAATGAAACAAACAAACGACCTGAGCCCACCGTGTCCCCGTGGGAGAGCTTGACTGATGACAAGGGAATGAGTGCTGTTAGCTGATTCATTCATTCATTCGTTCATTCACCCATTCTGCAAACATTTGTCGAGTGCTTGGTGTGCCAAATACTCAACCAAGATATACAAAGATCAGGCATGGCTCTGGTCCTCAAGAAACTCCTGATCTAGGAAGACAAACAAGTACATTAAACAAAAACAAAACAGCAGTCAATACGTGTAAGAATGTAGCAGATAGCCAGGAAGGGGAGCGATTGGCTTTGCAAGTGTCTAAATTTTCAATTTTTCAATCAACTAGTCATTCAACGAATACTTCTTGAGGGCCAACCACAAGCCAAGCTCTCTGCTAAGCACCAGGAATCCAGTGGGAACAGACCAACACAATCACTGACCATGTGGAAGTTAGGTTCCAGTCTATGAAGTGTCCACAACCAGCACGTCCACGGCGACAGAAAGGAGAAGAGAAGTTGCCCCGAGCCAAGGGGATTGGAAGGGATTGAGGAGTGGCTGCTAATGGCTATTTGGGGGAGGAGTGGAATGCGATGGGAATACTCTAAAATTGACTTTGGGTAGTGGTCGCACAACTCTGTGACTATATCAGAAACAATTAAATTGTACACTCTAAATCGATCTATGTATGGAATTTGTATTATATCTCAGTAACACTGATTTTTAAAAACCGTGGTGGTAGAGAAACACAATCAAGCAGTCACAATAGCATGTGACAGCTTCTAAGATGAAGAAGTCCAGGGCACTCTGGGAAGTTCTCAGGGGCTTCCAGCAACACCTCTTGAGAGAAACTTCTGGAAGGTTTCCCAGAACAGGTGACGTTTAAACTGAAATTCACTTCTCGAGAAGGACTTAGACAAAGTGAGAAGCCAAAGCGGTTCTAGGCAGTTGGAGGAAAGCATGCGGAGAGAAGAAAACACAAGTTGTATTTGAAAAGCTGAAGAAAGTTCCGGAAAGCTGGAGACGAGTGGAGGAGCGGGGGAAAGCAGGGAGAGGTGGAAACGTACGCACAGACCTTTTTGTGAAAGACGTGACAATTTCCAGAAGATGTGACTTCAGCTGAGAGGCAAAGGGAAACCATTTGAAGGCTTTAAGGGGGATTGACAGAATCAGATGTGCATTCCATTCATTCAGCCAGCCAACAGATACCTAAATATCACATCAATACCTTTGATGTGCGAGGCCACATTCCAGGGGGCAAAGCCATGAACAGAACAGACAAGATTTCTTCCCTCATGCAGCTTCCATAATTATGAGCAGTAGTGACAAAAAACAAATAAGCAGATGAGCTAACTACACACTTTGGAAAGACTCTTCTGGCAGCAGGAGTTCGGGGAGAAAGGCTTGATGGGAAAGACTAGAAAGTCCAGGCGGGAGATGAGTGTGTCTGCAGCAGGTCCTAGGGAATGCCTCCCCCCAAATAACAGCCCCATTCCAACCTTTCTTCTGACCAGCAGAAACTGCCTTCCACCACCGAACATGCCAGAAACTTGCTTTTCCAGCCTTCTTCAGTTAGAGCATGGACAGTGACCCAATCGTGACCCTTGGGAGTAAGGCTGCAGAGGGACATCTTAGGAAGATGCCCCTCTTTCACAGAAAGTGACACAAGCAAGACAGGTCCCTCTTCTCTGATGTGGCTGTGCTTGTAAGCGACGCCAAGAACTGTCACAGCCATCTTAACCCCACGGGGGCAACATCACTGTCACATTAAGGGTAGTGGAGTGGGAAATTTAAAAGCACCTGAGTCTTGGTGACATTTTGAACGCACTGAATTAGCCCTGGAACGGTCCTAGCTCTTACTTCTTACCATGTAAGAAACAAACAAAGAGCCTCTTCTGGATTAAGCTGCTTTCTTAAGTTGGGTATTCTATTTGCACCCAAAAACACCACCAGGGACTTGAGGTGCAATGCAGGCTGCTGGCAGTGGAGATTTACAGGAAGGAGGCACAGAAAAATATTTAGGAGGAAGGAGAGACAGGGCTTGGTGATTAATTGTCACTGCAGGTGAGAGAAACAGATGTTCCTGAAGATTTCAACAGCTTGACAGGTAGACTGTCATTCCCTGGGCCAGGGAACACAGGAAGAGGAGATGTGGATGATTTGGAGGTTCCTTTGAGATGTCCGATGAAAGACGGACAAGAAGGAACACAAAGGCACAGGCTGGGCTGGGCAACCAACCCAAACAAGTCCAACTGGCATTTCCTCACCCTGTCAGTCTGCGCTAGAAATCACACAAGGGCAACACAGCAGATCAGTAGAATGTGGTTCTTCCACTGAAGTGTTAGCTAGAGATGAGCCACCCTAAAATTATCAGCTCCCCTCTGCGCTCTCATGAAGGACACAGGCAAGAGGGGACATCGGTCCAAATCTTCAACTTTAAAGAATACTTTCTTTTTCTGCAATGCTACCGCTAGCCTCTGCTGCTTAGTGGTGACTCAATATGGACATCGTTGATCCGTCCCAACCCTGATAAATAATTCATGGATCCAAAGCACCGTGATCGCAAGGGGATATTTCTCACTTCCCTACAGCCTGAGATTCTGAGAGGCGGGGCGGGGGCATGACGCAGACAAAGGAAGCCGTGTCACTGTGGGGGCATCGCCACGGCTACACTGTCTCCACACTCATTCCCACACCCTCCTTCCATACCCATTCACCACAGAGCCACAAGAAGCAGGACGTTCGCCTTCCCGGCCTCCTTTCCAAGTAGGGGGAACCACGGAACCCAGTCATGGACAATGCAACTGAAGCAGAAACTGGCAAGGAGCTTCCGGGACAGCTTTTGCTTTGCTGATGAAAAGGACAGGCAAGTGGTCACTCTGAATCTCCCTCCTCCCTGCACTCCTCAGTCGGGTCACCACGCCTGGAGATTCAACGGCTCCTATTGAGACCGCGAAGAGACCAGCAGAAAGACAAAGAAAAAAGAAAGGATGACGTAAAGGGGTGGTGGAGATGGAAGGAGAAGAGGCCTGAATGGTGTCGTGGATTCTTGGAACCCAAGTTGGTGACTTCTGCCTCCAGACTTCCCATGTAAGAAAAAATGCATCCTATTTGTTTAAGGCACTGGTTTTTGGTTACTTACAGCTAAACTGACAGCTAGCTTCAAGTGTCTAGAATCTGAGACTTGAAAGACTGGCTGCAGGTAACAGACTCTAAAATGTGGAACTGGCAGAAGGAAGAGGTAGTCTGCCAGGCAGAGTAGAATTAATTACTCTGGGTTAAAAAGGCAGTGATTCTTGTAATGTGGCGGAGACAAGTCTAGTTGACATTGTTTTGATGATATTATCGGGGGAGGCAGGCTTAGCTCCAAGATCTGTCTGTATGTATATACACAGAAGTATGGTATATGTTATAGGTACTATAGATAGTATATGACATGTATTATATGGTACATATTATATATAACATATAGCACAAGGTATCAGGTAGTATTTGTAATATATATACACCGCTGGGGAGAAATGAAAGAATTTTCGAGCCAGAATTCTATATCCTCCTGAAACCATCTTTCAAAAACTAAGGCAAAAAGAAGACATTTTCAGATACAATAAAGCTAGAGGAATTTGTCTCCTACGGCCCTAAATGCAAATGACACTCGGTGGAAACTCCATCTATAGGAACAAAGGAAGAGCACTGGAAATGCAAAATAATCGGGCAAATAAAAACGTTTACTTTTTTCTTCCCTTAATTAAAAAATTGCTGGCTAATGAAATGTTTACAAAGTAGAATATTGATGAATCCATGATATAAGTAGATGTCAAGCGCATGACAACATTAGCAAACAGAACAGAGAGAATACAATGTTATACACATGTACTCATGGATGGGTAACATACCGTACAGATGCAATATTCTGTTTATATATATAATTAGAATATCACAGATTTCTAACATTTTACATGAAATGGAATATTAAATCTAAGTAAACTGTGATAAGGGATGTATATTGTAATCCCTAGAGCATCCACACGCATGCATGCATGTGCACACGCGTGCACACACACACACACACACACACACACAATCAAAGCAGTATGGCTAAGTATGTGATGGAGGAATTAAAATTAAATACCAAAACATATATCCAATTAACCTAAAAGAAGGCAGGAGAGGAGAAACAGAGAGAAAAGAGCACATATGGATCAAATTGAAGACAAATAACAAAAAGGTAGAAAGCAGCCCAATTATACAATAATTACATTTTGTGTAAGTCAATTAAACATTCCAATTAAAAACTAGATTTCCTGACAAGATAAAATGTCAAGACTCGGCCGTATGCCACATACAAGATACGCGCTTTAAATTAAAAACACAGGTAGGAGGGCAGTAAAAGAAAGAGGAAGGTTTGTATGGCCACATTAACATCAGCAAAAGCTGCCTTTAAAGCCAAACGTATGAACAGAGAGAGAAAGAGACACTTCATAATGCTAACTGAATCGATTCGCCGAGAAGTTACAACAATCCTCAGATAAATGCATATGCACATAATAACAGGGTTTCCAAACACACGAAGCAAGAATAAACAGAATTAAAGGAAGGACAAGAAAAACCCACATCCCTCATTCAGGAATTGATAGCAGAGGTAGGAAGGAAGAAAGGAAGCGGGGAGGAGAGGGAGGAGAGGAGGAAGGGGGAGAAGGAAAGAGAGGGAGAAAACAAAGAAAGAACAAGAGAGAAAATCCACTCAAGGTCAGTAACCATCACAGTGATTGATGTAAGTTACAATCACAATGGGATATTGGTGTCCGTGCACTGGATTGGCTACCATGACCGACAACACCAAATGCTGATGAGGGTGCAAAACAACTGGATCCCTCACAACAGGTGGTGAGCGTGTAAAATGGTGTAACACCTTTGCACAACGGTTTGACACTGGCTTATAAAATCGACCATATACCTACCCAGCAATTCTACCTCAGAGTATTTACTCAGGATAAACAAGAATACACACACACACATGCACACACACACACACACACACACACACACACACACACACACAAAGTATACAAAAAGTCTTAAAGCCACTTTCTTCATAACATCCCCAAGTGAAAACAACTCGTCCGATATCGAGAGTGGATAATCGAATTGCAGTCCGCACACAATAGAATACTATTCATCAATTAAAAAAAAAAAAAAAGATGCACCCAAGATCAGAGCACCTATATATATGAAGCAAGTACTACCAGACTGGAAGGGAGAAAATTGATAACAATGCAATAACAGCACAGGACTTCAATACCCACTTTCAACAATGGATAGATCATCCAGACGGAAAATCAATAAGGAAACACTGCACTTGAACTACACGTGAGACCAAATAAACCTAACGGACATAGACAGAGCATTACACCCACAGCAGCAGAATACGCATTCTTCTCAAGCACGCACAGGACATTCTCCAGAATAGATCATATGTTAAGCCACAGGACAAGTTTTAACAAATTTAAGAAGACTGATATCATATCAAACATCTTCTCTTTTTTTTTAATTTTTTTATTTTTTTAACGTTAACTTATATTTGAGAGAGAGACTGTGTGTGTGCACGCAAGAAGGGGAGAGGCAGAGAGAGAGAGGGACAGACAGAATCCAAAGCAGCCTCCGGGCTCTGAGCTGTCAGCATAGAGCCCAACACAGAGTTCAAACTCACAAGTCAGGAGATCATGACCTAAGCCAAAGTCAGATGCTTAACCAACTGAGCCACCCAGGTGCCCCTCGAGCATCTTTTCTGATAACATGGTCACAAATATGTGGAAATTATACAACTCCTTCCTGAAGAACCAATGTGTCAAGGAAGACATTGAAATGGAAAAAAAAATCTTGGGACAAACAAAAATGGAAACCTAATATACCAAAACCTATAAGATGCGTGCATCAAAAGCAGTACTAAAATAAGGTTTATAGCAATAAATACCTATGAAGAAAGAAAGAAAGAAAGAAAGAAAGAAAGAAAGAAAGAAAGAAAGAAAGAAATATCGATCTTGGGCATCTGGGTGGCTCAGTCAGTTACACTTCCGACTCTTGGTTTCAGCTCAGGTTGTGATCTCAGGGTTTGTTAGCTGAAGCCCCACAGTGCTTCTCTGTGCTCACAGTACAGAGCCTGCTTGGGGTGCTCTCTCTGTCTCTCTCCCTCTCTCTCTGCCCCTCCTGCTCTCTTTCTCTCAAAATAAATGAATAAGCTGAAAAAAAGAAAAGAAAGATCTCAAATAAACAATCTAACTTTACACATCAAAAAACTAAAAAAAGAAGGTAAAGGTATAAAAGAGTAACAAAGCCCAATAGTAGTACAAAGAGGGAAATAAAGATCAGGGCAGAGGTAAACAAAGTAGAAATTGGAAAGACAATAGAAAAAAATCAATGAAATTAGGAGTTCTTTTGAAAAGAGAAACAATATTGACAAACCTTTAGCTACACTAAGAAAAACAGAAAGAAGGACTCAAATAAATAAAATAAAAAATCAAAGGACAGACCTTACAATCAGCAAAGGATCATAAGAGACTACAATGAACAATTTTCCACCTGCTGATGGGATAACCTAGAAGAGATGGATAAATTCCTAGAAATGATACAACCTATGAAGACTGAATCATGAAGAAATACAATTTATGATGAGACTAATAATGTGTATGGAGATTGAAAACTTCCCAATAAAGAAAAGTCCAGAAACAAATACCTCTATGGTGAATTCCACCGAACATTTAAAGAAGAATTAATCACAATGCTTCTCAAACTCCTGGAAAAAATTGAAGAGGAAGGAACACTTCCAAACCCATTCTTTTGAGCCTAGTGCTAGCCAGACACGGACACTACAAGAATAGAAAATTACAGACCAATATCCTGATGAACACATATGTAAAAATCTCTAAGAAAATATTAGCAAACCTCATTCAATAGCACATTGAAAGGATCATACCCCATGACGAAGTGGGATTTATCTTGGAGACATAAAGCTGGTTCAACATACACGAATCAATAAATGTGATACCCCACATTAATGATTATCAGAAAGGAAGAAATCAAATTGTCTCTGCAGATGACGTGATCTTATATATAGACAACCAGAAAGACTCCACCAAAACACTTTTAGAATAAATGAATTGGTAAAGTTGCAGAACACAAAATCAACATACAAAAATCAGTTGCATTTCGATGTGCTAACGATGAACTATTCAGAAAAGCAATGAAAAGAATCCCACTTATATTAGCTTCAAAAAGAGTAAAATACTTAGGAATGAACATAACCAAGGAGGTGAAAGATCTATACACTTCAAACTATAAAACAAGTGGGACTACATCAGACTAAAACGAGCCTGCCCAGAAAACAAAATGGTCAACGAAATGAGAAGACAACCCACCAAATGGGAGACAATATTTGCAAACCCTACACCTGATAAGGGATGAATCTCCAAAATATATAAAGAGCTCATACAACTCAACAGCAAAAAAATCAAACAAACTCATTTAGAAATGGGCAGAGGATTGGAGAGGGCATTTTTCCAAGGAAGACGTACAGGTGGCCAACGGGTACATGACAAGGTGCTCAACCTCACTGATCATCAGGGAAAGGCAAACTGAAACCACAATGAGACATCACCTCACGCCTCTTAGAATGACTATTATCAAAAAAGATAAAAAAGTGTCGGCGGGGATGTGGAGAAAAGACAACCAATGTGGACTATTGGTAATAGTGTTTAACTGGTGCAGTCACTATGGAAAACACTGTTCAGCTTTCTCAAAAAATTTAAAATCGAACCATATGATCCAGCAACTCTTACTTCTGGGTATTTATCTGGAAAAAAAAAAAAAAAAAGAAAACGCTAATTTGTAAAGATATATATAACCCCCATGTTCACTGCAGTATGACTTATAATAGCAAAGATATGGGGGGAAAACCCAAATTGTCACTGATGGATGATTTGATAAAAGTATGTGGCATATATGCACCATGGAATATTATTCAGCCACAAGAAAGAAGGAAATCTGCCATTTGTGACAATGTGGATGGAACTCGAGGGCATTATGTTAAGTGAAGTAAGTCAAGAGGGAAAGACAAATACCATAGGATCTCACTTATATGTGGAATCTAAAAACAAACAAAAACAAGCTCATAGATACAGAGATCAGATTGGTGGCTGGCAGCAGAAGGAGTGAGATGGGGGAAGGGAGTCAAAAGATACAAATTCATAGTTATCAAATAAATAAGTTATGGGGATGTAATGCACAACATGGTGACTACAGTTCAAAATACTGACTTGAGGGGCGCCTGGGTGGCTCCGTCAGTTGAGCATCCGACCTCAGCTCAGGTCATGATCTCACAGTGTGTGGGTTCGAGCCCCGCGTCGGGCTCTGTGCTGACAGCTCAGAGCCTGGAGCCTCCTTTGGATTCTGTGTCTCCTTCTCTCTCTGCCCCTCCCCTGCTCATGCTCTGTCTCTCAAAAATAAATAAATGTTTAAAAAAAATTTTTTTTAAATACTGGCTTGAATATTTGAACGTTGCTAAGGGACTAGACCTTAAAAGTTCTCATCATCAGAAAAAAATCCTGGGACTATGTATGGTGACAGATGTTAACTAGACTTATTACAGTGATCATTTTGCAATATAGACAAATATTGAATCATTATGTTGTACACCTGAGACTAATATGTTATACACCAATGTTTAAAAATCCCATGGAATTTTTCAGAGAAATAGATAAACACTCCTAAAATTCACATGGAACCACAAAAGACATCAAACAGCTAAAGCAATCTCAAGTAAGAAAAGCAAAGTTGGAAGCAGAAAATCGCTGATTTCAAACTATACAACAAAGCTTCAGGGATCAAAACAAGTAAGGTATTGGTAACACACACACACACAAACACACACACACACACACACACACACACAGGTCAGTGAAACAGAATAGACTACCCAGAAATAAATGCATGCACGTATAGTCAGCTGATTTTTTTACAAAAGCACCAAAAATAAAGAATGGGAAAAGGATAGTCTCTTCAATACACGGTGCTGGGAATACTGGGTATCCACAAGCAAAAGAATGAAATTGGACCTTATGCTATACGTGAAAATCAACTCAAATCTGATGAAAGAGTTAAATATAAGACCTAAAATCATAAAACTCCTAGAAGAAAACAGGCGAAAAGCTTCTTGACATTGGTCTTGGCAATGATTTTTTGGATAGGACACCAAAAACGCAGGCAACAAAAGCAAAAATAAATAAGTAGAACTATATTAAACTAAATTAAACTATATTAAAGTAAATTAAACTATTAAACTAAATTAAACTATATTAAACTAAATTAAAAGTGTCTACACAGAAAAGAAAACTGTCAACAAAATGGAAAGGCAATCTACCAAATGGGAGAAAATATTTGCAAACCATATATGTGATAAGAGGTTAGCATCCAGAATATGTAAGGAACTCTTACAACTCAATAGTAAAAAAAAAAAAAAGTAAATAAATAAAAAATAAAGCAAATAGCCCATTAAAAATGGGCAATGCCATTTTTCTGAATAAGATACACAAACAGCCAACAATTATATGAGTAGATGCTCAACACTACTCATGAGGGAAAGGCAAATCTAAACCACAATGAGGTATTACTGCACACCTGTTATAATGTCTATTAGCAAAAGAAAAAGGTAACAAATGTTGGCGAGGACATAGAGAGAAGGCGACCCTTGTGCACTGTGGGTGGCAATGCAAATCGGTGCAGCCACTATGGAAAACAGCATGAAGAGTCCTCAAAAATTTAAAAATAGATCTATCATATAATCCAGCAATCCTACTTTTGAGTGTGTATCTGAAGGCAATGGAATCACTCTTTCAAAGAGATATCTGCACTCCTACATTCATTGTATCATTGTTCACAACAGTCAAAATATGGGAACAACCCATATTGAAGTATCCATCAGTGGATAAAGAAGTATATATCTACATATATCTTTATATATAACTATATATAACCATATATAATGTATATAACCATAATATGTTATTCAGCCACAAAAGGCATATTATTCAGCCACAAAAAGGAGGAAATCCTGATATTTGTAATAATGTGGATGGACCTTCAGGGCATTATGCTAAGTGAAATAAACCAGACAGAGAAACACTAGTATTGTATGGTATCATTTACACGTGGAATCTAAAAGCAAAGTCAAACACGGGGAAACAGAGAATGAAAGTACTTGCCAGGGGCTGTGGGACGGGGGAAATGACAACATGTTGGTCAGAGAATGCAAACTTTCAGTTAGAAGATGAATAAGTTCTAAGGACCCAGCGTATATGTAGCATGGTGCCTATAGCCAACAAGGCTGTATTACATATTTGAAAGTTGCTAAGAGAATAGATCTTTTTTCAATATTTATGTTGAGATGAAGGGAGAGAGAGAGAGAATGTGTGCATGCACAAGAGTGGGGGTGGGGCAGACAGAGATGGAGACAGAGAATCTCAAGCAGGCTCGGCGCTAACAGATCGATGCAGGGCTTGATCGCAGGAACTGTGGGATCATGACCTGCGCTGAAATCAAGAGTCAGAGACTTAACCTACTGAGCCACCCCGACACCCGTCAGAGAGTAGATCTTAAGAGTTCTCACACGCACACACACGCAAAGGCAACTGTGGGAGGTGATGAACATGTTTGTTAACCTGATTGCGGCAATCCTTCCACAGGTGTATATCATCATGCTGCACACCCGAAATACACTACAACTTTGTCAGTTACAGCTCAATAGAGCTGGAAAAACAAAAGAATCCTGACATACGTAACAATACGGTTGGATCTCACAGACATTAAGAAGACAGACACAAAAAGCACATACTGTGTGATTCCATTCATATATGAAGTCCAAAGACAGGCAAAATACGAATCTGCCGTGACAGAATGCTGCACAGTGTTTGCCGATGGGAGGAGAGGACTGAACAGGAAGGCGGGGCTGATGGAACTCTCTAGGGTGATAGAAATGTTTTAATGCAAGTGCCAACAAACAGCAGCCCCCGGGCCAAATCCAGCCTAGCTCTTATTTTTGTAAATAAAATTTTATTATAACACAACCATGCTCACTTGTTTACATATTGTCAGTGGCTGCTTCTGTACTACTAAGACAAACGTGAGTAGTCGCAATAGAGAATATGGTACCCAGGGGTGCCTGGGTGGCTCAGTCGGCTAAGCATCTGACTACAGCTCAGGTCATGATCTCGCGGTTCACGAGTTCGAGCCCCGCGTCGGGCTCTGTGCTGACAGCTCGGAGCCTGGAACCTGCTTGGGATTCTGTGTCTCCCTCTCTCTCGACCCCTCGTCTGCTCATGCTCTGTCTCTCTCTCAAAAAATAAATGAACGTTAAAAAAAAAAAAAAGAATATGGCGCACAAATCCTAACATATTTACTGTCAGGTCCTTTACAGAAAAATGTTTGTTGACCCCTATCCCCTGTGTAACATACAGAGTAATATAATATAGCAAAATGGGTTGAATTACGTGCCCCCAAAAGATACACTGAAGTCTAACTCCCAGACCTCACTCAGAATGTGACCTTTTTTGGAAACACGGACATGACAGATGTAATTAGTTAAGATGAGACGCTGGGTGTCATTGTAAGAAGATGGCCATGTGCCGGCAGAGACATACGGGGAGAAGGCCACGTGATGATGAATACAGAGACTGTAATTATGCAGCTGCAGACCAAAGAATTCCAAAGACTGCTGGAAACCACTAGAAACTAAAAGGAGGCAAGGAAGGATTCTCCCTTATACATTTCAGAGGGAGCACAGCCCTGCTAACACCTTGATCTCAGACCTCCAGCTTCCAGAACTGGGAGACAATAAACTTCTGTTGTTTAAGCCCTCTCCTCCCACCCCCACCCCCCACCCCCGGTTTGTGGTCCTTTGTTACAGCGGCTCTAGGAAATGAATACACATGGTTACAGGTGTGTGTGTGTGTGTGTGTGTGTGTGTGTGTGTGTTTAAAAACAGTGAATCTATATATATATGTATATATGTATATATATATATATATTCACTAAATATAGTGCTGGTGCTGTCTCGCTCTCTCAAAAATAAAAATAAAAACATTTTTTAAAAGAAGCTTTAAAAGAGTATAAGCAAGTAAGAGAAGCCTTACCAAGATAGGAGATTAAAGACCCAGACAGCAAAACACAGATTCAGCATGACATCAACCCACCAGAACCTATCGTTTCAAATTTCTTCAAGGCAACTGCCCATAAATTTAGGTCTAAGAACGATGGCAGAACCCAGAAAGTTACAGAAACAGATAAGAGTCATCAGATGTTTAAAAATGTTTGTATTTATTTTTGAGAGAGAGAGAGAGGGGGAGGGAGGGAGAGAGTGAGTTGGGGGTGAGGGGGCAGAGAGAGAGGGAGGCCCAGAATCCAAAGCAGGCTCCAGGCTCCGAGCTGTCAGCACAGAGCCCGACGCAGGGCTCGAACCCACAGACTGTGAGATCATGACCTGAGCCAAAGTCGGATGCTTAACCGACTGAGCCACTCAGGCGCCCCAAGAATCATCTGATTTTTTAAGCGATGTCTAAACAAGATCTTTAGCTGTAGTGCTCACACTTAAAGCTGTCTGGAAATAAGCAGAACTCCAGCAACGAGGCTGTCTCCCAGTAACAGGTGGAATGCACACCAGATACCATGAAGGAAGGGCACGCAGCATGTCGGGCAGTCACCACTGTGGTCCAGGACGGATCCTTCTAGCTGGTTGACCTAGCAGCCGCTCCTAACCTCCCTTCTCCTTTACCATCCTTTACTCAGTGAAAAGCTAAACATTCCCTTTTCCAGCCTCACTGGCAGTTCGGGCTGTCTGTCCATGTCTTACCGCTCTGACCAGTAAACACTCGAGAAAGCTTCTGTTCTCAAACAGAGAGTCACAGGAGGCGAAGCTGTTGTGCCCTTGTCTTTTCCTTGACGCTGCAGATGTCCGTGTGATGCTAGTAGATAGCCATCTTGAGACCATGTAACACCAAACATGAGGACAAAAAGCCAACAGCTACTTGTGAGAGGGGAGAAAGCTGAAAAAAGCCTGAAGACTTATGGGCATCACTGTGTTGCTTCATCTGCTATAACCTGTCCGTTTTCAGATTTCTTATCAAATGACCAATGATTATCTTTGTGATTTAAGCCACTGTTCATCAACAGTTCTGTTACTTGCCGTCAGATGATTCTTAACTGATAAAAACTAACGATTTTATTCCTTCTAACTAAGAGTTCCAGCAGGCAAGAGAGAAAAACGGACCATGGAGGAAGCAGCGAATGAATTGTAAATAGACCGAGTATTCTTCAAAGGCTATGAGTAGATTTAAGTCTACGTGTGGGCAACCTCTAGCATGAAAATATCAAAATAAAAGTAAAGCAGTTGGTAATAAAAGGAGGAAGAGGAGAAGAAAAAAATAAGAATTGTTAACATTTATTGATGACTTTTACTAGGCTCTAAGCAATTTACAGGCGTTGCATCATCAACTCAGATGGGAACTATTGTACCATAACGATTTCAAGAACGACACCCTTGTATTCATTGCAGCATTATTTACAATAGCCAAGATATGAAAGCAGCCCAAGTGTCCACGATTAGATGAATGAATGAAGAAGATGAGGGGCGCCTGGGGGGGCTCAGTCAGTTAAGCATCCAACTCTTGGTTTTGGCTCAGGTCATGATCTCACAATTTGTGGGATCCAGCCCTGCATAGGTCTCTGAGCCAAGAGCACAAAGCCTGCTTGGGATTCTCTCTCTCCTTCTCTTTATGCCCCTCCCCTACTCATGCTCTCTCTCTCTCTCTCTCTCTCTCTCTCAAAATAAATAAGTAAACTAAAAAAGAGAGAGAGAGAGAGAGAGATGCATTATAATGGAATATTACTCGGCAATAAAAAAAAAAAGAATGAAATCTTGCCATTTCAGAAAAAATGAATGGAACTAGAGGGTATAATGCTAAGTGAAATAAGCCAGACAGAGAAGGACAAATACCATATGATTCTACTTATACGTGGAATCTACAAAAAACAGAACAGAGGAAACAAAACAACACAGAAACAGACTCTTAAATGCAGAAAATAATCCAGTGGTTGCTGGAGGGGCGGTGGGTAGGAGGATGGGTGAAGTGAAGGGGATGAAAAGGTACAACCTGCAGCTATAAAATAAATAAGTCATCAGGATGTAATGTACAACACTTGGAATATAGTCAATAGTATTATAACAACTTTGTATGGTGACATCATAACTAGATGTACTGCGATCACTTACAAATATTGAACCGCTATGTTGCACACCTAAAAGTAATATCATATTGTATGTCACTGTATTGTATGTCACTGTATATTGTATGTCATTGTATTGTAAAGTGTATTGTAATTACACTTTAAGGAAGGAAGAAAAGAAGGAAGTTAGGAAGTTAGGAAGTTAGGAAGGAAGGAAGGAAGGAAGGAAGGAAGGAAGGAAGTTAGGGAGGAAGGAAGGAAGGAAGGAAGTTAGGAAGGAAGGAAGGAAGGAAGGAAGGAAGGAAGGAAGGAAGGAAGGAAGGAAGGAAGTTAGGAAGGAAGGAAGGAAGGAAGGGAGGGAGGGAGGGAGGAAAAAAGGAAGGGAGGGAGGAAGGAAAGAAAAGAGTACCAACAAGCATGTTAGAATCAACCAAGTATCTAAGGCTGCTGCCAAAATTATTTAATAAAGAAAATACTAGACTAAAAATAAGTAGACAAACATTCTAGTTTTGACACTACTACTCATGTGCTCTGTGAATTTGGAGAAGTGCTTAATTTCTCTGGGATGGTTTTTCTTCCCTTAAAGGCAAATGTTGGAGAAAATAATCCACAGGGTCCACTTGCGAGCTAACATCCTAATTTCCAAACTATCTGGTCTGACTCAAGCCATTTGGCTACATTTTTAAGAGTTCAGGAAATATCTATGAAACATCACGGTCATGTCAAGGGAGCTATAGGAATTGATTACCCTAGGCTCCAAACACTTGGCACAAATGGTCAGGGCAGGATAAAGAGGCTAGGATTGTGCCAGTAAGAATAGTTAAGTTCCTAAGTGCTCTCAACATGCTAAGACATTAACTTGAGGGGAGAATTACCGTCCAGGTAAGAAGGGGTCTGTTGACACATCTATCTAACCCGTGTTAATGACCAGAAACCATTTGTATTTGATTTGGGGACATCATGAGGGTTTTGTGTTGTTTTGTTTTGTTCTTAGCAAATTTCTCCCCTGAGTTAACATTAAAATTAGTTGACATCTTCTCAACACACCCTTTTTATTTAAAAAAAACAAAAAAACAAAAAGGACAAAAGACAAAGAGTGACTTGGGTTACGAACTGGGATGAGGTCCTGAGATGAAATATTCACACAGACAATCCACAAACTCAATAATCTTCCGGGCGGGGAAGCAAAAGTTGATTATTTGTGAAGCGGACTGTGAATAAATTGGAAAAAACGAGCTATTCGAGCTGTAGACAATTACATGGATATGTATTTATGTTTAGCATCAGTAGTAAAATTACATTTTCTAGTGAATCTACAGCTCAGAGCTTTAAAATATAGATCTTTTAAAATGCACCAAACAAAATTCCAAGGGTTACGAGAAATGTTTTATTTATAATGTTTGCATGAATCTAGACACGGTGCCCATCTGTCTCTTCCAATATATTTTCAAAACCAGATTTACGGATTTTAACTAGAAAAGTAAAAGGGATGGTGTTCTGACTCCACGCCAGCTTAATTCAGTCTATTATCATATTTTTCTTCATTATAACCTGGCTGATACAATTACCATAGTACCCTTCACTTGCCGGCTTCGTGCTGTGTCCCATTATGATGCATTCTTCCAAGGATGCACCCGGTAATATCTACATCTCTCTCACCCCTTCCTCTACATTTCCACATACTTGGTGTGGTGAGAGAAAAGGGCATAATCAGTGAATGAAGGACCAGAACTCTCATTACATGGCACCTCCTTCTTTGGAAAAAGACTTGAAGGAGAAAAATGCTCCTCAAAAAAGTGAAATTTCCCATTCACCCTCTATGGCTCCCCCTTGCCTATTATTTATACCCCTTCCCTCCCTCTAACTTCTCTTTTGCTGCTAGTTAGTTCCACCCTCTCATATGTGTCTCCCTTTATGGCTTTAATGACTCCGAACCTAGTTAAGAAAGAATCTCGTGTTCTTCCAGCAACCATCTTTGATGACGGGGTCCACTCTAAGCCAACGAGATGAACAGCAGCTACAACCACTCGCAAAACAACCTTTCAAAGGATTTTAAAAGTTCGTGATCATGGGTTTTAAAAAAAAAATAGATTGGAATCACTTTTTAAAAAAATGTCTAATTACTTATTTTGAAGGGAAGGTGTTAGGGGCAGAGAGAGAATCCCAATCAGGCTCCACACTCAGCATGGTGCCCAACACAGGGATCGATCCCTTGACCCTGGGATCACGACCTGAGCCGAAATCAAGAGTGGGACACTTAACCGATGGAGTCACTCAGGTGCCCCATGATCTTGTGTACGTAGAGGCCCAGAGATCAGAAAACATCGGGCATGAGGAAGAACCCCAGAGTCTCAGCTCCGGGTGGAGTGGGGGGTGATTCTTAGCTGAAATTTAGGCATCTGTAACTGCCATGGCTTTACCAAAGATTCAAAACAACTGAGAAATCTATATATATCCGGATTCTTTGATCTACTCAGAGAAAAACAAAGAGCCATTTATTATATTTTATCATAGATTGGAGATGAACTGAATAATTGAGCTGAAAATAAATACTGGGAACTCATACCTGTGGGAACTTAGGGTATAATGATAAATCCTGCATAGGACTTCACATAGTCAAGATTAAGTATCGGCTGATTTAAACTTGTCGCCCCAGCTCCCAAAAGACTAGTATGCTTCAGAGTCATTAGCTAGAGCTGTAGACCTCCAAATAATGAAAACTGTCACAAAATATGGGGCACCTGGATGACTCAGTCAGCTGAGCATCTGACTCTTGATTTTGGCTCAAGTCATGATCCCAGGGTCATGGGATTGAGCCCCGTATCAGGCTCCATGTTGAGTGTGGAGCCTGCTTAAGATTCTGTCTCCCTCTGCTCCTCTCCCTGGCTCGCATGCATGCTCTCTCTCTCTCTCAAAACACATTTTTTTAAGTGTCATAAAATTCATTTCTAAAATGCTTGGTGAATGAGATAGGATCTGTAACAAATGGCTGGATAAGTAAATGGACGAATTAAGGAATAAAAAATACCTGTAAAACCTATAAATACCTAGAAAGCAGGTATTAGTTATCCTGCTATGTTCTTAGTACAAATTTGTTGACCTGCAGGACAAAATGCCCACAATGAGGCCTAAAAAGCAGGAACAGAATGGAGAGAAAGAATTTTTTGAGGATTTACTGCGTACTGGGTGCTAATCTCTTCATCTTAGTTCCGAAACAACACTGGGGTCATTCTCATTTGTACACATTTTATATTTACTTCACACATGAGTAAACTAAAGTTCAGAGAGTTTAAATATTAAAGTACCATTTATGTACACAGACCTTCTCTCTCTCTCTCTCTCTCTCTCTCTCTCTCTCTCACACACACACACACACACACACACACACACAGTTATCTTTGATTCTTACAATCTGATCAGGAATGTATCATTATTCTATTTGAAAGACAAAGAAACTGGGGTCCAGAAAGATCAAGAAATTTGTCACAGGTCACACAGCTATGAAGCAGCACAGCCAGGGTCAGAATGAGAGCAGGAGACGGCCCAGCAGTGTCCCTGGCTTCTGGCCCTTGTTTATTACCACCATTCTCCGACACGGTCACAGACTCACCAGCGAAAGGGCGATCTACAGAGAGCAGACCCACAGATTCCAGGCTGACTGTGACCAGGCAGAGGGCAAGAAACCCGTGGAAAGGCCAAATCAAACAGTGTGCATTTTTACAGCCACTGTTCAAAGCCTTGCTGCGTATCTCTTAGCTTTCCAAGACTCTCCTGAGTAAAAACAGGGTCATCCTTGCCTACAAAGGATGCCATAAGGATATGTGAGATGTCTACCAAGAAAGTGCTTCAATATCTTGTCAGTTGCATGCAGACCGACCATTTGTCACTTCTTCCAACAGCAACCATTGACGAGAACACTCAGAGACAGAAGGCGTCTCTGCACCGGCAACACGCACAGCCCTGGTGCTCTGTGTCCAAGCAAGCACTGGAGCAAAAGGAGACAGTGCAATTACAGGAAAAGCAAACTACAGTTAAAAAAAAAATGCTAACAAAGATACAAACTAACTAAGTAGGGCTTATCCCAGGAATGTAAGGCTTGTTGAACATCCAAACATCAAAAATAAAGGTAATTGACCATTTCAACAGAATAAAGCGGAAGACCGCTCTATCATTCCAGTTAGATGCAGGAAAAGCACCGGACAAAATGAAAAACCTATTCATGACAAAACCTCACAGCAAACCAGGAATAATGGGTATTTTCCTCCATATGATAAAGCCCACAGCTAACACCCCACTTGAGGCTTAAATACTGAAGGCTTCTGCTCCCCCCCCCCCTTAAAATTGGGAACAAGTCAATAATGCCCGTTCTCACCACTTGAATTCGCCTTGGGTCTATGGGTCTTAGTCACTGTGATAAAGGCAAGAAAAAAGAGATCTGAAAAGAAGAAGTAAAACTGTCTCTTTTTGCAGATGATATGACTGTTTATATAGAAAATGACAAAGCATCTACAAAACAACTTTAGAACTAACCGATGCATTTAACAAAGTCACAGAATACGAGGTTCACATGAAAATTCAACTGTATTTCTATATGGGAGCGGGAGAAGAGGAAAATGAAATTATAGAAACCAATTCCATTTTGGTAGTGAGAAAGAAAGAAAGAAAGAAAGAAAGAAAGAAAGAAAGAAAGAAGAAAAGAAACATAAGGTCCATCTAACCAAAAGATATGCAAGACCTCTAAATTGAAAACTTCAATTTAAGATTATTTAGGTTCTGAAAAAAATCTAGATAAATAGGGACAGATCTTTATGGACTGAAATACTACTCAGTGTTGTTAAAAGTTTAATTCTTCCCAAACTGACCTACAGATCTAATGCAGTTCCTATCAAAATTTCATCAGGCTCTTACACTGATACTAATAATTTGGATTCCATATAAATCTGAAAATGCTAAATATCTACAAAAAGCCAAAGCAGTTTTGTGTAATATTTATTTATTTATTTATTTGATGGGGGGAGAGAGCACAGACAGGGGAAGGGCAGAGAGGGGCAGAGAGAGACAGAGAGACAGAGAGAGGGAATCCCAAGCAGGCTTTATGCTGTCAAGAACAGAGCTCGATGAGGGGCTCAATCTCATGAACCAGGAGATCATGACCAGAGACGAAATCAAGAGTCAGGCGCTTAACCAACCGAGGCACCCAGGTGCCCTGAAGCAATTTTTTAAAAAAAGAACAAACTTATCTCAGCTGAGTTCAGGATTTATTTTAAAACCACAGTAATCAACAAAGAAAAAAAAAAAAAGACGAAAAACCAGACTCTTAAATACAGAGAACAAATTGGTGGTTGCCAGGGGGGCAATGGGTGGGGGGATGGGTGAAACAGATAAAGGGAATTAAGAGTCACTTATCCTGACGGACATTGAGCAATGTATAAAATTGTAAAATCATTACATTGTACACCTGAAACTAATGTAACACTGTATGCGAATAATACTTCAATTAAAAAATAAAATAAAGTAAATAAATAATGGATGGAGAACCTGAAAAAATATATACAAGAATTATAGATCACTGGAATAGAATTAAGAGCCAAGGAATAGAACTATACACATATGTAATCATTTGATATTCTACAAAGGTCCTAACATAATTCAGTAACAAAAGATTGGTCTTTGTTGGTTAGTTTAATAAATGATGCTATAATAATGCACTACTAGGTATTTACCCAAAGAATAAAAAATACTGATTTGAAGGGATACATGCACCCCAATGTTTATAGCAGCACTATCAACAATCGCCAAATTATGGAAAGAGCCCAAATGTCCATCGACTGATGAATGGATAAAGAAGATATGATATATATACATATAACACACACACACACACACACAGATGGTTATATATACACATACATACATATAATGGAATATTACTCAGCCATAAAAACGAATGAAATCTTGCTATTTGCAATGACGTGGATGGAGCTAGAATGTATTATGCTAAGTGAAATGAGTCGGAGAAAGACAAATACCATGTGATTTCCCTCATATGTGGAATTTAAGAAACAAAACACATGAAACATAGGAAAAGGGGAGAAAAAAGAGAGAGGAAGACACACCGTAAGAGACTCTTAATGATAGAGAACAAACTGAGAGTTGATGGAGGGAGATGGGTGGGGGATGGGCTATATGGGTGACAGGTATTAAGATGGGCATTTGTGGGGCACCCGGGTGGCTCAGTTAAGCATCCGACTTCGGCTCAGGTCATTATCTCATGGCTCATGAGTTCGAGCCCCACGTTGGGCTCTGTGTTGACAACTCAGAGCCTGGAGCCTGCTTCTGATTCTGTGTCTCCCTCACTCTCTGCCACTCCCCCACTGATGCTGTCTCTCTCTCCTTCAAAAAAATAAACATTAAAAAAAAAAACAGAGGGGTACTTGTGATAAGCACAGGGTATTGTATGTAAGTGATGAATCACTAAATCCTACACCTGAAACTAATATTACACTGTATGTTAACTAGCTAGAATTAAAATCCAAACTTGAAAAAGGACAGAAAATCAATAAAGGACACTGGTAAAGGTGAAAACTAAAATCAAATAAATGATGCTGTAACACCTAGATATCCACATGGAAAACAAACAAACAAACACTGACCATTATTTCATATCATAAATAAAAATGAGCTCAGAACTGACTACAGACCCCAATATAAAAGCTACAAACCATAAAGTACTAGAAAAAAGTAGGAGAAATCTTTATGACTTTGGGATAGACAAAGATTTATTAAACACAAAAAGCATAAATCATACCAGAAAATAATGATACATGTGCTTTAGAAAAATAAAAGTATTAGCACTTTAAAGGTCATTGCTGAGAAAAATGAGAGGGCAAGTCATAGATTGGGAGAAAATATTTGCAACATGTACATCAGACAAAGGTTTTAGATCTGGGATATACAAAGAGCTCTTTTTTCCAAGTTTATTTATTTTTGAGAGAGAGAGAGAGACAGCAGGAATGGGGAAAGGGCAAAAAGAGAGAAAGAGAGATTCCCAACCAGGCTCCCGGCTATCAGCACAGAGCCTGACACAGGGCACGAACTCATGAAACTGAGATCATGACCTGAGCTGAAACCAAGAGTCAGACGCTCAACTGACTGAGCCACTCAGGCGCCCCTAAAGAGCTCTTATACTTAAATATAAGAGAACAGGGGCGCCTGAGTGGCTCAGTCGGTTGGGCGACCGACTTCGGCTCAGGTCATAATCTTGAGGTTTGTGAGTTTGAGCCCCGCGTCGGGCTCTGTGCTGACAGCTCAGAGCCCAGAGCCTGCTTCGGATTCTGTGTCTCCCTCTCTCTCTGCCCCTCCCCTGCTCACATTCTGTCTCTCTCTGTCTCTCAATAACAAATAAACGTAAAAAAAAAAATTTTTTTTTTAAAAAGAGAACAAACCTAGTAAAAAACTGGTACAGACCTTCACAAATGAAATACAAATAGTCAACCAGCAGACACAAGAAAAGATGCAGGTCATTAGGGAAATGAAAATAAAAACCACAATTACATGTGCACTCCACCCGCAGTAGAATGATTAAAATTAAAAAGACTGATAATTTCAGTGCTGGCAAAGATGCGGAGTAACTGGAAATCTCATACCCTAATCACAGGAATGTAAAATGCCACAACCACTTTGGAACACAGTTTGGCAACTGGCGGAAGGTTAAAAATCCACCTGCCCTACAACCACCCGCCTTAGCCCATTTGGGCTGCTGTAACAAAAATACCATAGCCTGGGCGACTTAAACAATAGAAAAGTCCTTCTCGCAACTCAGGAGTCTTGCAGTCCCGCAGTGAGGTGCTGAAAGATTTGGTGTCTGGTGAGACTCCACTTCCTGGATCACAGATGCCCGTCTTCTTGTCGTGTCCTCACACGGCAGAAGAGGCAAGGAAGCTCTCTGTGCTCTCTCATAAGGGCACTAATCCCAACCAATGAAGACGCCATACTCAAAACACACTCGCCTCCCAAAGGCCTCATCTCCAAATACCTTCGCATTGGGGATGAGGTTCCAACATATGAATTTTGAGGGGACGCAAACACTGAGTCTATAATACCACCTATTTTTAGTTGTTGACTCAAAAGAAATGAAAACACAGGGGCGCCTGGGTGGCTCAGTCGGTTAAGCGTCCAACTTCAGCTCAGGTCATGATCTCGTGGTCCGTGATTTCGAGCCCCGCATCGGGCTCTGTGCTGACCGCTCAGAGCCTGGAGCCTGTTTCGGATTCTGTGTCTCCCTCTCTCTCTGACCCTCTCCCATTCATGCTCTGTCTCTCTCTGTCTCAAAAATAAATAAACGTCAAAAAAATTAAAAAAAAAAAAAAGAAATGAAAACACATGTCTCTATAAAGACATAAACAAGAATGCTTTATTTGGCATCCGTATATGGCTAAAAAATAGCCAAGTTGTGGCATATCCATACAAGAGAATACTACTCACCAATAAAAAGAAATGAACTGTGATATGTAGCAAAATGGATGAATCTCAGAATAGTTATGCCCGAAGAGGCCCGAAGCAAGAATAAATACCGCATGATTCCATTAATGTGAAATTCCACAAAATGAAAACTAATCTGTAGTGACAGAATGCAGATCAGTTGGGAGCAGGGAGCAGGGCGTATGTTGGAAGGAATGGATTGCAGAGAGCAGATGGAAGTTTCGGGATGTGATGGAAACCTCTGATGTCTTCTTTACTGGGGTAGTTTCATAAGTATGTAATTTATCAAACCTCATCACATTGCTTTAAACCATTTGAAATATCTGCAGTATAGTGTATGGAAACTACATCTCAATATCTTTTTTAAAATAATAAGCCGGGGGGAACGAGTGAAGATGGCGGCGTAGGAGGACGCTGGGCTCACCGCGCATCCTGCTGATCACTTAGATTCCACCTACACCTGCCTAACTAACCCAGAAAACCACCAGAAACTGGCAGAACGGAGTCTCCGGAGCCAAGGGCAGACGAGAGGCCCACGGAGGAGGGTAGGAAGGGCAGCGAGGCGGTGCGCGCTCCACGGACTGGCGACACGGAGCCGGGGCGGAGGGGCGGCTTGCCGGCCAAGCGAGCCCCCGAGTCTGGCTGGCAAAAGCGGAGGGGCCGGACGGACTGTGTTCCGACAGCAAGTGCGACTTAGCCTCTGGGAGGTCATAAGCTAACAGCTCTGCTCAGAAAGCGGGAAGGCTGGAGGACAAAGGGAGGGAGAGCTGCTGAGCCCCCGGACGACAGAGCTCAGCTTGGCGGGGAACAAAGGCGCTCGCCAGCGCCATCTCCCCCGCCCATCCCCCAGCCAAAATCCCAAATAAACAGTTCCTGCCAGGGAACTTGCTCGTTCCGCGCAAACACCCAACTCTGTGCTTCTGCGGAGCCACCCCTCCGGCAGCGGGTCTGACTCCCTCCCGCTGCCACAAGGCCCCTCCTGAAGTGGATCACCTAAGGAGAAGCGAGCTAAGCCTGCCCCTCCAGCCCCCGTGCACCTTGCCTACCCACCCCAGCTCATACGCCAGATCCCCAGCAACACAAGCCTGGCAGTGTGCAAGTAGCCCAGATGGGCCACGCCACCCCACGGTGAATCCCGCCCCTAGGAGAGGGGAAGAGAAGGCACACACCAGTCTGACTGTGGCCCCAGCGGTGGGCTGGGGGCAGACATCGGGTCGGACTGCGGCCCCGCCCACCAACTCCAGTTAAACACCACAGCACAGGGGAAGTGCCCTGCAGGTCCTCACCACTCCAGGGACTCTCCAAAATGACCAAACGGAAGAATTCCCCTCAGAAGAATCTCCAGGAAATAACAACAGCTAATGAACTGATCAAAAAGGATTTAAATAATATAACAGAAAGTGAATTTAGAATAATAGTCATAAAATTAATCACTGGGCTTGAAAACAGTATAGAGGACAGCAGAGAATCTCTTGCTACAGAGATCAAGGGACTAAGGAACAGTCACGAGGAGCTGAAAAGCGCTTTAAACGAAATGCAAAACAAAATGGAAACCACGACGGCTCGGCTTGAAGAGGCAGAGGAGAGAATAGGTGAACTAGGAGATAAAGTTATGGAAAAAGAGGAAGCTGAGAAAAAGAGAGATAAAAAAATCCAGGAGTATGAGGGGAAAATTAGAGAACTAAGTGATACACTAAAAAGAAATAGTATACGCATAATTGGTATCCCAGAGGAGGAAGAGAGAGGGAAAGGTGCTGAAGGGGTACTTGAAGAAATAATAGCTGACAACTTCCCTGAACTGGGGAAGGAAAAAGGCATTGAAATCCAAGAGGCACAGAGAACTCCCTTCAGACGTAACTTGAATCGATCTTCTGCACGACATATCATAGTGAAACTGGCAAAATACAAGGATAAAGAGAAAATTCTGAAAGCAGCAAGGGATAAACGTGCCCTAACTTATAAAGGGAAACCTATAAGACTCGTGACTGATCTCTCTTTTGAAACTTGGCAGGCCAGAAAGGATTGGCACGAGATCTTCAATGAATTGAACAGAAAAAATACGCAGCCGAGAATCCTTTATCCAGCAAATCTGTCATTTAGAATAGAAGGAGAGATAAAGGTCTTCCCAAACAAACAAAAACTGAAGGAATCTGTCACCACTAAACCAGCCCTACAAGAGATCCTAAGGGGGATCCTGTGAGACAAAGTACCAGAGACATCGCTACAAGCATAAAACATACAGACATCACAATGACTCTAAACCCGTATCTTTCTATAATAACACTGAATGTAAATGGATTAAATGTGCCAACCAAAAGACATAGGGTATCAGAATGGATAAAAAAACAAGATCCATCTATTTGCTGTCTACAAGAGACTCATTTTAGATCTGAGGACACCTTTAGATTGAGAGTGAGGGGATGGAGAACTATTTATCATGCTACTGGAAGCCAAAAGAAAGCTGGAGTAGCCATACTTATATCAGACAAACTAGACTTTAAATGAAAGGCTGTAACAAGAGATGAAGAAGGGCATTATATAATAATTACAGGGTCTATCCATCAGGAAGAGGTAACAATTATAAATGTCTATGCGCCGAATACCGGAGCCCCCAAATATATAAAACAATTACTCACAAACATAAACAATCTTATTGATAAGAATGTGGTAATTGCAGGGGACTTTAACACTCCACTTACAGAAATGGATAGATCGTCTAGACACATGGTCAATAAAGAAACAAGGGCCCTGAATGACACATTGGATCAGATGGACTTGACAGATATATTTAGAACTCTGCATCGCAAACCAACAGAATATACTTTCTTCTTGAGTGCACATGGAACATTCTCCAAGATAGATCATATACTGGGTCACAAAACAGCCCTTCATAAGTTTACAAGAATTGAAATTATACCATGCATACTTTCAGACCACAATGCCATGAAGCTTGAAATCAACCACAGGAAAAAGTCTGGAAAACCTCCAAAAACATGGAGGTTAAAGAACACCCTACTAAAGAATGAGTGGGTCAACCAGGCAATTAGAGAAGAAATTAAAAAATATATGGAAACAAACGAAAATGAAAATACAACAATCCAAACGCTTTGGGACGCAGCGAAGGCAGTCCTGAGAGGAAAATACATTGCAATCCAGGCCTATCTCAAGACACAAGAAAAATCCCAAATACAAAATCTAACAGCACACCTAAAGGAAATAGAAGCAGAACAGCAAAGGCAGCCTAAACCCAGCAGAAGAAGAGAACTAATAAAGATCAGAGCAGAAATAAACAATATAGAATCAAAAAAAACTGTAGAGCAGATCAACGAAACCAAGAGTTGGTTTTTTGAAAAAATAAACAAAATTGACAAACCTCTAGCCAGGCTTCTCAAAAAGAAAAGGGAGATGACCCAAATAGATAAAATCAGGAATGAAAATGGAATTATTACAACCAATCCCTCAGAGATACAAACAATTATCAGGGAATACTATGAAAAATTATATGCCAACACACTGGACAACCTGGAAGAAATGGACAAATTCCTAAACACCCACACTCTTCCAAAACTCAATCAGGAGGAAATAGAAAGCTTGAACAGACCCATAACGAAGAAATTGAATCAGTTATCAAAAATCTCCCAACAAATAAGAGTCCAGGACCAGATGGCTTCCCAGGGGAGTTCTACCAGATGTTTAAAGCAGAGATAATACCTATCCTTCTCAAGCTATTCCAAGAAATAGAAAGGGAAGGAAAACTTCCAGACTCATTCTATGAAGCCAGTATTACTTTGATTCCTAAACCAGAGACCCAGTAAAAAAACAGAACTACAGGCCAATATCCCTGATGAATATGGATGCAAAAATTCTCAATAAGATACTAGCAAATCGAATTCAACAGCATATAAAAAGAATTATTCACCATGATCAAGTGGGATTCATTCCTGGGATGCAGGGCTGGTTCAACATTCGCAAATCAATCAACGTGATACATCACATTAATAAAAGAAAAGATAAGAACCATATGATCCTGTCAATCGATGCAGAAAAAGGCCTTTGACAAAATCCAGCACCCTTTCTTAATAAAAACCCTTGAGAAAGTCGGGATAGAAGGAACATACTTAAACATCATAAAAGCCATTTATGAAAGCCCACAGCTAACATCATCCTCAATGGGGAAACACTGAGAGCTTTTTCCCTGAGATCAGGAACACGACAGGGATGCCCACTCTCACCGCTGTTGTTTAACATAGTGTTGGAAGTTCTAGCATCAGCAATCAGACAACAAAAGGAAATCAAAGGCATCCAAATTGGCAAAGATGAAGTCAAGCTTTCGCTTTTTGCAGATGACACGATATTATACATGGAAAATCCGATAGACTCCACCAAAAGTCTGCTAGAACTGATACATGAATTCAGCAAAGTTGCAGGATACAAAATCAATGTACAGAAATCAGTTGCATTTTTATACACTAACAATGAAGCAACAGAAAGACAAATAAAGAAACTGATCCCATTCACAATTGCACCAAGAAGCTTAAAATACCTAGGAATAAATCTAACCAAAGATGTAAAAGATCTGTATGCTGAAAACTATAGAAAGCTTATGAAGGTAATTGAAGAAGATATAAAGAAATGGAAAGACATTCCCTGCTCATGGATTGGAAGAATACATATTGTCAAAATGTCAATACTACCCAAAGCTATCTACACATTCAATGCAATCCCAATCAAAATGGCACCAGCATTCTTCTCGAAGCTAGAACAAGCAATTCTAAAATTCATATGGAAACACAAAAGGCCCCGAATAGCCAAAGTAATTTTGAAGAAGACCAAAGCAGGAGGCATCACAATCCCAGACTTTAGCCTCTACTACAAAGCTGTCATCATCAAGACAGGATGGTATTGGCACAAAAACAGACACATAGACCAATGGAATAGAATAGAAACCCCAGAACTAGACCCACAAACGTATGGCCAACTCATCTTTGACAAAGCAGGAAAGAACATCCAATGGAAAAAAGACAGTCTCTTTAACAAATGGTGCTGGGAGAACTGGACAGCAACATGCAGAAGGTTGAAACTAGACCACTTTCCGACACCATTCACAAAAATAAACTCAAAATGGATAAAGGACCTGAATGTGAGACAGGAAACCATCAAAACCCTAGAGGAGAAAGCAGGAAAAGACCTCTCTGACCTCAGCCATAGCAATCTCTTACTCGACACATCCCCAAAGGCAAGGGAATTAAAAGCAAAAATGAATTACTGGGACCTTGTGAAGATAAAAAGCTTCTGCACAGCAAAGGAAACAACCAACAAAACTAAAAGGCAACCAACGGAATGGGAAAAGATATTTGCAAATGACATATAGGACAAAGGGCTAGTATCCAAAATCTATAAAGAGCTCACCAAACTCCACACCCGAAAAACAAATAACCCAGTGAAGAAATGGGCAGAACACATGAATAGACACTTCTCTAAAGAAGACATCCGGATGGCCAACAGGCACATGAAAAGATGCTCAATGTCGCTCCTCATCAGGGAAATACAAATCAAAACCACACTCAGATACCACCTCACGCCAGTCAGAGTGGCCAAAATGAACAAATCAGGAGACTATAGATGCTGGAGAGGATGTGGAGAAACGGGAACCCTCTTGCACTGTTGGTGGGAATGCAAACTGGTGCAGCCACTCTGGAAAACAGTGTGGAGGTTCCTCAGAAAATTAAAAATAGACCTACCCTATGACCCAGCAATAGCACTGCTAGGAATTTATCCAAGGGATACAGGAGTACTGATGCATAGGGGCACTTGTACCCCAATGTTTATAGCAGCACTCTCAACAATAGCCAAATTGTGGAAAGAGCCTAAATGTCCATCAACTGATGAATGGATAAAGAAATTGTGGTTTATATACACAATGGAGTACTACGTGGCAATGAGAAAGAATGAAATCTGGCCTTTTGTAGCAACGTGGATGGAACTGGAGAGTGTGATGCTAAGTGAAATAAGCCATACAGAGAAAGACAGATACCATATGGTTTCACTCTTATGTGGATCCTGAGAAACTAACAGAAACCCATGGGGGAGGGGAAGGAAAATAAAAAAAAGAGGTTAGAGTGGAAGAGAGCCAAAGCATAAGAGACTCTTAAAAACTGAGAACAAACTGAAGGTTGATGGGGGGTGGGAGGGAGGGGAGGGTGGGTGATGGGTATTGAGGAGGGCACCTTTTGGGATGAGCACTGGGTGTTGTATGGAAACCAATTTGACAATAAACTTCATATATTGAATAAATAAATAAATAAATATAAAATAAAATAAAATAAAATAAAATAAAATAAAATAAAATAAAATAATAAGCCACAGCAAATTGAGAATAGGGTGAGGGAACAAGAAAGCATTCCTTCTAAGAAACAAGACTCTCGAGGAACATAATCACTGCCACCAGGTATCTGGTGGGCCATCAAATGCAAAAGTCTGATTCTGCACTGTCTCATCACAAGGTCCAGGACAAACTGGTGGAATCTGAAGGCAGCAAACTTCATCTGCAAATAAGAAACAGATTCCTAACCCAAAAGAATAATCCAAAAATAAAAGTGGCCGCCATGCTGAAGAGGGAGTTTCTTGGTACTGGAGGTACTCATGGAGAGGCAGGGCAGACTGGGGTTTTGGAGAAACATTTTGGGGAAGGTAGAGGCTACCCCTAAGACTTCTTCCAACTGGACGATTCTAGGATTCTGCAAGACTAGAAGTTCCCTGTTGTTCGATGCTGGTATACAAAAGCCCAAGGTTACACCATCTTGCTTTACACCAGGTGATTTTCCCCAAAGAAAATTAAAACATCACAATAGAATTGAGGAGGAACTTTCTATCCTCTCTATTTGGCGACTGACTCCCCTCCCTGCTTTCTTTTGGCAGAGGAACACTCTCACTGAAGAGAGATGGTTTTGGATTTTGCTCCTCTCCAAAAGCGCGTATCCTCGTGAATAACATGCCTGAAGTTAGCATAAACCCTGGTGACCGAGTGGAAACACCTACTGTGATTCAGCGTGGCTGACTCTCAAAGTCCTCCTCATCGGACATCTAACTCACACCTTCATCTCCTGCTGTGTTGGAGGGATGCATGGGTGTAATTGTTAAGCATCAGGACAGAACTACAAAAACTACAAGACCTCGTTCATGCATGCGTGCATGCATGCATTCATTCACTCGATGAACATGCCAGCATTTTGATGTATTAGGACACTCTCTTCCCTGATCTGTGTGGGCTCTTCTCATTGTTATTTCCAGGGCTTAACGTGACTTAGGGAGGAGGACATTCATAGAAGGAGACGCATTTTAGGAAGGGAAACAGAAATAAAACCTCACAGGCTGCCCCAGTAGGCCTAGCCCGACATCAGTGTTAGACTGATACATAGCTCAGGGTCTCCGTGGGTAATTTCTTATCATACGCGACAGGCTGGGGTTCATCCTATCGGCTAAACTCTATATGAAAAATGGGACACTGCCTGGAGATTTGACCCCACTGTCGCAAACGGGACTCCAGCCACCTCGGCAGCCAAGCTGTTTGCTCTTTCTCGCTCTAGCTCTTTCCCTTGGGGACAGGTCAGTCTTCATTAGCACCTTCACCGGGTGCCACGCAAGGGCAAAAGAAGGAACCTGCACCGACCCAACCACCTGTTTTCCAGCCACCTGCTCTCGCGAGGAGAGGGAAGACCTACCTCATTTGGTCAGTAGCTTGATCTGCGGGTTTTTAATTTCATCGATCGCGCTGGCCCCAATTTGAAAGCATAATAGGGAGGTGTGTTTGCATTTAGCTCTTACAAATAACATCCTGAAAGTGCAAAGGAAAAATCCGTAGCGTAGTCAGAGGGAGAATAAGGGCCCATGCGTACCTGGTGAAGGAATATTCGTGAACCCTTGAAGAGTAAGCAAGGGACAGGAAACAAAGGCAGGGTCAGGCACAAGAAGGAAGACCCCTTTCCAATAAGTCAGAACAGGACCCAGTCAGCACTGAGGATTATTTAATTCTAGATTAAAGGGAAATCCTGAAAAAGAAAAGGCAGTGTGGGGTGGGGGGTGACTGGGTGGCTCAGTCAGTTGAGTGTCTGACTTTTGCTATTGGCTCAGGTCATGATCTCACGGTTCATGAGTTCGTCGAGCCCTGCATCAGGCTCTGTGCTGACAGTGTGGAACCTGCCTGGGATTCTTTCTCTCTCTCTCTGCCCCTCCCCTGCCTTGTGCTCTCTCTCTCTCTCTCTCAAAATAAATAAATAAAACACTTAAAAAAAAAAGGCAGTGGGAAGTGTGACAGTAAAATCTTTGTGTGAGAGATCACGTTGAATAATGTCCAACACAGGGGCGCCTGGGTGGCTCAGTCAGTTAAGCGTCCGACTTCAGCTCAGGTCACCATCTCGCGGTCCATGAGTTCGAGCCCCGCGTCGGGCTCTGGGCCGATGGCTCAGAGCCTGGAGCCTGCTTCCGATTCTGTGTCTCCCTCTCTCTCTGCCCCTCCCCCGTTCATGCTCTGTCTCTCTCTGTCTCAAAAATAAATAAAACGTTAAAAAAAAAAAAAAGAATAACGTCCAACACAAATTAACTGTAATTACTAATTTGAAAATGGGTTCACTGACATATTCTCGTTTTAATTTTTCACATGGTTAGTGTCTTTTAAGCATTATCATAGATGTCTATTTCAACTAGGGGTTGTAAAACTCATTTTGTCAAATTTAGAGTTCATTAAAAGATAAACCGTGAACTCTAAAACCGTGCTTTTATCTTGTATTTTATATCAAATTTGTTTGACAAATCTGAAGTCCGAGCTTTCCCATGTTTTAATATTGCTTTTGCCTTTAGGCATCATGACTTACTTTAAGAGACCCAACTTTGGGGCACCTGGGTGGCTCCGTCCGTTAAACATCCGACTCCGGCTCAGGTCATGATCTCACTGTTCATGAGTTTGAGCCTCACGCTGGGCCCTGTGCTGACAGCTCAGAGCCTGGAGCCTGCCTCAGATTCTGTGTCTCCTTCTCTCTCTCTGCCCATCCCCTACTCACACTCTGTCTCTGTCTCTCAAAAATGAATAAACGTTAAAAAAAAATTTAAAGACCGAATTTGACATAAAATAGTTTTCTTCACAACAAACGAGAACCTAAACGAAAATTGGCAAGTTCTTAGATTAAATTAACAAAGCCAAGATTTAGATATTTTCTCAAGTATAGGTAAGATCTTAGTTAAACTCAGGCTTCAGACAGACTACTCAGGTAGAAAGGTGATCAGGATTGGAAATCCTTTAAAATAAATTCCTCATTATGATTTTCAAGGGCACTCAATAACAAATGAAAGCAGATAAGAAAAATATTCTATTTATATGTCTAACCAGGACAGCTCTAGAGACTAAATAAATTTCATGGGTAATTAATATCATTTGCATGGAGACTAATATGCCTGAGATTAAAAGTTCTTTTTCTTTTTCTTTTTCTTTTAAGTTTATTTATTTTGAGAGAGAGTGTGTGTGACAGGGAAGAGTCAGAGAGAGAAAGGGAGAGAGAGAGAGAATCCCAAGCAGGCTCTATGCTGTCAGTGCAGAGCCCAATGCGGGGCTCAATCTCACAAACCATGAGATCATGACCTGAGCCAAAATCAAGAGTCGGATGCTTAACTGACTGAGCCACCCAGACACCCCCAAAAGTTCTTTTTCAAACGACATCTAATTTTCTGGAACATCCCTACCCTGACTCAGAGGGATGGCTGGCCCTGGTGAACACATTTGTCCCAGAAAACCAAACAGGTCAAGGTAAGGGCAACAACTTAAGGCAAACAATTTAAGGCAGACCCCAGTTTCCATCAACTGAAACTGGCAAGTTTTCTAACAGAGTCTTGTCTCGTTGGACACTTGAGGATAATTGAACTTATTGCCATGGAAATTAAAACTTAAGTGGAAAATGAATACCCTCTACATATACGCATATGTGCGTGTGCACACACACATTGTGTATGTAGATGTAGTTTCCAAACATGCTCAAAATTACATAGATGATAAAATGAATCCCCCCATAGTTGTAATCCGGATCCAATCATTTTTAAGATTTGGCCACATTTACTTCATCTGTCCTTTTAACCTCTTTTTTGCGGAAACACTGCAAAGCACACGTCAGGTATCGTGTCATTTCACCCCTACCTACATACTTCAGTGCACATCTATTAAAAAAACAAACTTCTTCTTACATAACCGTATACTGTTATCACCCTAACAAAATAAACAAGAATTCCTCAGTATCAGCTAATTCCCATGCATAATTCCATCTCCCTGATTGTCTCACGGGCATTAGGTTATACGATCACGTCGGGGTACAAACGAAACAAACCTGTCTTCTCCTAGAACCAACCACCCTCTTCCCTGCTGCCCCCTCTTTTCGAGGCGTTTTAATTTGTTACAGAAATTAGGTCAACTGTCCTGTAGTCCCACTGCAAAATAATAAGAAATATACATATTGGTCTGTGACCCCAGTTCCTGCTAAGATTGATCTTTGACCCTGTTCCTGACATAGACCTCGTAAATCCCACGGCACTTCTGGAGTGACAGGAGGATCTTTTGTTCTAACGAGGCGATTCGGGGTGAGCTCCTGGATGGGGGCTGGCCCCCAGAAAGGCCAAGCCATGATTACATGTTTGGAACTTACAGACCCACCCCTCATTCTCTGAGGAGGGGAGAGGAGCTGGAAATCGATCGTGCCTATGTGATGAAGCCTCCATAAAAATCCCCAAACTACAGGGCTCGGGAAGCTTCCATTAGTGAACATACACACATGCCAGGAAGGGGGGGGGGGCGGAGGGCATACCTCAACTCCATAGGGACGAAAGCTTCTGCACTTGAGACCCTTTCTAGACTCCACTGTCTATGTCTCTTCATCTGGCTGTTCATCCATATTCTTACCATATCTTTTATCGTATAATCAGCTGGTAAATGTAAGTGTTTCCTGAGTTCTGTGAGCTGTTCTAGCAAATTACCGAACCCAAGGAGGGGATCATGGGCACCTTGATTTGCAGCTGGTCAGGCAGAAGTACAAGGGACAACGTGAGACTTGCTGGCATCTCAAGTGAGGGCAGTCTTGTGGGACTGAGCCTTTAACCTGGCATCAGACACTAACTCCAGGAAGACAGTGTCAGAACCGGATCGAACTGTAGGGCACCCGGGTGGTGCCGGAGAACTGGTCAACGTAGACACATGCATCTTGTGTCAGAAGTGTCGTGGGTGTTTGGGTCCTGTAAAGGACAGCAGCAAGCTTGTCCTGGTCACCCAAGAAGACTGTGTGATGTTATTTAGCTAATCTCTCTGTCCCTCATTTTTCCTAAAAACAGAAGTTGGCTCTAGGGGCGCCTGGGTGACTCAGTCGGTTGGGCATCCAACTCGATTTGGCCTCAGGTCAGGATCTCACGGTTCGTGGGACTGAGCCCCGAGTCAGGCTGCACGTTGGCAGGGCAAAGCCTACTTGGGTTCGTCTCTCTCCCTCTCTCTCTCTGCCCCTCCCCTGCTTGTGGTCTCTCTCTCAAAAATAAAGAAACTTTAATTCTTCGGAAAATTGAAAAAAGTACAATATAAAATAAAAAAATATGCTGGTCTAGCATGAGACACGTATCACCAGATAAATATAAGAGAATGTGATGTGTTCTAATACTGCTATAAAAATACAGATGAGTGTATGATTAATCTCAGTGACAAGGTCAATATGAGTCGGGCTTTGAACAATAACTGAAACGCAGGGTTGATGTAAAGAAGGAAAATACTTTCTAGACAGGGAGACGGGCTCCTGCAAAGGCAGGGCGAGGTGACAACGGTACAGACAAGAGCTCTAGATTTTGTGTGGCCAGAAGAAAGAACGCATTTGCAAAGTAGCAGAGAAAGGTTGGGTGGGGCCGGGTGGGGAAGGCACTGAACCTTACGATAAGGAGTCTAGACATTAGCATTGGCTGCAGGGAACCTTCAAGGTTGCTAAGCAAGAGTAATACGGTCAGAGCTATGTCTTAAGAAGAAAACTCGAGGGAAAGGGGGCGGATGAATAAACAGAGGGAGAAAGAAAAAAGATGAGTTTGAAGCCTCCTATCATCCACATGAAAAACAATGAACCCGAGCGGTATCCCTGAATTTGCCAGTTAGACAAAAGGAGGCAGAAATTAAATCCAGATGCGTTTCGAGGGTGAAACATACAGGTCTTGGTGACAGGAAATGTGAGAAGTGAGGCAGGAGGACAGAGGAGGACTCTGAGGGGTGTGGCCGTAAACAGGAAGTAGTTGAAATGCAACCGCATTTACTAACTTGCCAACTCAAGAGTGCAAATCGATTAAGAATTAATATTAAGCGTATTTGCAAATAGGCAAGTCAGAACAAACACCTCTGCAAAATAAACTCCTCAGGATTTCTATTTTGAAAATACATGCAGGGCAACTAACGCTTACAGCCTATTTTTAAATTTTAATGTTCCAGCCGTAGTAAATTATGAATGTCCAGTCTGCCAGGATGCCATCCCCAGAGTCGAAGAAGATTCCCAAATTTGAGGGATAGGTTGCCTAGCAACCAGAGTTCCCTGGAGCCGAGAAACACTGACATATTTTCCCCCAGTGAAGACTTTCACAAGATCTAAAACAGGAGCAGAGGGAAATGATCATTAAAAACTGACCTTATGACTCCGGTTCAGTTAAAGAAACCTGAATTTGCTCAACCAGCAGGGGGCAGCCCATCTTTTCTAAGGAACCTTTCTAAAATCCTCAGGGCGTGTGAGTACCCATTTCCCATCCTTGGCTAATCCCAACAGGTGATCATCTCTTCTCAGTGGTACAACCCCAGAGGCCCGGCAGTCAGTTTTTCTATGGTCTTCCCCAAACAGACAGACCTAATCTTACGCATCATGTACTCACTGAAGACACAGGTTCTGGGTACTGATTTGAATCCTGGCTCTGCCCCTTACTATCTGTATGGCCAATTGAGTAATTCTTCAATGTCTCTGTGCCTCAATTTCCTCCTCTGTAAAATGGAGAGAGTAATAGAACCTTTCCTCATAGTGTTGAGAGCATTTAAGTAAGTTAATATATTTAAGGGACTGGACACATGATTCTGGCACACAGTGAGCACTCAATAACCCTTGGGTAGGATTAGTATTGCTTATTACAGGTGTCTTCTACCATATACGGAGAGAGAAACACATTGCATTGGTTATACAAATACGGGATGATATTCTGGCTCTCTCTCCACTGCCTCCTACCCGTCCATTCCACTTTGTAGTAAAATATTCCTCCAGAGTCCCAAAGAAAACGCAGGAATTGTCTGAGAGTTCTATAGCTGGTAGGAGGATAAGGCAGCCAGGAGGAAACACCCAAGGCATCCGTGAATGGATGTGAGAATTTGCAGCCTGTAGGTAACAAGGTCACCGGAGTCCAAGCAGAGAGCCTCCTCTCCCGCAAAATGCATACCAACACGTAAAAAGAGGGAACGTTTGCTGGAAATGCTAAAGACTGCCTTAAGAGGAAAGGAAAAGAAGAAAGGAAGATGGGTTGTGACAACTAAGCAGGTGGGGAAACAGCAGGGAATTTTCAGGATTGCTCAGGAAGTTTTCCTGGAAAGACCCCCAGATGAGCAGAGGAGGGCACAGAACTCACCCTCTCAAGACCCATAAGCCCAGTTCTGGTATACAGAATGTGCCCTCCAAGGATGCCCATGTCCTATGAATATGTCACCTGCCATGGCAAGGACTTTGCAGGTGTACTTCAGGACCTTGGGTTCTCCTGGGTTATCTGGGTGGGTCCAATGTAATCACAAGGGTCCTTCCTAAGAGGAAGGCCAGGACGGTCAGAGGAGGATTGCATGACACAGAAACAGTCAGACTGATGCAGGGCGCTGAGCCAAGGACCCCGGGTGCTTCTAGAAGCTGGAAAAGGCAAGGAACAGATTCTCCACTAGCACCTGCAGAAGGAGCACAGCCCTGCTGACCCACCTCAGACCTCTGGCTTTTAGAACTACAAGATAATAAAAATGTGAGGTTTTAAACCACTGTACTTGTGGTCATTGTTATAGCAGCAATAGGGAAGGAATACACAGTGGAAAAGAGGAGGAGCTTAGCTGCAAAGTCCACGTGCACCCCCAGAATATGCAAGAAGGCAGAGCAGAAGCTTGCAAACCAAAGAAAGTCAAGTACCATCTGCTAAAAAGTGACGGGCGGGGATGGTGTTCAGAAGCTGAAATAGAACCAACTGAAGCCTGATAGAATTTGGCAAAAGGATGTGATTGTTTTCGTCAATTAGGAATTGTAAGAGGGTATTATTATTACTTATTGTTATTATTACCACTGCTCCTACTAAAACTAGTGTTACTGTTCTGTGTCTGTGTGGGGGGTGCGAATTGTAAGGCTCTGAAATGGACGAAAGGGATTCCCAGGTGTCTGGTCTGACACATTTTTCCAGGTTTTCAGTGTTCCGTCAACTTTGAGCTATTATACGATCTATAATTTGCAGGAAACCAATAATAAGTAATGTCACAGAACCAGGTGCCACGAGAGCCAACACTGTGCCAAAGAATGGGGTCGACGCTGGGCTCTCCCTGGGCAGAGGACTTTGTACAGTAGGATTAACTGCTGCTTCCCAGCCAATAATGGACCAAAGGCTGACTACAGGAATCGGGCTGGGGGGTAAGAAATGAGGTCCCACGGCCAAAAGCATCAATCCCCAGGATGCTTCATCTTTGTCCCCCCCCGCCGCCCACCACACACAGACAATGCTCCCCTATCCTGATCTAGGAGGGGCAACTAAGTATTCTTTCCACCAAGATTCTCCTTGCCTCCAGGATGGTGACGACATTTTTTAAAAAGAAATTCGAAGAAGGGAATCAGTAAGAGCAAATAACGTGATCCTCAAATCCTGTTACGTATGATCAGGACTAAAAGTAAGAAAATTTTAACTCCCCCAAATGTTCAGGTTAAAAACGTAAATGAGCTGCAGAAATGGTGTGAACCTAGTCACGGATGAGCATCATCGTGGATCATCATTATAGGACACTGGCAGGCTGATTAGTGTCCCAACCTTTGGAGTCGATGTTACTATCTCTGCCGTGTGTCCAAAATTCCAAACATTCATAATATTATGGGAATAATGGACATTTTGGCTTTACTCCTACGTTATGGGTGATGATTTTCTTTCTCTGTCAGCTAAACCTTTGGTTCCTGGTTTCAAATGGGATTTTATTACATTAGAATTACAAAGCCTCAGTTGGGAATAAATATTGGACTATATTAAATCATTCCACTATGGTTTGAGGTTCCTCTTCTTCTGTTTCTAAAACGATTAATAAGATGTCCTACGTCAATGAATTACTTTACTCTGAGTTACACTTGCATTCCTAAAAGAAGCCTTCCCCATCTTGGGATGCAAGATTTTGAATCCCAATATCCCAGAATCCCAGGTTTTGAACGCATATAGCCACGTTCTGTCCACTAATCAATTCTTTTGGACTTTTGTGCCTATATCAGTATTTTCTAAACTGTTTGGCAAGATGTTACTAAATGTGCAATGATTTCTTAGAAGCTTAGAAGGGCTTATTCTCCCAACTTGAGAAATGGTGGGTTGAAACAACATTAGCAGGTCTCCACCGCACAAATACGCAGCCACAGAAGGGGCTGGTGCGCACCTTGAATCTCAAGGACAGGGAGAGAATGTGCCGCATTTCCCAAACTTATTTGACGGTGGAAATTTTTCCCAGCACATCTATTTACATTTCCCAGAACAGCACTCTGCGGAACACCAGTTTTGAAAATGCTGGTTAATTAAAGAGCAAGGCTTGTTTATTTTGTCTGTTTCTAAGATAACTTTCATTGAGGTTTGAATTCTGGATCATGATTACCTAACAGAATAAATTCGGTAAATTCGTCCATGTTTCAGAGGGCTTTTTAAATACAGGAGTCATCTATACCTTGAAAATTTGAAGGAATTCACTGTGATACTCTCAGCTATTTCATGGAAAAAGGAGCATTTCGATAAATTGCATAAACTCTTACTTGGCCCTGAGTTACCCTGCCCTAGTCAATTAAAAAAAAAAATTGATTCCTGGATACTACCCTCTTATCAGATGTGTGATTGGCAAATGTTTTCTCCCTCCTGGGGTGCCTTAAAGAACTCATATAACTCAACAACGAGACAGAAGCACAATTTAACAATGGCTAAAGGATTACACAGATATTTCTCTAAAACAATATACAGAGATGCCCAAAAGCACATGAAAGGATACCCAATGCCATGAGTCCAGGAAATGCAAATCAAGACCACCATGAGACACATCCATTAGGATGGTCACTATAAAAACAAGCCAACAGGGGCACCTGGGTGGCTCAGTCAGTTAAGCATCCGACTTCCCATCAGGTCATAATCTCATGGTTGGGTCTGTGGATTTGAGCCCCTCGTCGTGCTCATAGCTTGGAGCCTGGAGCCTGCTTCTGATTCTGTGTCTCCCTCACTTTCTGCCCCTCCCCCACTCATGCTCTGTCTCTGTCTCTCAAAAATAAATAAGTGTTAAAAAAAATTTTAAAAACAAACAAACAATAAAGTGTTGGTGAGACTGTAAAGAAATTGGAACTAGGTAGGATGACAAACTGTAACTAGATTTCCGGTGGTGATCATTTTGTAATGGATACAAATATTGACTCATCACGTTATACACTTGAAACTAATATAACAGTGTAGGTCAATTATACCCTCAATATAAAAATGAACACGAAAAGATGTTCAATCAAAAAGAAAAAAATTGGGGGGGGGGGCGGTTAAATAAAATTGTGTTCCTTTTCTTAAAGATTAAGATGTGATTAGCATTCAGTTATATGTTCTGGTGTTTATTTATTTATTTTGTTTTTTGTGCAATTTATTGTCAGATTGGTTTCCATACAACACCCAGTGCTCATCCCTATGTTCTCATGTTTAAATATGCTTCATGGCTACTGTCATATATGCATTCTAATTTCTTTTTTGTCTTTCTTCTTCTTTTTTTTTTTTAGAGAGACAGAGCGCACACGTGGGAGAGGGGCAGAGGGAGAGGGAGAGAGAGAATCTCTAGCAGACTCCATGCTACAGGAGTGGAACCCGACACAGGGCTCGATCTCACGACTGTGAGATCGTGACCTGAGCGGAAATCGAGATTCAGACGCTTAACCGACTGAGCCACCCAGGCATCCCTACACATTCTCATTTCAAATTTCGTTCTATCTTTTGCATTCCTTCACCGAACAAAGAATTCGAAGTGCCTGTTGCAGAGCAGAAACCGGGCATAAAAAAAAATGGCTAAGTTATCACTTTGGGGAAACTCGTGGTCTAGTGTGAGAGACAGAAGCAGAGACAAAAAAATTGCAATCCCTCATAATAAGGGATGTAATAAAGGCATTCAAACGGGGATGGTAGAGACAATAATAATGTGATTAACAGCCTGGAGGAATTGGTGCCATCATCAAAGCCTTCGGGTCCTAAAAAACCAATAGAGAACCACATAGCAATTTAGGGGAGGCTGCAAATCACGCCAGGGAAGGGAGGAAAATGGCAAAAGGGAATAAAGAAAGAAAGGAGGGAGTCTACAGGGCAAGGGGCAGAGGACAGCAAGGGAATGAGGCTGGTTAGGTAACTTTGAGCCCCAAGCGTGAGCCTGTATGGGTTTCCTACTGCTGCTGTAACAAATTAACACAAACGAAATGGCTCTAAAACATCGCAGATTTATTGTCTGATTGTTCTGGAGGCTGAAAGACTGACAGGGGTTTCAGTGGGCTGAAATCAAGGTGCCAGCCCACGGTGCTCCCGTCAGAGGCTGTAGGGCAGAACGTTTCTTACCTTCTCCAGCTTCTAGACCCCACCTGCATCCCTTGGCTTATGGCCCCTTCGGCCACCTTCAAGGCCAACAACACCGCATCTTCTTTCCTGTCGGACCTCCAACCCTCTGCTTTCGTTTCCAGATTTCCCTCTCTACCTGTGACCCTCCCGCCTCCCTCTTGACAGAAGCCTTGTGATCACATTGCGAGCAACATCTTCACAGGTCCTGGGGATTCGGATCATGGAAATCTTTGGGGGGCAGAGGGTATTAGTCTCTCAACCACCAGGCCCTCGTGTGACTTGTCTTGAGTCTGGGTTTCATACTGCAGGCAATAAGGGGCCAGGGAAACCCAATAAGGGTTTAAGCAGGAAAGTGACACAACCAGATCACGACAAAAAACTCTGGCAGCAGGGTGAAAGACGGCCTGGAGCAGGGGCAGACTGGGGGTATGAAGAGCTGTTAAGATCTAATACCAAGGCAAAGCAGAGGGGAGGAAGGCGGGGGAACTAGTGGGCAAACTAAGTGAAAGAGAGAGGGAGACACGGGCTTCCAGTTACGGAACGGATAAGTCATGGGGATAAAAGGCGCAGCACGGGGAACCCAAGTCAGTGGCACAGTAATAGTGTCGTATGGGGACAGATGGCAGCGGCATGGCGGTGAGCACAGCAGGACGTACGTACAGACCCATCGAATCACTGTGTTGCACACCTGAAACTAATGTAACACTGCGTGTCGACTATATGTCAATTAAATCGATGAAGTTTAAAAGCTAAAAGGAAATAAAATACAAAAAAATATATATATATATATACACTAAGGCCAAGCAGTAATGGCGGGGATAGGGAGCAGCGTCCGATTACTGAAACAAGCAGGACTTGGGGACTGATTTGATGAAGGGGGGCAAGGCCAAAACTCACCCAAGTGGAACAGGTTTGGCGAAGGGGTTCTCCTAACTGGTCTCTGACCCTCTGTTCCTCCCTGCCACTGTGCTCTCCATAGCTCCCCCTCCCTTTTCTGCGGTCCCACGTGGGTTCGGTTCACATCAACTACTCCCTCTAACACACAGGGTACTTCCTGGTCTGGCCTCCTCCCATGTCTCCAGCTGCACCGGAAAACATTAGGCCGATTGCAGGATGCCAGTTACAAAGGTCACACACTGAATGACGGCCCCTCAATCCATCCCAACCCTCAACCTCAGCAAGTCAAATCACTTGATACTTCCTGTCATGCAATGTGGCACATCATCGGGTGGCCTCGTGCATCAGTTCAGACTGCTGCCACTGCCTGGACCGTCTGTCCCAACTGTGACTGCACACACATGCTCCTCTTTGGGGGCTTTGTTTCTCTGTGCATTTCTCTGTGACTCTTCGAGGAGGAATAACCACTGCCTTCTCCATATCAGTGAACTAGGCATGGGCTTCAATTATTTAGACTTGGACACATACTTAGATCCATAATTCTCCCACTGCTGGAGAACAAGCATCCTGAAATCGAGAACAATATCTTACTCGTCATCCTATTCTTGGTGGCTAACACAGCCTCTTACATTTTACAGCCTCTAAGTAAATGTTTGGTGTCAATGAAGAAAGACAAATAATAAAATAGAGTCATTATGAGCTGTAAGATGTCATATTTAATCCATCAACCGATGAACGGATCACCAAAATATGACATATCCATGGAATGGAATATTACCTAACCGTGAAAAGGAATTAACTCTTAATACAAGCTACGATGTGGATGGATCTTGAAAACATTAGGCCGAGTGCAAGATGCCAGTTACAAAGGTCACCTACTGAACGATTCCATTCCTGTGAAATGTCCCTAATGAGCAAATCTATAGAGACAGGAAGTAGGCTAGCTGCTTAGGGCCCGGGGAAGGGGCCACAAGGAGTGTGTTGGGTGGTTAAGGCTAAAGGGTAGGGGGTTTCTTTATGGGGCAATAAAGATGTTTTCAAATTGATCATGCTGATGGATGTACAACTATGTGAATATGCTAAAAGCCATACACTGGACACTTTAAGTGGGTAATACGGTACATGAGTGATATCTCAGTAAAACTGAGTTACCAAAAGAAAAGATGTCATTTGGAACCAACTAGGACTCACTAACGAGAAAGAAAGGATCAGAGAGACCCTGGGAAACAGGCCTAAATGGTGGTAAATAGTCATCCAGGTGGGCAGTGAGGAACAGGGAAGTGAACAAGAGTTGGCAAACATTGAACTCTTCACTCTGTGGCATTTACTATGTTAGGCACCTCACTTGCATTTCCTCCTTTATTCCTAAGAGTTAGAGATTTTTATTCCTATTTGGAGAAGACAAAACAGGGGCAAAGACAATCCCAGCCACTTGCCCAGAGGCTCACAGTGAACCGGGGATGGAGGCAAGGATTTGCACTCGAGCTGACTTTCTCCAAAATCCACACTCTTGACCACGCTGCTTTGTTTATAGGCTTGTGGGTGTGTTGGACCTCTTCGTTCTCATTTTTTGCAAGGGAGGATAATCTTTTTAAATTCCTTAGTTGGATGAATTACTTCTTTTCTTGACTAATGAAGCCACTTAAATCTACGAAGTACCTCTGCGTGATGTTTCAGTGAACTTTGGCCACCTGTCATTTGTACCGACCTCATTTTTTTTCTTGTCGGAATCATCTGTTTTTCTCTATTTGATGTCCCTTTTGCTGGTTTTTCATTATCGAATGGGAGGCTTGCTTCTTTAGACTTCTGTTACATTATTCCCAGAGAACGTGGCCTGTACAGTTTCTGCACTGAGGGATTGAATACATTTTCTTTTTCCTCTAGTACGTTATCAAGTTTTGTAAAAACCCCAGAGACTCTAGAAAGGAAGGTTCCTTCCCTCTTTACACAGGAGGTACCTAATGCTCGCCTTGATACGGTAAATATATTTTATTGCTTCGGGACTTCCAAAAAAGAAAATTCTCATTCCTTCTTAAGTTGTTTTCAAAATAGCACTGGCCTTCTCAGCAATACATTCTTAAGGCGAGCAACATACTTGGAAATTAAAGGAGGAAGAACATGTCTGAGTAATTCAAAAGGCCAGGAAGAAGCCAGCCATTTGTAATCAGATATTTCAATATTTTCAAGGCTTTTGACTTCAGCGCGATGAATGGCCATAAAAAGATATAAACCTTCTTGTAAAAGACTTGGCTTCCTCTGCTTTTACATAATCAAGCTGACATTTGAATTTTGGCAAAGGATCGCAGGTACCTTGCTTTATTTATTACCTGAGATTAGATAAAAACATCACTGTTATCAAACCACACCAGGCTTTTTCCTAAAATAAGGTGCAATTTTTCAAGCAAGGATCACTTTGTGCTGACATCAAAGTCTACAGGACAGGATTCCCAAGCATGTCATACACGGAAACCGCTCTCCGTCCTCCCCTCCTTCCCCTCTCCTCTCTGTTCCCCGCCTGCTACACACCCCTCCCCTTAAAATAACCCACCCCCACCAATTCCTTCCTCCACCAACTGCTACATTTATAACATGGCACCAACCTAAAAAAAGAACAAGGAAGTACCAAAAAAAAAAAAAAATGCATCGAAGTTGTGCCAGCGAGGACCGAAGTGTCCTCGGGCACCGGATCTGTCATTCTACATCCTGTACCGGTCACTACTGGGGGCAGATAGCTGTCCTGTGACCCCACGCTTGCTTCTCGTCGGGTGGGGCAGACTTTTGTCACCGGGAACAGCCCACGAGGTCCTGCAGCCAGAGAAGGGTGCCCAGGTCATCAAGCCCTCGCCAATCCCTCCGGCGATCTTTACGCTCTCAGAGGCACCCCTCTGGAAGGAAGAGTCTGTCCGGAACCATCTGAAGAATAAGGAGTAGAGGCTTGATGCCTCCTCGCCCAGCTTCCCATGAGGGGCCACAACCCCAAAAGGCAGAAGCCCAGCTCCCCCTCAAACGCCAAGCCAGTGGCCAAACCACAGCCCAGGCGCAGATGCAACCGGCCCACCCCTCCCCATCCCCAACTGGAAGGCTGGCTCGACGACGCCTTCAAGGCACCCCTGGCTCTGCCCATGAAGCAAAGACGGCCGGCTGGGAAGGGTGCAGCTGACCTCCACCAAACACCCTTTAGTCTTCGCAAACCAGAACGCCGGGGTGCCAAGAGGTGAGCTTCGATGCACCCCCCGCCCCCGCCCCGTCACGTCCCGTTGTGTTTCTTCCTGCGCTCAGAACGTTCGGCTTGAGCAACTCAAAAAGGGCCAAACGAGTGTGACGCGCGGGGAGTGAGAGGGGGCGGCAGGGACACAGTGACACATTCTTGAGGCAGCCGGCACAAGATGCTGGAGCCGGGCGACCGGGGTGAATCGTCGCAGCACCATCGTCTACTAGGTCGCACGACGATGAGCCAATACCCGAACCTCTCGCGGCCTCATTCTTACTGGTGGCCTGGAAACGTTACGGTGCCTACCTCTTTGCTAAAAACTTGGGAAGTACTTGGAACAGTGCCTGGCCATAGCACTCAGGAGTCAAGCACTTGACAGACAGCATCTCTCCCTATCTCATTTGCTCATCACAAATATGCCTTGAGTCCCATTGTACAGATGAACAGACGGCCGCTCGGACAAGCTGTGTAACTAGCCCAAGGCAACGCAGCTAGCGGGGCGGAGCTGGAAGTTGGTCTGACATCCAAGCAGGGGCTTGAACACCACGAGGGATGTGGTCTCCGTGGGTCAAGGACCACACACTGGGGACACGGAAAACACCACCCTGGGTAGCAATATATACGACGGTGGTCGTTTTTCAGGTGCTCTGTTGGTTTAAGATGCCGCCACGTCAAAGCAGTAGCGACAGTAGGTGAAAGGTTACTAGCATCTAAGACCTATGTTCGGAGCACCAAATATCATACTTACTCACTTGTGCAGCTTTAGAAGGACAGCTGGCCCCCTGTCACCCAAGCGGACACGAAGCACAGCCTAGCACAGTCCATGTGCCCTGTCTGCTGGCAAGAACTACATCTGGATAGACCTGGCTTCGAAATAAAGAGTAAAACCTGGCAGAGAGGTCTATAAAACTATTTCAGGACTATCCCCCAGCATCCCGGGGGAAGAGCATGCCTCAAGAGAATTCAAGGACGTGAGGGCTTCACGAAATGGCAAAAAGCTATAGAGCAAGAGAACAGCCTGTGAGGAAAAGAAAACAGGACGGGATGAAGAGGAATGTGAGTGACCCAAGAATTGGAAGAAATGAAAATGCTTCTAAAAACCCACACGGAGGTCAGGCAAGACAGACACTGCAGAAAAGGCAAATCAGTAATGTTAAAAATACACTGGAGGGGCGCCTGGGTGGCTCAGTCAGTTAAGCATTCGAGTCTTGATCTCGGCTCAGGCCATGACCTCACGGTTCACGGGTTCAAGCCCCGCAGCCCCGAGGCTGCTTGGGATCCTCTCCCTCCCTCTCTCTCTGCCCCTCCCCTGCTCGTGCTCTCTCTCTCTCTCTCAAAATAAATAAACATAAAACAAACAAACAAAGAATATACTTGGAGCTCCTGGGTGGCTCAGTCGGTGAAGCAACTGACTCCAGCTCAGGTCATGATCTCGCGTTTGTGGGTTGGAGTCCCACATCAGGCTCTCTGCTGTCAGCACGGAGCCCACTTTGGATCCTCTGTCTCCTTCTCTCTGCCCTCCTCCACGCGTGCGCCCTCTCTCTCTCTCTTTCTCAAAAATAAACGTTAAAAAAGGAAAAGAAAAAAGAACACACTTGGGAGGTTCTCCAAGAATGTGGAGGCAAAGGATAAAGAAATAAAAATAATGAGAATGCTAGCTATCAAAAATCAATTTAAAAACTCCAATATAAAGATAATTGATTCTTTGGAAGAATAGAACAGAACAAAAAACAACAAACTAATGAAGAAAAGAAAACATTCTTTCTTGACCTTTAGGAAAATCATATGCTATGAAAAGAGGTCCTCACGTGGACTTAGGCTGGCAAAATGTGAAAACTTTGGAAAAATTAAAACCATTCAAAGATGAGAGGAAAAAAATACTGAGAAAAGAATAAAAATGCAACTGACCCTGGCTTCTCAGCGATAAAATGTTCTAGAAAAGGCTGGAACATTGGGGCGCCTGGGTGGCTCAGTCGGTTGGGCGTCCGACTTCGGCTCAGGTCACGATCTCGCGGTCCGTGAGTTTGAGCCCCGTGTCGGGCTCTGGGCTGATGGCTCGGAGCCTGGAGCCTGCTTCCGATTCTGTGTCTCCCTCTCTCTCTGCCCCTCCCCCATTCATGCTCTGTCTCTCTCTGTCTCAAAAATAAATAAAACGTTAAAAAAAAATTTTTTAAAAGAAAAAAAAGAAAAGGCTGGAACACCATCTACACAGTTGAGAGGAAGGTTTAGAGAGGCTGAAGGCATGGTTCAAGATTTTGAAAACACACCGGTTTATCTGACATCTGTGAAAATAATATCCTTGGCTATTGCTGCTTTGAGAATATATACCACCAATTACCATGCTTTCAAAAAAAAAAAGCTGTAAGGGGAGCCTGGGTGGCTCAGTCAGTTAAATGTCCGACTTTGGCTCAGGTCATGATCTCACAGTTCGTGGGTTCAAGCCTCGCATGGGGCTCGTCCTTCTCAATTTCTTTCATTAAGTGTTCTGCGGTTTTCACAGAATAGATCTTTTACCTCTTTGGATAGGTTTATTCCTAGGTAACTTATTGGTTTGGGTGCAAATGTAAATAGGATTGATTCCCTGAGTTCTCTTTCTGCTGCTTCGTTGTCGATGTATAGAAATGCAACAGATTTCTGTACACTGATTTTATATCCTGGGACTTGGCTGAATTCGTGTTATCAGTTCTAGCAGTCTTTGGGTGGGATCTTTTGGGTTTTCTACATAGAGCATCATGTCGTCTGAAAATAGTGAAAGCTTCACGTCTTCCCTTGCTGATTCGGACGCCTTTTATTTATTTTTGTTTGTTTGTTTGTTTGTTTGTTTGTTTTCTGAATGCTGAGGCTAGAACTTCCAGTCCTTTGTAAATAACAAAGTGGTTCCTGAATGTGGAGGCAAAGCTCTCGGTTTTTTCCCCACTGAGGATGATATTAACAGGGAGTCTTTCGTATATGGCCTTTATGATGTTGAGGTATGATACTGAGGGTTGCTGAAGGGGTGATGGGTGGGAGACAGGCTAAATGGGTGATAGGTATTGAGGGGGGCACTGGTGTTGAGCACTGGGTGTTATACATAAGTGATAAATCACTAAATTCTACTCCTGAAACCAATATTACACCCTATATGTTAACGAATTCGAATTTAAATAAAAATTTGAAAAAAAAAACAAATGGTCAAAAAAAACCCCAATGATCAGCAATGAAATCAAGAAAACATTAGCTAAACAAATTTCAACATTAAATAATAAAAATAAATAAATTTATGTGAAAACTGAGTAGATCATGCTATAATAGAATTGTGCATTTTCCCTTAATTATTTTGCCCCCAAACTCTCGCAACCAGGTAGGGTAAGGATTGTCAGGATGTTTGGGGGGGCCCTGGGCCAGGTTATTCTGTGATACTTCCCTAAGTGGCTTCCGTTCTCTGCTTACTTTCTGGGACCAGGATCACATCCTGAACCCTACAGGCCACATCAAGTTTTGTGGACCCTTCGAATAACAGCAGATGTTTTGTCCCACTGTAATCAGCAAAGACTAAATTATTTATACTGCTGCGTACCGTGTAAGAATTAACACAAAGAGCTTTATTTCTGCTCCCCCAAAACAGGACTACATGAACAATTTAAAAGGTGTCTGCATCGCCAAGCAGTCTGAAGTCTGGTTTTCTGCTTCCTTATTAGTTAATAACATTTTTTGTAAATGCGGAAGCAATTCACGGGCAATGCCAAAGATACAGAAAAGTACCAAGGAGGAAATAAGCACGCATAATCCCAACACCCAAAGAGAAACACTGCTAAATTTCATATTGTTCAATCAGCATTTCCCCTTTCCTTCTTATCAGAGTACTCAGTTTCTTATTAATGGTATTTAACTATGGGGTTTAGAACTTCCTTTATTCACAAAATATCATATAATTTTTTAAATGCTCGTATCAAAAACTATTAGTTGGAATGGGTGTACATACACCATTCCATCCCACGAATAACTGATTTATGGTTGACTTAATCCCAGATCGTTGGACATCTATTTTGGACATAAGAATTATACTATATATTATACATTATATTATGCTAGGAAATAACTAAAAGCTTAGGTTCAGGAGCAAATTTTCCTGAGATCAAATTCCTGTTCTACCATTCATTAGTCATGGGATTTTGGCAAAGTAATTAAACAATCTGTACCTGTTTCCTCCCAAGCATAGTGGGGATTATAACAGTGTATCGATTAAACGAATTAACACATGTAAAGGCTTTAGAACGCTGCCAGCAACAGGATAAACAGTATATATTTAGGTTGTTCTTTGTCCAATTCTTCTCTACAGTGTGAAATGAGCTTCTCTGTGTATTTTTTTAAATGTATATGATTATTTTTTTAAGATGAAATTCTTAGAAATGGAATTGCTGGGTCCAGAACCAATTCACATTTTTAAACTTGTGTACATATTGTCTAATCTCACACCAAAAAGTTGTACAATTTTATCCCACCAACAAAGAATGAAAACAGAATGAAACGGCTATTTTCACAAAACAGCCTTGCCAATACTGGATATCTACACTTTTTTCCCCCACAGCTTTGCTAAGATAATGGATGAAACTGACATTTTGTTGCCTTATTTTGCATTTCTATTACCAATAAAGCTGTCCGCTTTCTCTGAAGGCTTACTGGTGATTTTGACTTTTCTCCTTTTACGCAAACCTGTTCACGTTCTCTGCCCAGTTTTTGTTAGTATTTTTCTACCGATTGCCAAAAAGACTTCATGTATTAGCAATAAACATTTCTATTATGTGTTGGAAATATTGTACTTCAGTTTGTCATTCGTATCAGTTATCACAACAGACTGGTTCATAATTTTTCACATGAAAAGATGCTCCACATCACTCATCATCAGGGAATACAAATCAAAACTACAATGAGATATCACCTCACACCATTCGGAGCGGCTAAGCTTAACACAGGAAACAACATGTGCTGGCGAGGATGTGGAGAGAAAGGGGAACCCTCTGGCACCATTGGTGGGAATGCAGACTGGTGCAGCCACCCTGGAAAACAGTGTGGAGGTTCCTCAAAAAATTAAAATCAGAACTACCCTACGACCCAGCAATCACACTACTGTGTACTTACACAAAGGATACAAAAATACCAATTGAAAGGCTCACATGCACCCCGATGTTTACAGCAGCATTATGCACAATAGCCAAATGATGGAAAGAGCCCAAATGCCCATCGAGTGACGAATGGATGAAGTTGTGATGTATATACATATGTGTGTGTGTGTGTGTGTGTGTGTGTGTGTGTGTGTACACACACAATGGATCATTACTCAGTGATAAAAAAAGAATGAGATCCCGGCATTTGCCGTGACGTGGATGGAGCTAGAGAGTATGATGCTAAATGAAATAAGTCAGGCAGAGATAGACCAACACCATATGATTTCACTCATAGGTGGGATTTAAGAAATAAAACAAATGAGCAAAGAGAAAAAAGAGAGAGAGGGAGAGAGGGAGAGACCAAGAAACAGACTTTTAACTACAGGGAACAAACTGATGGTGACCAGAGAGGAGGTGGGTGGAGGGATGGGTTAAATGGGGAATGGGCATTAAGGAGGGCACCTGTTGTGACGAGCACCGGGTGTTGTATAGAAGTGACGAATCACTAAATCCTACACCTGGAACTAATATTACACTGCATGTTAACTAACTGGAATGTATATAAAATAAAAACATAGAAAGAAAGGAAAAACAAACAAGAAAACGATTTTTAAAAAAAAAAAAGACTTGTTCATAGTGTTTTTACTTTTTTAAATGCTTCTCATTCACAACCTCAAACCCACCAAATTTGTCCTGCACGATTTATGACTTTGGGGTTATAACTGGAAAAGCACTCTCAAACCCATCGTTCACCTACACTGCAATCTCCGACAGCTCTGCATGATTTCATATTTTAAATTTAACTCTTTAACCCAAGTGCAATTTATTTTATGCTTTAGCATAAGTAAAGAAATGAACAACTTTCTTCCCAAACATTAACCCATTTTCCCAATCCTGTTTACTGATTCCTCTTCTCACTGACTTCAGACTCTTGCCATATAAACTCAAATACACCACCAGCTTCTCTCTTCCATTATATCACTCTATTCTAAAATTAGCACCACTTTTGGGGCACCTGGGTGGCTCAGCCGCTTAAGCGTCCGAGTTTGGCTCAGGTCATGATCTTGCAGTCCGTGAGTTCGAGCCCCGCATCGGGCTCCGTGCTGACAGCTCAGAGCCTGGAGCCTGCTTGGGATTCTCTGTCTCCCTCTCTCTCTCTGCCCCTCCCCTGCTCATGCTCTGCCTCTCTCTCTCTCTCTCTCTCTCTCTCTCAAAAATAAAGTTAAAAAAAATTTTAATAAAAATAAAACTAGCACCACTTTTCATTAATGTAATTTTAAAGTGAATTCTATTGAACTATTCTTCTAACGAACTTGGGAATAATTCTGTCACGTGCCCCAAAAAGTCCGGTGGGAGCATTGCTGCTGTTAGAGCCCAGTAGGTGTTATTCTGTGTGTTTTGAACTTTTTCTTCATAAATATAAGTCATCGGTGAATTGGGTCTCTGCTGTCCGCCCTCCGTGTTCACAGGCTCGCAACTTGGCTTCATGCCCTCGTGCTCTGTGTCCTCAGGTTTTTCTCAGACCCGTCTTCCTTATCACTAGATTCCCTGCAATGTTTCTGTAATAATTCTGTTCCTCACTTCTTCTAAGACGACCTACCAGCTTTGCCTCCAAATGCTCGCTTCCTTATATTCTCTTCTAAATTTTGCCAAATTCATTTTCGTCTTGGTCTGTTGCCTGATCGTAGAAGCTTATCTTTCTTATACTTTGTCTCTTGTTTTAGGGTCTCTGGTCTCTTAAGTTTCCTTCTGACTGAAACAGATGCTGACTAAAATGTGTTTTTGAACAAAAATCTGTTTTTAAATATGCCCCCCTTCTTTACTTCTTGCAGGATGTTGGTCTCCATTCATGTTGCAGATTTCTTCGTATGCCCCACATTGAAGGCTCTCTTCTCCCCGCTTCTTCGGTCTTCATGCAGAACAGACCTATCCCTTCGTGATATTTCTCTGATATTCACTCAGAAGCTTCGAATATTAAAGATGTGGCAGAAAAGAAAAGACTCTCAGGAACCACTCAAAGTGGTGGTATGATCCGAACTTTGTACCATGCCCGGCAAGGACCTGCATGATCTGGTTCGTCTCTAGTTTCTTCTCCTCCAGTCTTACCGTGCTCCAGTCACCCTGGCCTTCGGTGTCTTAGTCAAGGGCAAACGCATTCCCACCCGTGAGTTCTGAGTTGAAAGGAACGCTCTGCCCTTGGATATTCCCACGGCAGACGACCGCTTCTGTTTCAGGTCTCCCTTCACGTGTCCCTCCCCTGACTGTCCTCACCGCTCCTCCTGTGTCCGTCCCATGTTTGTCACAGCCTGTTTTATTTTCTCAGTAGCATTTGCCAGCACCTAAAAGCATCTTACTAATTTATCTGATGTCTCCCCCTGTCAAAAATGTAAGCCTGTAAGGGCAGGGGCTTTCCCCGCCTTTTGTCATCGCTGTAACTCCAGAATCTAGGATAGTTTTCTGCAAATAGCAGACACACAAGAAATGTTTGTTGAGTGGATAAAGGTTATGTAGAAGAGGCAGCATTCTGGATGATTTTTATTTTTCTCTTCTTATTTTTCTTGATTTTTCATACTTTCTAATGAATATAGATCACTTTGCTAGTTTACAAATATATTCTGAGGGGTACCTGGGGGGCTGAGTCAGTTGAGCATCTGACTCTTGATTTCCACTCAGGTCACAATCCCAGAGTCCTGGGATTGAGCCCCACATCGGGCACTGCACTGAGCCTGGAGCCTGCTTAAGATTTTTTCTCTCTCCCTCTGCCCCTTCCTTGCATGTGCATGCGCTCTCTCTCTCTCTCTCTCTAAACTAAAATTTTTTAAAAAGGAGAAAATCCTTTTAAAATATGTATATATATATGTGTGCATACACACATATATATACATACACACATACACATGTGTGTGGATTCTGAAACAGAAATATCTATGCAATTTTATATGGAAAGTTGGCTTCCCAAGTTTTAGCAGCAAATCCTTTTCACAGAATCTTCGTGGATTCTTCCAACATATAAAAGAGACAAAAGCAGTATTTGATTATTAATCAATGTATTTTGAGGCTCAGATTATCCCACCTGCTTCTTCTAAAAATCAACAACTATGACAATGAAGCTCTTTAATGAAAACTTATTGTATTTTGTTTTTTTTTTTTTTTGAAAACTTAAATTTTAAATTGAGAGGTGTGGATGAAATACCTTATGATATTCTTAAACAGGGATTACAGGAGAAAATTTATTCTTCAACTTTATACAATAACGAATCAACCAAGCTACGCAAATTCTCACACTCATGGTTTCTAATAAATTTGATTTATAATGCATTTGACTGTGTGTTGTTTTCGTCACAGTTCTAAGTAGACTGGAATATATTCAAATACTAAATGTGGATAAAACACTCAGACCATCACCGAAGCACATCCGTGGAAGAGATTTTGGAAACCACAGGGATTTATCTGCTACTGGCAATTTTGTAAAAGTTAACATGCAGAGCAAAAAGAGTTGGAAACAAAATGCACCAATATGTTCACAGTAACAGTGGCTCTATCTCAGCGGTGGCATACTCGGGGAATTTTTGGATGTACGTGTATTAATGCACAATGGGGAAAAATATTCTTTTTTTTTTTTAATTTTTTTTAACGTTTATTTATTTTTGAGACAGAGAGAGACAGAGCATGAATGGGGGAGGGGCAGAGAGAGAGGGAGACACAGAATCCGAAGCAGGCTCCAGGCTCCGAGCCATCGGCCCAGAGCCCGACGCGGGGCTCGAACTCACGGACCGCGAGATCGTGACCTGAGCTGAAGTCGGACGCTTAACCGACTGAGCCACCCAGGCGCCCCGGGAAAAATATTCTTAAAGAAGCCCATGTGAATGAATCCCACAAACAGAATGTTGAACTAAAGAAGCCAGACACAATAGACCCTTTGGTTCATTTTACGCAAAATGCAAAACGAGGAGAAGCAAACAGGCAGGGTGAGAAGTGAGGGTAGTGGCCGGGAGGTGGGAGGCATCGTCAACCTGGGCTCTGAAATTGGTCCTGTTCTCCTCCTCTTTCCCTTCTCTCCCCTCCTCTCCTTCCTTTTTTCTACACGTCAGTGGTTTTCAGTATATTCCCTGATATGTGCATATCTGGGTTACCGTAACAGGCAACTTTAGGACATTTCCATTATCTCAAAAAGAAACCCCATGCCCTTCCGCCATCATCCTCCACCCCCCTACCCCCACCCCCCCGCCCACCCCCTAAACAACCACTAATCTGCACTCTGTCTTTATAGATTTCTCTGTTCTGGATACTGCACAGGAATGGAATCATTGATGTCTGGATTCTCTCCTTTGGCATAAGGTTTTCCTCACCCCCTCTTCCTTCTTCCCTTTTGGTGCCACCATCCAAACCTCCTGGCGTGCTGATAGGGGTTTTCTTAGAAGGCTCTCGGTGTGTGCTAACAGTTCCATTTTTCCTGGGCCCCCCTACCCCCACCCCGACTAGACTTCTCTTGTGTGTATTCCATCCCCTGGGAGTCTTGTACATGTGAAGAATAAATTATTTTGTGTTAAGATATGTTGAGTCGTCAGAGTAATCATTCCAAAACGAAAATTTAATTGTTACACCTCTAATTAAATCTTTCCAAAGGCTCTCCATTGCCAACAAAATTAGCTCAGGCTCCCCATAGCCAAACCCTCAAGGCTGTGTCTGACTTGTCCCTCGAGGCTGTCCCTGACTTGTCCCTCCCCACCTCTCCAGACCTCGAGTCTTTGCCCGGCTTTTCCTGCCCTGTCCATGATCCCAACACAGGAAGCTAAGTTCCCCAAACCCATGCTCCAGACAAGGGGAGCCTGGTACAGTTCCCCAAATACGTGCACTGTTTTCCATACCCTTGCTTTTGCAAAGATGTCCCTTCTGCCTAGAATGCCCTTCCCTCCAGTTTTCTTCCCTGCCTACCTGGTGAACAAACATCTCCTAATGTTTTTTTCTTTTTAAGTTTATTTATTTATTTTGAGAGGGGATATGGGCAGAGAGAGAGAGAGGGAGACAGAATCCCAAGAGGTTCCACACTCAGCACAGAGCCTAACTTGGGGCTTGATCTCACGAACCGTGAGATAACGACCTGAGCTGAGATCAAGGGTCGGGACGCTTGACCAACTGAGCCACCCAGGCGCCCCAACCTCTGCTAATCTTGGGGCCCGGCTGAAATACCTCCTCCTGCCTCTCTATGGCAGCACTGACTAGCTTGTCATCCGTGCCCTACAGAGCTCCGTTTCTCCTACCGCCTGTGAGAGACCGGGCGGAACAGTAGGTCTCCTGTCTCCTGGCTTCCGGCGAGTTGTCTAACCCCCTGAACCTCGGCACGCCCATCGGTAAAACAACGATCCAGACAGAAAGGACTCCACAGATCTTCTCGAGAATAAGACTAGATAACACAGCCAAAGCACGAGAAACAGTGCCTGGCACCTCACACATATTCAACAAATGGTAGCTATTATTTTAAAACTTAATTGGATGCACTTGTTCGTATTTCTGTCCCGTGCTTCTAAAACAGGAGCCCCCTGAACACTGCCGGCCGATGACACGATGGGCCACAAGGGGGGGGTCAGGCCTGGGTTTGAATTCATACTCTGCTGCCCCTGAGCTGGGCCAGTTTCCACATCTCTAAAATGGAAATGCAGGAGTGCGGTCAAGAAGATTAAAGAAGATGGGGCGCCTGGGTGGCTCGGTCGGTTAAGCATCTGACTTTGGCTCAGGTCATGATCTCGCAGTCCGTGAGTTCGCGCCCCGCGTCGGGCTCTGTGCTGACAGCTCGGAGCCTGGAGCCTGCTTCGGATTCTGTGTCTCCCTCTCTCTCTGCCCCTCCCCCACTCACGTGTGTCTTAAATACCACCCAGGGGCTGAACCTATCCAATTTGGAAGCTACTGGGGAAGGCCTCAGACCCAGCATTGCGGAGAGCCCCATCCCCCACCACAGCTACTCCAAAACAGTTTCTGCACCTTCGGTCATAGATGCTAAAGGCCTAGCTTAAAATAAGCATGCTTCTCAAGAGGGTAGCACGTTGACCTGTAGAGAGTTCCAGAGCAAAACACCTTAACACAAAACCATTCGTGGATCACCACTGGCACAAAGAACATCCGTGAGGCCAATTTCTGGTGCAGGGGCCGAAAAACACCAAGGAAACTAAAGGAACCACCAGCCCTCCTGGCTGCCAGACCCTCATTTCTCCCCAGCATGTGATCAGATAAGGAACTTCCGATCCAAATGAAAATCAGAAAATGGGGCTATTTTGGCAGAAATCTTTCTAGCACGAAGACACGTTCTATCACGCCTCGTTATGATCATTGTCAATGCAGCGCGTGTCCTAATTAAAAATAACTAAAATCTGTCAACACATCATCCTTGTTCTCAAAACTCGTAGCAAGCTGCCCAGGATGGTCACTCTGGCTTCCAGGCCAGAGGAGGCCCAGCGACCATCCTTGGAGACCAATGAATTTTCTGGATCATTTGCTTTGCCTCTTAACCTGGGTTCCCTAAACCACAAAGCCAGAGGCAAAATCTTATGGGCCAGAAAAGGCAAATCTAAAGAAGCACAAAGCAGATTAGTGTTTTCCCAGAGCTGCAAGTAGAAAGGGAAAATGGCCACAAATGGCCCGAGGGGTGTTTTGGGGGTGACGGAAATATTCTAAAATTGATTTTGGTGACTGTCGCACGGGGCTGTAAATTCTATGGTATATACGTTATACTTCAGTAATGCTGCTTAAAAGAAAAGAAGAAAGCTTAAGGGCTAACATTTTATGGGGGAAACAGAATCCCAGAAGAGCTAGAGTGACCGGAAAGGGGACCCTGGCAGGGAAGAGGGTACAGTGGCTCTGAGGGACTGCACGGCCACGTCTCCTCACCTGACACCTTCGTGAGGGTGCTCTGCTCCAGAATGGTGTGTCCCAGGCAGGGAGGGAGAAGAATGTACCCACTGGCTCCAGCCCCGCACCCCGCACCCCGCACTATTGGGTTGCTCATGAGCCCAGAGAGGGTTCAGCGGTGTCTTGCACCTTAGGGTGATAGCAACTGAGGTGAGGCACGAGGGGTGGTGGGTAAAGGCCCTCTTGGGACATGCGCTTGGCCAGCTGAGGGCCTGGGAGCAGCTGCCACAGGGAGCCTGTGGTCTGAAGCAGCAGGGACACACAGGTGACAGCTGTTACAACCACATGACAAGCACGGGCCTTGCCCCGGAGCCTGGCCTCAGCCAGCAAGGCCCGGGCACGTGGATCTGCGTGGTGCGGAAGCTGAATCTCGGGGCACCTGGGTGGCTCGGTTGGTTGAATGTCCAACTTCAACTCAGGTCATGATCTTACGGTCCGTGGGTTCGAGCCCCATGTCAGGCTCTGTGCTGACAGCTCAGAGCCTGGAGCCTGCTTCAGATTCTCTCTCTGCCCCTCTTGAGTGCTCTCTCTCTCTCAAAAATGAACAAATGTTTAAAAAAATAATAAAAAAAGAAGCAGCTGAATCCCGTCCACTCGGCAATGCCTACCCTGCCAGATGAGGTCACGTTCACATGAGACTGGCCAGAACGGAAAGGGCACACTGCTCAGAACCTCTCCCAAACTCTCAAGTCGGAGGGAGAAAAGGACAGTGAAGCCCCAAGGTAAATCACCGTTGTCCCACAATACTTCGAAAGAGCTAAAACCAAGATACAGCTCCAAAGTAGCTACCGGCCGCTCCAGCCGTGGTTACACCTCCAAGAAAGAACCCGCGGGTGCGGCAGCACCTTCCGGACCCACCCTCCCTGGGCAGACTCAGCCCGCGGTGCTTGGGCCTGGCCATTTCTACCCAACCCGGGCCTTCTGATTTGCAGTCTTTGCTACAAAACTGCCCACCGGTCCGGCCAAGACTTTTTCGGGTCTCCATCACGGTCTGAGGCTCCCCTGGGCAGATGCTCTGTGGAGGGCTCACCTAGATGATCCACAATACTCTCCTTATCCCGAGGCCTGCTGCCCTGCAAACTTCATCCTGTCTGCAATCTTAATTCCACCCCCTCCGATGTACAATAGATTCGCAGGTTCTGGGGGTTAGGACAAGAGCATGTTGGGAGGGACCAGTATTCTAACCTGTCACGGAGCACGTCCCAAGTGGAAGGTCCCTTAACCCTCCGAGGGTGGGAAACGATCAGCATGGTCCCCTAAGAAGCATGGGGTAAGTACCTGTCACGTTCACGTCACTTTCTTTCCCTCCCCTGTCTTCTTGCTCCTGAGGTCTGACATGAGCTAGAGCCGGGGATATCCTCTTTCTGGTGGGCACTGGGCACCCAGTTGGGCCAGGTGCGCCTCCGATCCCAGAATAAAGCACAGGACAGTATAGCTGAGTGTTTGCCCCCAAGCTCTTCTCCAAAGGGGCACCCTTGCCATGCTTTTTAAGCAACATGTGCATGCGGTCAAAAGTTACGGAAACCAGCGAGGACACCAGAAAGGAGTCAGAGAGGTGGCAGTAAGTACCTTTCCGGGGGGAATGTGCTTCTCCGCGGATGAAGCTGTGGGCCAGTCCCACCTCCCAGCTCCCCCTGACGCCGTGTTGGATGTGGCCAAACGGGAAGGGGGTTCCGGGAGATGGAGTGTGGCACAGCCAGCTTCTCAGGGTGGAAGAAAACCCCAGGGACTGACAGGACTGAGGAGCCTCCGGGAGGCAGCAAGTCTGGGGCCGGGCATCCTGCTACTCATAGTACCACTACCGCCAGCCCCAGACAGGATTACAGAAAACACCGCCATAAAGCACTTGTCCGGGCCGACGGCGCTCTCTCCCTGGCCCCGTCACCGCTGCTTCTATGGCAGCCAGTGCACCTTCCACAGCAAAATATGGAAAACTGAACAGACAAGTCAATACTGAAGGCGCCGAGTTCTGCCAAATAAGTGAATTGGCCAGAGAGCCACCTAAAGGCTCAGAGGTCATGGTCCAGGAAAATGTGGGCGAAGAAAATGAGATGTGACAGGTATCTTTGGGTCCAAACCGCCATGTCTGGAAGCACCAGACAAGTGACTGGCACAGCGGGTCTGTTGTGATTGACTGGGGTCTGTTCCCTGGAGTGGGGGATTGGCTGGAAATCTCTACCCTGGCCACGTTGAAAACAGCCCGTTTGAGAAAGAACGCTCCAAAAACAAACATCATTTTGCATTAGTACACGAGGTCTAAATAAACATAATCGTCCTTCAAAGAAGCAGAAGGAGGCACCAGGAAGAATAGGATCATCATAGTAATCAAGTCCTTCTTACGGATATTAGTGATTTGACCCCACAAAACATTAGCTCTGAGGCACTGTCTTAGTCTCCTCAGGCTGCTATAACAAAAATGCCACAGACTGGGTGGCTTAACCGACAGACATACACGTCCCAAAATCCTGAAGGTTGGAAGTCCAAGATCAAGATGCCAGCCGGTTCAGTTCCTGGTGAGAACCCACTTCCTGGTTGGTAGACAGCTGCCTTCTGCCTGTGTCCTCACATGGTGGAGACAGGAGGTTCTGGAGACTCTTCCAATTCTTTTAAGGGCGCTAATCCTATCGTGGGGGAACCTGCCTTCGTGACCTTATCTAAACCTAATCACATCCTGAAAGTTCCACCTCCGAACACTATCACATAGGGGGTTGGGCTTCAACATACGAATCGAAGCGGGGTGAGCCTCATTACCCATTCAGTGGTACTTTGGCTAAATTCACCTCATCTGTTCTAGTCTGCAGGGGAAAAGTCCTCGGGGATGCGGAGACAGGGATTTTGCTGTTCCAAGAACAGCTGGATGCAGATATCACCAGCCGCACACAACTCAAACCGGAAACCGCCCCATCGGGATTTCCCCATCCTGACTCTGAGTCCAATGACGCGCACTTTGCCCGAATATGCATGGCATTAAATAAGCTCTCAGACTTTCCCTTCCTTAATTACCTTCAGTCACTAATGGCTGACCAGCAGCACAGAACATGAAAAACTCCTCTGCAGTGGCAGCCGCGAAGCCATCCGGATGTAATTGAGCCTAGTGCCCCTCACTGAAGAGTCAACTGAGTCAACATGGAAAGCAACACGTAATACCCCGACCCACATTTCCATTACAATTCATGAAGACACACACATGTGCAAACACACATGTATACACACACGCATGCATACAGACATACACACGTATGCACCTATACACCCCACACACGTATATATACACATGCATACAAACACATGCATGCACACACACACGCATACGTACATATGCATGGACACACACGCATATACGCACCAATACACTTCCCCCCCACATGCACATACGTGCATACAAACACATACATGCACACACATACACATGCACACATATGCATGTACACGTACATGCACAGATACCTGCATGCGTACACATGGATACACACATACATGCATACTACATACACACGGACACATATACATATATATGCATCTACACACTCCCCCACACCCACATACACATGCACACTCATATGCATACATACACATGCATGCACACGTATGCCCATATACATACACACACAGGCAATAGAACAGGAAATTGCATATGTATAAGAGAACGTCCTATATGAATGGGAGAAATCTCCATGGCTGAGCGGTCAATAGGGTCAGCGTGAAAAACAAAATCCTGGGACAGGCAAGAGCTACCTTCTCGCCAAAACTACACTTATCGAAGAATGCAGGAGAGCACTTTAACTCTGCATAGGAAAAAAGAATTCAATCTCGCTAGTAATCAAAGTAAAACAAAATACCATATTATTTCAAACTACCAAATTGGCAACAACTTTAAAACCGTGAACACAATGTTGGTGAACGTGCCATAAAACGGGAATCTGCATACACGGGGTCGGTGGCAGGAGTAATTGACAACATTCGGAGAAACAATCTGGCAACGCTAATGAGAACCCATAACGTTTACACACATTGACCCAGTGTTTTTGCTGGTACAAGTCTGGATTTAAAAAAAAAACACAAAAAAACCCACCACTAATACAGGCAAAGATTTCTCCTATAGTAGCTCATCAGAGTATTACTTATGATCAGGAAGAAACGGAAATGCAGCTCAGTGCCAAATAACTGAAGGTGAAGGCATTTCTCCATTAGCTGTATTTTCCGGGGCAGCGCTCTCCATTCAGACCCTCCATTAACCTGTGCCTGCCCCACCAGGCAGAATCTGACCCGAACCCGCTTCGCGCCTCCTGCTCAGGGCTGCGGTGAGTCTAACCAAGACAAGGAGTTTATTTTCTGAATGTTAGATGAATTATGTAACCCGGAGCAAAATATCTAAGGGGAAAATGAATAGAGGACGTAACGTGAGGGCGGAGGGTACTGAACTGGCCAGTAGGTCTCACTCATTTAGGATTTCTACCCTCACATTCTTCCCAAGGACTAAAAAGCCTTGATATCCCTGTAAAACTAAACCCACAAAAAAGGGAGGACAATTAAAAACAAAAATGGGGGGCACCTGGGTGGCTCAGTCGGTTAAGCATCCGACTTCAACTCAGGTCATGATCTAGCAGTTCGGGTGTTCGAGCCCCGCACCGGGCTCGCTGCTGACAGCTCGGAGCCTGGAGCCTCCTTCAGACTCTGTCTCTCTCTCTCTCTCTCTCTCTCTCTCTCTCTCTCTGCTCTGCCCCCTGCTCATGCTCTCTCATTCTCTCTCCAAAATAAAAATAAACATTAAAAAAAATTTTTTTTAAGTAGTAGGAAAAGGATGCATTTAAAATAATAATAATAGTAATAATTTTTTTAATAAAATAAAAATGGAAGGGGGGAAAGGGGATAAAAGGGGCAGAGAAAGAGTTGCCACGAGATACCAGGGAGTGATCTAATCATTACAGCCAGGGACTGAATTTAGCAATGCGATTCCTGACAGCTTCAATAGAACAAGAAACACTCTGGGTAATAGAGTTCTTATTGTGCGATTAAAGAAGAAGAAGAAGAAGAGTGGTTCCATTGGAGAGATTCATTATTATCAAGTACTGAAATAAAACAGCGATTTTCATGCTTCCTTCGTATAGGGTTTTTTTTACAAGCGAGACGGAACCTCGGTCACGAGCATTCACACCTCTGCACCTTGTCAGTGGCCCTGTGTCTCCCCTCCTAAACGGAGGAGTCCTGTTCGCCTCCCATGCCTGTGCCTTCTCAGCTATAAACTACACCTCTGTCCTAGAAGCACAGCGGAGGTGTGGATCCAGGGCATGTACTGACCTCAGTCAAGGAAAGTTGGTCCCAAGGTAAAATGGCATCTGGCCGTCACCTTCGAGACAGCGTCTCTGGACCTCCCACTGGATGCCAGTGGAGAACCAAATGAACCAAAGTCCTAACAAAGAGGAATTTCTACGACCTTCAAGTCACAAGGACACAGGCTGGAAAGCATGGCTCATGGCCCACTGGTGGCCACCATGATACACGCGGCCCCAGCTAAGGCCGCCCCCACCAAATTGTCTCTAATGCCCCAGCCCAGCCCTGCCCAGCCCGCCACCAGAGAGGAACATCAGTGCCCACCCACCAAAAAGCCAGCGAGTCTTTCTGAACAAGTCGGCTTCACTACCAAGGGGCACAACAGAACGATCATGGCAGGATTTTTGTTTGGTTGGCTGTTTGGCTGTACAAGGCCATTATGACACTTCGCCTGCCCCCTGCTTCTTCAGAGACTCCGCATAAGAATCTGGGGCACGCGGCCCGGCCCTTGTGTTAGGAACTGCTCCCCGGTTCCTGATAATGCTGGCGTGCTCTCCCTTAGGAACCTCGGCCCTACCACGTGGGAGCCTGGTTTGGGGGAGGCAGAGCGGATTTCTCACTAGTGCCGCAGGACCTTCTTTACACCCGGTGGTAAAGGTCTGCCGCCCAGGGTGAGCTCCGGGTCCCAGGAAAGCGACTGGCACTGGCACAGCGGCAGTAAAACAGAACGACGATGGCATGTATTGGCCGCCATGTATTTGGTGCGCTGCCATCAGGCGGAGGGGAGGAGAGACGATCCCATCCTCAGGGGACAGCAGAGCTGACCTTGGTCTGAAACCGTGGCTGGAGCCAGCACGCCCAAAACCTACCAGGAGAACTTCAACCCCAGCGGAGTCACTTCCAAAGCCCTGGAGGAGGTAAAACGCAAAGGAAGCATCATCTATGCACCGAAAACAGGAAACGAGCCCACGCGAAGAAACCGCTCCTTTGGCTCACGAGGAGTATGAAAGGTGATGGGTTGTTTGATAGACATTATAGGGGGAGAAAGGAAACGACTGGTTTCTCCCACTGCTGTACAGCATGCTAGAAATAAAACCCAGCGAACAGAAGGAACCCAGTTCCTCTGCTTAACAAGAGCAGGGCAGTCCCAGAGCCTTCCCTGAACTTGCCCTTCATAGACTCTGGTGCCATGGGCACCGGGGTCGCGATCCAGGCCGGCAGGGCAAACCTCGGGCAGGTTGGTGCTCCCTCCCACCCGCCGCCTGTTTTCCTTCCGGCCAACTTTCCCCTACGAGCCCGTCTCCAGTCACCGGGATGGGGCTGGGAAATGACATCCCCAAAGGGCCATTACAAAGAAGTGAGTAGGGAATTTTAGCCGTGTCGATCCATCTTCCAAAGGAACAGATAGACAATGAAAGGGGTCGTTTTCAGTTTTGTGTGCCAAAGACCAGCGGCTCGACAGGAAGGTCATGCAGTGCTCAGTCTCTGAAGGCAGATAATTCAGTGTGTATTCTATTTTAAAGCCGAGCCCTTGGTGCTACCTTGATGATTTTGTAGAATTTACACTGAAAGGGCATTAAAATGTCACACCATCTTGTGCATTCCCCACTTCTATGTGCTCTTTGCAAGAAAATGAAACCCGGCCGCTCTGAACTCTTAGCAAGCCCCCACAATGTCTAAGGCAGGCGATTTAAACTGTGCATATTTTCTGCGAGGCAAAAGGGTACGGGGAAAGAAATAGCAGTGGGAAACCGTTCCTGAAGCTGGGACTCTTTTCTGAGCCACGATTTCCTCTTCTGCAAAATAAGGAAGACCCCACCTATCTTCTGGTGGCGACCCGGTAGCAGAAAGCACACAAGCGCCTGGAACGGAGTCTGGCACATTCTTAGCTAAGCCTTCCCTCCCCCTTTGGGTCTGTTTCCTTCCCTGCAAGGAAAGGTGGAGAAGAGAGAGCCACGCCAGGTGACCCGGCATCAACGCTCTGCATAATGAGGACTCCCCCCGCCCAGACATGTCATCAAAAGTCAAACTCCACCATCCACGTGTGTCCCAGATTCACACGGACAGGATGAAAGCGATCACGGCCAACTGCATCTTCCACGGAGAAAAGAGAGAGGGCAGGAAGTCTCCGTACCGTTACGAGGAAGAGACACAGAGGCACCAGAAACTGGGATAGCGTTTCCTACGTTACACCGTGGGTGTCAGGCTGCAGGTCTTCGGCAGGCGGGACAGGTACTCTGTCCCAGGACCCACCCGCACTCCCTCCCATAGAGGGGCTTTGCTCTCTCTGACCCCTGGTCTCATTCCCGCTGAACTCCCTCCAGTGTCAGATCGCAGGGTCACGGCAAACCAGAACAGTTCACAACAGGGTTTAGAATATTGAACCCCTGCAGTGAGTGCCTTTCGACGCAGCTCTGCCTTCCCTTGTCACAGGAACTTGGGTCAAAACACCAGCGTTGGGCCCATGTCAAGGAAGGTCTGTGGTCCCAACAGCTATTTATCTCATCTTAGTAGACTGGCCAAAGAGGCAAAGCCCTGTTTCCAGGGACTAGAAAGGTTCCGTCCCCCCACATTCTGTGTTACCCATAAGTAACTCGTCCTGAGCTTAACATCAGATAATAATTAGTTTAACTGTCTGGCTTCCCCAATGCACTAAGAGCTTCCCTAGGTATCTTTTGGGGGTGAGAGATATTTTCTAAAACTCGATTGGGTTAATGTACGCCTACCTCGATTCATTTATGAAAAATCATTGAACTGGACACTTAAAACAGGCGAATTTCATCGTATATAAAGTATGTCCCAATCCAACTATTTCTTTTTAAACTCCACTATCCATTAGTGAGTGGCCTTGAGCAAACTGCCTCTCTGAGCCTCCGTTTCCTCGCCTGTAAAACGAAACAATAATTGGTATTATACAACAGGTGTGGGGTTTATTTTTTTATTTTTATTTTGTTAGTTTATTTGAGAGAGACAGAGACAGCGTGAGTGGGGGAGGGGCAGAGAGAGAGGGAGAGAGAGAGAATCCCAAGCAGGCTCCACACCACCAGAGCAGAGCCCAACATGAGGTTCGAACCCAAACTCCGAGATCATGACCCGAGCCGGGGTCGGGCACTTAACCGACTGAGCCGCCCAGGCGCCCCTAAGTCGTGTGGTTTAAATGAACTTATGTGTGGAAGGCCCTTTGGCAAACACTCCACACGTGTTGGTTGCTATTTTTATCGTCTTATTTTGTTTGTCCAGCACAAAAGATACAATGGAGGGAAAAGAAAAAATAGTGTGGAAGAAAGCCTGGGTGCCGTGGTAAGTAGAAAAGTATCTCCCCAAGTATGTTCATGCCCTGGTCCCCAGAACCCGTGAGTATGTCACCTCACGGAACAGAAGGCCTTTGGAGATGTGATTAAATCAGGGACCTTGAGTTGGGGGATATTATCCTGGATTAGCCCAGTGGGCACTATGTAAACACAAGGGTTCTTAAAAGATGGAAGAGGAAGGGGCGCGTGGGTGGCGCAGTCGGTTCAGCGTCCGACTTCGGCTCAGGTCACGATCTCGCGGTCCGTGAGTTCGAGCCCCGCGTCCGTCTCTGGGCTGACGGCTCAGAGCCTGGAGCCTGCTTCCGATTCTGTGTCTCCCTCTCTCTCTGCCCCTCCCCCACCTGCACCCTGTGTGTGTGTGTCTCTCTCTCTCTCAAAAATAAACATTAGAAAAAATTTTTTTAAAAAGAGACAAGAGCAAGAGCACGATAATAAAAACAGACACAGGTATTCACGGGAAAAAGGTGAGGTTGACAAGAGCTTGCCTCGGGTAGCCTCAAGCTTTGACAGCAAATTGAGAGAGGCCAGCAGAGCCTTGCAGAGTCCGGGGGAAAACGGAGAGAGGTCTGCTTTGGATGTCGAGAAGGGAAACTTCCCTGAGAGCCCAGCCAAGATTAGACCCTCCCCAGCGGCCACCAGCCAGCCACGCATCCCCTGCAAGGTAACACACCCGCGGCTCATCTGCCAGGTTGACCTGGTCACAAATCCTGAACTGTCGTTCCCATTGCTAAAGTCCACTTGTCTGATCCTCCCAAGTTCTGGAGGGAGGAGACCGTCTGGAGTTTAAGCCTCCGTGCGTCCCGGCTCCTGGATCACAGCACCTGCCCCAGCGGGAACCGTGTGATGGTGGAGAGGCATAGAAGGACTAGAAGAGAAGCTATATTTCAGCATGTCCCGACATACTGGCTAAAACTTGCTTTGAAGAGCCACCTGGGTGGCTCAGTCGGTTAAGCGTCCAACTTGGGCTCAGGTCATGATCTTGCGGTTCGTGAGTTCAAGCCCCGCGTCGGGCCCTGTGCTGACAGCTCAGAGCCTGGAGCCTGTTTCAGATTCTGTGTCTCCCTCTCTCTCTCTGACCCTCCCCCGTTCATGCTCTGTCTCTCTCTGTCTCAAAAATAAATAAACGTTAAAAAAAAAATGAATCAATGTTAAAAAAAATTTATTTTTATTTTTATTTATTTATTTTAAAGAAAGGCAGACTGCCACGTGCAGCGCCTCATTTGGATGTGTCTGGAGCCTTGGAAGCCTGACTACCCTACGTTCTCCTACAAATGGGCCTTGAGAGCTTGTTTGGAGGTTCTAGCAGGGGAGCGCAGCTACTCGTATACCCTTGACCGAAGAACGGTCCTCCTCTATCGGGGAAGGTCATCCTCTTCGGCCGAGCGCGCAGCTTTGGGAGGGACGCACACGGAGAGGTGAGGGAGGAAGGGGACACCCGCCTAGGCAGCCAGATCAGCCGAATCAACCCTGGCGATCAATGGGGTGACAGATGTCGCGGCCAGATCGCCCTCGCATCCTAAAAAAAATTTTTTTTTAACTTGCTTTAAAGAAACACAGTAAATAAAAAACATAGAACAGACAAATTAGAGTGTGACCATGCTTTATGGAACTTCTTTAAATACTGAGCTCCCTTAGTGCATTTTAAAAATAATTTGCTTCACAGAAATCCATTTTGGAGGCAACTCCTAAAGAAATATTTCCAGGGTATACAAATTATTTAACACCAGCACAGACAGGCTTGCAAATGAAAGCCGTCACGGGCCCACCAGAAGGAGCCCCACACGCTGTGCTGTGGAGCAGAGAAGGAGGCTAAGGCAGCCCTCGTTACCTAGACTATAAAAGTGCTCGGGGCCCCCTCGGGGGACCTGGCACATTTCTAAACGTGTGGGAAAGCTCTCAAGTTCTCCGGAACCCCGGACTTCACCAGGACATCCCTCATCTTGGTGTCTAAGTTTGTTACTAAACCTGCCAATCAGGGCTCTGCCTTGTCTCCCCAACTTAGCACACAATCCTGGAAGGTCAAGTTGTGACCAACTGTCCCTTTGAGCCTTGCTGACTCCCTACCCCCACACTCACACCCTTGATCTTGTACCACGGGCAGGTGAGTAACGAGCACCCAGGTAGGGCCGTGTCCTGATTAGGACCAAGCCCTGGAGTACTAAAGACCTGCTTTGGTATCCTGGCCCCACCTCCTACTAGCTGCAAAATCTCACAAAAATCACCTAACCTTTACAAAGAGATAGTCAGTTGTACCAACTTCGAAGGTGTGTTATACACACAACACCTATCACAACCTGGAAGGGCTCATTAAGTTTCAGTATTGTTATTAAGTCTTTAATGAAGTCTTTAACGAACATTTGATTGGCCTATAGGGCCGAAAGGGAATTCACAAGATGCCTATAGTCGAAACTACTCAAATAGTGTTCAGATTTACCCATCTGGCTCATCCGCCAACCAAATCGACTAGAGAAAGAAACCAACAAAATGGGGTGGTCTCTCCCCAAGGAAGTTCTACAGGGACACAGAATACAGAGGTTCAAATATTTTGTAATAAACTAGGAAAGCAGGAAGCAAAACCTGCCCATCAAGACGGTAGCAAAGAGGCAACGAGGAGGCCAACCTTGTCATTCATCTGCTTTCACTGGGAGTTCAGGGCTGCAGACTGTTCTTTTGCATAATGGTGGGTAATGCCAGCCCCTCCCCAACATCAGAGTATCCCTACCGGCAGAACCAAATACTCTGAGCTAACTGTGCTATGGAGGGGAGGGGGGGAAGAGAAGCAGGGGGAATGGGGGTGTCATTGGTTTCAACTTAAATGATAGAATGCAGGTATTAGTATCTATCACACAGAAGGGCTCGATAAACGTTAGGTATTAGTGCAACGTTCGAGGTCTATATTGAAGGAGCAAGTTTATGTCCTAGGACACCTTCCAGAACCTGGTTCTACGCCATTCAGTTGATGTGCAGAGAAGATGAAGTTTGACAAGCTAGGGATCCTTGCTATGCCGATAAGAGGAAATAGAATGGACTTGAGGCATCATGCCAACGTCTGGCAAGTGTCTGCCAACGTCTGGCAAGTGTCTGTCGGCCAGGAGCTGCTGTCAGTGGTCCTTATCCCGGGTAAGGAAGACAAGGGGAAGAACACAGGACCAAAGAGGCAGCCTGCGCCTGCCACTGAGAGAGCAGCAGACCAGGAGGGGCAGAGGCAGGAACTGGGATCACTGGGAGACCAGCAGGCCGACTGTGGAGATGGGACACCCAGCTGGACAAGGGCCCAGCATCACGACAGGAAGAAGGGCTGAAGAGGGTGGCTTGGCTTCACTCAAGAGCCGTAAGGCCCTTAGCTGGAGCCCGCATCTCCTAGAAGTTTCCCCGAATGCCTAACACAAAAGCAAAAAAGAGAAGGACCCTTCTCTAGACCCTCCACAGCCAGAGTTCCTTTGGCCGCTCATGTGGAAATCTAGAAGAAAAGCGAGACTGCAGACACCAGGGAGATGACACCGAGCAATAAGGAGTGCCCAAGAAATGCTAACATGAGAAATGGAACAGCCTGCAATGTCACGGCCCTCTCTGCCTGGCATTGTTGGCAACAAATACATAAAAGAGAAGATTTTTACCAGGATAATACATGTGCATAATTTAGCATGGTGAAGCGCTCTGAGAGCAGAGGCAGCTTCCAGAAGCTTGTGAGGGAAACGGAAGCCCTATGAAGGACAGGGGGCACTCCCCAAAGCTCCAGGTGAGGGTTGGCTGTTTGGGGTCTGTGGGCGTCAGCCTTGGGAAACATTAAAATCGCTGCTCAGGAGTAGTTATGTTGGTTATGAAGGCACATCGAAAATGAGCTTCGATATTTCAGCTTTTTTTCTTTGCCTTTTTAATTTTAACTAGAGCATGCTCTATGCAGGGAAACACATTTCATTTCTATAAGAACAAGTAACAAGAAGCCTAAGCTGCCAGCACCTGTTCCATAGGAATTCATGGTATAAGAAGTGTCAAAAAAAACAAACAAACAGACTTTAACGACACAGGACCCATCACAGACACCCTCGTACCAAACTAGACAAGGCCATGGAGGAAAACCGAGAGGTCTCAGACCCCTGACCCACACTGACAATTAACAATCATGTGCAAGTTTACACCAAACTATGCCTTCATCTCCTGTATTTCAAGTAACATGGCTCCACACCATTTTTTCTAAACACATCTCCTGGTGCTTCCTGTTCGAATATTCTATGGTGCTCTGCTGCCCCAGCTCCTGAGCACACCTCAAGTGCAGGAATGATATTCTTTTGCTTCTGTCGTTTCCTGCATGTAGTAACCCTGCGCAGTAGGAAAATCAACACATAATAAAATTAAAAAAAATTTTTTTTAACGTTTATTTATTTTTGGGACAGAGAGAGACAGAGCATGAACTGGGGAGGGGCAGAGAGAGGGAGACACAGAATCAGAAGCAGGCTCCAGGCTCTGAGCCATCCGCCCAGAGCCCGACGCGGGGCTCGAACTCACGGACCGTGAGATCGTGACCTGAGCTGAAGTCGGACGCTTAACCGACTGAGCCACCCAGGCGCCCCTAAAATTTTAAAGTACTACTACATTTTCTATGAAGACAGAAAAATCTTTCTAAACTCTTCAAAGATCACTTTTCTAAGGTGTTAATTTTCTAAATCCCCAAGCTAAGTGGGCTTGTAGGTCAGTTGACTCAGTTGGCCAACATGATTCTACAGAGAAGCCAAAACCGTGGTTTGTCAAATGATTCAGCATGCCCAGCCCTCACCAGCTAACACTAAATGTGCCTCAACATCAGCAGGGTTTGGAGCAGAGAGCACGGACTGTTGACAACAAAACAGCCCCTTTGTTAAAACCAACAGAACCACCCTCAAAACGCCTCTCCTACCAAAAGTAGGCTAGCCTTAGAAATCGGAGATCAGGAGAGGTAGGGAAAATGCAAATTCAGGACAAAGCAGACAGGACTTGGTTCTGAATTCTGAATCTAAGCTCTGCCTGAGTGTCACTGTAGCACTGAAATCAAGTTTTAAGCTTAAATATGAGTGACACTCTCTTCCAACAAGCTCATTTTGTTGCATGAATAACTAGACAATGCTGGAGAGGACTCTCCCCTCAAGTTCTAACTATAATGACACGACACTGATCTTTTTTTAAATTTTTTTAATGCTTATTTATTATTGAGAGAGACAGAGCATGAGCAAGGGGAGGGGCAGAGAGAGGGGGAGACACAGAATCGGAAGCAGGCTCCAGGCTCCGAGCTGTCAGCACAGAGCCCGACACGGGGCTCGAACCCACAAACCATGAGATCATGACCCGAGCCGAAGTCGGTCGCTCAACCGACTGAGCCACCCAGGCGCCCCTCGACACTGATATTTTCAACAGACTCTCCAGTGAGCATGGGGGCCACTTAAGGAAGCCACAGGACCTACTACTGCTGTCATTGCTGCAGACGCTTGGGAGAACCTTCTTCTGAATGTCCTTCAAAGCCAGTGACAAGGAATACGCATCAACCTGGTCACTGCATAATGACACAAGTGGTCTGGCCAACTTGGTCAGTCACTGGCCCACCCGATTTGACTCTAAAACAGCCAGTAGCTGATGCTAAAACTATTCCTGCCCTCCAAAGACAGAGATTTGTCACCAGGGAGTATATTCCTGAGGCTGTCTCAAGGGGCTCAAGACCGCTCCCCCAGAAAAGAGTCCTTCCTGGAGCGAAGGCAGCTTTCTTAGAGAAAAGATGATTAATTTGCAGGTCCTTCAATCCCACTGGGCTGAACTAGATTTCAGAGTGACCTGTGTACCCGATCCTTTAAATCCCAGCTCAGTCAAGGGACCTTTCCAGGAAACAGTGCTCCCACCAGCCTCCTCAGAAAGAATTAATCCCCCTCCTCTGGCCTTGTACCTCATACTTCTGCTGCAGGGACCGTCCCTCATAATCCATTGCCACAATCGTCATCACTGTCTACAGGGGCCCCTCTCCATGCACTGAAATGGGGTTAAACTGTCTTTTCACCCCTTCAACTCAGACCCAGTATGAACTACGCTCTCTGACACCTTGGAGGTTCTCAGCTAACATTCGCTGAATTGGAATATTTTAGTTCCAGTAGGGGAATCACATTACTTTATCATCTGCCTTGTACTCTGTACAGCACCCACCCATTCAGCAGGCACGTACCTGGGACCAGACTGTGCCTGGCATGAGCCGACATGAAAGTGCTAACAATGTTTTCTGGACCCGTCCCCTGCAGGTTTTGGGTGTTTTTGTTCTGTTCCGTTTGTAACCATTTGTTAAAAGTCAACAAAGGCAAGAGCACCACCCTTTCCCCCCACCCCTGCTCATGCAGAAACAAAGAAGGTTCAAATACATCCAACAAAACACACTCTCATGTCTAAAATGACTAAGAGTCTGGGCTGCCTGGGGGGCTCATTCAGTTAAGCACCAGACTCTTGATTTCAGCTCAGGTCAGGATCTCACGGTTTGCGAGTTCAAGCCCTACACGGGGCTCTGCACTGATGGTGCGGAGTCTGCTTGAGATTCTCTCCCTCTCCTTCTCTCTCTCTCTCTGCCCCTCCCCGACTCACGCTGTCTCTCTCTTTCTCTCTCTCTCTCAAAATAAATAAGCTTAAGAAAATAAATAAAAAATAAAATAAAATGACCGAGACGATAATGCAGCCATACCTCTGTCTACAAAGGCAGCGCATGAGATCTGAAAAGCATAGGCCACTACGATGATGGGTTATGCAGTTAAAATCTTTTTTTCTTTTTTCTTTCCTTTAAAAAAAATTTTTTTTAATCTTTTAATGTTTATTTATTTTTGAAAGAGAGTGAGAGAGTGGAGGACGGGCGGAGAGAGAGGGAGGCACAGAATCGGAAGCTGGCTCCAGGCTGGGAGCTGTCGGCATAGAGCCCGACGCGGGGCTCAAACTCACGAACTGCGAGGACATGACCGGAGCCGAAGTCGGACGCTCAACCGACTGCGCCACCCAGGCGCCCCTAAAAAATTGTTTTAATGTTTCTTTATTTTTGACAGAGAGAGGCAGAGCGTGACTGGGGGAGAGGCAGAGAGAGAGGGAGACACAGAATCTGAAGCAGGCTCCAGGCTCCGAGCTGTCGGCACAGAGCCCGACGCGGGGCTCGAACTCACGAGTTGTGAGATCATGACCTGAGCTGAAGTCGGATGCCCAACCAACTGAGCCGCCCAGGCGCCCCTTTTCTTTCCTTTTTTTAAACCATTTTAACCATGTTTTTAAATTTTAATTCCAGCATAGTTAACGTACAGTGTTCTATTTAACAAGTTACAGGTGTACGATACAGGGATTCAACTATTCTGTACATTACTCTGTGCTCATCACGGTAAGTATACTCTTAATCCCCTTTACCTATTTCACCCATCCCCCCACCCACCTCCCCTCTGGCAAACGTTAGTTTGGTCTCTATAGTTAAGTCCATTTTCTTGCTTTTTTTGTTGTTGTTCAACTGTTTTTGCTTCTTAAATTCCACCTAGGAGTCAAGTCATATGGTGTTTATCTTTCTGTGACCAACTTACGTCACTTAGCATTACACTCTCTAGATCCATCCATGTTGGTGCAAATGGCGAAAGTTCATTCTTTTTATGGCTGAATAATATTCCATTGTATATATATCTACATCTTCTTTAGCCATTCATCTATCGATGGATAGTTGGGCTGCTTCCGTAATTTGACTATTGTAAATAATGCTGCAATAAACATAAGGGTGCATATAACTTTTGGAACTCGTGTTTTCAAACTCTTGGGGTAAATACCCAGTAGTGGAATTACTGGATCATATGGGATTTCCAGTTTTCATTTCATTTTTAAATTTTTTTTATATTTTTGAGAGAGAGAGAGAGAGAGAGAGAGACAGAATGCAAGCAGGGGAGGGGCAGAGAGAGGGGGAGACCCAGAATCCGATTCAGGCTCCAGGATCTGAGCTGTCAGCACAGAGCCTGAGGGCTTGAACCCACAGACCGTGAGATCATGACCTGAGCCGAAGTCAGACGCTCAACCAACTGAGCCACCCAGGCGCCCCTCCAGTCTTCATTTTTTGAGGACCTCCATACTGTTTTCCACAGTGGCTGCCCCAGTTTGCAGTCTCACCAACAGTGAACGAGGGTTCCTTTTTCTCCACATCCTCGCCAATATTTGTTGTTTCTAGGGCTTTTTATCTTAGCCATTCTGACAGATGCGAGGTGGTATCTCATTGTGGCTTAATTTGCATTTCCCTGATGCCATTTTAATCATGGTTAAGTGTGTAGTTCAGTGACATTAAATCCGTTCACACTGCTATGCAGCCATCACTGCCATCTACCTCGAGGACTTTTTTATGATCACAAACTGCAATTCTTTACGCATTAAACAAAAACACCCCGTCCCCCCTCCCCTCAACGCCCGGCAACCATTCTATCTTCTGTCTCTGTAAATCTGACGACTCTAAATGCCTCCTCGTATAATAAGTACAGTCATACTGTATTTGCGCTTTGGTGACTGGCTTACTTCATTGAGCATAATGTCTTCAGAGTTTACCCGTGTTGTAACAGGTGTTAGAATTTCCTTCCTTTTCAAGGCTAAACAATATTCCATTGCGTGTCTACGCCGCATTTTGTTTATCCATTCGCCTTTCGAGGGACATTTGGGTCATTGCCACCTTTTGGTTATTGTGAAAAATGGTGCCATGAACATGGCCGTACCAACATCTGTTTGAGATTTTGGGGGCATATACTCAGAAGAGCAGGCTGCATCGTATGGTAATTCTATGTGTGAGTTTCAAATCTTAAATGTATGTTTAACCTTTGAGAATAAGAGGGATACATTCACAATGTTTTATACACTATTGAGAAAATAAAATCCACCGTAGTGGAAATGTCAGGTTTCATCTATTGGTAAACAATTCAAAGAAATAAATGATCACGCATTCAGAGACTTCTAGAAATACTGGATAAACACATTTGAAATTTAAAAATCAACTGGCTCGTGATTATTATCAGAAAAAATGATATCAAGGTTAGCCAAGACATTTGAAATCCATAGATATTCCCCAAACCCAATTTTACTCAACTGTCTCAACCTTACCAGTAAAATCAGATAAAGGGAAGGAAGCAAACTTGATTTTCTCCCTGTTCCCAACTGACTAATGTCCATTTGTTTTTGAAATCGCTGTACCTTTGACACTCAGCACTGACTTAGGAGACCTCAGCTGTGCCCAGAAGGTACAGGAAAGATCAGAACATGGAGACTCAGAGGGCCAGCCAAAGTCACAGGACGGGAGAAGGAGAACATGACCCACCCCCCGCCCCAACTCACTGTCAGCACTCTGTGGTTCTCCTGGCGGGGATGAGTGACCTTGGACAAGGCCCCTGCTCCCTCTGAGCTCCTAGGACTGCCAGAAGATCTAATAAGATCTGTATACAGACAACACTGGGGGGCACAGAGCTGCGGTTCCTGACGAGTACAAGGAAAAGAGAGAATTTTGTACCAGACTAAGGCCCAGAGATGATTTCTACTTAGTGAGTTTGAGTGGAAATAGTTCTAGAATATATAACATACCTCTGTTGCTTCTCTCTAGCCTTCATCTGCTAGCCAGAGGTCACCATGAGCGTCCACTGTTCTAGCCCCCCGTACTGTACGAGGATCTTCTCGGGAAGATCCGGACGTTATGGGAACCAGAAGAGAACCCAGAGTGACTTTGCTGAAGAAATCCTGTCTGCTGGGTCATGGAGCCTTGAATTTTTCATCGGTGCATTCCCGGTGCCCAGCAGGTAGTAGATACTCAATACAAGGACAGGGTAAATATCCCTCAAGTCGGATTATTCCGGAATTCTGGGAACTTCAATTCCTTCAAGTCACAGCATTTCCAGGAGTCCACAAATATTTACTAAGTGCCTACAATGTGCAAGGCTCTGTTCAAACACTACGAGAGATTCAAAAATAAATCTGTTCCTGCCCTTCAGGGTATATACTTCAGTGAAGGAACTAAGACCTACAGAAGTGGGGAGGGGTGCCTGGGTGGCTCAGTCGGTTAAGCGTCCGACTCTCCACCGCGTGTTACTGTGATATAAATGAGGAATGAGCCAGGTCGGAGCACAAAGAATGAGTTCCGTCCGGCTGGGGGTGGGTTTTAGAGGCTCCAGAGAAGCGGTGGCAGCTGGGGGACAGCAGGAATAGAACGCCAGCAGACAAGAAATGGGCAGAAAGGGCTGCCCAGGCAGAGAAGACATATGTATAAGCAGCCTGGAGCAGGAAAGGGGGGTTTTTCTACACTATTGATTCACAGAGAGAATGATCGCTGCTTTTCTCAACTCCCTATGCAGCCATGACTTCCGCACACACCCCAGAGGCGTCTGGGTGGGCTGTTTCCTCCACCCCCTGGGGGTGGGGGGCTCCTTCCCTGTGTCAGGCACCCCCTCCAATCGCGGAAAGAACCACCATCGCGGCCGCGGATTCCGGGGCACCAGCTACGGGCGTGCCACGCTCCACCCACGCCCCCGCGTGGTGTCCTGGACGTGACCCATTGTGAAGTTCAGGAAACCAAGATCAGAGAGCTGAAGCGACCGGCCAGACGTCACACAGTCAGCCAGCGGCAAAGCTGGGATTCTCACGGGCGACTCAAACGCGTGGTTCAAAGCCCGGGCCTCGGCCCTGCCGGAGCCTCACAAAACACAAAAGGCTCAGCTCTTCTCTCGACAGGGAAGGCGCGCTGTACTCGCTCCTTGACATTTTTGTCTTTTTCTGTTCCACCGGCAACAAAGTGCAGAGGAATGTAGCTGCCCACAGAGTCTCCCAGCCCTTGTAGGAAAGCGTATATCATTATGCCTCCTCCACAGTTTTTAATTGAGAAAATGTCACTATGAAACACCACTCCGGCGGGAGACGTTTCTAGGCTCCCCTTCTGTCTCTCCTCCCCACAGGGCCACGCTCCCCCTTCCCCGATGCCAGCTTCCCTGTTATCCGCCGAAAGTAAAGCCCTGCCTCAAGACGCCACCCTCCCTCTCTCAGACATACCTGAAGCTCCTATCGGTGACAGAGGACAAAAGCTCTCATTTCAAACCTAGGCACTGCCTGAGAGGGGTGACTGACCCCATGGAGAGGGGGCAGGCCCCCGGGGAGCCTCTCTGGATGGACTCCGAGTGCAAAGGCCTGGGCCCTGGGGTGAGGGGCGGCCTGTGGGGGGGGGGGGTCGGGTCATGTCCCTTAGCGAGGTGCTGCACCCACCCAACAGAACGAGGAGCTGGCCTCCATTTCTCCCCTTGTCACTCCCCAAGCTAACATTCAGTGAAATCAGCAAGCCCAAGGCCACGGAATTCCTGAATTCACACAAGGTGCACGTAACCATTATCCCATTCTTCCGAGCACGTTTTGATCAGAGAGGAATCAAAAAAAAAAAAAAAAAAAAAAAAAAGATTAAATGCTTGAAAATGACCAGAAGAAAAAAGACACGAAATAAGGAGGTGACCCTTGGGCCACCATAATGTTCTACGCAGGACCGTCCGACTCGTCCTCCCCACTCTCAGGCCAACTGTCCTCATTACTCATATAAATTCTGTATAATCATAGGCAGCCCAGTGCATGCCCAGGGGCCATCCCCCTCCACGCCCCCACCCCAGCGCATGGTCACATCACTTTCTGTGACCCTCCTGCCTCCTTCTAATCAGGACCCTTATGATAACATCATTCCCGTCAGGATAATCCAAGCTAATCTCCTCATCTCAAAATACTTAAGATAATCACATCTGTATTGTAAATTTTCTCACCTAAGATAACATATTCACAGGTTCCAGGAGCAAGGACCTGGACGTATTTGGGGGGGCAGGGGGGGACCACGTATTTGTGGCCTACCACCGCATCTGTAATTTGGGGACAACATTATTCAGCCTACCACCGCATCCATTACATTTCAATCTCAAATTTTGTTTTTCAAAAATATAATCTCAATCCCAGTTTGAAAACCAAGATACTGTATAATGGATTATATTTCTGTTGCTGTGGGAAGCATTTTCAAGAGGATGTTTTAAGTTTTAGGGTGTAAAATAGAAGACAAAGGGGGCCCTGGCTGGCTTAGTTGGTGAAGCACATGACTCTCGATCTTGGGGCTGTGAGTTCGAGCTCCACATTGGGTATAGAGATTACTGAAAAACATAAGATCTTTCAAAAAACAAAATAAAACGGAAGAGAAAGGTAAAAATAAAACATTTTTAATCAAGAAGATGAAGGGAACAGGGCGCCTAGGTGGCTCAGTCGGTTATGGGTCAGACTCTTGATCTCAGCTCAGGTCTTGATCTCAGGGTCATGAGTTCAAGCCCCGCCTTGGCTCCATGCTGGGCATCGAGCCTCCTTAAAAAAGAAAAAAAAAAAAAAAAGACAATAGAGGGTAAGCTGAGCAAAATAATGAAAAATCACATCAGCAGTGGTAGAGCACAGATTCCTTCCTTAAAGAAATATTGCAAAACCACATGGCTTATGCTAACAAGCAGGTAGAGATCCTACAGTTCCAACTGATCTGGTTACATATGGACATCCAGATTCATCGTTCTGCCCCATGCCTCTTCTTGAGTGGGGACAGGCTCAGGCCACCACTGCCTGGCTCCAGGTTCACTGCTGCTGAAACTCCAACGGTCTCGCCAGCCCCGTGACGCCCGCTGTGAGCCACAGAGGCGCCACCTTTCTGAGCAAAGCACCAGACGCTTGCCCTCGCCCGTCCCCTGCAACCGTCATCCGAACACTGCAGACGAGCCACCCAAGCTCTTCCACGTCCTTTGTCAAGGTCAGGAAGTCGAGAGCCTGGACCGAGGTCACATGCTTCATTACGAGAAGGGGCAGAACCGGCCCAGAGCGAACGCTTTCCACCCCGTAGCCACTGACTCCATCGACAGTGGCTCAGTCTGTTGAGCATCCGACTTCGGCCCAGGTCAGGATCTCATGGTTCCCGAGTCTGAGCCCCGAGTCGGGCTCTGTGCTGAGTGGCCAGAGCTCAGAGCCTGGAGCCTGCTTCAGATTCTGTGTCTCTGGCTCTCTCTGGCCCTCTCCCACTTTCACTCTGTCTCAGTCCCTCCCTCTCTCAAAAAAAAAAAACATTAAAAAAAATGTTTTAGTAAAAAATAAGAATGAGCCTATCCAAAAAACAAAAATAAAACTGAATGAATAAAAGGGAGCCTATCATCTGAATAAGATGAGCCCGAGAGGCTGAGCCACCGGAGGTTAAATCTGAGGTCCTGGGCGTCAGACAGCCCGGTCTTTGACCTGGCTTCTCCTCGCCCAGCTGTGTGACCTTGAGGCAGTGACTAAACCTCTCTGTGCCTCAGTGTCCCCACGTGGAAATGCGAATCAAAACAGCAAGGACCTGGCTGAGCAGTGGTGGAGACAGAATAAGAGGGGAGCAGGGTGCACGCAGTGGGTCTCCTGAGCCTACACCCTTAGGCACTCAACGTGTCAAATGAGGCGTCCCTTTCCTTCCCCTTCGACCACAAGGGCCTGGCTTCCCTTTAGCCTGGGGTGTCGGGTGGACTCTCCTCTCCGGCCTCCCGTGAGGTTCTCGGCGGCAGCACCCGCAGACATCGGGGCTGAACTAAACTCCGCAGAGAGTTGGCTGTACCTCTTTCAAGCACAACCCTTCCGACTGCCTGCCCACTGCAGCCCCACCCGGACCTCACCAACCTTTCGACCCTGCTTCGCGACGGGCCCACCTCCACACCCGCCACCCTGAACAGGCCAAAGAGCCTCAAAGGCCCAGCACGCACCACACTTCCACCCCCCGGGGGCCACCCTCCTGTCGCAGAACCCACGGCCTTTCCCGTCCGTCAAGGCCCCACGTAAGTGCCTCCCTCTTCTGGAAGCTTTCTCTGACGAATCACGCCATCCCCACCCCAGGACATTATTGCTCCTTCCTCTGAACTCCTATAGTTTATCTTCTGTAGTGCTTGAGGGCATTTGATGGATTAAATTCGTACGGATTCATTGGTGGTGGGGGGGGGGGTGGGGGATTTTCTGCCTATTGGCTATCAGTGTCAATATCCTGGTTGCGATACTGTATTATAGGTTTGCAAGATGGGGGAAACTGGGTAAAGGGCAGAGAGGACCTTTCTGTCTCATTTATTACAATCGCCTGTGCGTCTATCTCGCTAAGAAGAAGAAAATTACTACGAGTTAAAAAATGTATTTAGGACCCCCCCCTTTGCCACATGCCACCTAAGATATTTTACCTATTTAAGCCTCATTCCTTCCCTGACCTCCAGACGTGAGCATCCGACGGCCTAGCCAAAATTTCCACGTGGATAACTAAAAGAAGCATCTCGGAATTACATTCAATGCTGACCTCCTAGGATTTTCTCCCTCTAAAAGAATCTCCATTCTTCCGGTTGATCAGGCCACAAATCCTGAGGTCATCCCTGACTCCTCTCTTTTATACTCCATACTCACCCATCAGCAAACCTTGGTAAATCCACCTTCAAAATAATCCAGAATCCAACCACTTCTCCCCACCTCCGTGGCGACCCCCCCGGACCCTGGTCACCATCATCTCTCATCTAGGTGAATGCAGTAACCTCCACCCCACCTCTAACACTTCCTATCGTCTCCTGCTGCCTTTATGTTCAATAATTCATCATCACATAATAGACAACATCTCCTGCCAGAAGCCCCGTGGGGGGTTCACTGCAGCAGCCAGAAGCCTAGCACAGTGCCTGAAACATCACAGGCACTGGATAAATATTTGTTGAATGAATGACGTTATGCCTTTGGCATTAAAAGAGAACCCTGAGGTCAACATTACTGGCTCATTTTTACAAGTAGGAACACTGAAGCTCAGACAGGGTCACGGGCTCCAGAAAGCACGAAGGCCAGAGGTGTCCTGTTCTGAGAGCCACGTCCCATCTACCTGCTCCGCCGGCCCTTAGTCTCTTGGGTGGACCCTTAAGGGTAGGATCCGTGTCTGACGGATCATTTGGACTTTCGGCACCTGGACGCAATGCTTGCATATTTGCAGAAATGCCACGAACAGCGGGAGGATGAATGCAACTTTTCGTCTATGTATCAGCACGGAACCAACGGCCTTGGTTATTATTTCTCACTTACGTACTGGCTCTACGTACCGGAACCTTCATTCTCACAACTTTCTTCTGTGGGGCAAGGTTGAGGGTGAAATAATGATCCCCGTTTTACTGGGAGACAAACCGAGGGTCCACCTCTTTGAGGCTCTGCCCACTGAGCCATACTGCCTGCCAGCAGCTGGCGCGACCAGACCGGTCCTCACAGTGCCCGGGACACTTCTGTGCCACTGGTCTTTCCTCCCAGCGCACCTTGTCCTGCAGAATTTCGATAGGAGGCTTTTATTACTGGGTTTCCCCAGCCTGGCCTTTCTTTATTCTTTCTTTCTTTTTTCTTTTTTTTTTTTTTTTTGAGGAAGGGACAGCGTCTGCTGCTGAGCCCACAGCAATGACATGTGCCCCCCCAAGTAAACCTTAGCACCAACCTGGACGTCTTATCTCACTTAAATAAATATTCTTCAAAGAGAGCTATACACTGAACAGATGGGTAAATTTCAAGATTTAACAACTTACGGGGACGTTATTAGTGTCGCATTAGAAGGCAAGCTTTATTGCCCCCATATATCAAAAAAGACACCCCATCTTAGAGAATTCTGGTCTTAATCATTGGCGAACCTGGCCCTGGCCACGCCTGTAAGAGAAAATACACCGAGGCCCTCTGAACCTGGGTAGAACCCCGATTTCTAGTGCCCCCACCCACGGAACTTCTCTCCTGTGGCGTCTCCAGCACGTTCGTAAGTGTTCATCCCCCTCCCCTGATATCCTGGCACGTCCGATCCGATAATGTCAGCAAAGTGTTGTCGAATAAAAAGTTCACACAACCATGGTGGCATGTCCTGTGGTCTGAGGGATTCCAGAGGTTCCAGAGAGAAGGTTCAGGGGCAAGCCAGAACCGGGGACCCCAGAACCAGAGACAGGCTCTCCGCACCGCTGCCCCCTTCTCTCTCTCTCTCTCTCTCTCTCTCTGTCCTTCCCACACTCATATGCACACACTGTCTCTCCCTCTCTCTCAAAATAAATAAACTTAAAAAAAAAAGAAACATACAATCATACACACCTACACAAATACAACTACACAAACAGACAAACGCATACACCGTCATAAACACACATACACACGCTCACACAAGCACACAAACATATAAACACAATCGCATAAACACACACAGACGCGACGACACAAACATACAAACATAGAAACCCGCGCGTGCACGCGCCACCCTGATAAGGGATAAAATGATGGCCAGACGCCAGATTCACAGAGAAGACCCCGTTTTATCCCTTCCCTCTTAAATATCCTTCTCCCTTTCTAGTTTGGTTCCATCAACTCCTTTTCGACTGGCCGGGCAGGTGTATTTGGCAGGGAAAACTACAATCTATTTCTAGGACACCCTGAAAAAAAAAAAAAATTTGCGTGGCCAAGGGCCAGAGTGAACTTCTTGGAAAATCGAAGACAGTCAAGGAGTTTAGACAAGTTTGTGACTCAAACTAATAGAAAGAGAGGGGCACTGTCCCTCAATAAAGCAAATCAACTTAGCACAAATAGGTGACCTATTTTTCAACTCGGAGTCCTCCCAGCTGATAGAGGATTTTGGCTTTTAAGAATACGAAGGAGAGCTAGGGGCCTAAACGTGGCGTGTAAGCACAGCCAGAGGCCATAAAGAAGCTTGGCGGGAGAAGTGGTACCCCCAGTACCCTGGCCACCAGCGACACCTGTGATCAAAGGCCTAACTGCCTGCTGGGTCTTGAGGTTCCATCTCTGGCCCACTTTCCTTGATCCACAACTTGAATATCGTAAAGATTCCAAAATCTCTCTCTCCCGGCTAAATACTGAGCCCCAGAATTCATCACTCAAGGGCCCACTGGCCATCGGGACAGCCACTGGGATGAATTGCGGTTCTCATGATCTTCTTCCTATCCTGTTCAAACTCCTTTCTCCCCGGCCTCAGTGACCAGCAGCACCTGCGCCTCACTAGTTAGGTGGCTGCACATCTAACTCTTCGTCCTTCTCGCCCGCCCGACCCCCACACGTCAAGACCTGGTGTGGTGGAGACTGTATGACGTGGCAGTTAAGGAAGGGTATGGGCTTCGGGGTCAGAGAACACAGAGTACGGATCTCAGTCCACCAACCGTGAGTTGTGCGACCTTGGGCAAACAACGTAATCGCTGTCACATAATTCCCCTCATCTGTATAACAGGGACAAGAATCCCTCCCGGAGTTACTATGAGCACTACACTGGATCACATCAACACGGTCAAGTGTCCGCACCGGTAAATGCCCAAGCCCACGTCTCTCCAACCCACTGCCACTTGCTGAGGTTAGGTCCCCACTGTTTCTCCCCTAACTATGAGAATGGGCTCCTGTGGGTACACCAGCCTCTAGATCCACACGCCCCAAGTCCATTCTCCACACCACAGCCAATGCCATCTTTGCAAAGACAGATAGGACCTCACTAGCACACAATGATAACACCATGCCCAGTCTTCCCACAGCAAGCAAAACAAAATAAGATCCTAATGGCCCAGTTCACCAGATGGGGACCAGCAACTACTCTTACCCTTTTGCTGAAGCCCCTTAAGAATACGACGAAAGTTGTCGATCTTCTCCCCAGAAAGAAAGCTCTACGCATAAACACACAAAATATTCCGAAGCTCCAGGAGATACACAGACCCCAAGCTCAAAGCCCCTGACTTAGAACATTCTTTGGCCTGACCATCGTTGCTCTTCATAAATCTGTCCCCTAAGCTAACTGCAGTCGCTAAGGAGTCAAATTTTGAAATAACACATTTCTTAATGTGCACATACAGGGTCTCCAAAATCTGGCAAGAGAACTCAGCAGTCAGCTCACGGCACTTTTCCCAGAAATGGATGGCACCTGTGAAGAGTTCCTACGGAGAGGAGCACAAAATCGCGATCAATCATGCCCTTGAAACTCTCAGAAGTTTTTTGCAGCCTCAATAGGTGCTGGCTAAGAAACTGCACACCAGTGTCTGAGGACAGGTCCCACAGAGGTTCAGGAAATAGTGAGTTCTCAGGTCTGTCCCCATGACGCCCCTCCCTCACCTCTCCCCACCTGAGTGCCAGATGGCAGAGAGACTGAGCTCTCTAAAGTCACCTACAAATTGCTCGGGGGCACCAGACCAAGAACTTTAGGACCCGTCCTCCCTGCAACGCTTCTATGCGGGCACGCTAAATGGCCACGCAGAGGGTTGCAGTGAGTTACGTAAGGAATGAAAATCTGCTTTCCAGTATGTTGAACTCAAAGAGCTGACAACATCCTCTCCCAAAGGGGAGTGCGTTCTGGTCACTGAGCCATGATTTCAGGCTCCCCGTCTCCTATCACCACCTCTGCTCCAACCCATGGAAATAAGCATTGGGGGACACATCAGTTTCTTTTAAAAGAAAATTTATGTCATGTTCACTCCTGATCCTTGGAAGCATCACAGTGAGGACTTGAAAGGCTTGAACTTTCAGCCATCCACAGATGTTTCTCACATCAAAGCCCAGATCTTATGGGATCCTGGTTCTCTCTCTCAGGATAACACGAGCTTGAAAAGCTAGCATCATTCGCTATCTTTTCCTCTCCATCCTTTGACAATTTAGACTCTTGCCTCTACACCAATGAGGGCAGGGTCTCTGAAAGATAAAGAGCTGAGGGTGGGGCAGAAGGAGTAGGAAAGGTGTCCCTATGGGGCTTACAGCCAAGACATAGAGAATCAAAATGGGATGTCCAGAGATGTCCACGTTGATAGGCCTTTCCAATTAGGGATATTCACATCCTGAAGTGAGCCTGTCCCGCCAGGATAATTGTGCACGATTCTGGCTAGTGGTCTGTTTTTTCCTCTAAAGAGCCACCTTGCCCCTAACCTGGAAGTGACCATCCTTTGGGTGTGTCTTGTCATTGTCATTACCACTACCACCACCGCCATGGTCAACATCGTCAACACAACGACAGCAACAATTACTACTACCGTTACTATGTATTGGGCACGTGTGAAATACACAACAGTAACTCACTCTGCATTGTGTGAGTCTACCGTCATCCCTGGAAAGTACATACTGTCATCTATACTGTGCTGGTGAAAAAGCCAAAACTCATGGAGCACTGCGGTAAGTCACAGGTCCCTACGTGTCATGCATCATGAACCATGCTTCACCGCCATACAGATCATCCCAAATCCACTCTTGTTAGAGAGCGAACAATCAGGAACAATTAGCTCACTTTGGGACAAACTTCTCGTCGCAGAAGACCTGTGTCCGTTCATTCGACGAGCGTTTCTGAGCGATCGCTGTGCACCTAGACTTTCACCATGTTTGCACATAGGGATAAATATGGTGTATATGCGCACTGCCCTCAACATGCAGGCAAACCCACCCAAAGTCAATGACCTCCTACAGGGCTCTAGGGTCCCTGCCATCCCGCCCGCCCTGTTGGCTCTACCCCCTTTCGCCCTGCTGAGCCTCTTCTCTTAGAATTTCAACAGATGAGTTTGAAATGCAGTCAATACATATATGAGAAAAGGGACAAACCTGCGATGTTTTGAAATTACAGACTCATCAAACCTAATCAACCTTACCAACAATGCTTCCTCCTCAAAAACAGTAAGCAGGGGACTCTTGAAAGCAGTTTTGCACGTAAGGCGCTAATTTAACACTTGGAAATGGGTTTAGAGACCAGATTACTCGTCTGTGGTCGTATGGCTGCTGATTCTGGGAGTTTAGGTTCTGATCTGAGTGCCAGAGGAACAAGGTAGAAGTGGATTTCTCTCTGTTTCACCACCGTCAGGCACCCAGGCTCCTTCCAGCTCTGCATTCCGGCCTCCACGGAACTCTTTGTCTTGGTCTCCGTGGTGAAACTCTTTGTCTTCATGGCGTCAGATGAGGACTTTCCCATCCCAATAATAAGAAGGAAGAAAGGATAAAGAAGAGGCAACATGCACCAAAAGTTGCCCAATGTCACTTCTGCTTACATCTTACTGGCTGGAATTTACTAATATGGCCACATCTAGCTCTCAAGGAAGACTGAGAAATGTAGTCTTTATGCCAGCATCCACAGGTCCAGCTAAAATTTCTGCTATTAGGGGAAAAAGTGATATCGGAGAAGAGCTGCTAAGTGGTACAACTGGGATAAGAACCCAGCGCTGAGGGACTCCAGAGACCCTACTCTGTCAAGAACAGGTAGGCTTTAATTCCTATTTTTAAAACCATGACCACCGGTCCTCTCTTCTTCATTGCATAAAGAAACTGCTGTGATTTTAGAATTTTCTATATACATTTCATTAGCTTTTGACTTAATAGCTAGAAACCATCTCCAAGCTATATGGTCTTTGGTGGTTTAAAAAATATACCTGGTAATTCTTTCCTTCAAAAGATGGAGCCTAATTCCACTTACCCTAAGTGTGGACTGTATTTAGTGACTCACTTCTCACACTTCTAATGAATATATATGGCAGAAGTGATGAAATAGGACATCTGAGACAAGGTCATAAAATGATCATTCATGCTAGCAAGAGGCAAAGCCCATGCTTTGAAGTCACTCAAGCAGTCCTATGGACAAGCCTTCACGGAAGGGAGGGAGGGAGGTGTCCAGCCAAGAGCCTTGTGAATGAGCTTAGAATTGGATTCACCAGCCCCAATCAAGCCTTCAGATGACTGCAGTCCCAGGAAACGTCTTGACTGCAAACGTTTTTAAAAAAATGTTTGCTTATTTATTTTTGAGAGAGAGAGAGACCGACCACGAGCAGGGGAGAGGCAGAGAGAGAGGGGGAAAGAGAGAATCCCAAGCAGGCTCCATACCCAGCATGCAGCCCAACGTGGGGCTCGATCCCACCACCGAGAGATCATGACCTGAGCTGAAATCATGAACCAGATACTTAACCAAATGAGCCACCCAGGCGCCCCTTGACTCCAACATTTTGAAAGGTGCTAGGCAGACCAGCCGTCCATGCCACACCTGAATTTTATGATCCTGAAAAGAGACTTGGGTTTTGGAGGGTTTTTTTAAAATGTTTTTGGGGGTGCCTGGGTGGCTCAGTTGGTTGAGCGTCTGACTTCGGCTCAGGTCATGATCTCACAGCTCGTGAGTTCAAGCCCCGCATCGGGCTCTGTGCTGGCATCTCGGAGCCTGGAGCCTGCTTCGGATTCTGTGTCTCCCTCTCTCTCTGCCCCTAACCCACTCGCATTCTGTCTCTGTCTCTCTCAAAAATAAATAAACATTTAAAAAAATTTTTTTTAAATAAAATAAAATGTTTTTGGAGTATTTGTCACACAGCAATATAATAATTCAGGTCTCAATGTAAATTTAGTGTTCTTCTGGCTTGAGAGTTAGAGAAAGTAGAAATGACCCTCTTGGTAGCAAAAAAAAATTGTATTTTAAATGGCTGTGTCCCAGCTCAGCACCTGCTTTTAAATGATTTGGAGATGGGTTTAGATGAGATGCTCTCGATGCCACTGTGAAGAGGTAAGACCAGCGAGCCATCCCTGCTAGAACATACTGCTAATATCACATCCCTGAGTAGTCCCAGGAAGCAGCTGAACCTGCTGTTAGCCAATTACCACCAGGAAAAACAGCTCAGTATCAATGAAGCCAACATCAGAATGATGAGTTTTGGCAAACTCCCTTCGGCATCCGGATGGATAATGCTGAACAATTCTACTCAACAGGTTACCTTACTTAGTTATGTGGAGAAGCACCGAGGGGCTTAATTACCTCAGGAGATCTGTTAGGATGCATTTCGGTTGAAAATGGAAGATTCCACAGGAACAGTATCAAGGTTATTTTCTGAGAGAGACGAATGGTTGGTAGATCCTGTTCCTCAAATATCCCAAGTCAAGGTCATGGTTTATGATGCCGGCCCTTGAACTTTCATACCAAGATATCGCCTCTGCCTACTATCTCCAGAGGAGGAACCAGAGAAACATGTTCTATTGCCAAGGAGGGGTAGGGGGGCGGGTCTCAGAATCAGCCAGTGGGAAGACTTTTTAAACTACAACCTTCCCTCGTCTCTCTGCATTTGGAGAGTCTATAATCCTTCATCCTTCATTGAGAATCACCACCATCATAAGCCACTATTACTAGTGGAAATGCACAAAAAAAAAATAAATCCTCAGAAATCTGAGGGTGAGAAAAAGTTGGTAGGCACCAACATCTCTGAAATAATACAAAATACTTGCATATTGGGTATTTTTATTATGGGCCAAAGGGTTCCTATTTAAAATACAGACGAGGACACCTGGGTGGCTCAGTTAAATGTCTTGATTTCAGCTCAGGTCATGATCTCACACCATCCATGGGATCGAGCCCCGTGGGATTCTCTCTTTCTTTCTGCCCTTCCCCTGCTTGCATGCTTTCTCTCTCTCTCTCTCTCTCTCTCTCTCTCTCTCTCTCAAAATAAATAAATAAACATTTAAAAAATAAAATAGAGAGAAGATTCTTCTTCCAATGGGGCACTTTAACACCATCCTTGGAATAAGGTAACACGTGTAGCCTCTCTGCCCCAACCAGTTGGAAGCTTAGAGCTAAATTTCACGCCCATTCATAGTAACTGCATTAGTTTAAGGGGCTGTCATTTTTTTTTCTTCCTCTTTGTATCTGGAGTTTTATTTTCCACTTCTGTTCTGACAGCCTTTGCAGTTTGCCTCTTCATTTATCATATGATGTCTAGATCCCATTTGGAAGCAAGGCAGCATAGAAATTTACAAATGAATACGATGAACGTGGCAGGATCGGGACTCAGGTTTCTTTCTTGGATGCAGCTACCAAAATGCATTTTCAGAACAAGGGGCGGGAACCTCTAAGAAGACTGAAGCAACTGTCCCTTAAAGGAGTGGGCCCTGGGAAGCAGCTACCATCAGAGAAATCCCTCCTTGGCTCTGCTTGGAACAGAGCTTGGGGACTCGCCACGAGAGACTTCCCTCTCAAGGCTCAAAGGCAGGTCGCGTTGGTAGATAAAAGACCCAGGTGGTGAGGCTAATTCCCAGCTCTGGGGGCTGAGCTGCGTTTCTGGCACTCCCACTCTTGTTGGATGCTGTGCTTCTTTGTGTAGGTTTTATCGCCTCCTCCGGAAGAGAGAACGCGGAGCCATCAGCCTTCTCCGATAAGAGTTGGGAGTTTCTCTTCTTGTGACAGTCATGTCTCTGCCTCCTGAAAACCCCTCTTGAAAAGCCTGTCGAAGGAAGTGTCTCCAAAAAGGCAAGTAGGGTGTGCCTCTTGGATTTTTAAATCAACCAGCGAAGCGAGAGGAGGGGAAAAAAAAAAAAAAAATGGGTGGGGGTGGGGAGGGGTCCTTCAGAGCTCCCGGCCCCCTTCTGGCATGAAATCATGCCCATCACCAGCCTTCTCCGGGCTGCACTGCACCTCTCGGTGAGGAGCACACTGGGCTCACACAGAGCTTTAAAAATATCTCTCCACCCACTGCACGCTTGATTAATCAGGCAGGTTCTCACCCATGTGTCACAGCGGTGGCAGTGACATATACGATAGTGACATGAAGGTGCAGGGAAGGCACAAAAGGGTCTCATCTAGCAGGAAAGAGGAGGCCTAGCATCAAAGTTAACCAGCATGGGCTCTGAAGCCAGGTGACAAGCTGCACACGCTAGTTAGCAACCTTGGACAAGGTTATTCCACGTCTCAATCTTCCACACTTGTCAAAATGGAGTTAATAATAATACCTGAGTCAGAGGATTACTGGCAGGATGAAAGGTGTTAATTCATATAAAGCATTCTGAACGAAGGTTCCTAGCACGGAATAAGCACTCAATAAACTTCCGCTCGGGTGATTATGATGATGGTGACCACCACCAATGTTGCAACTTGAAAGATGGGTTCCAGTAGACAGAAGCAGCTAGAACAAAGGCAGAGAAGCGGGAGAGATCTTGAGGTGGCAGGGAACCATCTGGAAGGAAAGCAGGGAGTCAAGCGGACAAAAAGGAAGGGTCTGGGGGGCACCTGGGTGGCTCAGTGGGTTGAACGTCCGACTCTTGATTTCAGCTCAGATCATGATCTCAAGGTGGTGGGCTCCATGCTAAGCACGGAGCCTGCTTAAGATTTCTCTCTCTCTCTCTCTCTCTCTCTCTGTCCCTCCCCAGCCCTCTCTCTCTCTCTCAAAAAATAAATTTAAAATTTTTTTTTAAATTTAAAAAAAGGAAGGGTCCAGGCCACTCAAGACGTCGTATGCTTGTTTCACTAAACTTCACACAGCTGTAGGCTGTGGAGAGCCATTTAAGAATTATAAACAGGGGTGCCTGGGTGGCTCAGTCGGTGAAGCGTCCGGCTTCGGCTCAGGTCGTGATCTCGCGGTTTGTGAGTTCGAGCCCCGCGTCGGGCTCTGTGCTGACAGCTCGGAGCCCGGAGCCTGCTTCGGATTCTGTGTCTCCCTCTCTCTCTGCCCCTCCCCCGCTCATGCTCTGTCTCTCCGTCTCTCAAAAATAAATAAACATTAAAAAAAAAAGAATTATAAACAAAAATGAAAAGTTTAAGGGTAAGTGCTATGTTGGTTGAAATTGCCTTTAATGGGTCTGAGTAAAAAAAATTAAATTATTAACAACAGACTTCTGCTACAATAAAGTAACTGGTATAAAAATACCCCTCCCACCATGTACAACCACACAACTGAACAAAATATATAAAATACATAAAGCAGCTGTTTCCAGGCAGTAGACCATGGACAGCACAAGACTACAAGTGTAGGGAGAAGGGAGACTGACCAGGTGAGCTCTCCACCTGGGGACCGCTTCCCAAGCCCAGGTCATACTTTGGGGTAGCTGAAGGAACTAGAACCTTATGGGATAAGGCAGCGGAGAGAAGAAAACTGCAGAGAGAAAGCCCCAGAAGCCTGCAGGTGAGGTGGGTCTCCTATGAATACTTGGCTGGACGACCCACATGTAAGTTGAGATTAAACCAGACTTACCAGGAAGCAGCTTCTCAGAAGTTGAGAAGAGAAAAGAAATGCTAGAATTGAGGCAATCCCGGATGTCTGGAAAAAACCTCATTAATACCCCAGGCATCCAGCTGAGACACGAGAAGGACCACATCACAGGAATAAAGAACACACTCTAAAGGCCTTCTTTAGATCCACATGATCAAAACCTAAAACCAAGCCCTGATGAGACTCACAAGGAAGACAGTTTGGAGGCCGAGTCCCTGCCAAGTTAGAGGGGCTTGGGAGACATGTTGGGATTCCCACAGCCCTACCCTGAAGAAGCATAAAACCAAACCTAAACAACTTGAAAGCAGCCAGGTAGTAACTGAACTACCTCCTGAGGCAAAAATCAGCCCTCTTCAGAGAAAGATAACAGAACACAGAGTCTCCATAGCATAGCATTACAATGTTGGGTGTACGAACATTAATAGGCATGCAAGGAAACCAGAAAGTGTTACCATAATCTAAAAAAAATAAAAATAAAAATAAACAATAAAAACCAATCCCAAGATGGCCTAGAGCCCAGATGTTGGATCTAAGTACATAAAGACTTTAAAGAGCTACTATAAATATAGGAAAATTTGTCCAAATAATTCAAGAAAAATATTGTTTCAATGAGTAAGCAGATGAGTATTTCAGCAGAAAAAATGAAAACTCCAAAAAAGAACCCAGAATTAAATTTCTAGAATTTTAGAAATTAATTTTAGAAATTAATTTTAGAGATTAATTTTAGAAATTAAAATTCTAGAACTGAAAAAAATTGGGTGCATGCCTCTGTGTGTGTGTGTGTGTGTGTGTGTGTGTGTGTGTGTGTGTGTGTGTTGGAAAAAAGGGAGACAGAGAGAAAGCAAATGCTTCAATATTAACAATTAGATGAAGACATACAGTTATTCACTATACTTTCCAAACCCCTATGGATTTGAAAATTTTTTTAAAGACTAAAGAAACTTTTTTTACAGTTTATTTATATATTTAAGGAGATAGAGAGCGAGAACACAAGCAAAGGAGGGACAGAGAGAGAGAGAGAGAGAGAGAGAGAATCTCAAGCAGGCTCTGCACTGCCAGCACGGAGCCCGATGTGGAGCTCAAACTCACCAACTCTAAGATCATGACCTGAGCTGAAGCCAAGAGCTGGACACTTAACCCACCGAGCCACCCAGGCTTCTCAAAGATTAAAGAAATATTAAAAATATATACTAATATATTTGCAGGCCAAGAAGAAAAAAAGTTATAAGTAGTCGGATAACCTAATCAAGTGCATCATTAGGAAGTATCCCTCCAATGAAATGAAACTGAACTGAGACATGAATGACACTCTAGATCAGGCACAAGGAGATCAACTCCTGGTGACTACAGCTGTCTGGGAGGTGGGGACCTGGCCCAAGACAAAAGCAATGTGGTCAGAGAGCAAGGGTTCGTTTCGAGATATGTTGAAAGAAGTCAAGATCTGCATGACTTTGCCAATTACATGGGGGGGGGGGGGAGGTGAGCGAAAAAGAAGAATCAAGGATGGCTCCCAGATTACTTTTGTAGCTGACTGGGTATGATGTGACATAATTTCCTGCGAAACATTCCAGAGGAGAGGCAGTTTTGGAGAAAAAAGAAAATCCATTCAGCTCTGGATCTCTGCAGCCTAAGGAACACGTGAGGCATCTACACAGGACGATGGGTAGCAGATCTGAACTGCAGGAGAGAGGCAGGGATTGAAGATCTGCACGTCGAGGCAATCAGCACATAGGTGTCTGGGGGGGACAACAACAAAAAACAACCCCAGGGGACTACAGTGGGCAGAAGATGAGGGGCACGCGAGGAACACTGGAAAAGACGAAGAGGTAGAAAAAATGCAGGCGGAGGACCAGCCAGCGACGTGGATGCCAAAGCAGTGACACACGTCAAAACCAGGGATGTAAGCGGCACCGCCAGTTGCTACAGAAAGCAGCACCCCAAACTCAAATTAAAATAGCCCCCAAAGCGTAGATAAGAGCACATCCCCAGAAATATTAATTTTGAGATGCATACACACGTCAGGCGTTGAGGAGAATCTTCACTGTTTGCAACACCAAAGAAACCGGAGAAAAGCAATTTCCACCCACCCCTGGGAACTACAGAGGTACTTACGGCAGGAGGACATTGATTCACCGCCATCGTTTGCCCCTGCAAACAGCGACCCACAGGCTACCTGCCCAGCAAAGGAGGCGGTCACTCCCTATTTCATAACAACTGTTTTCCATGGTGACCTATTCCCCAACCCAATCCAAACCCAGCCCGGCAGCACCCCTTTTTGTAAGCTCATCAGGAAACCCTACTCTCCAGAAGCAGCAAGAGCTATGGGTTGCTATGTCCCATCCTGCATTATTTGGGGGGAAGATGAGAAGTGAACCTGGGATCACTGAGTGCTAGATACTAGTTTGGGAATAGGAAGAGGAACAAGACAAGGGAGAAACAAAGGAGTTACATAATTCTGTGGCACAGGAAGCAGACCCAGGAGTAGCGGCAAACAAGATCCCACCTCCAGGAGAACCTGGGTGTCTCAGTCGGTTGAGCGTCCAACTTCAGCCCAGGTCACGATCGTGCGGTTTGTGAGCTCAAGCCCCACATCAGGCTTACTGCTATCAGCGCAGAGCCTGCTTCAGACCCTCTGTCCCTCTCTCTCTGCCCTGCCCCAGCTTGCACTCTCTCTCAAAAATACATAAAACATTAAAAAAGAAACAAAAACCAAAGGTCCCACCTCCACTCAGAAGCCATGGACTTGGGGCGCCTAGGTGGCTCAGTCAGTTAAGTGTCTGACTTCGGTTCAGGTCATGATCTTGTGGTTTGTGAGTTCGAGCCCCACATCGGGCTCTGTGTTGACAGCTCAAAGCCTGGAGCCTGCTTTGGATTCTGTCTCTGTCTCTCTCTCTCTCTGCCCCTCCCCTGCTTACACTGTCTCTCTCTCTCTCTCTCTCTCTCTCTCTCTCTCTCTCAAAAAAAAATAAATAAATAAACATAAAAAAAAAAAAAAGCCATGGACTAGACGAGTGGCTTCTACAAACTGGACTCTCCAGCTGGGGCTGACAAGGGGAAAATTATCCCAGGTCCAAGATAAAGTGAAGACAAAACAAAGAAACTAAAGTTTCTTCACAAACCCTGTTGGCTCACAGATTCTGGGCCCGCAAAGGACTTTATGGAGTCACAAAGTAGAACAGAAAAAAGCAAAAGGGACCATAGAAAAACATCTTCTAACGGAAAGTAAAGGTAGCATCAGCTGGAAGACATGAAGGAAAGGCTACTTGTATATATATGTGTCTCTGTATACATCATGACAAGACACAGAAGAGATTTTCACAAACTGTGTCCACGTTGTTCTCAATAAGACAAAGAGTTGAGAGAGAATAAACAAATAAGGTCCCAGGAAGGCAAGAAGTCAGAGGCATGAGGAAAGCACATCCTAAGACTACTGCAGCAACAAAAAAGGGGGATGGTCCGATTATACCCTAATAGCTGAAGCTGACAGCAACCCAAATACCCATTGAGAACAGAACAGATAAATAATTGTGGTATATTTATAGATGACGGGATACTATAGATTAGTGAAAATGAATCAACTTCAGCTATCCTCAAAAACATGGCTGAGTCTCGCAAATATGTTGAGGAAAAGAGGCTGGGAACAAAAGAACAGACATGGCATTGGCCCCACTGAGATGAAGGGAAATGCAAACACCATGAAACGCCGAGAGGAAATAGGCTGGTGGTCGTCTTTGAGGAAGAGGCATTGGAAAGGTCCTCGGGGATACTTTCAGGTGCTAACAATACTACATTCCTTAGCCTCAGTAGTTGTTGAATGAATGTTCACGTTCAATAATAACTGAATTGTGCATTAATACTTCCCTGTATTCTATTTTAACAAAGTTGGGGGTTTTTTTTGTTTTTTGTTTTTGTTTTTTGTTTTTTAAAGGAAGGAGGCAGGAACCTGGGTGGCTCAGTCAGTCGAGCATTTGATTCTTGATTTTTGGCCCAGGTCATGGCCCCAGGGTCGTGGGATCGAGCCCCAGGTTGGGCCCCATGCTGGACGTGGAGCCTGCTTGAGATTCTCTCTCTCCCTCTCCCTCTGCCCCTCTCCTCCACTCACGCACCCTCTTTCTCTCTCTCTCTAAAAGAAAAAGAAAAAGAAAAAGGAAGGAGGACCACTGAAGTAAAATTAAGCTTCAAGGAAACTGAAACTTCCAGAAAACTGAAGATATGCTCTAAAGGCAGTAATAAAAAAATTTTCTTAATGACTATAGACAAGTAAGTCAATGATGTAGAAGACAAACTCGAGAAGGAATGCCGACTACATAAAATGATGTAAGTAGAGATGTATGATGTGGAAAACAGAGAATGAAAATGTAGCATTAGAACGAAAGGCACGAAATACCTGCACTCAGACGTTTCACAGTGGCCAGATTACACCCTAACAGCCCCAAATGGGAAACCCAAATATCCATCCTGAATGAAATGGATACAGAAATTGAAGTATACTGACATACAATGGATACTCACGCCATGTGTGAATGAAAACGTATGAACTCAGACAGAGGTAAATTTAAAGATTAAGACGGCAGCATCGTAAGATTAGTCAGTCAATAGGATTAGGAAAATGGTTTCCACGAAATTAGAATTGGTAAACCTAATAAACTTTCACATGATACACTCTGAAAGTGCAAGGTATCGCTAATAGGGGCACCTGGGTGGCTTCGTTGGTTAAGCGTCAGGTTCCCGATCCCCGCTCAGGTCACGATCTTGCAGTTCATGAAATCGAGCCCCGTGTGGGGCTCTGAGCTGACAGCACAGAGCCCGCTTGGAATTCTCTCTCTCCATCTCTGTACCTCTCCAGCTCGCGCTCTCTCTCTCTCACTCTCTTTCTTCCTCCCTCTCGGCCCCTGCCCCGCTCACGCGTGTGCGCTCGCTCTCTCTCTCTCTCTCTCTCAAAATAAATAAATAAATATTTTTTTAGAAAGATACTGCTAATAAATTTTGTATGCACATAAATTCCCCGGGTAGACTGCAAATTCCTTGGGAACAGGTAACGAATATTATACTTATTTCATTTCCTCCTCTACCCAGAAAGCATTCGGGTAAACATTCCTATCGTGAATGAATAAATAAGAACGGACAAATGAATTAAATAGGAATGAATGAATGTCTCCACCAATTCATCACTGCTGCGTTTGTTTGTTAGGTGATTTCCAGCTCCAGTCTGGCCAACTGCATGCAGGTTTGCATGACTCCCTCTCTTTGTTTAAAGAGAAGAAACAGAAACTCTCCAGAGTGTATGTCAGCTGGAGATAACCTGCATGGTGAGTGGCTCTTTTCACACCTCTTCTCAGAAGGTAACCACTCACGGACCGGGTGAGTTTGTCCCTTCCACTGAAGGAAAGGGACATTCTATCCCGGGTGATAAACAGTAGCCGGGTGGGGGAACCTGTCCCCTCGGCGATTCGTAAGCGGGGGATTGCAGCCGCCACGGGGTAAGGAAGGGGGCACAGTGAGGGAAGGTGGTGCCCAACTAACGGACCACAAAGGAAGCTTTGATTCCCCTCAGTGTCCAACACATCAACTCCCTGTGCAATGCCATGTTTCCTCTGAGGATAAATGAGTGGCCCAGAGCAACAGGAAACAGGTCTTTAGGGCTCAGAGAACAGCAAACAGACAAAGCCTCGGAAAGGTGTCTTCCCCGAGAACCAACCTGCGCTTGGTTTTCAGACCCTGCCTGCTGGCTCTACCCTCAGTGCACATCTGCACAGCCCTGCCCGGAGCCCCAAGATGCTCGTAATAAAGCGTGAGCAGTCATAACTCAGGGTTCACCTTGGCCAAAAGTAAATAAGTAAAAGGAATCTTCCATCAGAAAATAAATGGCCCTTCTCCAAGCTGAGAGCTGGATTACCCTCCTGAAGGACAACAGAGTGTCTTCAGCAGCTGGCCTCAGGCCTCAGGCTATAAAGTCTGGCTGGACTTCATTAGGGTCCCCGCGGGGCCCCCACTGCTAAGCCTGCCCATGTAGGCTTGAGGGCTGTTAGAATCTCTCCCTGCTATTCGTGCCTACTGAGAAGGCACCTTTCGGCCCTGCTCGGCTGCCTGGGGCTGAGTGAAACACACTCCTCAGCTAGGCCACTTGCCCAGGTACACGGAGAGCGGTTCCACTGGCCACCCCGGGGATGGGGGGGCGTGGGGGGGGACGGCAAAATCCAGCCCGCAGTCCTCTTGAAAAGCTGTGCGCCCTGGCAGTGGCCCAGATTTAACAGAGAAAAAAGCCGATGCTCTAAGGAGAAATCATCTCTTGATTATTCAGAGCAACGCTGGGAGGGAAGGGAAAAGGCAAGGGAAAGCCGGGATCTGTGAGAGCCACAGGTGATTTCCAAACTCCCTTTGGTTAGTCATCTCGACCTCTTTAAGAGTCACCTTTAAACACAGGGACTTTCTGCCCGGATCTCATGGCCTCTACTCACGGAGCCTTCCAGCCCCTCCTGCTGATGACTGAGCCCAGGGACCTACTCAACTAAACACAAATGCAAACACACTCCCAAATCAATGCACCACTTCCCTAAGCGGACTCCCTGGGGGTCCGGGGAAGCCTGGGTCCCGCTCAACATACTAGCTGAGCTTTGGCCTTCTCTATGGTCACCTGGCTTTGGAGGCAGTCAGGCCTCTACTGCCTGCTTCTGCATCCGAATGTCCTCTGGCCAACTGAAGCCGAGGAGATCCCCCGAGGGTCCTGCTCTCCTCTCCTGCCACCAGCCTCTGTCCAGACGGGGGCGAGCCTGGCTCTGCTTCCTGTCACTCCGGCTTCCTGTCACATGCCCCCACCGGGAACCCTACCCACCAGCCTCTGCTGCCTTACGGTTTACTTATATAAATAAGCCAGTCTTTTAGATGAGCAAGCAATCAAAATGGACAAGAGCAGGAAAGGCTATCAGACGGCCCTGTCCCTCCGCCTTCCTCCACTCCTGCCCAGTCTGCAGCAAGCTGGGCTTCGCTGGCCCAGAGCTGGATTTCCCCGCCTTCCTCTTGCGAGTAACGGCTGTGAGGCGCCCCTCTTGCACGGAGACGGCACGCTGGTCAGACCATGTCACTTAAAAGCAAATAGGTGGGCCATCGGGGGTAACTCTGACTTCTCTTTAGAAAGCAAATTTCAACTCCATGCTTTAAAATGGTGTTCACAAGGAACACGGCATCCCAAAACATCGGGGAGAGCGGATTCTGGCTCGGCCTCTGCAGATGTAGCACCTAGCTGAACATCTGGCTGATTCCACCTCATTTTCGATTCTCGAAGAAATAAAGTCCTTCTTCCTCTTTGTAATTTTGCTGTTTAATCAGGGGGTTACCAATGAGGAGACGACAGGGCACGGTCCCAGGATGAATTTAGTCATGGTGTTCCCATCCCTATCCCTGCCCTGAACACCCAGGACTACACTGTGTAACAAAGGAACAGAGGCAATTAAAATAATTGCTGTCCATTCCCACCACGTCTAGGCTTCCAGAGGATTCTGATCTGGGCAGGATTCAAAGCACCATGGCCCCAAGTCAAGAGACAGCCATTAGCAGGGCTTAAAACCTCCCCTACAGCTGGGCCCTGCGTAAATGACAATATGGAAACAGGACAACGCCACTGGTGATAAAGATTCCGTAAACTGGAAAATGTATTTTGGGAGCTGAAGGCTGTCGCCCCAGTCCGTGTACAAAGAAACCAAATAACGAGGTCTGTCCCGCACAAAGAAGTCATTTATGCAGAATTTCTCTCTGAGCCCGTTCCCGTCCGCACCACCGTTAGCCTTGGCCACAACTGGTGGCCGGAGTCTGGCGCTTTCACCGTAGACGCACAATCGCCTCAGATGCCTCCCGTGGGTGGCTGACCTCCCACACAGGGCGGGCTCCTTACCGTCCAGCTCCTCCACGGAGATATTAGCAAGCTGCTCGCTGTCGCTGCCCGCGGACAGAGATCGGTTGAGGTAATTCCCCTTGTACAACAAGCCAGCGGTCACATGGTGGAAAGGCATCTTCTCCCTGTTCACAGAGAAGCGGGAGTGGGGAGAGAAAGAGGTCACCGTCCGTTCCTTCTTTCCTTCCTGAAAGGACCACCTTGGTTTTCAGATGGCCGGTTGTCACTTTTAAAAGAACCATCACATTTCTAGAGGGAAAGTCGGAAAATCCCAGGGTCCCCGTGGCCTGAACAACTGTCCCGATTTACTCGTGAGTTGGAACCATGTGGTCCTTGCACGCCGTGGGACATCATGTTATCATCACATCCTCGTCCTCTCCAGGCAAAGAAGAAGCCTCCCTGCTCCTTCACTTGGCCCGATAAACTTTTTTGGTGCTCCTTAAGGAACGCACATCTCAGAAATGCTGGGCTCCCCGGGGACTGGGCGTCTCGGCTGTGACCGTGTGGAGATCCAAGGGTTTGACTTCTCCCAGGTAAAGCAGATGAGCCACTCACACAGCACCCGAATCGGGTGGGAAACAGCAGGCCCTAAGTAAATACAGACAACCTTCCGCACCTGGGAGAAGCGGCCCCCGTGCCAGGCTTGGGTGCAGACACCTGCTGGTCAAAGCCGCTCATGAGCGCAGCCCTCTGGGACGCCACTCACGCCACCCGCCCTGCCAGAAAGGTGCGTGGCACTCAGTGTCCCAGAACAAAGCTGCTTCCAGAATCTTACAGGGAATTACTGCATTCCTTAGACCAGCAAAGCTCCTCTGCCCAGAAGACAGCCCTGGGGCTTAAAGAGGTCCCACCAGTGCGACACAGCCTAGGGGAAGAGGGAGGAAATAGGCAGCGTAGGGAGACAGAGCAAATGCAAAAGAGAAAGACAAGGCAGCTAGAAAGGTGGGCTTCTCCACAGCACAGAGAACACGACTCTCTGTTACGGCGAGGGAGCCGCTGAGCGTGTTGGGACACATGTTGTGCTCCCCTATCTGGAAAGGGGACTAAGGACTGATCCCCCTTTGAGTGGAATTAGGGAACAGGTAGGAAGCACGGGGAGTCCATTACAGGCTGTGAGTAAAGAACACCTCTTAACAGAGCTCCGGGAAGGTGAACTGGGCAGCACTGGAAGGGGTGATCTCCCCATCCCTGGGGGCATTCAAGCAGAGGTGAGGGCCTCTCTGCCAGGGTTCTGTGGGAGAGAGATAACTCCTGAGCTCTCTCCCCACACATCCCTCACTCTCCAGAGAAGCCACTTGTGAAGTCTTATTTCTTACTACGGTTTGCACCTGTACGATAAGAGGGAGCAGCCCCAAGGGCCCTCCAGGCACTGATGAGGTACAAGCTATGAATTACAGGAAGACCCGCCCCCCCCCCCCCCCCCCCCGTCTCTGAGGATGACCGCTCAGGACATCCAGCCTTGCTGTCCCTCAAACCCACACTCGTGACAAGAACTGCCCTAACCGTGGGAGGTTGGAGCCGGCAGGCACCAGGGACACCCGGTGACAAGTGACAAGTCCTGCAGGACCCACACCCCACCCTCTCTCCAGTCCAGAGCACACACCGGCAGGTCCCTGTTTGGGCTGAGAGCCGCTGACTTACAAACTAACCAACGAGACACCTAAAAGCTACGGGGCTTGACCCGGAACACAGAGCCGGTTAGCAGAAGAATCAGTTCTAGAACACAGGCCTTCTGAGTGCTATTTCCACTAAGCAGCATCAGCCAAGCCCCAGACATTTCCACCGGATGTCAACCTCTCATTTCAAACTCAAGATGTCTAAAAACGAATTAATTATCTTCCTGAAAAATAGGCCACACTTCCTGATTTCTCGATTTCTCTCAAAGGTACTTTTCACTCATCGTAACAGCCGGGACATCTCTCACAAATGTTCTGGGTCCCCCAAAAGTAAAACAGACACACGGCTGAGGCAAGAGCCAGCCATCAGGCTCCAAAACCACACTCACCCGGCTAACAAAACCTACATCCGCCAGCCAATCACGAACGGCAGGATGCTAGTTACAAAGCACGTCTACGCTGGTCAATTACAAGGGGAACATTCTCAGCTAATTAGAAGTCAGACTTACGCCTCGCAGCTGAATCCTCACACATAAAAAACAAGAGTCTTTTGTGGCGCCTGGGTGGCTCAGTCGGTTGAGCGTCCCACTTTGGCTCAGGTCATCATCTCGCAGCGCGTGGGTTTGAGCCCCACGTCGGGCTCTGTGCTGACAGCTCAGAGCCCGGAACCTGCTTCGGATTCTGTGTCTCCCTCTCTTTCTGCCCCTCGCCTCCACCTCTCTCTCAAAAATAAACATCAAAAGAAGTTCAATACAAGAAGCTTTCTCTTGGACAAACACTTCAATTACCATCTCCTCTTTTCACCGAGCGAAGATTTTCAGACCAAACACAGTGAAAAGTGAGAATCAGGTGTCTGAATTAGGAGCACCCTCCCTTTTGCCAGGGCCGATCCTAATTTGGGGACAGGGCCATGAGCTGTGCTTAGTTCCCAACACTGGCTTCAGCTTCCCTCCCAGCACTGGCCGCAGGACCCAGTCGGCTTTATCAGCGGTTATCTTAATTTCTAAGTCGTACAAACAAGGGAAGACACTAATTTCACCACCCGGGGAGAGTCTCCGGCGCCCCCGCCACCGGCCGCTGAGCTCAGCACATGCACAGAAAACATCCCCTTCCCGTTTCACCACCCATCATTCTAGGTTGTCCGCGTTTTATAAACATCTGCCCATTATGAGCCTGTCTGTCTGAGGCTCTGGGGGCACCACGCAAATGCCTCCAGCCACAGTGACAAGGTTATACTCGGTCGGATGTAATCCAAGCCCCTCCCCAGGTTCAGTCACAGAATATATGTGGAGCACTTTGCAGAGAAAACTGGCCACCAGTGAGTCCCATTTGACAGACCAACATGATTTGCTTCTGGAAAAAGCAGCTTGCAAAAGTAGGCTCAATCAGGGCGCCCCCAACCGCTCCACGTAGAGTGGGGAAAGGAAACATGTAAGTGGACCCTGTGCGTGGACAAATGGAGTCGTGTTCAAGAAAGGGAGGAATAAATACAACCCCAAGGAAGCTAAAAACAGCCGCTGCAATTAAAAACTAAATTTCACTCCACGCCACCTGGGGAAACCCAAGCTTTCAGATGGTCTCTTTGGCCAAGGAAGGGAAATACACACAAGTTCATCAGCAGAGACAAACACGATCCTGCACCGGAACTTAAAGATGGATCCTTCTTTCCAAGAAATATTTTTTTCAGTGGCGATTTTATTCATCGAGAGATATTAATTTGATGGTATGTCATATGGACAATTTTTTTTTTTTTTTTTTGTATTTTCTGTAAGGCAGTGCAGTTTCATGGTAAGGAGTCAGAACTTGCTGGTCAAATCCAGGGTTGGGACTGAAATTCTAGCTCTTACCCTTATGGGCCACGGAGGTAAGTTGCTAACCTCTGTTAGCAGCACTCTCCTCCTATGCAAAAATGGGGTTTTGATATACACCGAACAGTATTTTTGTAAATGTGAAAAAAGATAAATTCCAGAAAGCACTGGGTTTAATACTAGACATACTCCCAACAATACCAGTGATTATCTGCTGAAGATTGTATGAAGCAGGACGCAGGGCAAAGAGACCACGGATTCAGTAGGTTGAAAATAAAACACGCTGGGTTATTAAGAGGGGATCAGTAAGGACCCGGCAGAGGGCGAGCTTCAGAGAGAAGTTGAATGGCAATGTGCACCCGGGTGCTGAGGGATCTGGTGTGTGAACAGCAGAGCACGGGGCGGGGGGCGGGGGGTGGGGGGGTGTCCCAATGCCACGTGCTCTCAGCAAGCAGCCAACTGTATCAGGAGCGAAGAGCTATTCGAACGGAAAGCACCAGAACTGAAGATAAGTCTGCTTCCTGGGCACCGGGGAGGCTGGCTTCATTGTCACCTCGAGGGCAAGGTATCAGGAGGCTAAAAAGGGGGTGGGTACAGGGGGAAGGGTGAAACAGGTGAAAGGGAGCAAAGGCACACTTATCTTGACAAGCACTGAGTAATGTGTAGAATTGTTGAATCACTATGTTGCAAACCTGAAACTAACATAACACTATGTGTTCACTATACTAGAAATAAGATTAAAAATAAGGAAGGAAGGAAGGAAGGAAGGAAGGAAGGAAGGAAGGAAGGAAGGAAGGGGAGAGAGAGAGAAAAAAAGAGAGGAATGAAGAGAGGGTGGAAGGAAGGGAGAGAGGAAGGAAGGGTAGAAGGAAGGGAGGGAGGGAGGGAGGAAGGAAGGAGGGAGAGAGAGAGAGAAAGAGAGGAATGAAGAGAGGGTGGAAGGAAGGGAGGGAGGGAGGAAGGAAGGTGGACGGAAGGAGGGAGACAGGGAGAGAGGAAGGAAGGAGCGGCTTCTGTTTTTAGGGGCAAGGAACTGGCATGTTTCCTGGCAGAGTAATAAGCAGAAGAGACCCACTCACATCGACTTGAGATGATGCCCGTCGAGGATGGTTAATTTTATGTGCCAACTTGACTGAACATTATTCTGGGTGTGTAAGAGTGTTTCTGAATGAAATGAAGTTTCAGTCAGTAGGCTGGGGGGGGGGGGAGTGGGAATTGCCCTCCCCAAGGTGGGGGGGGGGCCACATCCAACCTGCCAGAGGCCTGAAGAGAACAAAAAAGCAGAGGGAGGGAGAATGCGTTCTCTCTGCCTAACTGCTAAGCTGGGACACCATCTTCTCCCCCCTTCAGACTCCGACCCAGACTGGCGTTTACACCATTGGCTCTCCTGGGTCCCCAGCTTGCCAACCGCCTTTCATGGAGCCTCTCGGCCTCCATCACCGGGTGAACCAATTCTTATAATAAATCTCGCTAGGCATCCCTACTGGTTACGTTTCTCTGGAGAACCCAGACTAATACACCTTCCAAGTTTTTGTCTACTGTCCCAAAGACTCAGGCACGCTGCTGTGGGCTGATATTATTATTCGGGACAAATACTGCACCAAAATGTAATTCTGCAGGGCTCCTCAAAGTGTGGTCTGTGGACCACTGCCAGTCGAACACGGCTTACTGCTGGTCTGCACCGAGATAAGGACAGGAATTGAAAGACAGCATAGAAATTTTTACAGCAATTTATAGCATTGTCCCCACATCTGAGCAGGGGACCAGTTGACTTCATGTTCGAACTAATCCTTCCCCACGAACAGTTTGAGAAGCACTGCTCTTTATTTAGGTCGTATAGGTTCTGGTAATGGACCTCAGAGATGGGGAGGGGGGGAAAGAAATCTAGAGAAAGGCATTTTACCTTGTCTCTGAAACTTTTTCAAAGGATTTAAGAATTTTTAAAGTCTTCGACGGACTCTGGAAAGGAGGGACAAGACCTCAGCTGGAGCTTGCGCTCTCCGCGGGCGCCTGGGATGAGCACGGAATCAACTGCGGACTTCCCAGAGCGGCCTGTGCGGCCAGGAGACATGCCCTTGCAGATCTTGAAGAGGGAACACGATTGTTTTAGAAGCGCTTAGTCAAATGCCCAACATACAAGGGGCATACAAGGGGCTACCCAAACTCTCTCCTATTTCAGGGGCTCGGGAATGGCCAGCCATGACATCAGGCTATCTCCCTTCCAGACTCTGTGGGAATTGCTTTTTAAAAGCAACCTGGGTCGGGGCGCCTGGGTGGCTCAGTCAGTTAAGCATCCGACTTCAGCTCAGGTCATGACCTCACAGTCTGTGAGTTCGAGCCCCGCGTCGGGCTCCACGCTGACAGCTCGGAGCCTGGAGCCTGCTTCCGATTCTGTGTCTCCCGCTCTCTCTGCCCCTCCCCTGCTCACACCCTGTCTCTCTCTCTCAAAAATAAATAAACATTAAAAAAAATTTTTTTTAAGCAACCTGGGTCAAATCCCCGCTGTCCTCGGCACCCCTGGGAAGCAGCAACCCCCTTACCTCCGGCTACTCAAGGATCACACCTCCCGGTAGGCCACGTGGCTAGAAATGGGAGGGTTGGGGGCACAGGCCCTGCACGTGGAGATGTGAAATTTGCTGCAGGCACAGGTGTCCGTGAGAAGGACCCTAGGAGCAAAGACCTAGGTGGATTATGGCTTTTCACGTCTTACTTTTGATTTAGGAAGAAATGCAGAAGATCTGAAACACCCCAGAAATGTACGTCTTCTCCTCACAGCCCAGGAGTTCAGTAACGGGGAGACGAGAAGATCCGATCTTCCTCCAGCAAAGATGTGCCACGTGAATGCCAGCCAGACACCGGGCATTTGACTAAGCACTTAGAAAACAATTGTGTTCCCTTGTGAAGATCTGCAGGGGCATGCCAATTGGCAAACAGAGTTGGGATCGAGCTCAAATCAGACAGGAATGAGTAAGCAGAAAACACCAACGTGGGGGTCTGCATAAGAAAAGTCTGCATCATTACAGGAGGAAGCACTTTTAAGAAGATGTAAAGCAAAGAACATACTGTCAACAGTGATATGATCCAAGAAAGAGGACAATTTTACGGTTTCTGGTTATGTCCTTACAAACAAGAAAGAGAGCAGGGTGCCTATGAAATGAGAATGCAAATTCATAAGAAAATATCCGAGTAGGTGAGGCGATATCAGGTCAAAAAGCAGAAAACAATACACTGAGAGGCAAGCTGGTCTGGAGAAGGGGCAGGCCTTGCAAAGCAAGGAACCCAAAATAGTAGCAGAATGAAAATCTCCATTCATGGCAATAAAGAGTATTTCAAGCAAATAGAAAATCGAGCAAATAACATCATGCGTGCACGGACCCACCACTCAGATTGAATAGAGGCTGATATTTTACCTTACTTGGCATAGATTTTTTTTTGACAGTAATAATAAGATTATGTTGATGCCCTGCCCACCTCTCCCATTCCTCCACCTCCTCCCCTCCACTGTGAAATGCATCCTTCCCATCCATGTTTTAAATTCCCCTACATTTGCTAGTAACTGTATAGAATATATTATAGTATTGCTGTATATATCTTTACATTTACATAAATAATATCACACCACACATATGCTTTTACAACGTGCCCATTTCACTCTACATTAAATTTTAGGGATTTGTCCAAATCCATGTATATACACCTAATTTATTTTTAACTGCTCCATAGTTTTCCACTGTATAAATATGTTGCAATTTGTTTATTCACTAGGTAACTGACGTCAAAGTATGCTACGGGGAATATCCTCGTGTGTGTCTCTTTGTATATATTTGCCAACATTTCTTCCGCCCAGAGACCTACATAAAATATCACACAGGCTTTACCAAACTGCTCTCCAAAGTGGTTGGAGTTAGTTTCCTATTGCGAACGTAACAAATTGCCCTTGAAGTGAGTGACTTAGAACAACAAATATTTATCGTCTCACAGGTTCTGTGGTTCAGGAATCAAAAGTTGCCTCGCTGGGTCGTCCTGGCTCAGTAGATCTCATGAGTCGTCTGCAGTCAAGACATTGACCAGGGCAACCACCCTCAGAAGGCGTGACTGGATCTGGAATTCCAGATGGCGTACTCATACAGCTATTCACAAAAGGTCTCACTTCCTTGCGGGCACCACCGTAGGGCTGCTCAAGTGTTCGTATGAAATGGCAGCTGGCTTCCCCCAGAGACGTGATCCAAGAGATAGAAAGGAGCTTTTATGACTTGGTCTTAGAAATCACATGCCGTCGCTTTCACTCTATTCAATTCATTAGAAGCAAGTGGCTGCCTAAGTATAGCCCACACTGTGGAGAGAGGACTCCTTTGAAAGATGGGTGGTTAGTCTAAGAGCGTGTTTATTTGCCCCACAGCCTTGCCAACATTTGGTATTAGCAGACTGTTAGACATTTTTCTTAACTGAATGTCCCTGATTGCTAGTTTAGGCATCTTCTTCCGTGACTTTTGGCCATTCTGGGTTCCTCTTCTGTCAACTAGCTTCTCATAGTTATGTATTGGGTTGTTTCTCATTTTTGGATTGCCTTGTTCTTCCGTGTTATTGTCGTCCGATGTTTCAGGTCAACCTTCCTTTCAAGCCCTCCCATTATCCGTCGTCGTCATTGTTGTTCTGTTTACAACCAGAGCTTTTCTAGACTCTTGCACGAGTTCACCGATTACTCAACTCATTGTCGCTTCTTGCGAGGCACACTTTCCTCTGAGTTCAATTCCCTTTTATTTATTTATTTATTTATTTATTTATTTATTTATTTTGAGAGAGAGAGCACACAAGAGCATGTGCACGAGCAAGGAAGGGACACAGGGAGAGAGAGACAATCTTAAGCAGACTCCACACCCAGTGTGGAGCCCAACGTGGGGCTCCATCTCATGACCCTGGGATCATGACTTGAGCTGGACTAAATCTTAACTGTTACATTATTGTATCTTTCACATTTCTTAAATCATTTTTTTAATTTTTTTTTTTAAAGTTTACTCATATATTTTGAGGGGGGCGGGGCAGAGAGAGAAAGAGAGAGAGAGAATCCCAAGCAGCCTTCATGCTGTCAGTGCGGAGCCCGATGCAGGTCTGGAACCCACAAATCATGAGATCATGACCTGAGCTGAACCCCAGAGTCAGACGCTTAACCGACTGGGCCACCCAGGTGCCCCGAATTCTTCTTTTTAGTTTTCGTTATTTTTATCTGTGTATCTCATAAGCAACTTCCTCAAAATTAAATTCCCCAATTCTCGTTTTCAATTGTAACTTAATCCGTGGCTTAACCTGTCCACTGACTTTTGCATCGAAAAGACCATCTTTTCCATTTCTGGCCATTTAACTTGGTTTCTCTTACCAATCCTCCTCTCATTGTGCACTGGGTCTGAATCTTTGGTTACAATTTCTAGTCTTTTACCTTTTAGGTTCCTACTTGTTCACATTTTCTTTCAGAACGTCTGCCGTCTCAATTTCTTAAGGCACTAACCCTCCTCTTTGTGCTTCTTGGACGTTGCCTGGCGGTGAACTGTGGCGGGCTTGGACTACCGCTTTCTGTGGCAGGAACTCCTGTGGCATCCTCAGCAGGCGCAGCTCTTGCCTTTGGAGCCCCATGCGCTGGGAAAGTCGAGTCCGTGGCACAGGTGCCACGGGGCACAGGGCCTCCCGAGCTGAGGACCAGTTTGTACCTTCATGCTTGGCTTGGAATGCCTGCACCCACTCGAGGTGTAAATTTGGACTGCACTTCCCTGAACTCCAGGTTTGAGTTCTGATTTACCACTGGAGCCTTTAGAGCCTTTGTCTGGGCAGAAATAAACATCTCTGCCACTGTGCCGAGCAGTGGGCAGACTGAGTCTCGTCTCCACTTAAAGGAGGGACAGCCAGACCGTGGTCTCAGTTCCCGCCCCTGCCTGTTGTGGCTCCAAGACCACACTTTTTACCCCAGCATGGACCTAAAACTCAAACTTCCAGAGCCTTTTTGGGTTTTCCTACTCTGCAGCAACATCTAGTCCTCTGCTCTTCTCTGGGCTCTGAGTTTCCGTCTCTTTCTCTTCCGTTAAGTTGTTTTACCAGGCAAAGTATAGTCAGGAAAACAGAGCCCTGTCAGGTAGTTCAACAAAAGGATTTAAAAACATGGCCTGGGGCGCCTGAGTTCAGTCGTTAAACATCCGGCTCTTGATTTCGGCTCTTGATTTCGGCTCAGGTCATGACCTTGTGGTTCGGTTCGTGAGATGGGCCCTACGTCGGGCTCTGCACTGAGAGCACAGAGCCTGCCTGGGATTCTCTCTCTGCCCATCCCCTGCTCACGTGCTCGCTTGCTCTCTTTCTCTCTAAATACATAAATAAACTTAAAAAAATAAACAATAATAAAAGTCAATATTTTAATAGCTGCAATGACATTTTGTCCAGCTTTCTTGAGATACACCCGACCTATCACACTGTGTAAGCTTAAGGTGTACAATGAGTCAATTCGATGTACTTAAATATTGCAAAACAATTATCACCCTAGTGTTAGCTAACACCTCCATTGTGTCACATAATTACCATGTCTTTTTTGTGTTGAGAACAGTTCAGATCTACTCTCTTAGCAGCTTTCGAGTACCCAATGCAATATGATTCACTGTAATCACCACGTTGTATATTCGATCCCTTGAACTTATTCATTAAAATTGAATTTGTTAATATACACTCTCCGATACTTCCTAGATTCAAGTTATTAAGTTAAAATTACAGGTTTATCTTCAAAAAACAAAAATGGAAATAACTCGAGGTATACAGCAAAGTAACATTCAAATAAAATGTTAGGTATTTGCTTTCATTATCCTAAAGAGAAAAAATAAACACGACGTAAGTCTTAAATGCTGACTTCTTAGAAAACTAACGACAAAATAAATTAAGGAAACAGGAATAATGAAAGAGATGAATTAGAAAACAGATAAAAGAGCTGGCTATTGAAACAGAAGCAATAAACTAGACGAAACTCTGACAAGTCTATTAAAACAATAGAGAAAGCACAAATAGAAAACATTCTGAAATATGAGAAGTCTATGTGCAACTAACTCTAGACTAATAAATTTAAAACACTGCTTAATTAAGTGAATGATTTTTCTCTCAAAACACAGAAATTAGACTTTTTGGGGAAAGTAATGTGATTTAATATCATTCATGCTTATTGAAGTACTTGCCATAACACTTTGTTATATGCAGTGATTTAAAGATCTGCTTTTAGGTTGGGTGTATTTCCATACTAGATTTTAACATCTGCCGTAACCAAAAATACACCTCAGAAAGAGACACAGATCCAAACTGAAGAAAAATGTCATTGGCAGTATTTACTAAATCACAATATTCACTCTGTACTCCCACCCTCCAGGCATACCAAGATTTCTGCTGATATTTGGCTGGTAAAGTTTCTTCTTCCCTAATGTCAATGGATGATTTTGCAAACTGAAAGCAATCGCATTTTTGTATTTTTAACAAATGGGTCTAAAAAACACTTGATCTCTTCATTTGGAAGATTTCTTAAGCGGTTGACAAAGTTCTGTTTCCAGATTTTTTAGCTTCGCAGATTTGAGTTTATAGATAGCATGCTCACATCTTTTTTTTTTTTTTTTTTGCAACAGAATCACATCATGGTTGAAACATTTCCAAAAACATGATTTTCAAAATGCTCTTTCCATAGCATGAGTTTCCTCTAAAAGAAGTCATTTCCTCAAACCTTTGTTGAAGTGTCATCTTTAAGTGTGTGTGGCCAACAGCATCCACCATCTCAGAAAAGATCAGCAAATGTGGATCACTCCCCTGTTGGTGGCAGAAAGTGTGTGACCCTCTGTGTTTGACAACTCTTTTAAGAACTTTGCCCTGAACTAAGCCCCACACTTGACTGTGATGCAAAAGCCATCTGTAGTCATTTTCCATCCCATTTCAAAGATACAGGCCAGGTTTCATTATTCATGAGAGTGAACACAGATCAACATTTTAAATAGTCTTTTCGCATTTTCCAATGGTTTCAGCCAACTTTTGTCTGATCTGATTGGCTCGTCAGTGTTTTAACTCATAAAGCGCTGATGAAGGTGTCTTTTGGGGAGCACAGGAAATGCCATCTCAGCCGGTGTCTTGAGGTCCACTTGGGCCCCTGTGAGATGCATGATCCCAAAGCTGGAGCTTCTTGGCACATATCCTACCCCTTTTTGGAGTGCTCGTCTAATTAAAATTAATTAGTATAATCTGTGAATCCCCCACACCAGGCATTTGTGTCACAAGTCACTGGAAACAAGGGCATGAGGAAGTCACTGGAAATAAGGTCAGTGCCCCCATGAACCCACCAGTCCTGAACACATCACCCCCATCACATCAGACCAGCAGGCAGATGAGCAATTGAGGGTCGGTGTCTCTCCACAGTGGACATTAGTGAAATGTAATTTCTTTCTCCTTCTCTTCTCCTCCTACATCCAAAGGAACACCAAACGCATCCCATTTTGAAAATCACTGCAGAGGTACTGCCATTAAAATGAGGGAAAGACAACTTGCCCATCACCTCTTCTATTAAGTAACATGATCCTAGAAATTCTACTTAATGCCGTAAGACATGAACGAAATGAAGAGACTGTTTAAAAGGAGAAGACCAAGAAATCAAATGATCGAAACCTGGAGTGAATTATATGTAAATATCTAACCCCTCTTTCATAGTCAAAGGACATTTAAAGTTAAAAGGGAACCACAGAAATCACAAAGGAAGAGGCTGAGAGCCTTGCCGGTATAAAAATATAAACTTTGGAGCATTATAAACAGTATCACTAAAAGTAAGAGGCAAACAGGGAACACAAAAACAACATGAACACACAATTCACAAAACTGGAAAGACAAACAACTAATAAGATATATGGAAGTAATAGTTGATCTCATAAGCCACCAAAGAAATAAAACTTTTTATGCTGTTTTTTCAGCATGGGATGGTTTTGTTTACATTTCAAACATAAAAACAGAACAGACTTCTCTCTCCTCAAATCCCGCTAAAAGCATGGGATCGAAGAACAAACTGGAATACATTCATAAAAGCACAGAATATGGAAGAAGGGGACCACCATCACTGGTTCAAAACAACTGGCAGAATGATTTTGCTCATCTTGATGGACAAGGTTGGGCAGAGCAAGTCCCGGCTGAAAACGTGACAAGGGGAAGGCTGAGGTAGAGAGATGCACTGTGGGACGGCACGAGCGCCCCGAGCTGGCAGGTACTAAGAGCTAGAATGGACACAGGGTGGAATTGGGGGTGACTGATGAGAGCCCTTTACTTGGAACAGCTGAGCGGGTCTCGCACCCCAAGGAAAAGGTCCTCTTACTGGAGTGAACTTCCTGAGGGTTGGGGGGGTGCCCCAGGATGAGGCCCTCTTCCTCTGGCATTTGCTTGGGGGCGGCCTGTTCCCCCTTTCCCAGCCAGAAATGGAATCCATGCCCCACCCCTCTAAAGGTCCGCAGTCATTCCTCACGTTCAGGGGCAGATGCTGGTGTTGACGACACAGGAACCCTGAAGGGACTCGATTTTAGAAAGGCTCCAGCTCTCCCGCTTCTCCACGAGGCCCCGTGTACTCACGTTCTGTATGTCACCTTGCCCCTGAGTAAACCAAAGAAGCTATGTTCCTGCCCCAAGGGGGAAGCCAACAAGTTACTCATTCTCTGAGTTTCATCCTCGGCCCCCACACACCTGATAATATCCAAGAAGAACCAGATCCCCAGCAACAAGACATTAGCCTCGAACAAACCTCAGTCGTCACTGGCGTCAATGCCCCTGCCTTTGGGGGTTTATGGAATAACACCTGTTTCTCAGCTGACACTCGCCTTTGATCGGACCCTACCCAGGATTCCTGAAGGAACACATATCCTCGACCCCTTTCCAATATAAAACCCCGACTCCAAGAGACGGGGAGACTCACTTCTCTTTTTCTGAGCCTCCCAAACGCTCCCTCTGCTAATACCCGTGTCATTTGCTCCATTCAGTAGACTCTGCTCTCACTTCCTCCTTGTCTGATTTCTATCCTGGGTGAAGCCAAACGCGCTCTGGGCTGGTCCCGAGGGGCCCCCTCGGGGTCCTGGACCCTTGCCGGCCTGCGTCATGGACAGGAAGCCTGACTTGTACTGGCACTTGCTTTCTTCTTTTTTAAATGTTCATTTATTTTTGAGAGGAAGAGACAGAGTGTGAGCAGTGGGGAGGGGCAGAGAGAGAGAGAGAGAGGGAAACACAGAATCCGAAGCAGGTTCCAGGCTCCAAGCTGTCAGCACAGAGCCCGACGCGGGGCTCGAACCCCCGAACCGTGAGATCATGACCTGAGCCAAAGTCAGACGCTTAACCGACTGAGCCGCCCAGGCGCCCCACGTACTGGCACTTTCATTCAGAAAGCTCGGAAATGCTAACGCCAAACCAGGACTGCTGGACCCTTGAAGACACTCAGCATCCCCAAGGGGACAGCAAAGGTGACCCCAGAAATAAGAAGAAGGATTCTGGAAAGAGAAGGCACCTTGGAAGAATTTTAACATAACACTTCAGGGAGACCTGACAGGCTGCTTAGAAAAGTGAGCGGTGAAATCAAGAGCTCGGGAAAGTTAAAATTCGGATTGGAAAAAAAAAAAAAAATCAGTACAACTAGAGGGGAAATTTATGCACAGCACACAATATAGAAAAATAAACATTTTTCATTAATACACAGGATTAATGCAGAAGGGCCACATCCGCGTCATAAGCATTTCAGGATGACAGAACAGAGAACTTGAAGGAAAGGAAATAATAGAAGAAAAATATCTGATGATAGGAAGCTCTGGACGGAAAAGGCCCATCAAGTAGCTCAAGACTCATAAACAGCCCCAAACCTCATAAGGTTACAGAGCACGGGGATAGAGAAAGGACTCTAAAGCTTCTAGAGCAAAGGACAGACAGCTTCCTGATGAATGATGATCACGCCGGCAGTAGACACGTATCAGCATCCTCGGATACTAGATCACGGAGCGGACTGCTTAAGTCTCGTAGGAAAAATTACTTTACACCCAGTCAAAATCCAATCAAGACAGGCACTTAGAAAGTGTACGATTCATACACACTTCCTAACAGAGTCACTCAATCAACTGTGTCGGCAAAACATACAAGGAATCCAAGAAATTGGAGAATGGGATCCAGCCCGTGGATGGAATCTAACAAGGAGGTGCGCTCCCAGAAGGCCACCGCGGGAGCAAATCAGACCAGGGCAGGGACAGGAGGAACCTGCAGGAGCCAGCGATGTGCTGCAGCTGGGTCATCTCTGCAGTCACACGGCGATATCGAACGTCAGACGCAAGTAGAGAGGGCTGTCCTCTCCCTTCCTCCAAGGTGAGGGCTTTTTCCTCTTTCTTCTACAAGTGGCACAAGATTGATGACACAATAGTTGTTTCTGCACAGAATATTTATAATAATAATATTCATCATAATATTATAAACACTAATTATGTTCTTTTCGAGTCTGAAAGCGATAGACAAATCATGGGAATTTCAATTCCAGATAGAGCACGAGTGTACGTGTTTGACCCCATGATGGTCTAGTGATACAACTGGTCGAAAACAAGGAGAAAGGAACGTGGGGTGTGAAGTCCCTCATCTCTCCCAGTGGGAGGTCCAAAGGTACGGATTAAAGTTAATAAGGAAAGAGTTAAGTGTATGAGCTAACGCAAGGAAGCTCCTCAATTCAAAGATTTAAAAATAAAAACGTGGCCAGCAGAGACAGGAAGGTAAGGACAGGGAGGGCTGGGGGGCAGTGGGGCTCCCCTTGTCCTTCATTACAGGGCATGGGGAGGTTCTACTTAATATTTATCTAATGTTTATTTTTTTGAGAGAAAGAGACAGAGCGTGAGCAGGGGAGGGGCAGAGAGAGAAGGAGACACAGAATCGGAAGCAGGCACCAGGCTCTGAGCTGTCAGCACAGAGCCCGATGCCGGGCTCGAACTCCCGAACCGCAAGATCACGACCTGAGCCGAAGTCGGATGTTTAACCAACTGGAACACGCAGGCACCCCATGGGGAGGTTCTACTTAAAACGGAACCAAAAACGCAGGAGCACTTCATCTGGAGTGATTTCACCCACGGAGGGTGCCAACAATGACAAATGGCTAAAAGCAGTTGCCTCTGTCGTGAAGGCTTTGACTGACGGGGACTCTTACTTTTTATTTGTACCCACTTATATTGTTTTTTATTATCTGATCCCTGCATTACTTTTATGAGGTCAGCCCATAAAATTATATGGGAAGCATAACCACAACTATATAAATATAATTACCTGGTCACATCTATATTCACACGCATATTCACATGCATTCATATGGATGCCCACATACGTGTGCTCACAGGTATATTCGCGGAAAAAAGTTATTGGAAGGAGATAGAACAAAATGTAAATACTACTTCTTGCTGAGTGATGGATGTAACTGTATTCTTATTTGTCTGAACTTTCCACGCTCGGTACCATGGATCTATTTCATGTTTATAACTGGGAAGAAATGAACAGGGTTTTAGAAACTGAAGAGCCTGCCTGGAATTTCCTGCACGTGAGGGCAGGACCCCAGGGAGCCGGAAGGCAGAAAGAAGGCTGCTTCAAGGCCAGGGCTTAAGAGACCCACAGCCATCACACGTGAGTACACACTGCGTCTGCAACCACAGGCCCCGGAAGACGGAGCCTGGGCGGGCGAGCATTAAGGGTTACTTACACCCAGCAGTGTGGACCAGATGTGCATCTCTTCTACCAAATCTGATTTAGAGTGGAACTGCCTCCCCGAGATTTTCCAAGGATCGAGGGCCCGCAGGTAATCAGACGAGCACACCTGCTGGAAGGAATTTTATTTAGATCAGCGTCACAGGAATGCCGAAGCTCGCCTGCCAAAAGAGAGGCTTTTGGCAGATGATTTTGAGTTGTTCTTTCTGAAAGCAATTAGACAAAAAGTTCAGCTGCTTTTTAGGGCTCCTCCTTCAGGCTATTATAACCTTTTTTAATTAATAAGTTGAATGTGAAAGGGTTTAATTTTAATAAATTTTTATGGATCCTCATACAAGGTTTTCCTGCTAACTCTTCTGGAAATTTCTGGCTGCTCAAGCATCCAGACAAAGGTGGGGAGTCTTGCTGGCTGAGTCAGGAACCCTCTCCCAAAGACAGTGGGAAGCGAGAGACTGCGGGGTCTGGGGGAAAGAGCCGCACGCCGTGCCCAACCTTGACCGTGCAGAGTTCTCCAGAATTCTTCACTAGCTGTCTTAGTCTGCCCAGGCTGCCACAAACTATCATTGACTGCGTGGCTTCAACAACAGAAATTTATTTTCTTACAGTTATAGAGAGTAGAAGTTCAAACTTGAGAAACTTAACAGAAGACCATGGGGGAAGAGAAGGGGAAAAAATACTTTCAAACAAAGAGGGAGGGAGGCAAACCATAAGAGACTCTTAAATACAGAGAACAAACTGAGGGTTGATGGGCAGGAGCGTGGGGGGCGGGGGTGGGGGGGAGGGGAAAATGGGTGATGGGCATTGAGGAGGGCACTTGCTGGGATGAGCACCGGGTGTTGCATGTAAGCGATAAATCACGGGAATCTATCCCAAAACCAAGAGCACACCGTATACACTGTATGTTAGCCAACTTGACAATAAATTATATTTAAAAAAGAAGAAACAAACTAGAAGTCCAAGATAAGAGTGTCGGCATGGTTAGCCTCTGGTGGGCGCTCTCTTCCTGGTTGGTACAGGGCTGCTTGCTTACTGTGTCCTCACGCGATGGGAAGAGAGAGAGAGCAAGGAAACTCTCTTGCGTCTTTTCTCATAAGGGCACTAATCCCATGATGAAGCCTCCACGCCATGATCTCAACTGAACCTGATTATCTTCCAAAGGCCCCGCCTCCAGAGAGTAACACAGTGGGGGTTAGGGCTTCAACGCTTGAATTCTCCAAGGGACCTGATCCAGTCTATAGCACGAGCCAGATTCAGAGCAAATATGGCTGAAGGTGGACAAAATCAAGCCAGGCGTCTAAAAGTCTGTTCCTTTGTGTTACTTGTTTAAACTTGAATTAGCACTATATTGCCTGGAAGAGGCTGTAAGAGATTCCTGGAAAAAGGTACTGCACCCCTGGAGATTTAGCTCATTTGGGCCAATTTACATAAAATGAAAAGCATGTAAATTAGATTCATTCAATCCATCATTCAGATGGAAAGTAGTTTGAAATTCACCTATTGTTTAGGAGGTGACAGCATAAGAATATTTGGAAATAAGACATAGTGCTGGGGACAAGGACTTCATTATATTTTGAGATTTCTTCTCATTTTTCCATAAATCTGAGGGCACCCAGGGGAAGGCTGAAGCCAATCTAGCCACAGGGAAGGTCAGTTCAGCCGGTTGGTTGTTTGGTGGGAGGGACTTAAAGCATCTCTACGCTGGGATCCAGGATGGTTACAGCAGAAGTCACAGAACGTGTCCTCCAAAAGTCACAAACTATCAGGATAGGAGTCCCAGAGGTCAGGTAATATCTGGGCCGTGCACCTGAGAATGATGCACAACTCAGGCAGAGAAGAGTGACTCCCCGGAGCAAGCAGCCTTGTTTAGTCCAGGTGGCGTGGCAGAGGGTGACACAGGGCACAGACTTCTTACCTGCAGGCCAGACACGGGTGCCCTGCAGAATGCCACGCCCCAGACAGTCCACAGCCTTGGGAATGTCACAAACAGGACACAAGGTCATCCCAACAGCCAGGCGGAAGACTGAATGCAACGCGGCAGTCACCTCGGGGACATCGGCTGGCAAGGAGAGGGTCCCAGTTGACAGGAGAAACAAAAGGCAGAGACCAAAAATAAGCACACAGGCTGTCCTCCTGGTCAGCATCTAACCTTCACAAAGACACCGTGATGGAGAGGAATCTGCTGAAAGAATGAGAAGCTTTTCTACGCGCAAGGGACACAAACAAATTTTAGAAAAATCCACAACAAAAGTCTACAAAGTACAACCAGACTGTGAGCTCCTTGGACACAAACTTCTCCCAGGACCAAAGCCTCTGTCAGGCACATAAGGAGCACTCAGAAATGTTTGCTGAGGGGCCCCTGGGTGGCTCAGTCGGTTAAGCGTCCAACTCTTGACCTTAGCTCAGGTCTTGATCTCATCAGGGTCGTGAGTTCAAGCCCCACACTGGGCTCTGTGCTAGGCGTGACGCCTACTTAAAAAAATGTTTGTTGAATGCACACATGAGTGAGTGGATATGAAAGAACCTGTTTTGCTGAGAACCGCCAAGACAGAGAGGAGACAAGGTCTCCTGGAGCTACCCATCCTTCCACGGTGACTCCTGGAGCGAAACACATGTCCAGGGCCTGTGGGAACAGAGAAGTCGAATTTGGGAGCTAGAACTCTCATGGAGTCATAATGATGCCAGAAGTTTCTCTGGGGACCATGTCCATCTGGCATGAAAATACCAAAGAAGATTCTTCAGAATAGGTCATGCATAACAGCAGTGAACATTTGCAGAGGGCTTACTGTGTACCAGGGAATTCTACAAACAATGCTAAGCAATATGTCAGTTGTACCTTGTAAGGCAGGATTAATAGTATCCCCACTTTACAGACGAGGGAAATGAAGCACAGGCATAATAAATAACTGGTCCAAACTGCAGAGTTAGTACCCGGTAGAGTGGGAAGCCAAACTCAAGTGGCAGGGCTCCAGAGACACACGTAAGACTCCCTCTGCAGTGACTGTCCCTGGGATGGACAGACAGCAGCAACTAAAGGCATGTATTCATCCCAGAAATATGTACGGATGCTGGCCCTATCCATCCTTCTGGAGCCATCACATGAGGCATGGCCTCTGCCCTTCAAAACATACCTACTAGTCTGTCTGTAAACAAATGTCCTGGAGGCCAGTGCGAGGCTCAAAAGGGTCCAAGGAACTTGGGAATGGAAGCTTCTTCTCTGACAAAGCAGAAGGTCCAGGGCAAGGTGCTGTGGGAGTGTAAAAGGCGCTGGAGAAAGCAATGGAGGCGGGGAGCATTCTCAGGGAACTCAAGGAACACAAGGGTGGCGCCATGACGGAGGGAAAGGAAGCCACCTTCAAGAGCCCTTGGCTGAGGGCATCAGAGGGAAGCCTGATGGATCAGAAGTGGCAGGCAGGGAAGGACACCAACAGGCAAAACAAACACAAGTGCAAGGTCCCCCCACTGTTTGCTGTCTTCTTTTGTCCCACAGCCAGCCAGGAAAAGCAACACTGGATCGCTTCCCACACTCCATTCGAAGCCAAAGAGGTACAAAAGCCAACCTAATTTAGTCATCTTCCCTCCGCTCTCCCCTGAAATGACCTTACTCACCGGGTCCAGGGAGCTGTTCTGAGTTTGAATGAGCAGCTTTTTCCCCTGTGCTTCTTGCTTCAAGGCTGCCTGGAGGTGGGGGGATTTCAGACCAGAGACCGGAGTGTGAGGAAAGAAGCAGGCTCCGGTCAAGGTGCTGACGTTCCCAAGGCGGGGACCTGCCAGCCCACTGCCTACCTCCGGGCTCAGCCCTCTCCTGTCCATCTGTGGGCCTCTCCCGGTCACGCCCCACACCCCATCCCTCTGTGTCATCATTCCCTGATGCTAAGGGTGGCCCTTCTTCAGTGTCCAGTTCAACTCACTCAGCAAGGAGGTCTTTGCCATAAAAAGAGAAGCAGCGTAGCAGATCGGCCTTCAAGCTAAACAGACCCCAGACCCCGTCCTGACTCTGCCAGGTTCCAGCTGTAAGACTCCAGATGATGCAACCTTCTAAGTCTTAGTTTTCCCACCAGTACAATGGGGAGTCAGAAGGTATTTGCCCCATTGAGCGGTCATGAGTATTAACGGGGATTAGCCAGAAAATACTTAGCACAGGGCCCAGGACATGGTAAGCAACGCGCCCAGGTCCTGGCACTCAGGATATGGCTGAACATGCACAGCAATGGCTTCCATACGGCCGCGCGCACGAACATCAGTGGGTAAGGAAGGTCCAGGCGGGGAAGGGACGGTAGGGCAGAGAGTGTGACCTCAGTGACTGTAACACTGATATCACCCTAGTGCCACTTCAGGCGGCACCTTGGGTAGCTCCAGAGTCAGTCACGAACTGGGGTGGTGGGGGTGGGGCACACTGAGGCATCTGATGACATCAGCACAGAAACAACAGCAAGAGTGTAAAGTCTTAGAAGGGGCCAACAAGGAAAACGAAGGTGGTCTGTAAAAGGGGTAAAAACGTGGAACGTTTTAAGAGAAGTAGGGTGAACTGTAAAGGGCTGGCATGCCACAGCAAGGACCAGACTTTAAAGAAAAACAGGGATGATCCAAGGAAACAGGAAAGATCCACAAGACGTGCCTGGGAATGGAGTGAGTAAACAGGGAAGAAGCAAACCAAAGATGAGGAAGCAGCCTCAAGGCAGCCATACCAGTCACACGCAAGGACGACTCGGGTCCCAGTGAGTCCCTCCCCTACACTCTTTTGTTTTTTGCTTTTTGACCTGGGTTGGGCCCACAAACTAGGTTCCCCATAACACACGGCACCATGTCACTTTGAAGGTGAGGGGACAGAAAATTGTAACGGGTGAGGCCAATATAACCTTGGCAACATAACCTTCCTGAAACATGACTTTGGAAAAGATGCCTCCCGTTTAGAAAATTCTAGAAGGACAAGGAAGTAGAAGAAAAAACAATGGGTTTTTTTTTTGGGGGGGGGTGCCTGCGTGGCTCAGTCAATTAAGTGTCCAGCTCTTAATTTCAGCTCAGGTCATGACCTCATGGTTGTGAGATAGAGCCCCGCATGGGGCTCTACGCTGAGCGTGGAGCCTGCTTAGGATTCTCTCTCTCCCTCTTCCTCTGTCCCCTGCTCACACACGCTCTCTCTCTCTCTCTCAAATAAATAAATCAACTTTAAATAAAAAAGTGGTTTTGACTAGTTGAAAGCTCTGTGACATCTGGATAAGCAGTGACCATAAAGATCAGAATTCTCTTCCCATTAAAAAAAAATGGTAATTTAAAAATATAAAAAAAGAATAAGGGAAAATTTACCCTTTGGTAGATTTTTTAAGTTATTAATAATTAAACCAGGGTAGCACTGGAAAAAGAATAAAAGCAGTAGTGGGGCCGAACTCACAGATGAGAAGTTCAGTCCAAATGAGTGTGGTAATTCGGTACATAACAAAACCGGATGGAGGGGCGCCTGGGTGGCTCAGGTGGTTGGGCGACCCAACTTGGGCTCAGGTCATGATCTTGCGGTTTGTGGGTTCGAGCCCCATGTCGGGCTGTGCGCTGACAGCTCGGAGCCTGGAGCCCATTTCAGATTCTGTGCCTCCCTCTCTCTCTCTGCCCCTCCCCTGCTCACGTTCTGTGTCTCTTTCCTTCAAAAATAAATAAACATTAAAAAAAATAATTTAAATCGGTGGATGGATTCATTCCATAAGTAGTATTGGAAAAAACTGAAAATCGTTTGAAAAAGAAATAATGATGAAGTTAGATCCCTGTATCACATCACAGCCCAAGTAGTTGGTGGATTTAAAAATGTAACGATGGGGCGCCTGGGTGGCTCGGTCGGTTGAGCATCCGACTTCGGCTCAGGTCATGATCTCACGGTCCGTGAGTTTAAGCCCCGCGTCAGGCTCTGTGCTGACAGCTCAGAGCCTGGAGCCTGTTTCGGATTCTGTGTCTCCCTCTCTCTCTGCCCCTCCCCTGCTCATGCTCTGTCTCTCTCTGTCTCAAAAATAAATAAATGTTAAAAAAAAATAAAAAATAAAAAATAAAATAAAATAAAATAAAAATGTAACGATAAAAATATATATTAGACTTCCGGTAAAAACTGGCAAATCAACCTCACCTCATTTCTCGTCTCTCCTTTCCAAAACATGGCTCAAATAAGAAGGAAGGATAGCAGGCAGGGAAACATTCCTCTGAAAGCCACAAGGACAAAGAGGAGGGAGGGGGGGCTTCAGAGATATAGAAGTCCAAAGCAGAGGGGGTGGTGTTGAATAGTATTCAACTGTTTAAGTTGCGTGCGGTCCACTACATTAATAAAAAGTGGGGGTTTTTTTAATTTACAAGACAAATTTGATATTTAGAAGTAAATATGTTCGTAATCTTGAGAGTGAGGAAGAGTTTTCTAAGCACGACCCCAAACGTAAATATTTAAAAGGGAAGGATACATTTGATTAGATATTGTTTTAAAAACAAGAAGTTAGGGGCACCTGGGTGGCCCAGTCAGTTGAGCATCTGACTTTGGCTCAGGTCATGATCTCGCGGTCTGTGAGTTCGAGCCCCGCGTCGGGCTCTGTGCTGACAGCTCAGAGCCTGGAGCCTGCTTCGGATTCTGTGTCTCCCGCTCTCTGACCCTCCCCCGTTCATGCTCTGTCTCTCTCTGTCTCAAAAATAAATAAATGTTAAAAAAAAAAATTTTTTTTTAAATAAATAAATAAATAAATAAAAACAAGAAGGGGCACCTGGGTGGCATGCTCAAAGTCAGTTGAGCATCTGACTTTGGCTCAGGTCATGATCTCGCGGTCTGTGAGTTCCAGCCCCACGTCGGGCTCTGTGCTGACAGCTCAGAGCCTGGAGCCTACTTCAGATCGTGTCTCCCGCTCTTTCTGCCCCTGCCCTGCTCACACTGTCTCTCTCTCTCTCTCTCTCTCCAAAATAAATAAACATTTAAAAATATTTTTAAAAGTACATAAATAAAAGCAAGAAGTTAAAAAATAATAGAAAAGAAATGAAGAGGTGCACCCAGGTGGATCTGTCGGTTAATCGTCTGACTCTTGACTTCAGCTGAGGTCATGATCTCACGGTTTGTGAGTCTGAGCCCATGTCAGACTCTGTGCTGACAGTGTGGAGCCTGCTTGGGATTCTCTGTCTCCCTCTCTGCTCTTGCCCCACTCATGCACACACACTCTCACTCTCAAAAATAAACATCAAAAAAAAAAAAAAAGAGAGAAAGAAATGAAGAGATAAACAGCAAACTTGGAAAATTTTGCAACCTATAATAAATAAACAGTACTATTCTCTCTATTGAACTCATACAAGTCATTTTTTAAAACAGAACACCTCAGTAGAAAAAGAGACATAAAACATCAATATGCAATTCACAAAAGAACAAAATCAAATGGCTAAGAAGTGTATGAAAAAGAGAAATGTGCCTGCTTGCTTATGATCCCAGAAATCCAGGATAAAACAACAATGTGAAACTATTTTGGCTGTCAAATTTCAGGAAGCAATCAATGCCAATAGCAAATGTTGGGGACAATGCGTAAAAATGAGCCCTTTCATACATCCTGGCTGGAAAGAGAATGGAAACAACCTTGAGGAAAGGTCAAGTCCTTGACCTGGTCGTCCCGCTTCTAAGAATTTAATCCTTAGAAAACTACTTTCAAATGTGCAATATTTTTCGATAACAAAGACAAAGTCAAAAATACACACGTCCACTTGCGGGCTAGCATACATTCGTTAAAAATGGTGAGGAATAGAGCAGCTGTAGCAATCCAGAGAGACATCCACGACTTATTAAGTTAAAAAACAGCCGATACAAGGGCACCCTGGGTGGCTCGGTCGGTTGAGCGTCCAACTCTTGGTTTCGGCTCAGGTCGTGATCTCCCAGTTCGTGGGTTCGAGCCCTGCATTGGGCTATATGCTGTCAGCGCAGAGCCTGCTTGGGATTCTCTCTCTCTCCCTTTCTCCCTGCCCCTCCCTCACTTGTGCTTTCTCTCTCAAAATAAATAAATAAACTTTAAAAAACAGCTGATACAAGAGTACTGACTCACCAACCCCTTCTAAGAAATAGAGGAATACTTTGTAACGACATGCAACACCCACACCAGCACTCAGAACAAACTCCAGGGGACTTTAGCCCCAAACTGGGATCTGTGCTTATCTCTGGGTTCTTGGGACAAAGGGTAAATTTTACTTTCTTCCATTTGCTTCCTTTCTAATGTTTGGCCACAAATCTTGCTTTTGTGCTTAACATTTACATATGAGAAAGCAGTGACCAGATGGCAGAGGTTTCCTGCCCTGCGGGGTTGGTGAATTTTCGTTCCCATCATCCCAAGGGGGAATATATCCCCGAACATTTCTGAGTGAAAGCTGAACAGATCTAAACCCGGCAACTTGAGGCTACAACTGTTTCCGCCACTCTGTTTGCTCTGCCTGGCCGGCTCCGCCTGGGTGACTGATGACAGCCAGCATCTGGCAGGATGGGATGGCCAGGCGGCAAATGGCAGGGACAGAGCTGTGGCCGCAAGGCGGGCCCTCGTGGCACCCAGACAGGCGGGATCTAGGGAACCCCCACCCACAAGACCCAGCAAGAAGCTCTGAACGGAGGAAAGGAAGGGATCAGGGGTGTGTGGGAGGCATCCCATCCAGCCCCTCCAGGGTGAAGGGCTTAATGCACCCGCCCTCCGAGAGGCGCCTGCTGTTTACCAAATCTGGTAGACACAGGAACCCAAAGGGCGTCCTTGAGAAGAGTGAAATGTGACAATTTGTGCCAGCGTGGGGAAGGCAGAAAACAGAATGGCGACCCACCACACCCTTGCAGAGAATCGCTCTACCCTGTGCACCAGCTCAAACTCTATTTCCCAGGGATCTGCACGACAGAACCTGACCTCCTTGCTGTTACTTCCAAGGAGCGTCTGTTGCTGCTGGCCCAGAAGATCCTCTCGGCCCTCCCCTCCCTCTGCCAATTACCTAATGGGCTGGAAACTTCGCTCAAATTCATGAGGGGAGTTCCTACCGGAGAGGACCTTACAGGGAATGTTTTAACGTTAAGGCAAATAATTACTCCCTTATTCGTCTGGTCCAATGTATTTAAACGGTCCCTTTATAAAACACCTTCATTTTACACGTTGTTTCCTCTCCCGCTTCTCCAAAGAATTTGAGGTATTGAAAGGTGTACTTCATTGAAGACCTTCTCCTCCCCTACCAGCCACTTCCTCAGGGACAAGTGTCTGTGCCATCATCCCCATTTGACACTAGAGCAAACGATCACACAGCAAGTGATGGAGAAGATTACTTGCAGTGAGAACCACCTTGCAAACCAGTCAGGGCCCACTCTTACTCCACGGACATCCGAGTCTTAAGATCAAAGAGGCCCAAAGGCGCAGCTAGATCCCGACCCCCCCCCCCCAAGTACTGTGCTCCATTAAACTTAAGAAACATCTCCAGGGGCGCCTGGGTGGCTCAGTCGCTTGAGCGACTGACTCTCGGTTTCGGCTGGGGTTATGATCTCGCGGTTCGTGAGTTCGAGCCCGCGTTGGGCTCTGAGCCGACTGTGGGTGGATCCTGTCTGGGATTCTGTCTCTCCCTCTCTCTTTCTCTCTCTGCCCCTCCCTCGCTCTCTCTCTCTCTCAAAATAAATAAATAAACTTAAAAAAAAAAAAAGGTGACATCTCTAAACTTGTCTTCCAGGCAAAACACGGTGCCAGGCGCCATGGAAAAACCAAACGCACACCCGCACACGAGCAAGCACGCACACATGCACCCCGCCAAGCCCCTTAAAAGCCCTTACGATGTAGAAGAGGGAGAAGAAACTGTAAGTTAGTTCCTGGAGGGTCTATTGCCTCACCGGAAGGTGCCCCCCTTTCATGTTACCTTCCCAGGACTCGGCAGCTCTAAACGTGCGACAGAGCACAAGCCGATAAGCGTAAGAGTAAATGTGCAGGTAAGTGTGGGGAAAGCAAATTCAACTGCGGGAACCACGGAGCACTTCACTAGGAAGGTCAGGTTTAACTCGGCCTGTGAGCTGCCGACACAGCGCGGGCAAAGACACAGAGGTCTGTCGTCTGCTGGAACTTGACCAACGGGTCAATGCCCAAGGAGGTCAGATGAAAGGAGCCAAAGTCTTCGTCTCGAAAGATGCAGCTGGACCAGAGTGGCATGGCTGTCCTCGTGTTTCCAGGGGACGATGGGTCTGTAGGAGCTGGCTCCAGTCCAGGTCAGAGCAATGGCAATGGCGTCAGAATGTCGGGCACACACATAGAGAAATCACGCGTGGGTGGGGAGAAGGGGGCCAGAGGTGACAAGAGGCTTCTTATTCTCAGTGTCTGTCGGGAGCCTTTCCCTCCCGACCCTCAGAAGGAACCATCCTCCTGACAGCTGACTCTTGGACTTACAGCCACCCCAACTGCGAGAAAATACATTTCTCTGGTTTAATCCCCCCGGGCTGCGGGGCTTTGTTCCAGAAGCCCAGCAAACACATACAGAAAGGTAAGAGACGAGAAGTCCAGTCAGGAGAGTTCGTTCAGGAGGAAGTTACACGAGGAAAGGGGAGGTCAAGGGTGTCAAATGTTCCCCGGTGGGAGAGATGAGTCCACATGGTTAGATTTTAAAATGAGGTGAGAATGTCAGTGACCTTGTAAAAAGCCAGTTCACAATATATTAAGTATGTAAGACTTAAAAAGCAGGGGGCCAGGGAAACCTGCGTGGCTCAGCCAATCGAGCGTCTGACTTCGGCTCAGGTCATGATCTCGCGGTTTATGAGTTTGAGCCCCGCGTCGGGCTCTGTGCTGACAGCTTGGAGCCTGGAGCCTGCTTCGGATTCTGTGTCTCCCTCTCTCTCTGCCCCTCCCCTGTTCACATTCCATCTCTCTCTCTCTCTCAAAAATAAACACTAAAATTAAAAAAAAAAAAAAAAAAAGCAGGGAAACAACAAGTAGGTGTAACCGAACCAAAGTGGGCTCGGCTCGTGGGGAGTCAGAAACTGCACCGTCACACAAAGAAAACTTTTATTTGCAACAACTAAGGAGATCACTCATGGGGAATGGTTTCCAAAGCCATGACTCTCCAAGAGAGGGTGAATGGGTTCCTCCTGTTTGGGGTTAGGATGACTATTTAGATGGGGAAGCCTTGTCATCCTGCGTAGAGACGGGCATAAGATGTCACATGAGCCTTAAGGAAACGTGCCTGTATACTGTAATTGTATGTTATGTAAATGAGGCTGAGGCTCCTCCCTGGGCCGAGACTTTAGCGTTTTGATGATGCAAAGGCGACCCTAGGTCATTCCAGAGGTCAGCTCATGGTCCACCTGCGTGGGTGGGAGTCATGTTCAGCTCAAAGGATCTGGGTGGTCTGGGCCTGCCAGAGATTTTATCAGGACAGTCACCATCACCAGGGGGATGGTGGCAGGTTTCCTTGATCTGAGTGAAGCGGAAAGCTGGAGAAATGTTAAGACAAAGGTCAGTGAGTATAAGGCCGGGTCTTGGGATCTACACAGGGTTGGCCCACAGCAAAGGGTGAATGGGGCTGACAAGAATAAGGTGGAAAAGCGAGAGCAGCAAGGGGGGACTCTCCTTCTGGAAGCTTTGCATTCCAGAGAGGGAAATGGGGAGGCAGTGAGGTCAAGCAAAGTCTTGCGTTGACTTATGTTTATGAGCTTAAGGAAGGAAAATCTGAGATTTGAGTTGAGAAATGGAAGCCCATTAGATTAACGGCAAAGCCAAGTTTTCCTTGTAAAGGAGTTAAGGACGTCTGTTCCTCTGAAACAGGAAGACAGATGAGTATCTGAAGTAGAGATGGAGAATGTTGACGTCGAGGGTTACAGGAGTTGCAGTTCGTGCCCTTGATCCCCCCAAATAGGAGGCAAGGTCATCCCCTGAGAAGGCATATGGGTGAGAAGAGCGGGGTAACTAGGAAGCACAGAAGTATAGACATAGCAGATAGGACAAGAAATCAGCCTGGAGCTCAGGAGAAGGATTAGTAAAAAGAATCGGGGCCCCAGCTGTTGTTGAACAACATAACTTTTTAATGAAATCAACTGAGCTGGCTGAGAACTTGAAAAAGTAAATGCTTGACTTTATTCAAGGTTGAGGGTTGCACAGTGAAGACAGTAATAGGTCAGGAAGGTCAACGAGTACAGGGTTCTTGGGAATTCAGAGTAGAGGTAGTGGCCCAGGGTTCTACGCGAGGCTTGCTAATGACCTCTAAAGAGACAGAGTCATTACAGGTTACACGTCAGAAGGAGGCAGCTGCACAGTTATCCTAAAGAAGGAGTCCGCCAACCATAGGCCATGGGCCAAAATCCGGGCCACCCTTTGTTTTTGGAAGTAAAGTTTTGTTCCGACACAGCCACGCTCATTCATTTACATCCTGTCAATGGTGGCCTTCCTGCTACAACAGCAGGGGTGAGAAATTGCAGCAGGGACCACAAGACCTGCAAAGCCTAAAATATTCACTATCTGCCCCTTTCCAGAAAAAGTTTGCCAATCCCTAAAGGACCAGAACTGTAGCATGAAAAAGCAAGTGGCAACACCAAGCAAGCAAGAAGGGAGGGAGAGCCAAGACTAGGCCAAGCTGATGACCAAGGCAGCGGGCACGGGATTGGGTAAAGGGCACCATCAGGCGGCCCCAGCCTACGACCAAGGGCAGAGCAACCAGGGCAACCCTGAAAACCCAATGCAGAGAGCAAGCCTGAAGTGAGGGAGACTGCAGGGGTTTCCATCTGTCCCCTAGAACCCCCACAAGAGGCTCATATTGGGGGAATGAGCTAAATCAATATGAACAATCCAGCAAGAATGAGGCAAAGGCTTCACCATGAGTTCAGTGGGTGGCCACCAGAGAAGGATAGGGGCCAGCACAGAGTCCAGTGGGTGGCCAACATGGGACGGTGGTAGAGTCTGTAAGTCAGGGCAATACAGGTTATCTTTGACCTACCATACTCACAGGTGCCCCAACTGACATTCCAACCCTACCAACTGGCCGTGGATTCTCTTCTTTGTTTATGAACTAGGGTTTGCCCACATGTGCGTCCATCAAAGGACACATCTCCCGAGAGCCGGATGGGGAAAACAGGACAGGCCATCTGCCTCAGGACCAACTCCAATGGTGTGAGGGAGAGGGCATCCATGTGAAGGCAAAAGTGTCCCACGAGGCGAATGTCACAGTCAGAGTATGTATGACAACGTTCTATGGAAGTTTCCTGGACAATCGTAATTACAAAGGCAGGATAGCCTGGCAGCTTAAGGGCTCGGCTTCTAGTCGTGAGTCCAGCTTCCCTATTCATTAGCTGAGGGACTTTCAGCAAGGTGCTTGGCTTCTCCTCACCCATACAAACAGAAACAATAATGGTATCTACCTCACCAGGTTGTTGAAAGGATTAAAGGAGTTAACATATGTGAAGAACTCAGAAGGGAATACTTACATAACCATTAGCTATAATTATACTGCTTCAATCTTTATGCTAATTTTCATGTGCCCCTCAGTCTTCTACTCTATATAAAGGTTTGATCTTCTAGGGCAGAATACACACAACCCAGAGAAAGCAATGTCCTGTCCATTTCAGTCACCGAGTTTCACATCCACTGTCTTCGCCTCATGTCAGTTACAAAGCATAACGCGATGGGCAGGAAACCGTCCCCATCAACACTGACGTGCTGAAACAGGTGCCTTGAGTTGAAAAAGCAGCAAAAAAGGATCCAACAAAATATAATTTATTAGTCATCTGAACACGTCATGGCTGGGTGATAAATGCCAAGCACATCAATTATGAACTATTCTTACAACAGGTTTAACATCAGGGAACGCGACATCGGGGAACCTGTATGTCGCGAACGTTCCTTATTTGTTTCAACCACAGGAGAAAAACATTTGGGGTAAAAACGGTAAATGCAATTATTTTGCATGAAGCAGGGCAGCCTGCATCGGGGTCCCGCCTGGGAGCGGGCTGCTGAACATCTGTCAAAGTGTCAACTCAAACCACAGACGTGAAGAACTTCGTCAAGCTTCCGCGTAGCTAACTGAAGTTGGCGGGGTGGCGGAGGGAGAGGATGGAAAATCACAGGTAGAATACATCTCTCAGTTCTCAGGTGCCTTTAATGTGACTATATCTGCAGTCTTTCTGGATGTCTCTGTCCTCTGATGGCCCTGCACCGGGAGCAGTGCTGGGGGGAGGGGAGGGACGTTCTCCTCCAGCCTCGCTTTCCTCCTCTTTGTCTCATGTCCACAGCAGCCCTGACCAGATGATGTGGCTCAGGGCAAATCACTCGGGGTCTCAGTGTCCTCCCCTCCAAAACCCAAGTCGTTCGGACTGGATAATTCCTAAGGTCCCTTCCAGCTCTCCGAGCTTCTGATCCCAACTGTATAAATGCTGGCCAGAGACAGAACACGCTGGATCCTGAAGGACAAGTAAATGCAAGTCACTGTACCCATGATACCAACTTTTGGTCTCCAATACCGGAGCGATGATGTTTAAGTGTCCAGAGAACTTTAATGAATATTTAATTGCTCTATTCTTTATAAGAATATATAAAGATGGGAGGCAGGCTCCGGGCCTCCTGTTCTCCAACCCTACCCTGAGGGAACCAAAGATGCTGTAATATCATGGAAAAGCAATGGTTCCAGAAGCCCTCCATGTGAAGCTAAGGAAGGAAGGAAGACGATTCTTCTAACTAGGTCTTGCCCACCCAGGGAGTCCCAGAAGCAGTAGGGCCACTGGGGAAGAGGGGATGGGCGAAATAGGGGATCAAGGGGTCCAAACTTCCAGTGATAAAGTAAATCGCAGGGATATAACGTAATACAACATAGGGACTACAGTAATAATGTTGTAATAACTTTGTACGGTAACACGATAACTAGACCTAGTGAGGTCATCATTTGATGATGTATACAAATATGGAATGCCCATGTTGTACACCTGAAACTAATCTAATACTGTATGTCAGTTATAAATCAAGAAAAAGGAAAGAAGAATAAAGGCAGGCAGGCAGGAAGGAAAGTAGGCAGGCTCTAAGCCTGCTGCAGACCCAGGCATCAGGATTCACATTTGACCAAGATCCCCAGGTAATACGCAGGCACCTGTTTGAGAAAAGCTGTTCTCGACCCGGGTTCTCAACGGTGACTATACAGTGGAATCATCTGGGGTCTGGGTCCCACCCCAAGATGCTGACATCACCCGTCTGGGCTGTGACGATGGGGCATTAGGATTTTTTTAAGGCTCCCCAGGGGATTCGAATGTGCAGACAACTGAGAAACACTGAACTAAATCTTCCACTTCAGGTTCTAAAACTCAAATCCAGGGGTGCCTGAGTGGCTCAGTCGGTTGAGCGTCCGACTTCAGCTCAGGTCACGGTCTCGCCGTTTGTGAGTTTGAGCCCCGCGTCAGACTCTGTGCCGACAGCTCGGAACCTGGAGCCTGCTTCGGATTCTGTGTCTTCCTCTCTCTCCGTCCCTCCCCTGCTCAAGCTCTGTCTCTCTCTGTCTCAAAAATGAATAAAAAACATTAAAAAAAAATTTTTTTTAACTCAAATCCAGGGCCAGCCAACCTCCCTCTGGAGAGGTCTGTATCACCTTTCCCAAGACCACAGGAGGTCACCCACTCCCAGGAATTCCAAATCGGTACCTGCCTCTTGCATTTACCATCCCCCCTAGCGACTAGGCTCCTATAGGGCGCGGCCACTTACAGAGAGTGCTGCCTATCAGCACTGGCTCGTTCCCTCTCTCTCTCTTGTGCCCACGGCAGTGCTCCAAATCAGAGGACAGAACTTTCTTCTTCGGCAACACCTTTCATCCAGGGATCTCCAAGCACACGACTCCCCAGGGCCCATCGCTTTAGTCCCTTCTGCTATGCAAGATTCTGAGTCAGCCTGCAGCACGGATAATAATTGAAGGCTGACAACAATCTCTGAGTGTGAGTCCACTGAGTATCAGCACTTATGTTTCCTTCATTTTTAAAAATTCTTCTTAAAGTTTATTTGTTTTGAGAGAGAGAGAGAGAGAGAGAGAGAGAGAGAGAGGGAGAGAGCAGGGGAGGGGCAGGGAGAGAGGGGGAGAGAGAGAATCCCAAGCAGGCTCCACAATGTCAGCTTGAACTCATGCACCGTGAGATCACGAACTGAGCCGAAAGCAAGAGTGGGTCGCTTAACCAACTGAGCCACCCAGGCGCCCCTCCCTCATTTTCAGACCCGTGGTTCCTCCTGTTGCCCACTGCCCTTGGATGGCTCCATGGATCCTGTGCGTCTGGGTTTCTGAGAGCGGCGTGTATCTCTGGGTGTAAGAAGTACAGAACTTTGGTATTTGTTAGGATCACACAAGGCAGAAGCCAGCAGCACTTAAATCTAGCAGAGCAAGACGTGGGTTAGCGTCCATGCAACTAACTTGAGGGCTGGGTCGGAGAACCACCGGCCTCAGCTGAAGGCAGACAGTCTGTCCTCTACCGGCTACCACTTCATGTCTCACGAAGCGGAAGGACTGGGGCCACCCAGGAAACAGACCTGAAAGCCACACACCCCGCAGATCCCTCTTTACGGCTCCGCATCCATGAGTTCGCCCAAAAAAGTCATTTTTTAACTGTTTATTTTTGAGAGAGAGAGAGAGAGAGAGAGAGCACGTGGACACACGCAAGAAGGGGAAGGGCAGAGAGAGAGGGGGGACAGCACAGAGCCCGATGTGGGACTTGAACTCACAAACTGCGAGATCATGACCTGAGCCAAAGTTGGACGCTTAACCCGCTGAGCCACCCAGGCGCCCCCCCCCCCCAAAAAAAAACCTGATTGAACCACAGTGATTTCACAAAGTCAGATGCCGATCTTTCTTGCAGGGAGTCTGTCTGTGACAGCCAGGGGAAGGTGGGGACTTCAGCTGGTGAGTCACAAGCCTCCGGGGCCCCGCCTGCAGTGGTGCTGATTCCCTTCCACCACATTCTGACCCTGGGCACGTGACCGAACCTCGCTGCATTTCCGCATCTCCATCTGTAAAATGGGGGAAGCACTAATCCTCAGGGAGCTGACGGCACATAGGAAGCACTCGGCAGGTTCGCTATTAGCCCTGTCACTTCCTGTTGGAGGGGGAATGTGTGTTTATGTGTCTGTGCATAAAATGAATCATCAACCATCGACCAGATTAAATAACAAAGCAACTGGTTTTAAGAACACGCAGCAGGAACGCTGGAGGCTGAAATGCTACATCGACTTGCCGTACAGATGTTTGAAGTTTTCTTACCAGACTATAAAAATGTTTACACAGTAATTAGGCCTGTTATCAGTACGCAAACAGATTACACTCTACAGAACGAATGAACAGCTCAGAAACCCATTTTTCATCAGGTTCAGAGCGCTTTCCTAATTCTTGGGTTTACCAAAATAAATTCACTTCCTGACAACACGGAGCCACTGCTGAGTGCCGGAGAGCGGCGCCCGGGTGGGGGAATCGGCGGAGGGCGCACACACGCGCGCACACACACACACACCCCCCACTTACTCTCTCCGGTCTTCAATTTCCCCCCTGTAAAATGAGACAACCCGAGGCCCCCTCTCCATGGCTCTATTCCATTACCATCATTCTCTTCGGAGCACATACTTGCTCTCCTTTTCATCAAGAAAGGACGTGTTTAATTATGGTAATGATGGGGAAGGTGGTAATTCTGCTGAATCACATAATGAGACTCCAATCCCACTCTCGTTCGGTTACATTAACATGGACTTTGGGCCACTCATTCCTGGCTCGTGAGTCCCCAAGATCCAGTCTGCGCGACGAGGCCACGCAGACAGACGGCTCTTCCCAAACGCATGGGCAGTGGCTTAAGTAACACTTCACTGAGTGTTATTCTTTTCCCGTTTTCAAGGGACGAAAGAGTATTCTGTGGTAATAAATATGTCACCAAAATAATTGGCTCAGCTCCCTGGTTTGCTCCTCCTAAGTTTCCGTATCGGCTAACTTTTGTTAATGAAAACAATGCAATCGTGATACCAACTTTTGGGCTCCAGTCCTAGAACAATAATGTTTCAAGGCTCAGAGATGAACTTTTAATGAGTATTTAATTGCTCGATTCTTTATAAGCATAAAGCGTGCTTTCAGTGAACACTCTGAATACCAAAAGGGCAAGATTCAGTTTCTCTTAGCTGAGTTATGTGTTCAAGTTTTCCCAATGGTTTTGTCGCAAGGGGGGAAAAGGTCATCTGGGTAAGAGCTCGAGAGGAAGGAATTTTGCAGAGTAATTTGGATAGGGTGATTTGTTTTAGCAATATTCCAAAATCCTTCAACAAAGTATGGATGCAGGGATCTGAAACACACACGGAAAAAAAAAAAAATCGAACAATATATGACCAGAAATGTTAACGGTCTGGGGAACGACAGGGCAGAAAGGTACTTTTATTTTTTTTATATAACATTTCTGTGTTGCTTTAATTTCTTATAAAAGAAAGAGAATGTTTGCTCTCCGCACTAAAAATATTTTTTAAGCATAAAACAAAGCGCCACCGATTGGACAGCTGGTGTCGACTATAAACATCCTCTTTTCTGGCCCAACCAGGACCGTGGGTTTTGACATCAACCTTTCCAGAAATGAAACGGGAGGGGGAAAGTGTGTAGCAGACAGAATCTCACAACACCCCTTAAAATCATTTTTTCCTGATTATAAAAGAAACGTGTGCTCATCTTCAGGAACGTAAAAATCATCTGCAATGCCAACACCTTTGGACAGCAGCGTTAATATATTTAGTCCACTCCTTTCCATTATTCTATACCATGTTTTTAAACAAAACTGAAATCATACTAGAAATGTGGTTTCAATTAACTGGTACAGTAGAAACCACTAAATTAAGGTCACCAATGCATTCTCTCTCCATCTGTTACTCTTAAACTCTACATTTTAACTCTGATGGATAAAAACCCACTTTATTGTACCAAGATGGTGCATACAGAATGCACAGCTGCCAGGGTGCTCTTTTGAAAACATAAATTATGTCACTCCCCCGTTTGAACCTCTCCGGCAGCCCCCATCAAACTCAGTGTCAAACCCAAACTCTACAAGGTGACTTCGCAGGCGCCCCATAAATGAGCCCCTGATTCTTTGAACTCGTCTTCTACCACATTAGCCTCCTTCCTGTTCTTCTAACGCACCCGTTTTGTTCCTACCTCAGGACCTTTGCACTGGCTGTTGCCACCACCCAGAAGTTCTTCTCCAGATCTTTCCCAACTTACTCAGCTTAAATATGGCTCCTCACTGAGAACTTTCTTGACCGCCCAATCTGAAGTGGCACCTCCAATTGTCTCAGATCATCAAATCTCATTGCCGATTTTTGTTCTTTTTACTGTAAGTTACACCACAAGACTATGAAAGCACCACCTCTAATTCACCATCTTCCCCAGACCTGAACCAGATATGCTCAATAAGTATCAGTTAAATGAATGAAAATGTTTTCAGAGTATCCAGATTTGTGGGGCAGGATATAAAGCAACCTACTTAAACAGGCCTTATTCACAGCAGCAGGGCCCCTTCATGAGACTCAAAAATAGGTCGTCACCTTCTCCTGCAGCCTGGTCACGGACAGCGGCCCACAGCACCGCCTGTGGGAAAACAAGTGAGTTACTCAGTCTTGGCCAGACCTTTGTTTTGCTTATCCAGACCATTACCTAAACCGGAAAGCCAGTGGCCACACTATACCCTTCCCTTTCTCCTACCCCTACATCAGTTACTTAGTAAGTCCTCTCTCCTGTGAAGGAAGTACCTAACATCTCTGCCACCATCTTCTAGCAGGATCATTCCAGAAAACTACTCTCCCCACCCCCAATGCCCTACCCAAAGCTCTGCTAATTGGACATTTCCTCTGAGCGCTTGAAATGTAGCAGAATTATGGAATGAGGAAGAGGAGGAGGAGGAAGAGGAAGGTGACGGAAAAGTTGACAGATTATGGGTGCTTCCATAGTACCCACTGGTATGGAACCGGAAAGCAAGTCTGCCTCGAAGATCCCCACCACCACCTAAGTCTCCCCCGCTCCGTGTCTGGCTCTTCAGCCCTGTGACTTCCCATCACAGGTTTTAGCCAGAGTTGCTGTCGGTTACCCACAACCTCGCTGGCATCCACGCCCCTGGTCTCCTTCCCGGCAAATCCATTCTCCGCCGGGTCTCCAACCAGACTTACCTACAACTCGAATCTGACCACACTGCCCACCCCCGACAGAGAAAGGCTGAGCCCCGAGTCCTGACCCAAGGTCTCCATCGTATCATTCCGGCCTCTTCTCTTGTTGCTCCCTCCCTCCACCTTCAAGCTCCAGGAACTGCGAACCCCAGGCTGCCTCCTCCTATTCTCCGTGCCTTTTCCCGCCCCTCTCGCCCCTGGCCCGCCCTATTTCCTCTGCATTGGAATACCCATTCAAGGCCGACCACCTCGCAATCATCTTTTAAGCTCAGCTCAGACGTCGCTGCCATGCTAGGCTGGATGCCTTCCGTCTCTGCTCACAAATGTGTAGCCCTAACACATGGCCTGCCTTCCCCACTAAACTGTGACTGTTTTGATGACAGGCGCTGTGTCATAGTCATCTCTGTATCCGTAACCACATAATAGGCGCCGAAGGCATTTTGGTTAGATGTTAAGTGATTAAACACATAATTCACTTTGAAAACCCCAGGTTGGAGGCAACAATGTGTTTTCGTTTTCCCCCTTTCTGACCGTATTCAGCACTACCCTCAAACTGAGCGACCGAGGGATCAGCCAGGGCTCTGCCCATCGCGAAGGATGATCGCTTGAGAGTCACGACGCACACTGTTTTCAAAAGCATCAGAGGCTGTCTCTGGTGGTGCTACCTGACGGTTCTCCATCACAAGAGGACCTTTCAGACACTCTGACGACATCAGTTTAGGCCTCCAGTGAAGGGCAGAGATGCCCCCTACCCCATACCAACGTGGGCACAGGCAGAGAACGTGCGAAGAAAGCATCAGCAGCCTACAATCGAAGCAACCCGGTCTGGAACTTGACACGGCTCCGGTGTGGGCACACCTGGAGGGCAGGGCACCTGCCTCCAGAGCTCCTCCGGTGCCCGGGCTTCCTCGTCGGGAACGACGAGCAAACGTAGGGTGCCCACTAAGGGGCTGGCGCTAAAGAAGGCATGGAAGGTCAGAGGCTACTCAGGCACTCCTCAGCTCATAAGCAGCACTGTGGGCTTAGACTCAGGAACCCAGCCTCTTAGAATCAAACCCTAAACCCTGCCTCTCACCCACAAGCTGCAACAGCCTCAGGAAAGGTATTTCGCTTCCCTGGGCATCAATTTCCAAATATGAAAAACAAGGATAACGTGAACTCAGATGTGGAAGTGTCCGGTACCAAGTAGGGACTCAGAGACAAGGTCTCCAAAGACCTTAAACCTCCCGAGTCCTACCAGAACCTGGGGGTTCCTCTCACTATAACAACTAGCGCCCCCTTCTGCCACCCAATGAGCACTGCATGGGCTGCCAGTACTGGTCAGGACTGGCAAAGCTGGGGCCAGCTAGGACCAGGCTCAAGGACCAGCTCACAGAGACCTCTCCCCAGCTGTTGACCCAGGAGCACACTGTCCCTCCCAACGCCACTTGCTATGGAAAAGAAATTTCTAGACTGGAGCCCAACCCTGCCCAATATTCAAGCCCTGATCAGAGGCCTCCCGCCGTGGAGACAAATGTTCAACTCACCTAAGCAGCTGTCCCACGCGCACCCTCACCGCCCCCCCCCATCCCCGCTGCCCCTTAGCGAGGAAAGCGGGTCGTCTTCTCCACGGAATCAACTGGATTAAACTATTTTCTTTCTAAAGAGCCCCTCTCCTGCACCCGCACGGAAGGCCTGATTACTGGCAATGAGCAACACTCAGAGTTCAGAGAAAGGTGGATCTTGATGAACAATTCTAAGAAGATTTAGCGCTCCTCCAATCAAATACGCTAGGGATTGTGTTACCGGACTGTTTGGCTTTCATTACTCCGCGTGGATACATCCAGTAGCCAACTTGGGTGTTGTGGACCAGCTTCTCGGTAAACAGAGCCTGTCTTCAGACAGCTAGTCTGAAGTGTCTGCAGTGAGCTCAGAAAGGGGGGCCACGCGGCTGGGCTTCCGCCCGCGCAGGCCGCTGGGGAACGCAGCCCCGGGCATCCACGGGGCATCCGTGGGGGCCGCCGCCGCCCGCCCAAGAGACTGGCAAAGTTCCGCAGCTCCGGGAATGCATCCTAAACCGGGTGTCACCGCAGAGCCCAGGAGAGGTCGGAGTGGCCCCCTCAGACTCCAGTCAAATCCTCAGATAAACAAGCAGCGAATACAATCCGGACTCCACCAACACTTCCTTCTTCGTCCCCCCCCCCCCAAAACTCCCTTCCACCCCACAAAGAGGAAATAAAAACCACCAACAAGCCAAGGAGGAGAGCTGGAGTCCAGCTTCGATTTAAAAAAAAAAAAAAAAAAAAAAAAAAAGCCCTGCTCTAGCCTCAAGACAATTTCACACCAAGTGGCTTTAAAACCCTTCCCAAAGCTCTGATGCCTGGATTGAAAAAGAGTTTATCTCTTTGACTGAAAGCCAGCGGTGAAAGCAGCAGAACGGGGCAATCTTAGGAGTTAGTTTTCCCATTTGCACAAATGCGGGGTGTCTGGACATCCCGAGGGCAGAAACCCACCCATTCTTCCTAGAGAAGGTCACCTAGCTCTAACGCGGAGGAGGATCTTATTCGCGTGAGACTGTCGTTATTAATTAGCACGCCTCGGGCTCCGGTGGCCACGACCCAGCACGGCCACACACGGCACCGGCTGCTGATCTCCGAGCCCGGCAAAGTCTCCTTTTCTGCGGAAAAACAGGCTCGGGGCCTGGGGATGGCGCCCCGGTCTTGGCACCCGGGGAACTGCAGGCACACTTGCACCTGGGCTCAGGGCTTCAAACCAACCGCAGGGAAAGGCGCCTTCTTCACGCACGCCTCCTCGGAGCGAAAAAGAGCAGTGGCAAACGCTGCGGCGGGTGGGGGCAGAGGGCGCACGTGGCGGGCGCCTCGGAGGCAAAACGCGGCCCTGGGTCCCCGCTCGGCAGCACCGTCCCGTCGGCGTGGGGCGTCCTCCGCTCGCCCTGGCCCCGGGGCCCGCCCCAGAACTACCTGCTGCTGCCTAGGCGCCCTCAGGCCAAGTCTGAGGAAGTTCACTCCCCGCCGCGCCAGTCCGGGGAGGCTGGGGCGCCGCGTAAACCCGGACTGCCCGGGACAACCGGAGCCCGCCCCTGCCCGGGCGCCCGACCCCGGGAACTGCCGGGGGCCCGGGGCCGGCCGAGCAGCGGCCAGGTCCCAGCCTGCACTCCCGAGGCCTCCCGGGTTATCCCGCGCTCCCCGGGGCCCGCGGACCCCGGGCGGGTGGCGACGAGAAGCGTGCGCCCCGGAGGGCTGGCAACCCGCGCCGGGGGTTGGGGGGGGGGTGGGGTGGGGGGGGAGCCGGAGGTGGAGGGAACCCTGCGTCCCGCCTCTCCCGATCGCCACGACCCCGGCTTCCCGGAGACCTGGAAGCCGCGCTGCTCTCCCACCTGGGCTGCGGTGCGGCTCCCTCTCCTCCCCTTCCTTCCCGCCGCCCGGGCGCCCGCGGCCGGGGGCGCGCAGCCCAGCGGCCCCCCGGCGCCGCGGACTCCGCGAGCGGCGCGCAGCCTGCAGCCCGCGCGGTCCGGGACGCCCGAGCGGGACGTCCGCGGCCCTTCCCGGCCCCACGCCCCCGGGCGGGCGGCCAGCAGCCACCCCCAGGGGAGGGCCAGGTGGCTCGGGCGGCCCCCGGCCCGCGCGGCGCCCTCCGCCGGAGCCAACAGGTACGGGAGGCGTTGTCCGCGGCCGGCCGGCCGGCCGCCCGCTCCGGGGCAGGGGCTCCGGCGCCGCGGAGAGGGGCGAGGACGGAGGGGAGAGGCGGGGGCGGAAGGCGCGGGAGGGCGCGAGCGGGCGGCGGCACTCACCTCTGGCTGGGCCGGGGCCGGCCGCGCGGCCCGCTGCCCCGAAGCCCGGGTTCCGAGGCGCCTCCGCGCGGCGCGGGGGGCTTCCTCCGAGGCCCGCAGGGAGGGGGCGGCGCGGCCGCAGGCGCCGGCGGGCAGCGCTCAGCCTGGCGCTCACACCCCCAGCCGGCAGCCGCGTCCCCGCGCCGGCATCCTCGCTGCCGCCGGCTCCCACGGCGCCCCGGGCCGCTCCCCAAGCGCGCGCCGGGCCGGCGCGAGCCCCTCGTCGGCTCGGAGCGCGATCCGGGCACGCTCCTCCCTGTCCTTGTCCTCTGCTCCCGTCTGGGGACGCGTGCCCCGCACCCCGGCACGGCGCGCTCCTCTACCCCTCCCGCTCCCGCTGGCCGTGCAGAGCCCCGGCGCGCGGGCTCAGCCCATGTGCGCGGCTGTCTCGCTGCGCCCCGGAGCCCAGTGGCCGAGGCCCCGCCGGAGTTGCGCGCCCTAGAAACTCCATGCAGCTCCGGCCTCCTCCCCGGCTCCTCCCCGGCGGGCCCCCCGGGGCCTGGAGGCCGCCCGCAGCGCCGTCCCCGCTCTGCCTCCGGCCGCCACAGGAGCCGGGGTCCAGGGCTCGCGTCGGCCACCCGCGCCCCGGCTGCTCCGAGGGACGGGGAGCCCCCACCCCCACCCCTTCGCCTCTCCAATGGCTCCCTCGGTTTCCAGGCAGCGCAACCTGAGGAACGCCTCGGCGCGCGCGCACTCACACTCGCACACACACACACACACACACACACACACGCACTGCACACACAGGCACACACGCGGGGGGCGAGCTGGAGCTTGGCAGACGGTCCTCCTTCTTTTCCTCCCCAAAGAAGCTGCCCACGTTAACTCCGGCAAACTGCCGTTTCTCCGTATTGGACAACTCGCCCGAGCGCCCCCCACCTTAACTGCTTCGTCCCCGGTGCCCACACCCTTGGGCCACAGTCCACACCTGCATCCCCGCCCGGGGGAAGGATGGGAGGCCGAGTCCAGGGGCGGGAGGGGGATTCAGCGTGCCCACCCCTGCCACCATCCAGGGAGGCCCGACTGCGGCCATCGCTCCCCTGGGACCCGGGAACACTTGGTTTGGCCCCCATTTCCCTTTCCAAGGTCACAGAATGGACCCGATGAGGGGGAAAGGGCGTTTGGACACAGGTGTGAGTTAGAACTCTCAAAGACTCTGTGTAACCGCCCGGTGCTGACCTCCGCCAAGTCCATCCTCAGACCCTTTTTCTGTCTGCCCCGTGCCTCGAGGACATTATAGCTCAGTCCCCAGTCAACTTTCCAGTCTCCACCAGTCTACCTCTCCTGTGCCCGGAAGCTGACAGAACACGCATTGCCACGAAGGTCTGTGTCGTCAGGTAAAAGAAAGAATCAAAACACCGAGATGGGTCTCAGACTGTCCAGTAGACAGAGTCAGGCGCCTGCCAGTCCCTTTCTGCTCCTCCCAAGAGTGTGCCAAAGGGGTAAGGAACAACCCACCTGGCTGGAGCAAGCTAGTCTTTCCTTACTGCACCCTCCTTTCCACAGTCCCAAGTTTCTTGCCCCCCTCTAGGTGGCAGAAAGACCGCTCACCAGCTCAGATGCCTCCGATTCCCAGGACCAAAGAAAAGGTGTATCTGAAAATTCTCACACCAATCAGCAACCGAGCAGGCGACACTGCCATAAGCCTCTGGTCCAAACAGCTCAGCAATCACCTCTCTGCTGGCTGGGGCAGCTGCCAAGGGAATGTGGGAAATGGCCCTGCCAGCCAGACACGCAAGTTAATCAGGGTCCCCTCCTCGCCAGGCCTGCAGCCCGGGTATGGTTCCCCTGAGCCTTCATAATATTCATTGCGGGCACCAGTCCTCTGGCATTTAGCATTTGCTACCCTGCGTTATTACTGTCTTTTCTTGAGCCAGTCTTGCTTCCCAAATTATGTTCTTGAGCCACTGGCTGCGTCCTTTGTCCTTAGTTCAGATGTGCGTAGAAGTCGTTTTCAGGGGTTTTCATGAAGAGCTGTTGGCAGATGAACCAACAGCGTCGGTGATGTTTTCCTGTGATCCCTTCGTTTGGATGAAAACTGCATCATTTTCTAACAATCTGTTGCTTTCTGTAAGCGATTGTTTTGTCCCTTTCTGCATGGCAACCGGGTCACCAAAGCCCCTTGGCAAGACTATATACTGTTGAAGGAGAAGAAGGAGGAGGTGGAAGGCGGGGGGAAGGGGGAACAGGTAGGAAACTGCAGGCCCAAAATGGTGTCACTGAGACTGAGTTGCCAAATCCCCAATGTAAGTGCAGTTTTAACCTCCCCTGGAAATGTAATCTTAACAGGTTGGCCAGGAATTTGTCAATCCACACCAAGGAGTCCACTCCCCGGGCCCTCTCCAGCCCCCAAAGGAAGATGAGGTCATCTGCATGATAAGACCCCAGATTTTCCCCCTAGAAAGCAGGTCTGACCTGGAATAATCCTTTCCTTTTGCTAATAACTCTCTTGCCCCTACCTTCCATCTATAAAACCCTTCCATTTTGTGCAACCCCTCAGAATGCCTCTCTGCTTGCTGGATGGGACGCTGCCCGATTCACGAATCATTCAACGAAGCAAATTAGAGCTTCCAACTTACTTGATTGAATTTTAACAACACACACCTGACGGAGTTCCTGGTAGAATGCAGGGGTCACCATTTACCCAGAATAGGATATGTCGGCAGACGTTCTCTGCCCTTGCTTCCTGCCTGTGGGGATTTGGGCCAGCTTGTCCTCTCTAAAGCCCGCTGTCCTCGTCTGTAAAATGGGAATGATTACAGCATCTACTCTATAAGGCTGTTGTAAAGGTTAAATGTGATCGTGTGAAATAGTTCCCGTATAGAGGAGCTACACAAATCAATTCTAGGCAGAAAGTAAGCTTTCAACAAACGTTGGCTGTTGCCATGATTAGTGAGTAGTTAATACATACCAAAGACATCACCTTGGGTTTCGTCCCCAGATACTAATCTCTGCAGACCTCAAAACCTAGAGAAGTCAGGTGGCAGACTTCGGCAAGCACGCCAAAGGCAGTTTCCTGGTTCTTACCGACAATGACTATTTTGAGACTTCCAGGGTGAGTGTGTAGGTTCAAAGGCCCTGACACCCTTGCCCCAACTTTCATTCGATACATATTTATTAAGGGTCAAGCATGTGTCTTTTCCTTCCCGTTAAAATGCCAAAGAAACTCTTGTGCTGATTAGCAGAATGGAAGCTAAAAGCAACCTAGAAAAAAGTGGGTGGGAAGAAGGACTGCCCTTTATCTTGCATTTGTAGCTGGATTGACATAAGTATTCTCTCCAACCCAGAACGATACAGCCCTCCGGGCGAAAGCTAGGGATAGGCCATAACTTCATATTCTACCACCTGGCTTTGGGACTCAGAGTTACAAACCGGACACCTGGATAAATAGCAGCCTTACCACATGGTCATCATTTTCTGACATGGCCAAAGTCATTCCTGCCTCTACCTCATCCCTTCCCCTATCTTTCCTTCTTTGCTTTTACTTTTTTTCAAATTTTTTTAATCTTTATTTATTTTTGAGACAGACAGACAGAGCACGAGCACGGGAGGAAGAGAGAGAGAAGGAGACACAGAATCCGAAGCAGGCTCCAGGCTCTGAGCTGTCAGCACAAGAGCCCAACGCGGGGCTCGAACTCACGAGCCGCAAGATCATGACCTGAGCGGAAGTCAGCCGCTTAACCGACTGAGCCACCCAGGCGCCCCTTTGCTTTCACTTTTAATGAACACGTTTACTTTCAGTGCCCAAGACACCCAAGGGTAGAGGGTAAGGAAGGGATCTGTTGTGTTCTAAACAGAAATAGGTAGAAAAAGACGAGTCATTTGGGTAAACATATGCTGGAGGGTAAAGCTATTCATGTATTTCATCAAAATACAGGATTTAGAATGCATTGGGTTCTTTACGACATGCATTTTCTACTTGGTGGCTGGAGATTTTAGAGTGGTTTGTGAGGCAGCAACGGATCAGTGGAACAAACTTTGGTACCTGGAAGCCCACTACCCCTATAGCAAAAACCAGAAGCACTGGCCTTGGGATTGAACAATAGGCAACAGCCTTGCCTTTGAAAGACTGTTTTAAGTCAAAGCTGCCTCAGGATAATAATGTGACACATGGGAAGGTACCTAACGAACATGTATCTGACAAGGGAGGTTTCCAAGTAGAACACAGAGCCAAAAGAGTTTTTCTGGATGCCTATGATAAAAGACAAGCACAGATGCATTAAAGAAGACACTATTCTTTAGTAGAATTTAGAGGAAATGGAAAGAACCAGAACATGCTGGTTCGTTCTAGCATCTCCGAGCAATGGTTTACAAATCTAGAGCAGTAAAATGTGGACTCTGGATAAAGATTAAGTTAAGGGTGGGGCTATAAGATCCTTTAAGACCTCACGCATTTTTAAGGGCATTCGGGGAAGAGCTTCTAAGAATCTGAGAGACATGGCCCCTTAGCACCCTCACCAGGAGCTGAAGAGAGAGAAGGACCTATTCTTAAAGAAATGCAAGTCTGGCTTTTGTCTCCTGGATGAATTATAATTTGAAGCAAAGGAAGTCTTCAGTGGTGTAAAGAAAGTATACTAGCTTGGGACAAAAAGCGACAGAGACAGCACAAAAGGAAAGGAGACCGTTGGATCCACGATCCTCTAAAGGCAGCAAACAGGCTGCAAACATGTAAACAGGCTGCCATTTCTTATGGAAGACAGATGATGACTCAAGAGTGGAACCGAGAGTCCAAAAGTCCAAAGTGTAAAGGCAAGAGCCAAGGATCACTCCCAAGGGGTAGGACCAGGCCCCAGTTAAGGAACTAATGACGTATTTCCAGCCGGATTTCCGTTCTGCTCTGGATCAGTGACTGCTACGGAAAATAGCTTCCACATCCTCCCTTAGTGAATGCGATGCCTGTTACAGTGTTTACATTTCTTTCTCACCTGTGTACGTTGAGCATTTAAGCAAGAGCAGGGAGGGGTTCACAGATCTGGAGATGGAGAAGAACTTCACCCACGGAGCCTCATCTATGCCTGAACCTGCTCTAGATGAACAGATCCAGGACCTCAAGCCTGAGCCTGAGACCGGAGGAGATGAAACTTTTCGAAGCTTTTCGATGTTTCTGGGTGTTTTTCATGTAGGAAGAATGTAAATAAATTTTTAGTATGGTGGATTAAATACGGCCACAAACGCTTTGATATTCCTCTTTTCAAGAGCTGGGATCTACATCTCCCTACATCTCCCTTGAATCTGAACAGAATCTATTGCTTTTTAAATAGAATACGGAAGTTATTCTGTGCCCGTTTCCAGGCCTAGGACTAAAGACACTGCAAGCTTTCATTTCCTGTCCCTTGGAACACTCTCTTGGAGCCCAGAGTCACTCTGTAAGAAGTTCGGTTACATTTTGTGAGGCAGCCCAAGCTAACTGTGTAGAGAGGGTGTGTGAAGGGAGGGGGGAAGAAAAAAGAGAGAGAGAGGAAAGAAGGAATGAAGGAAGGGAGGGAGGGAGGGAGGAAGGAAGCAAAAGGAGGGAAGGAAGGAAAGAAAGAAGGAAGGAGAAAGTGAAAGGAAAGAAGGAAAGAAAGAAGAGAAGAAAGGAAGAAAGGGAGGCAGGAAGGAAGGAAGGAAGGAAGGAAAGAAGGAAGGATGGAAGGAAGGATGGAGGGTAGGAAGGCAGGAAGGAAGGAACACCTGGACAGTCTCCAACTATTCTAGCCCCTCCTGCAAGAGTCCTCCTAGCTGAGGCCCAAGATACTGCAGGGCAGAGACAAGCCATCTTCACTGTTCCCTGTCTCAATTCCTGACCCACAGACTAGAAGAGGGAGTAATAAAATGGTGTTGTAAGCCACTTCGTTTGGGGATGATTTGTTACATGGCAACAGATAACCAGAATGATTTGCTACCTTGAAAAGAGTCCAGACTATGTTGCAAAGTGGGAAAAGCAAGTTGTAAAATAACATATATGATACCATTTTTGAGAAAGAGAACTTTGTACGTGGCATCCATATATACGCAATGTATCTGCACAGGCTATGATTGTAATGCTATCTGTTACCTGACTAAAGAATCAATATTGGAGAGACTTCCACTTTTTAGATATGTATTATATACATGCTCTACAACAAATATTTTTAATATCGGCTGATTTTTTTAATGAGGAAAACATGTCCTGCGTTTATTTCATTTCGAAGAAGTAAATATGTAGTATATACCTACAAAATGAATAACACACTCTACCCTTAAAAAAATAACCAAGGTTTAGTCTATTACGGGCTTATTAATGGAAAGAGATTATATTGACGCTTATGCTGATAGTTCTTTTAATATCTAGGATAAAGACAAATTCAAATTATCAACAAAGAAAAAAGAAGTTATCAGCAAAGGGAAAAAAATCAAGATTGGCTTCAGGAGTAACACTAGATCACAGAATAAAAATGAACCCACAAACTTAGAAGGTAAAATGTTATCACCCAGAGTTAATTCATCCAGTGAGGTTGTTATCATGTATGAAAGTAAAAGAAAAATATTTTCCTAATGAAACAGGTGAGGGAAAAAATGGCTTTTTACTTTTTCTTTGAAAAAAATACTAAAAAACTTGTAAGGCTAAAAGGAAAGGACTACCTCAAGGGATTTTGAGGTTTTGGGGCGTATCAGAGGCATAGAGAGAAAACGATCAGGTTTCAGCACTTCCGAGACAGCTAGGACATGAGGGACAAAAATGCATGGGAAAGAAACCCTCAGAAAAATGAAAGCATCGGTGTGCTCTGCTTTGCCCCTAAAGAAAGGTGCCTCCTTTGAAGCTGTGTGCGGTGAGAGGTAAAGAAGAGAACCCCCAGTGACTAAGAGGGTACACCGTGAAGAAGACTATGCAGGAGTCTCAGGGGCCTGCAGAACAAAACTTGGAGGTCACAGCCTACCAACGGGGAAGGGGACTGATGAGCCCCCAGCGTTTCAGGTGAAGCTCTTGAAAGACTATCCACAAAGACAAAGGGCAGAGCAAAAGCCTTTGGAGTCAAGTCCATCTTCAGACTATCTCAATTATTGGTCAGCAAAAGGTGATCTGCATGTGTTCTGTCTGCCAGATGAGAATTTCAATCTCTCTGAGGGGACAGAACAACACATAGAGACGCTATAATATATCATATATAATAGCTGGCATTTAATCCAAAATTGCCAAGCATAGCAGGTGACAGGCAAATTAAGGAAAACTGGTGAAAAAACAGACAAGAAAACCATAGGAGATCCAGATATTGGAGATGTAGAAATAATAAACAACCAAATTGAGATAAATTTTCAAGAAAATAAATGGTAAGACAAAGAATTCACCAGGGAAGAACTAGAATGTATTTTAAAAACAGAATTAAATACTAATAATAATCATTAAATAACAAATACAATAGCTCACTAGATGTGCTTAAAGCAGATTCAACAGAACAAAAGAGATTGCTGAACTGTTCCGTAGTTTGGTAGAAAATATACTACCAAAGAGAAGAAAGAATCAAAAATAGAAAAAAGAGCTTAAGAGACACATAGAAAATGGTGAATAGACAAACATATAATTGAGGTTTGGAGAGAAAGAATGGGGCAGATGCAGTATTGGCTGAGAATTTTGCAAAACTGAGAAAGATATTGAGCCACAGATCCAGGAAATCTTCGAAACTCTAAGCAGGATATGTTCAAAGAAAGCCACACAGAGATAGTCACCATGAGACTTTCAAAAACCAAAGACAAAAGATTAACAGAAGCCAGTCTCCCTCAGTCTGACTACTTCACTTAGCATAATACCCTTCAGGTCCATCCATGTTGTCACAAATGACAGAGCCTCATCCTTATGACTGCATAATATTCCAGTGTGTGTGTGTGTGTGTGTGTGTGTGTGTGCGCGTGTCTTCCTTATACATTCATCTAATGATGGACCCTTAGGTTGCTTCCATATCTCAGCTACTGTAAATAGTTCCACAATAAACATAGGGATGCAAATATCTTTTTGAAGTAATGTTTCATTTTCTTTGGCTAAATATCCAGCAGTGGAGTTATTGGATCATATGGCATTTCTATTTTTAATTTTTTGAAGCATATCCATATGTTTTCCACAGTAGCTTCACCTAAGAAATTAAGTTGGACTGGGAGAGACAAACACCATATGACTTCACTCATATGTGGAATCTAAAAATAATGATAAATAAACAAAAAGCAGAATCAGACCTGTAAGTACAGAGGAGAAACTGATGGTTGCTAGAGAGGAGAGGGAAACAGGGATGGGAAAGACAGATGAAGAGGAGTGGGATATACAGCTTCTGGTTATGGAATGAATAAGTCATGGGAATATGAGACATAACATAATATAACATATAATATATAATATATAACATAGCCAATGATACTGTAATAGTGTTCTACGGTGACAGATGGTAACTACACTTATGGGCATAGCATTGTGTATAAACTTGTTGTAGCACTGTATTATACACCTGAAATTAATGTACTATTGTGCATCAGCCGCACTGCAATTAAGTCACAGGATAAAAAGTACAGCAAAGGGAATATAGACAATAATATTGTAATAATACTGTATGGTGAGATTGTAACTACATTTATGGTGAGCATCGTGTAATATATAAAATTGGGGAATCACTATGTTATACACCTGAAACGAATATGACATGGTATGTCAACTATACTTCAATTATAACATTCTTTAAAAAAAAAAAAAGAAGCTGGTTCCTTTTTCCTTTACACACACATGCACAACTTTCAAATGAACAGCCAATGGCATCTCAACAGAAATGATAAAAAGTGTAACTTACAACCGTTGATATAATCTTTGGCATGCTAAAAGAATAGAACTGTACACCTAAAATTCTGAATGCGGTGAAAATACTCATTAAGAAGAAACCTGAGGAAGTTTTGCTTCTGAGCTAGTACCAGTCTTGCCCCCAACTGTTAATTAGAACGCTAGACAAAATATATGAATTCACTGTTTTCAATAATTGGACGACAGCCAGTACAGGACTAGGATCCATTTGAGAAGAGAAACAAATGAGATGAGCCCTACAACTGTCCAGCCTTCTGCCTGGAGGCATTTTTCTGTACCATCGTAAAGGCAAAAGAAACCAAAATGGAGCACAGTGGTCTCGTTGACTTGAGTAGATAGAGATCAGAGTTCATGGAGGCTTAGGCAGCTGGAATTTGTCCAGCAGAGAACTGAAGACAGAGAACTATGCACATAAAAGAGCTGAGAAAATCTTTCTAGGGATTATTTTGAGTTCCTGGTTAATAACTAAGAGCTGCATGTATAGGAAAAATTCCACGTGGTCAGGCAAAGGTGGAGAGCCACAAGTTGAACAATTTCTAGAGGTAATAAAGAACTGGAAGGCATTCAAGTTCTGATGGACCCGAGTGGGGAAAACACCCGGGATTACAGTAGAGACTCTAGGTAGATTGCCCCTTAGTAGTTGGAATAAACTAGTATTAGGGTATTTTATTGCCCTCACCAAGCTTTAAAAACCATCAAAAGGGTCAAGCTAATTTTCAAGTAACTTAACCGCCTAACAAACAAATTTCAAAACTCCCAAGAACAACTGCAAAATTCAGAGATTCTACAATGTAACATTCACGGTGTCCATAGAAACAGAAGCAAAAATACTGGGAATGATGGAATTAGCAGACAAGGGCTTTCCTATAGCTATCATAAATGTGCTCAAGGATTTAAAGAAAAATATAAACACAATGAAGAAAAGAATAGAAACTATTTTCAAGAAGCTAATGAAATTCTAGAGCTGAAAAATATAATATTTAATAATAAAAGGTTACTGAGAGACTTAATATAAGATTAGATACCATAGACAAAAAGGAAATGAACTTGAAAACACAGTAATAGAAACCAAAGCACAAGAAGAAAAATGACTGACTTGTAGGACAATATAAAGCAATCTAACGTATGTTCGATTTTAATACATGAGGTGTGTGCATATGGAGAGTAAATAAGGCAAAATGATTTGAATAAATAATGGCTGAAATTTTCCAAATTTGATAAAAGCTATACATACACAGATCCAAGTGGCTTATGCACCTCAAGCAGGATAAAATGGAAAACTACACCATGGTACATTATAACCAACTTGCTGAAATCCACTATCAGAGAAAATCTTAAAGCATCCAGAGGAGGGGCGCCTGGGTGGCTCAGTCGGTTAAGTGGCCGACTTCGGCTCAGGTCGTGATCTCGCGGTCCGTGAGTTTGAGCCCCGCGTCGGGCTCTGTGCTGACAGCTCGGGGCCTGGAGCCTGTTTCAGATTCTGTGTCTCCCTCTCTCTGACCCTCCCCAGTTCACGCTCTGTCTCTCCCTGTCTCAAAAATAAATAAACGTTAAAAAAAAAAATTAAAAAAAAAAAGCATCCAGAGGAAAAAGATACATTGTATCAAGAGAACAGAGATAAGAATCAACTAACTCCTTTTCAGAAATAATGCAAGCCAGAGGACAATGGAACAGCACCCTGACTATAAAAGACAACAAAAATATTCTTCTAATGTGAAAGTGAAATTGAAACTTTTTAAAATATTCTTTTCTTTTAATTCTTTTATTTATTTTTGCGAGGGGGGAGGGGCAGAGAGAGAGGGGGACAGAGGATCCCAAACGGACTCTATGCTGACAGCAGAGAGCCCGAGGTGGGCCTGGAACTCACAAAGCGTGAGATCACGACCTGAGCCGAAGTCAGACACTTAACTGACAGAGCCATGCAGGTGCCCCGAAATTAAGTTTTTTAGAGAAACAAAAAGTAAGAGAATTTATAGTTTCCAGGCTAAAGTAAAATGATAACAGATCAAGACTTAGGAATGAGTAAAGCTAGAAATGGATAAATATGTGAGTAAATGCAAGCAATTTTTTTCCTCATTTTTAAGTTTCTTTAAAAGATAGCTGCTTGTTCAAAGAAAAATTAATACGAATGTATTATGGAACTTATACATATAAAGTAAAACGTATACGACAAAAAAAGCACAAGAATACGGGAGGGAGGAAATAAAAGTGTATTGTTATAAAGTACTTAAATTATTCATCAAATAATGTAATATGATTTGGTATTATACTGCTGTATGTTAAAGGTGCATACTGTAAATCCTAGAGCAAAAAGAGATGGGGTAAATAATCTCAAATGTAAGAGATAAAAGGGCATATTTGAAAAAAATTAATAGCAAAGAAGGCATGAAAAGAGGAAAAAGTGAACAAGGAACAAAACAGAAAAGAAACAGCAAGATGTCAGATTTAAACCTAAACCTATTGTGAATTACATGTAAAGAGTCTAATGCTACAATTAAAAGGCAGAGACCATCAGGCTAGATAAAATACAATCAGACCCAATCATACACTATTTACAAAAAAATGCTCTTTAAATATACAAATATGTACACAAATGGGTTAAAAGTTTAAGGATGGAAAAATATCAGGAAAATATTAATCATGAGAAAACTGCAACAACTATATTAATATCAGACAAGAAGTATTGCCCAAAATAAATAGGGTTAATTCATAATCATAAAGGATCAATTCGTTAAGAAAAGACAACAATCCAAGTGTAACTATAACAAAGTTTTAAAATACACGATGTACACCATATAAAGAAAACAACAAATGGGAAATTTTAACACACCTCCCTCAGTAATGAATCAAACATGTAAAGATATAGAAGACTTGTCAAACACTAGCAAATAACTCAACCAAATTAAATTTATAGAGCACTGCAATGATCACTGCAGGATACAGTCTTCTCAAGCACACATAGACTGTTCATAAAAGACAGACTGTATGTTGAGCCACAGAACAATTCTCAATAAATTTAAAAGTATTGAGATCATACAGAAAACACTCTCTGACTGCAATGGAAATAAATTGGAAATCAATAACAATAACACACCTGGAAAAATCTCCAAGTTTATGAGTAAAATGCAGTATTACATAATGCAGGAGTCAAAGAATAAATCACAAAGGAGGTTTAAAAATACTGCGAACCAGGGGCGCCTGGGTGGCTCAGTCGGTTGAGCGGCCGACTTTGGCTCAGGTCATGATCTCGCGGTCCGTGAGTTCGAGCCCCGCGTCAGGCTCTGTGCTGACAGCTCAGAGCCTGGAGCCTGTTTCAGATTCTGTGTCTCCCTCTCTCTGACCCTCCCCTGTTCATGCTCTGTGTCTCCCTCTCTCTGACCCTCCCCTGTTCATGCTCTGTCTCTCCCTGTCTCAAAAATAAATAAAAGACGTTAAGAAAAAATTAAAAAAAAAAATATTGCGAACCAAATGTAATGAAAACACAATGTGTTAAAATTTGTGGGATACAGCTAGAACTGTGCTTAGAGGGAAAATTTTAGCTTAAAGTGCTTATTTTAGAAAAAGATGAAAGGTTTAAAACTAATTTTCTAAGGTTCCACCTTAAGCTGGAAAAAGAACATCGAAATAAATCCAAATAAAATAAGACAAAGGAAATAACAAAGAACAGAAATCAATGAAATGAAAAATGGACAAACAATAGAGAAAAATCAGTGAAAATGTCAATAAAATTGATAAATTTCTAAGCCAATTTAAAAGGATGGAGAAAGCATAAATTAGCAGATTAGACAAGATGAAAGAGGCTGTACTAAAGATCCGAAAGACACTGAAAATAACAAAAGAATATTATAAACAACTTTATTCCTAAAACGTTGACAACTAAAATAGAAGAATTCTTTGAAAAACACAAATTAATCGAACAGATCCAAGAAGAGATAGAAAATCCAAACAATCCTGTATCTTTTAAAGAAATTTAATTCATAATTAACAACCTAATTCCAAAAACAAAACCAAATTCCTTTATGCCCAGAAGACTACTCTGATGAACCCTAACAAATATTTAATGAAGAACAAATATCAATCTTATAAAAAACCTCTCATAAAATAAAGGGTGATGTATCTCAAGTCATTTTATGAGGTCAGTGTTCCCCTATTGACAAAATCAGATAAAGATCTTACAAGAAAATAAAATGATTGTAAATGTCAAGGACTTAACAGTATATTACCGAACTAAACCCAGGAATGTAGAAAAAGAATAATACAGCTTGACAAAATGGAGTTTTTCTCAGGCATACAAAGTTGGTTTAAATTTTTAAAAATTAATTAGTATAATTTATCGTATTCAGAGAAGAAAAAAATCATGATCATCCTAATGCATGCATAAAAAGTACTTGACAAAATCCAATACCCATTCATGATGAAAACTTTCATAAAAGTAGGAATAGAAGGAACCTTCCTCAACTTGATACAGGGCATCTCTAAAAAAAACTGCATCCTCCCAATGGTCAAAGATTGAATGCTGTCCCTGTAAAACCAGGAACAAGGCATCTTTGAACATTTGTTGGAGGCCTAGCCAGTGAAATAAGTTAATTAAAAGAAATAAAATGCACACGGATCGATAAGGGCAAAACATTTTATTCAAAGTCAACATGATCATGTATGTAAAAATCTTAAGGAATCCGTAAGAAAAGCTGTTAGAACTAATAAGTGACTTTAGAAAGTCAAAGTCAAAAATCACAAAGAAGCAACTGGAAAATGAAATTTGAAAAATAGTACCATTCACAATAGCATCAAGAACATGAAAATGTTAGGTATAAGTTTAACAAAGTAAGTGGAAGATCTATATACTGAAAACGACAAAACACTGCTGAGAAGAATTCAAGATTAAAAATAAATGGAACTCTATAACATGTACTTGAATTGGAGTTCTGATGTATTTAAGATGTTAATGCTCCTGAAATTGATCTATGAGTTTAACATAATCCAAATAAAAGTGCTAGACATAATTTTCTGCAGAATTTGACAAGCTGGTTCTGAAATTTGTATAAAAATGCAAAGGACAGATGATAGCCAAAACAATTTCTAAAAAGAAGAAAGTGGGAAAGGACTACCTGATTTCAAGATTTAGTATAAAGTTAATCAAGAGAGTGTGGTTTTGGCAAAAGAATAGACCTACAGATCCAAGGAACATAATAGATCAGGAGTAGATCTATACATATGTGATCACTTGATTTTTGACCAAAGTGCCAAGTTAATTCAATAGCAGAAAGGACAGTCGTTCCGTCAGATCATGCTGGACAATTGGTTTTTCATGTGCAAATGAATGATCTTTGATACTTACTTTATTCCATAAACAAAAATTCACTCAAAATAGATCACAGACCTAAACGTAAAAGCTAGGGGTGCCTAGGTGGCTCTGTCAGTTGTGTCTGACTCTTGATTTGGGTTCAGGTCATTATCTCACCATTTACAGGATCAAGCTCCAAGTCAGGCTAGAGCTAACAGTGCAGTGCCCCTTGGGATTCTCTCTCTCCCTCTTTCTCTGCTCCCAGCCCCACTTTCACGTGTGCACTCTCTCTCAAAATAAGTAAACTTTATTTAAAAAAATAAATGTGGAGTGCCTGGCTGGCTCGATTGGTTAAGCATCCAACTTCAGCTCGGGTCATGATCTCATAGTTTGGGAGTTCAAGCCCCACATGGAGCTTTGCACTGACAGTGCAGAGACTGCTTGGGATTCTCTCTCTCTTACTCTCTCTCTGGCCCTCCCTCACTCACTCTCTCTCTCCAAAGAAATACATAAACATAAAAAAATAAATCAATGTAAAAGCTAAAGCCACAAAACTTTTATAAGAAAACATAGGAAAAAAACCTTTGCAACCTTGAGTAAGTAGAAATTTCTTAAATAAGGCACAAAGAGCACAAATAATAAAAGAAAAATATTAATAATTTACCTCATCAAAATTAAAATCTTTTACTCTTCAGAAGACACCTTTGAAAAAACTGAAAAGACAAGTTGCAGAGAAAATTATATACATATATAAATATATATGTATATAACTACATATATATAATACACACATGTATATATATACTACTTATAAAATACACACTTATATATAAAACATATATAATGCCATACATATCTGGAAAAGAACTTATATCAAGAATATGTCAAGAAATCTTGCAACTCAATAAAATGAAAATATACAACTTAATTTTTTTAATGGGCAAATGATTAGAATCACAAGATATACAAATGGCCAATAGCACATGAAAAAGTACTCAACATCAGAAGTTATCAGGGAACAGGGTGTGTGGGTGGCTCAGTGGGTTGAGCATCTGACTTCGGCCCAGGTCACGATCCCACACTTTGTGGGTTTGAGCCCCGTGTCAGGCTCTGTGCTGACAGCTCGGAGCCTGGAGCCTGCTCCGGATTCTGTGTCTCCCTCTTTCTCTGCCCCTCCCGTGCTCACACTCTGTCTCTCTGTCTCCCAAAAATAAATAACCATTTTAAAAAATTAAAAAAAAGAAGTTATCAGGAAATTCAAATGAAAACAACAATGAAATGCTACCATACAACCAGTAGAATGGCTAAAATTAAACCACCTGACAATACTAAGTGTTGACAACAATGTACAGCGACTAGAACTCTCCGATAATGCTGTTGAGCATGTAAACAGTTCAACAATTTTGAAAAACTGTTTAGCAGTTTTTTTATAAAGTGAAACATACAACTACCCTATGATTTAGCAATATCAGTTCTAGGTATTTTTCTTAGAGAAATAAAGTCCACAATATGACTTTCACATGAATGTTCATAGCATCTTTCTTCACAACAGCTAAAAACCAGAAACAATCCAAATGTTTCTCAATAGGTGACTGGATGAACAAATTCTGAAGTATACTCAGCAATTAGAGGAATAAACTAGATCCCCACAACAGCATTAGTTGAATCTCAGAAACATCATTCTGGATGAAAGAAGCCATACACAAAAGAGGATGTACAATATTACTTCATTCTTATGAAAGTCTAGTGGGTAAAATAAATCTATGGTGACAGAAATAAATTAACGGATGCCTAGGAAACAGATTGACTGCAAAGGGGCCAAAAGGAATGTTTTGGATTGATGAAAATGCTTATTATCTCTTGACTATGATGATGGTTACAAATTTGTGTACATTGGTCAAGACTTGTCCAACTATACACTTAAGGTGAGTGTGTTTTATTGTATTAAATTGCTCTCAATGACATTGCTTTTAAAAGAAAAAACAAATAAAAAAGTAAAGCCCAACAAATGCGATTGAAAAAAAACTTTTTAAGATGAAATTTGTACATTTTAAGACACACAGGTAGAGAATTTGTCATCAACCCCCATCCTAAAAGAAGTATTAGAGTGAGCTGTTCACACAGATGGAAATATGATTCCTGATGGAAGAATGGAGACAGAAAGATAAAGAACACTGGAAATGGTCAATATGTGGTAAATCTAAATAACAATTATTATGTTTGACTCTAATAATAATAATCTTAATAATGATCCGTTGGTTGTTAAATTCATGAAGAAATAAAATACGTGACAATTGCACAAAAGGTGGAAGTTGGGTAAATGGAGTCAAAGAGTGTTCTTGGCTCCTTGCATTGTAACAGTGATAAATGTACTAATTTAGGATATGTACCAGGGGGTCAAGGGTACATGTTGTAAGCTCTAGGTCAATCACTAACAAAATAATGAGAGCATATAATTCGTAAGCGGGAAATGGAAGAATAAGAACACAATGCATTCCATCAAAAGGAAGGAAGGAGTTAAAGGAGAACGTAGAACAGATAAGATGACTAGAAAGCAAATAGTAAGATTATAGATTGAAATCCAAAATAATCAGTAGTCACCATCCATATCACCAGGCAAAATGTATTCTAACATCAAGACAAAGATTGCTAAATACTAATATAAAAATGTCCAAGGAGATTCTGTTTACAATAAATACACAATAAATATGAGGACATAGGAGTTTTTAACATGAAAGGATGGCATATGCAAAAAATCACTGAAAAAAGCAACTGGTATGGGTATACTAATACCAAACAAAATGAATTTTAAGGTAAAGAGGTTTTACTAAAGATGAAGAATGACATTTCATAATGATAAAAGTGTCAATTTCCCAGGAAGATAAAACATTTCCAAAATTGGGTAAACCTAATAACATATGCTCAAAATATAGAAAGCAAAATTGATAGAATTGCCCAATCTGACTGATACAGTAAATAATCAAAGATCTAAAAATAGAACATAAATCAAAAGAAGAGAATCAAAAATATATTATCTAATGGCAAACAGACACATGAAAAGATGCTCAACATCGCTAATCATCAGGGAAATACAGGAATGAGATTTAAGAATTTATTTTTTAAGATTTTTTTAAAGTTGGGGAGCCTGGGTGGCTCAGTCGGTTAAGCATCCGACTTTGGCTCAGATCATGATCTCACCATTCGTGGGTTCGAGCCCCGCGACGGGCTCTGTACTGACAGCTCAGAGCCTGAAGCCTGCTTCAGATTCTCTCTCTCTCTCTCTCTCTCTCTCTGCCCTTCCCCCACTCACGATCTGTCTCTCTCTCCCTCTCAAAAATAAAGATTTATTAAAAAATAATAACAAATAATAAAGTAATCTCTACTGCCAGTGTGGACCTTGGACTCACAGCCCTGAGATCAAGAGTTGCATGCTTCATCCACTGAGCCAGCCAGGTGCCCCAAGATTTGTATCTTTTGAAATGCACCAAGGAGACTCATGCCAAACCAACTGAATCCAAATTTACAAAAGTGAGGCCCACAGGACTGTCATTAAAAAATATTTCCATAATGATGGGGGTGCCTCGGTGACTCAGTTGAGCATCCAGCTCTTGATTTGGGCTCAGGTCATGATCTCATGGTTCCTGAGTTCAAGTCCCAAACGGGGCTCTGCACTGACAGCATGGAGCCTGCTGGGATTCTTTCTCTCCCTCTCTCTGCCCCTCCCCTGTTCTCTCCCTCTCTCTCAAAATAAAAATAAACATTAAAAAAATATTTCCATAATGAGATAACATTTTTAGCTCAACCAGTAGGTAAAAATTAAACATAATCGTGACACCCAGTATCAGCAGAAGTGTAGAGAAATAAACGTGTTCATAGGAATACCGAGGGGAGAGGTAGTGGTCGGAAAACTCCTTTTCTTGGATTTCATGTTCCCACGTGGAGTCATATCAATTTGAGCGTAATTAACCCTCTGCTTCGTCACCCACTTCTCTGGTTGGTAAATTTGGAGGAATGAAAAGGACTGGCAGCTCAGCCTGCCCTCCTGTCTCGCACTGTTTGGCCTTGAGCTTGCGTGTGTCCATCACCTCCTGTAACTGGCCAGGGGGGTGAATGATCTAATTCTGGGCGCAGTATCATGACGTTGACATTCTGATCCTCGTCCGCGTGACCTCAGTCTTTTAAAACATTTGAACCAAAGAAAAGCGCACTTTATTGATTTCTCTCAATCTGTCATCAGTAGCAAAGTCAATACATATAAAAATGATAGTTACTGCCACCCACTCGACAAACCTGCCACCTTCGGGGCACGCGCCTTGTATCCTCTCTTCCTTCTTCCCCCACTGAAAGGCCCAGTGTCTCTTCCTGCCTCTGGCCGGTCCCTCTGCTGAGCTTAGGACTGCATTCCTCCCTAGGTCCCAGCAACCCTGCCCTAGGCCTGATGACTTCTATTTGTAGCTTTTAGTTCCATAATTGGCATAACCCTCTCTTTTGAAAGCCAGATCACTTTGGAACCATTTTTGGCTTCCTCGACCCCATTCCCAATCCATCTCTAATTCCCCGCACACGGTTCAAAATTCCAAAGTAAAAGCACAGTATGCGGTAAAACACCTCTCCCACCTCTTCTGGATCTTCTGCTTTTCCTGTATCCAGCAAGCACTCTTAGTTACCTGTGTGTCTTTCCCAGAGATACAGTACAGATGTTTGCTATTTCTCCATATAAATGGTACCACACTGTATGTATTGTCTTCCAAGAGGAACGCCACCTGATAAGCGTAGAAGGAATAATGGAAATTCAGACGTCGCCATGTTAAAACCAATTAAGGAAGGATTGATAGAAGCAAGAAATCAATCTACCCTTTTATGCAAGGCTTGGGTTTAACATAAACAGACAACTATAGAGGACATTACGGCAATTATGGCCATACTCAAGGAAATCTTGGAGGGGGGGCAGTCTGTATGTACTTTAGTATATCAACGTTAAGTTTCCTGGGTATGATCGTTGTACTGTGGTCATGTAGAACAATGTAATTGTTCTTAGGAAATATGTGCTCAATACTTAGGCGCGAAGTCTGTCATAATGTCTTCAATTTATTCTCCCCTAATTTTCAGATGGTTCAGGGGCAGGGTGGGTGGGGGAAGAGGGTATATGGGTGGGTTTTGTGTGCTATTTTTGCATTTTTTTCTAGGTTTGAAATTTTTTAAATAAAAAATTGAGAAAGAGTAAAAACATCGCATGTTTCTGTAAGCATAGAAAAAAATGGGTTTAATAAAAAGCCGAACTGGCATCTCTGAGAGATGAGAATGAGACAGCATTAGACAGAGGAGTAAATACTGTCACATTCCTCAGCCAATTTAGTTCTGCCTTGTCGGCATTTGTTATTAAGAATGCATTATTTTTATCTTTTGTATTTTTTTAAGAAGCTCACTTTTTGTAACTTTAAAAAGTCTCCATAGGTTATTCATGTATAAATCAGAATTACATCTTTCCAAATACCCGCACTGCCCCTCACACCACCCCCCAGAATCCCTCGATTTCCTGGATTGAACAACCAAGGCTCAGCAGGAAGCTTCTAGAACCCTGGTAACTAGGGCTGGATGCTAAGTCTTTTGAATATCACTTCCCATAAAATCCACTAATATGTAGAATGGATGTTGAATTAAAATGATTTCACCCACATCCAGAGGTTAAATTGGACACGTAGATGTTTTTTAAAAGTTTACGATGATGTCAGACACTGGAACGAATGACATCACACTTACACGAAGGGTAGTTTACCAAAAGCTGACCAGGTTACTGCATATCAGACTCAGGAAGAATGGAGAGACAAGGAGGAGAGGAGAACAAGGAGGATGAGGAGAAAGAAATGGAAAAGCCGAGAGAAAGTAATGTTTCCTTATCTTCCAGAGGAAAGATTCAAATGGAAACTGTTCAAGTGCCTTAACTGAAAAATATTTTTAAGAAGGTAAAGTAAATTAGTGGAACTAAATACCCACAGAATATACATTCTAAATCACCGAAGAGAAAAAAGAGTTTTAAGTTGCACGACACATTATTTTTCTAAAGATAAATGCATGTAAAACTCACCTTTTAAAAGAAGTGCCAGGCTAGGTTTACGTTTAATAGACACAAAAGGTTGAAAGTGAAAGAATTGTTAGCAGGCATTCATTGGTGGGAATGTACACGAGTTAAATGTTTTTAAAGGGCTCTTTGTAATACATGGTAAAAATTAAAGCATGTGTGCCTTTTCACCCAGAGGTTTCTTTTATAAGAACTTATCTTACATGTGTATTTGAACAAGCACACAAAGATTTTCGTGGAAACATTGCGGTCATTTCCAAAAGAAGGAAAAAGAACCTAGGAATGACGCTAATTCCCACCAAAGGGTTTTTTGGTTGGGTGTGTGTTTGTTTTAGAAAGTAAGCAATGGTGTGTTGAGTACAACAATTTAAAATAATGAGGTCAAGGTTGGTTTAGATGTAATGATATGGGGATAGGCCCAAAATAACTGAAAATAGCAAATTGTAACACAGCATGTTAAATGTAGTTCCATTTGCATAAAAGCAATTTTATTTACGTGCTGATAGGTGCACAGAAACTCTAGAAGAACATTCACTCAATATCAGCAGTGACTATTTCTGGGTTGGGGGATTATGAGTAACTTTTGTTTTCTATATAAACCTTTTTTGCACTGTTAAATTTTCAGGTATGTGTTGTATAATAAGGAACTCGTCTGGTCTTTGCCCCTGGTTTTCAGCACAGATCTTCTAAAACTCTTGGGATCTCCCAAGTGATAGACACATCGGCTATTCATGAGCCCCTGGAACACACCCAAGGCTATGCTAATGAGGAGACTGATGGTAGGCCCTGAGAGAGCTTCAGGATGGGGCTGGTCACCAGAAAGACCAACTTTGTGACTAGAGGGTTGAAACTTTGACCTCCAAGGAGAGAAGAAAGCTGGAGATTGGGTTCAGTCATGTCACCAGTGGTTTAATCAACTGTACCTATGGCAAGAAAGGCCAGTAAAAACTCTGGGCAGTGAGGCCTGGTGGAGCTCCTCGTTGGTAGACACACTGATGTGCCCTAGGACGGCAACGTGCCCTGATTTCTCAGGGAGGTGGCACAGAAGCTCTGCCATCAGAACCCTCCCAGACTTCACCCTGCCTGGCTCGTCATCTGGCTGTTCCTGATTTGTACCATTTAGAATCACAAGTAGAGCACTTTCCTGACTTCTCTGAATCATTCTAGTTAATTATTGAATCTAAGAGAATATTGGGTACCAAATTTATAGTTAGTTGGTCAGAAGTGTGTGTGACCTGAAAACCCCATAAGCCTGAAGCTGGTATCCAAAGCAGGGGCACTCTTGCGGAGGATTAAGCCTTTAACTTGCCGAGTTGGCACTAACTGTACGTGGTCAGTGCCAGAGCTGAACTGCAGAACCAGGTAGGATTGGAACAGGATAATTGGCACTCATGTGACAAGGGTTATTTCTTTTGAAATAGTAGCAAAAAAGTTTTAAGTAAAAATATGGGAAATGTAGGCCAATTCAAATAATAGAATGAAGCCCAGGGGAGGCAGTTCAGCTTCCGTGGTAGCATGGGAAGATCCTGAACTCGCCTCCCCCCATGGACACAACAAAACTACAGCTACATATGCAAACTTTTCCTCTGAAAAGGACATGAAAGCTAGCTGAACAGCTTCTCTGAAACAGAGGCTAGAAGGACCACATTGAGATGGGCGGGAGAAGAGATCTGGCCTCCCTACAGTCCCCACCTTTGGTGTGGCAGCCCACAGTCAGGAGGGATCTCACAAATGTGGAGCTTCTCCCTGAGGGGTGAGGAGTTTGTGTCCCACATCAGGTACCCAATCCCTGAGACCTTCATGGAAGAGATGAGTCCCCAAAATGTCTGGCTTTGAAAATCGAGTGGGGCTTATGTCCAGAACAACCACAGGGCTGTAGGAAAGGGAGATTCCACTCTTAAAGGGTTTGCATGCAGATCCACTTACCCTGGGACCCAGCACGAAAGCAGCACCTTGACAGGCACCTAGACCATGTGAGAAGGAGACTTGTTTGCTAATCTGACAGCGTCTGCTAAAGGGGCAAGATCCTGTTAGAACTCTCTCTAGGGACTGGGGCACTGGCAGCCACCATCTTTGTGTTTTTCCTGATGGTGAGGGTGCATCCTGCCTCCACACTGCTCCCACAGCCCTACCAAAGGCAGGGGGGCAGTGCCCTGCCCCTGCACCACTCCCTTGGCCCTACCAAAGCTGTGTACACAGCCCAGACAGGGGATGTGTACTGAGTGCATAGCACCAGTGGATTGTGTTCAGGGCCCCATGAGTCTGAAACAATTGGAGAGAAAGCTCCTGGCAGGCTACCACCCCCAGAACACTGCCTAGACAGCAGACTGAAACCCACCACAAGTCTTTCTGTGAAAAAGGCCTATTTACTTTTCCTGGAGCTTCAGCTTGAGGGGCAGGCTTCAGGCCTAGCATGTATCTAAAGGCTACAGGAACGCTCTCAGGAAACATGGGCTAGGGATTCCATCTTTGTACTCTCCCTTTGGTCTCACTACAGCTTGCCAGTAGGTCCCAGAAAGGAACTCTTACACTTATCTGGAGCCTTGATTTTTGCAATAGTCACCAAAAGGACACCAAAAGGATCAGGTGGTCTGGAGGACAACAAGGTTTACAATTGTGACCCCATAGGACTGCATGCACACCTTATGCATACCTTAAAAGCTGCTGTCTGAGGGTCTAACTTTCAACTAGTCTGAAACTAGGTGCTGAGACCCTTCTCTCCGGATCACTCACAGCTCTTGGCATATCCTCAACAACTGGGTCCTATCAAGGATGAGTTAGGCTGTTTAGAACATCACAAAGGTCTGAGAGACAACCAAGAGCTAGGGCAAGGTTAAATGATAAGGTTCATCTCCTACAAACAAGCAACACATACATACATACACAGAGAGTAAAACAAGATGAGGAAACAGGAATATATTTCAGATGAAAGAATGACATAAACCCCTATATGAAAAACTTAGTGAAATAGATAAAGATAAAGAGGTCAAAGTCATGGTCATAAAGGTGCTCATCAAACTTGGAAGAAGAGTGGATTAACAGAGTGAAGACTTCAACAAAGAAAGAAATTGTAAGAAAGTACCAAACAGAAGTCACAGAGCTGAAGAATGCAATAACTGAACTGAAAAATATGTTAGAGGGGTTCAATAACATATTAGATGAAACAGAAGAAAGAATCAGTGATCTGGAAGACAGGTTAATGAAACTCACCCAAAAGGAGTAACAATAGAGAGCCAAAGCATAGGAGACTGTTAAAAACTGAGAACAAACTGAGGGTTGACGGGGGGTGGGAGGGAGGGGAGGATGGGTGATGGGTATTGAGGAGGGCACCTTTTGGGATGAGCACTGGGTGTTGTATGGAAACCAATTTGACAATAAATTTCATATATTGAAAAAAAATAATAAATAAATAAATAAATAAATATTTGTTTTTAAATTTAAATTTTAAATTAAATTTAATTTAAATTTTTTTTTAAATAATAAACACAGCAACCAATCTAAAAAAAAACAAAAGGAGTAACAACAAAGTAATTTTTTTTATTTTTTATTTTTTACCATTAACACTTTGTTTATTAAACTTTTGCAAAACAATGTCTATGGCACATGCCTTGAAATGCAACTACTTATCAGTAAAGTGTATGGCTGGCTGTTCAGCTTTTCAAGAAAGTGCCCAATTATTTTCCAAAGGTTATAATTATTTACATTACAGTGAGGGGTTTATATGTCCATCAACCGATGAATGGCTAATGAGAAAGAATGAAATCATGCCATTTGCAGCAATGTGGATGAACCGGAAGGTATTGCGCTAAGTGAAATAAGTCAGTCAGAGAAAGACAGATGCCATATGTTTTCACTCATATGTGGAACTTGAGAAACTTAACAAAGGACCATGAGGGAAGAGAAGGGGGAAAAAATAGTTACAAACAGAGAAGGAAGGATGTAAACCGTAAGAGAATCTTAAATACAGAGAATAAACTGAGGATTAATGAGAGGGGATGGAGAGAGGGAAGCGGGTGATGGGCATTGAGGAGGGCACTTGTTGGGATGAGCACTGGGTGCTGTATGTAAGCGATGAACCACAGGAATCTACGCCCAAGATCAAGAGCACACCTGTACACACTGTACCTTAGCCAATTTGACAATAAACAAAACAATTTTTTTTAAAGAGGAGATAGCTTAAAGAAACTATAGGACAGCATCAAGCAGACTAACATTTGCATTAAAGGGGTCCTAGAAGTAGAAGAGAGAGAAAGGGGCAGAAAACTTATTTGAAGAAATAATGGCTGAAAACTTCCCTAACCCGGGGAAGGAAACAGATATCCAGATCCAGGAATCCCAGAGAAGTTTCAGATAAGACGAACCCAAAGAGACCATATCAAGACACATTATAATTAAAACGTAAAAAGTAAAGAGAAAGAGAGAATCTTAAGAGCAGCAGAAGAAAAGATAACTTGTTACAGACAATGGAACCCTCATAAGGCCATTACCAGATTTCTCAGCAGAAACTTTACAGGCAAGAAGTGAGTGGCATGATATATTCAAAATGCTGAAAGGAAAAAAATTCCAACCAAGAATACTCTGCCTGGCAAGGTTATTATTCATAATTGAAGGAGATATAAAGAAATTTCCAGACAAGCCAAAGCTAAAGGAGTTCATCACCATTAAATTAGCCTTCCAAAACATGTTCAGTCTTTCAGCTGAAAAGGGGCACTAATTAGGAGCAAGTAAACACATAAAACTAAAAATCTTACTGGTAAAGGTAAATATATAGTAAAGATAGTGAATTAATCATTTATAAAGCTAGTATAAAGATTAAAAGACAAAAGTAGTGAAAATAACTACAGCCACAATAATTAGTTAAGGGATACAGAAAATAAAATGTTGTAAAATGTGACATCAAAAACATAAGACATGGGGCGTCTGGGTGGCTCAGTTGGTAAGTGTCCAACTTCAGCTCAGGTCATGATCTTGTGGTTCACAAGTTCGGTCCCTGCATCGGGCTCTGTTCTGACAGCTCAGAGCCTGGATTCTGCTTCAGACTCTGTGTCTCCCCCTCTCTCTGCCCCTCCCCTGCTCATGCTCTGTCTCTCTATATATATCTCAAAAATAAATAAATATTAAAAAAAATTTTAAACATAAAACATTGTGGGAGGGGAGTAAAAATGTGGAGTTTTAGAATGTATTCCAGCTTGCTTTCAACCTAAAATAGACATACCTACACATTGTTATATATGAGAAAGCTAAAACCTATAGTAGATATACTAAACATAATAAGAAAGGAATCTAAACACAATGCTATCGAAAGTCATCAAACCACAAGTGAAGAAAGAAAAACAGATAAGAACAGAGAAGAACTACAAAACAACCAGAAAGCAATGACCAAATGGAAGTAAATACATATCTATCAATAATTACTTTAAATGTAAATGGACTAAATTCTCTAGTCAAAAAACATCAAGTAGATGTATGGGTAAAAGAAACAAGACCCATCTATATGTTACCTATAAGAGACTCACTTCAGACGTAAGGACACACGCAACTAACAGTGAAGGGATGGAAAAAGATGTTTCATGGAAATGGAAACCAAAAGAAAACTGAGGTAGCTATACTTATATGAAAACCAAATGGACTTTTTTTTTAATTTAATGTTTATTTTTGAGAGAGAGAGAGAGAAAGAGCACAAGTGGGAGAGAGGCAGAGAGAGAGGGAGACACAAAATCTGAAGCAGGCTCTAGGCTCTGAGCTGTCAGCGCAGAACCTGACGCGGGGCTCAAACTCACGGACGGCAAGATCGTGACCAAATGGAAGTCGGACACTTAACCGACTGAGCCATTCAGGCACCTCTGAACTGGACTTTAAAACAGAGACTTTAGTAAAAGACAGAGATGGGCATTACATAATGATAAAGAAATCAATTCAACAAGAAGATACAACGTTTGTAAATATTTCTAGATTCAGTATAGAAGCACCTAACTATATAAAGCAAATATGAATAGGCCTAAAGGGAAGAATTGACAGTAATACAGTAATAGTGGGGAACTTTAATACCCCACTCACACCAATGAATAGATCATCCAGACAAAAATTCAATAAGGAAACATCAGCCTGAAATAACACATGAGACCAGATGGACTTAATAGGTATATACAGAGCATTTTATCCAAAAGCAGCAGAGTATATATTCTTCTCAAGTGTACATGAAACATTCTTTAGGATAGATCATATGTTAGGCCACAAAACAAGTCTCAGTAAATTTAAGAAGAAGATAAAAATCGTATCCAGCATCTTTTTTGACTCCAATGGTGTGACACTAGAAATCAATCACAAGAAGATTGGAAAAATCACACATATGTACAGATTAGACAATATGTTACTGAACAACTAATGGAGAAATGAAGAAATAAAAGGAGAAATAAAAGTATCTTGAGAAAAATGAAAATGGAAATACCATATACCTAAATCTACTGGGTACAGTAAAAGCAGCTCTAAGAGGAAAGTTTATAGAGATACAGGCCTGTCTTAAGAAACAAGAAAAATGTCAAATAAACAATTTAACTTTATACCTTAAGGAGCTAGGAGAAGAGGAATAAACAAAGCCCAAGTTAGTAAAGGGAAAAAATAATCAGAAGAGAAATAAATAAAAGAAAGATTTAAATGACAATATAAAAGATCAATGAAACTACGAGCTAGTTCTTTGGAAAAGATAAACAAAATTGACAAACCTCTAGCTATATTCACTAAGAAAAGAAGACAGAGGACTCAAATAAAATCACAAATGAAAGAGAAGTAACAAGCGACACCACAGAAATATGAAGGATTAAAAGAGACTACTATGAAAAAGTATATGTATGCCAAAAAATTGAACAACCTAGAAGAAATGAATACATTTCTAGAAACACATCACCTTCCAAGAATGAATCATGAAGAAGTAAAAAGTCCGAGCAGACTGATCACCAGTAAAAACATTGAATCAGTAATCAAAAAACTTCCAACAAGCAGAAGCCTAGGATCAGATGGCTTCACTGGGTGACTTCTACCAAATAATTCAAGATTTAATACCTAGCCCACTCAAACTCTTCCAAAAAATTAAAGAGGAGGGAACTCTTCCAAACACATTTTACAAGGGCAGCATCACCCTGATACCAAAAACAGACAAGGACAACACACACACACACACACACACACACACACACACACACACTACAGGCCAATATTCCTGATGGGCATAGATGCAAAACTCCTCAACAAAATATTAGCAAACTGAATTCAACAATACATTAAAGGGATCCTTCACCATGATCAAGTGAGATTTATTCCAGTGATGCAAAGATCAATAAATATGACACACCGCATTAACAAAATGAAATATAAAAACCATATGATCATCTAAATAGGTGTAGAAAAACATTTGACAAAATTCAACATCTATTCATGATAAAAGTCTCAACAATGTGGGTAGAGATGAAATGTAACTCAACATATTAAAAACCATATATGACAAGACCACGGTTGACATACTCTACAGGGAAAAGCTGAAAACTCTTCCTTTAAGATCTGAAACTAGACAAGGATGCCCACTTTCACTATTTTTATTCAACATAGGATTGGAAATCCTAACCAGAGCAATTAGGCGGGAAAAAGAAACAAAAGTGATCCAAATCAGAAAGGAAGAAGTAAAATGGTTATTATTAGCAGAAAACTTGATTTTATATATAGTTTTATATATAGTTCTATTAGAACTAATAGATTCAGTAAAGTTACAGGGTACAAAATCAATATATAGAATTTGTTACATTTCTATACACTAACAACAAATAATCCAAAAGAGTAATTAAGAAAACAATCCCACTTACAACTGCATCAAAAAGAATAAAATACTGGAATAAATTTAACTAAGGGGGTTAAACACCTGCACACCGGAAACTATAAGGCATTGATGAAAGACACAAATAACTGGAAAAATATGTTATGCACATGGATTAAAATAATTTAATATTGTTAAAAATGTCTATACTACCCAAAGCAATCTATATATTCAATACAATTATTATCAAAATTCCAAAGGCATTTTCCACAGAAATAGAACAATTCTAAAATTTGTATAGAGCCACACAAAATGCTAAATAGCCAAATTGATCTTGAGAAAAAAGAACAAATATGGGGGCATCATGCTCTCTGATTTCAAACTATATTACAAAGCTTTAGTAATCAAAACAGTAGTATTTGTATCATCATAAAAACAGACACATATCAGTGGAACAGAATAGAGAGCCCAGAAATAAACCCACACATATACGGTCAATTAATTTATGACCGAGGAGGCAAGAATACGCAATGGGAAAAGGACAGTCTCTTCAACAAATGGTATTGGGAAAACTAGTTAGCTATATGCAAAAGAAAGTATATGGACCATTATCTTACACCAAACAAAATATTATCTCAAAATGGATTAAAGATTTGAATGTAAGACCTGAAGCCATAACATTCTTAGAAGAAAACACGCACGGTAAACTCTTTGACATTGGTTATTGGAAATGACTTTTTGATCTGACTCCAAAGGCAAGGGTAACAAAGGCAAAAATAAACAAATGGCACTACATCTAACTAAAAAGTATCTGAATAGTGAAGGAAACCACCAACAAAATGAAAAAGCAACTTATTGAACAGAAGATATTGTTTTTTATTATTTTTATTTTTAATGTTTACTTATCTGTTTTGAGACAGAGAGAGAAAGAGAAAGCATGGGGGAGGGCCAGGGAGAGAGGGAGAGAGAATCCCAAGCAGGCTTCATGCTGTCATCACAGAGCCTGATGCAGGGCTCAAAGCCACAAACTGTGAGATCATGACCTGAGTCAAAATCAAGAGTCAGACGCTTAGCCAAGTGAGCCACCCAGGGACCCCAGGAGAAGATATTTTCAAATCACATATCTGATAAGGGGTTAGTATCTAAAATATATAAATAACTCACACAACTTAGTAACAACAGCAACAAATCCCAAACAATTTGTCTGAAAAATAGACATTTTCCTAAAAAAGACATATGGATGACTGACAGACACATGAAACGATGTTCAACGTCACTAATCATCAGGGAAATGCAAAGAAAAACCACAAGGAGATCTCACCTCACGCCTGTCAGAATAGCTATTACCAAAAGGACAAAAATAACACGTGTTGGCAAGAATGTGGAGAAAGGGGAACCCTCTTGCACTGTTGGTGGGAATGCAAACTAGGGCAGCCACTATGGAAAACAGGGTGGAGGTTCCTCAAAAAATTAAAAATAGAACTACCCTATGGCCCAGAAATTCCACTTCTGGTATTTATCTGAAGAAAATGAATACACTAATTTGAAAGATATGTGCACCCCTATGTTCATTGCAAAATAATTTACAATAGCTAAGATATGGAAGCCACCTAAGTGTCCGCTGATAGATGAATGGATAAAGAAGATGTGGTATATTACGCAATGGAATACTACTCAGCCATACAAAAGGATGAAATGTTACCATTTGCGACAACATGGATGGCCCTTGAGGGTATTCTGCTAAGCGAAATAAGTCAGACAGAGAAAGATATATGATGTATGACTTCACTTATATTTAGAACCTAAAACAAAACAAGTGAACAGCAAAACAAAACTCAGATGCAGAGAACAGATTGGTGGTGGCCAGAGTGGAGCGGGATTTAGGGATAGGTGAAATGGGGATCAAGAGATACAAACTCCCAGTTGTAAAATTAATAAGCCATGGGTGTCATGCACAGCATGGTGACTATGGTCGATAATATTGTATTGCATAGTTGAATGTTGTTAAGAGAGTAAATCCTTGTAACTTTGGATGGTGACAGATGGTAATCAGACTTATGGCGATCATTTCACTATGTAGACAAATGTCAAATGACTATGTTGGACACCTGAAACCAACATAATGTTCTATGTCAATTATCCTTCAATTAAAAAAAAAAGAGGGGCACCTGGGTGGCTCAGTCAGTTAAGCATCCGACTCTGGCACGAGTTATGATCTCACGGTTCGTGAGTTCGAGCCCCACGTCGGGCTCTGTGCTGACAGCTCAGAGCCTGGAACCTGCTTCGGATTCTGTGTCTCCCTCTCCCTTTACCCCTCCCCCACTCACACTCTGTCTTTCTCTCTCTCTCAAAATAAATAAACATTTATAGAAATAAAAAATAAATAGAATTTTAAAAAAAGAAAAGAAAGCTCACAATTTAAATACCAAACAAAACTGAATGCAAGATGAAAATGGTTAAACAGGACAAGGAGAGTCACTTAGTAATGACAGAGTATAATCCACAGTGAAAATATTTGTAATGTACTATTATACAACAAATAACCTAAGACCAAATCATGAAAAACTCTCAGGAACAGCATGGGAATTCACTTAAGTGGGAAGTTATAAAAATACATACCAGAATCAACAGCTTTCTTACATACAATAATAATAAGGCATAAAATATGGTAAAAGCGAAATAAAATTCTATTCACAATAGCAACCAAAAATTAATCTATGTGGAGAAAAATTTTAAATTCTACTGAGAGACATAGAAGGACACATGAATAAAATGAATTCTTGACTAGAGAAGTATACTTTATTTTATTTTATTTTATTTTATTTTATTTTATTTTATTTTGTTTTATTTTATTATTTTAGAGAGAGAGAGTGGGGAAGTGGGGCGGAGAAAGAGAGAGAGAGAGAGAGAGAGAGAGAGAGAGAGAGAGAAAGAGAGAGAGAATCTTAAGCAGGCTCCACACTCAGTGCAGAGCCCAACTTGGGGCTCGATCCCACGACCCTGGGATCATGACCTGAGCCAAAATCAAGAGTCAGACACTCAACTGACTGAGCCCCCCATGCACCCCTAGAGAAGTATACCTTATTATTAGATAAGTAAAACTATTGTAAAGATGTCAGATCTCCCTAAATTCATTTCAAAATTCCAGGCAATCAGAATCAAAATCCCAATGGGATGTATACCGGAATCAGATCGACTGATTCTAAAGTTCGTCTGTAAGATTCAGTATTTACCAAGAGGCCAAATAATTAATGTGGAAGAACTAACTCTACCTGATATTGAAATATCCTGTAGATCTATAGTGATTAAAACTTCCTCATTCCAATTCAGGAGATGAATTAAAACGAATACTTCTGGTTTATTATCTGCCTTTATATCTTCCTCTGAAAGGTAAGCTCCATGAGGAGAGGAGTTTTGTCTCCTTTTTATACTGATATAGCTCAGTTGATGAGAAAGTGCCTGGCACATAAGTATTTGTTGGATAAATGGATAAACAAAGCAATGGAATTGAATTCTTAGTACAGAATAGACACGCAGAGACTTAGGGATTTGGATACTGTGTAAAGTGGCATTTCAAATTAAAATGGAAATAATCAATCAAAGTGTTATTTGGAAAAGAGTCAAACCAAACTCTTCATTCCATATAGTGAAAGAGATTTCAAGTGTATCAAAGATGTAAGTGTAACAAATAAAGCCATAATACTATAAGAAAAATAGAGACTGATATTATAATCTTCAGGTGAGAGAATCCTTTTAAAGCACAAAACAAAAGCCAGACACCATGAAGACAAAGATTTATAAAGTTGATTCCATTAAAGGAAAAGGTAAAAACAGTAACAGCAACATCAAAAATGTGTACAAAAACAACAACCACAACACATATAACCCAATTAACATGTAAACAAAAACCTGGAATAATTATTTACAACATAGAGAGTCAAAGGATTATTTTGTCAGCATATAAAAAACTCCTCTAAATCAATGATAAAAAGATAAAAATAATGGCAAAGTGCATAAAATGAGAAATATATTCATAAAAGTATGTTTAAAATCACTAATAAAGAAATATAACTTAATGCAAAGATGTCCGGGTATTCTTCTATCTGACTGACAAGAGTTAAAAACATACATAAAATCCAATGTGAGTGAGGATATAGAAAAAGATTCCCTCTTAGTAAATGTCGGTGAGATTGCAAGTTGTACGTTTCAAAAAGGTAATTGGACAATGTGTATCAAAGTGTATACACACATGGGCAACAATTCCAGTTTTAAGCATTTATCCTAAAACCAAAATCAGTCAGCCAATTGAACAAAGATGTTTATAGGTATATGGAGTATTTTGTTGTTCCTATTAATGAAAAATCAGAGGCGAAGCAAATGCCCATCAATAAACAACTAAATGATTAAAGTACGGTAGGGTCACATAGTTAATACCACTAACTGACCTGGAAACATACCTATGACGTATTGTTCAGTGCATAAATCAAGCTAGAAAACAGTATTCGAAGTTAGATACATCTAAATTGCATGTCTATGACCCAGCAATTTCTCTCTTAGGTATATAACCAATAAGACAGCATTCATGTGCTCGCAAGAGACGTGCACTATAATATTTAGAGCCGCACTATTCATAATAGCCCCCAACTGGAAACCACCCAAATGCCTATCAACAATAAAGTGGATAAATAAATTATGACACAGTCACGTAATGGAGAGATAGCTCAACAATAGTGAATGAACCCCCTAAAGCCATATAGATGAGCCTCACAAATATAATGCTGATTGAAAGAAGACAAAGCAGAATACACGCTTCATGATGACATTTGAATAAAATTTAAAATCTGGCGAAAGTAACCTATGTCATTAGAAGTCAAGACAGTAGTTATCCTTGGGTTGGTGCGGAGCGGGTTGTGACGGGCAGTGGGTACAAAGATGGCTTCTGCGAGGCTGGCAATATTCTGTTAACTGAGCGCTGGTTACCTGGGTATGCACACTTTGTGGTCGTCTGTACACCTAGGAGCTGTATACTTTTCTGCGTACACACGCACATACAAACACACACACAAAATGGTTTGCACAGACAGGAAGATGTCAGGAAGTAGCCTGACAAGAATGTCAGCAGTGTTTTAATCTGGAGAGGGGATTTAGCATGACTTTGGCTTCCTTCAGGATATTTGTCTATATCAGTAGATACAATTATATACAGGAAAATACAATTCAATTGAAGGAATAGAAATAAATTTACTGAACATTCAACTCAAAAATTTAGAACAGCGCTCACTTCGGCAGCAAATGTACTAAAATCGGAACAATACAGAGAAGATTAGCATGGCCCCTGGGCCACGATGACACATAAATTTGTGAAGTATTCCATAAAAAAAGAAAAAAAAAGAACAATAAAGAAAATGAGAACATGGGATGAATGAAGTGATAAAGAGCCAGAAAACAATCAGATACTATGGAGGCTGACTGAGAGCGATCAATATGCTTCCTCCCAAATGACCGTTAATGAACTTAACAAATTTACACCAATAGACAATGTGGGAAATAGCACTTTAACCATGAGCCAAAGAACTGGGGGAATTTCTGCTGATTTCACCATCACAGAGAATGATTTAAAAACCCATTTGGGGGTGCCTGAGGAGCTCAGTCGGTAAAGGACCTGACTCTTGATTTTGGCTTGGGTCATGATCTCACACTTTGTGAGATCAAGCCCTGCATTGCTGTGGAGCCTGCTTAAAATAAATAAATAAGGGGCGCCTGGGTGGCGCAGTCGGTTAAGCGTCCGACTTCAGCCAGGTCACGATCTCGCGGTCCGTGAGTTCGAGCCCCGCGTCAGGCTCCGGGCTGATGGCTCAGAGCCTGGAGCCTGTTTCCGATTCTGTGTCTCCCTCTCTCTCTGCCCCTCCCCCGTTCATGCTCTGTCTCTCTCTGTCCCAAAAATAAATAAAAAACGTTGAAAAAAAAAATAAAATAAAATAAAATAAATAAATAAATAAACAAATGCCCATTTTAAAAGTAAGCTTATTGAAGTGTAATTAACATATAATAAACTGCATATAAAGTATTCAATTTAGTAAGTTTTTATTTTTTTAGTAAGTTTTTAATACATATACACACCCATGAAGCCATTGCCTCCAAAAGTTTCCTCATATCTCTTCCTTTCACTTCCTTTATCCTCTCCCCTCACCTGTAAGAAACATGATAGTTCCCTTTTCTAGAGTTTTATAGAAATAGAATTGTAGAGGGCACCTGGTTGTCTCAGTTGGTTAAGTGGCCAACTCTTGACCTCAGTTCAGGTCATGATCTCATGGTCCATGAGACTGAGCCCCACGTCGGGCTCCATGCTGACAGTGAGGAGACTGCTTGAGATTCTCCCTCCCTCTCTCTCTCTCTCTCTCTCTCTCTCTTTCAAAATAAATAAATAAACATTTTTTTAAAATAAGAGAAAAAGAAACAAAATTGTAGTATATGCATTTTTGTAGTCTGGTTTCATTATTCCAGCATAATATTTTGAAATGCACCCCTAATTTTGTACGTAACAAAATTTTGTTGAATCATAGTTCATTGGATGAAGACACCATAATTTATTTACTCACCAGTTGATGGGTATTTAGGTTCCTTCCAGGTTTTGATTATTATGAATAAAATGAGCAATGAGCAATTTGGGGTCATGTTTGAGTCTTTATGTGAACATATGCTTTCCTTTATTTTGGTTACATGCCTAGAGGTGGAATGGAAGGTCGTACGACAGATGTATTCAGAATGGATTAAATTAATGTATTACCATGTATGTTTAACTGTTTAAAAAACTTCCAAATTATTATTCAAAATGATGGTACCATTTTGTATTCCCACCAGCAGTGTATGAGCCTTCCAATGGCTCTACTTTCTTGCCATCACTGGGTATAGTTAGTCATTTTAGTTGTAGACATTTTCATAAGTGTGTGATGGCATCTCACTGTATTTTTTTCTTTTTATTTTAGAGAGAGAAAGCACGTGCACATGAGCAGGGGAGGAGCAGAGGGAGAGGAAGAGAGAGAATCACAAGCAGGCTCCATGCTCAGCATGGGGCCCAGTGTGGGACTCAACCTCATGATCATGACCTGAGCTGAAATCAAGAGTCAGACACCCACCTGACTGAGTCACCCAAGCACCCCTATGATGGCATCTCTTTATAGTTTTGATTTGCATCTCCCTAATGATTAATGACGTTGAATATTTTCTCAGGTGTTTATTTGCCAGCTTTATATCTTCTTTGGCAAATTATCTGTTCATATAATTTACCCACTTTTATATTGAGGGTTTTTTTTAATTGAATTTAGAGGGCTCTTTATATGTTTTGAATACAAGTCCTTTATGAGATATATGATTTGCAAATATTTCCACTCAGCCTGTGGCTTGTCTCCCACCCCCCTCCCCCTGCCCCATGGCTTGTCTTTTCCTTCTCTTAATAGTATCTTTTAAAAAGAAAGTTCTTAATCTTGATGAAGTCTGGTTTCTTGATTTGTTCTTTTAGGAATCATACTTTTGGGATCATATTTGCCTAACCCAAGGTCACAAAAGTTTTCTCCTAGAAGTTTTGTGATTTTACGCTTTACATTTGGGTCTAAGATGCATTATGAATTAAGTTTTGAATATGGTGATATGGACAGATTGAAGCATGTGTATGTACAGTGGATGTATATTGAAATATGGTCTATATTTGTACGTACTACATATGGATATCCAGCATTTGCACCAGTGTTATTGAGAAAACTATGCTTTCTCCATTAAATTGCCTTTGCACTTTTGCCAAAAAGTCAATGGACCATGCTTCCACTTCAGGGTAAGGTGAAGTAAGCCTATTAAACCCATATATATCCCACTGAGTGTAGCCTAAAAACAGGAGGGAATGTATGCAGCAGCTATCCGAGGACTCTGAAAATAACTACTAACAGGCAGATTGGGGAAGAACATGAGAATTCAAAAGACCACCCACTGGTGATGAGTTTATCATTACTTTCTTCTGGTATTTTCAGGTCTGAATGTAGTGAAACCTGAAACCGGAAAGTGAGAATTAGCACGACAGAGAAGACTCCAGGAGATGCCTCAAATTCTGACTTACTGTATGCGTAAGTGGTTTCCTAAAAGAGAGAATATGAAATTAACAATCGCTCTTTCTTTTTTTCTTTTCTCTCTATCATCTTGTATCTCAGCCCCCAAACAACCCATGGAAGCCAAAGCAGGAGAGGCAATGAGAGCCAGTAAGAGCCTACAACTTTGAGGAAATAACCTACAAGACAACTATAATATAAAAGTAGAAAATAAAAGGACTTATGTTGGCGGTAAGGTCTCTACATTTTACTTGAAGTGAGAAAATAGCAAGTGATATCAGTGAAACTGACGGAGTGGGGAACTCGAAAATTCTGTTACTCCATAAAAGTAATTTTTTTAACTGGCAAAAAAAAAGTCAGAATTAACTTTTTTCGATGTCCGGAAATTAGCCAAAATTTTGTGGAAACTATAGACCAATATCCCTCATCAACGTAAATGCAAAATTCCTTTTTAAAAAATCAGCAAATCAAATCCTGCAAAACTGAGAGGACAATGCAACGTAACCACGTGCTATTTATTTCAGGAAGGCAAGTCTGCCTATAATATTCAAAAACAATCAGTGTAATCCACCATATGAAAAGCCCAAAGGAAAAATAAACAATAAATGGTCTCATAAATAGATGCAGAAAAAAAACACGTGACAAAATTCAACCTCCATCCATATTTAAAAATTCTTAACAAACTAGGAATATAAGAGAACTTCTTCAACCTGGTAAGGGGCATCTACAAAAAAGCTAAATCTAACACACTTAATGGTGAAAGACTCAAGGCTTTCCTCCTAAGATCAAGAACAAGGCAACACTTTTACTATTTCTCATTATACTGTCCTGACTTTCCCCAAATGCTGACTCTGACCTTGAACAAAACTTAAGCTTTCCTCATGTCAGGGTGACCTTCCAGCTTCCTAAGAAGTAAGCTTATGTAGTGTTACTCCTCTGAAAAGGAGTTTCTAGTAACCTAGAAAGCAATGTGCTTCCTCATCACGTTTTATAAACTGAGCTGCGACCGCAGAGAGCTGAGTTTCTTACCTCTCGATTTTGAAGTCTCCCTGTTTGCAGTTTGTTTCTCAGTCAACAAAATATTCACAAGTAAAACCCTCTGGATTTTCTTTTGACAATGTCATTAGATTTTTTTCATTGGTAAGTATGGTAAACAAAGTTCTAAGATGGCTCCCATGACTTTCCTCTTCCCAGTATCCATGCTTTTGTGTAATCCTTTCCCCCGTAGCAAAGGAAGAACTGTAACTAAGAATATGACAAAGGTGAAGGGATAAATTTCAAAGTTGCAAAAGTAACTAAAATATTGAATAATCTGACTTGTAGGTTAACTGAAAGGCAGATTATCCTGTCTGGGCCTGAACTAATTAAATGATCCCTTTAAAAGATCTATAGGTCAGAGACTCAAAGTAGTAAAGTCTCTCTCTCCCTCTCTCTATCTCTCTCTCCTTCCAGTCCCTTCTCTCTCTGTCACTGGCTTTAAAAGAACAAGCTGCCATGAATTCTGTAGCTTCAAGGAAATTAATTTTGCCAACAACTTAAAGGAGTTTGGAAGCAGATCCTTCCCTAGCCAAGCCTGCATTATGAGAACGAAGTCCACTGAACATTTTGATTTTAGCTTTTCGAGACCCTGAAAAGAGAACTTAGGTAGACCTAACCAGACTCTTGACCTACAGAAACTTAGAGACAATAAATAGGTGTTTTAAGACACTAACTGTGTAGTAATTTGTTATTCAGCAATAACAAATTAATACAACAGCTATGTTATCTGTAAATATAGACAGTTTTGCTTTTTCCTTTTCAATCTGGATGCCTTTTATTTATTTTTCTTATCTAATTACACAGGCTAGAACCTTAGTACAATGTTACATAGAAATGGAAAAAATGGGTATCGTTTTCTCATTCTTGATTTTAGGGGTAAAGCATTTGATCTTTTACCATTATGATGAGGGTAGCTACAAGCTTTTTGTAGATGCTTGAATCAGGTTGAGGAAGTTCCCTTCTATTCTTAGTTTGTGAAAGTCTTTTTTTTTTTTTAATCAGGAATAGATGTCGGGATGACTATATGATTTTTTTCTTTTAGTCTGTTATAGTGAATTATGTTGTTTGATTTTAGAATGTCAAGCCACCTTTACATTATTGACATAAACCCCACGTGGTTGTGGTGTATTATTTTTATATAATGCTGGATTTGATTTGTCAAAATTTTATAAAGAATTTTTGCATCTATGTTCTCGAAGTATATTGCTTTGCAGATTTTTTTGTAATGCTTTTGTCTGTTTGTAAAAAATCAGAATAATGCCAGCTGAGTTAGGAAGTATTTTCTGCTTTTCAGTTTTTTGTAGGAGTTTATGCAGAACTGATATCATTTCTTTAGCAAAATTTGTTCAGTAGAATTCACCAATGAAATGATCTGTCTCTGGAGTGTTTTTGTGGGAAGATTTTAAAGTACAAACTTTTTTTTTTTTTTTTACTGAAATAGGACTACTCAGGTCATATATTTATTTTTGACTGGGCTTTGGTGATTTGTGTCTTTTAAGAAATAAGTCCATCTCATCTATACTGTCCAATTTACTGACATAAAATTATTCACAATATTCTATTTTTGTTCCTTTAATCTATAAAATCTGTAGTGACATTCTCTCATCACTGATATTGGTAATTTATGACTTCACCTTTTTTTTCTTGATCAATCTAGCTGGAAGTGTATTGATTGTATTGATCTTCTCAAAGAACCAGCATTTGGTTTCATCAATTGTATCTATTGTTTTTCTATTTTATTGAATTTTTTCCGATCTTCATTCTTTTCTTCCTTGCTTTGGATTTACTTTCTCTTCTTTTTCTAATTTCTTAATGTGGAAAGTTAGATTACTAGTTTGAGATCTTTCTTCTTTTCTGATATGGATATTTAGTTGTATACGTTTCCCTTTAAGTAATACTTACCTACATCCCACACATTTTCATATGATGCATTTATATTTTCATTCAGTTCAACATACTTTCCAATTTATCTTTTGAGTTCTTTGACTCATATGCTATGTATGAGGGGCTTTCCCAAATATCTGCCTGTTATTGATTTCTAACTTGATTTCATTGTGATTCATGAACATATCTTGTAGGACTTGAATTCTTTTAATTTATTTATTTACAGTTCATAATATGGTCTATTTTGGTAAATGTTCCATACCCACATAAAAAAGAATGTGCATTCTGCTGCCGTTGGAAGGAATATTCTATAAATTCTAATTATGTCAAATTGAACGATAGTGTTATTCAAGTCAAGTTTGTTCAAAATCTCCAACTATAATTTTGGATATGTCTATTTCTTCTTGAAATCCTAACCATTTTTACTGCCTGCATTTTGACGCTCTGCTGGGTCTGAGTTCCTACTCTCTGAACTGAGGTCCAGAAACTCCTCAGGCAGTAAGTTGGGGCAATCATAGGGCTCACTTTGCTTCCTGTTTCTCAGGTTCCTCCATTTATCTCTTATTGTGTTACTGTGAAAAGCATTGTTTCATGTATTTTCTAGTTTCTGTTGTTATTATTGTATCAGGTGGGAAAGTAAATCCAATTCATGTTATTGTTTTTTTGACCAGAAGCAGAAGTCTCTTGAAACCCCATTTTTAAATTAAATATGTTCACCTCTTGTAGTTGAACAGTACAAACAATTTCAGAGAATGTTGGGCAGGTTTTGAGTCAGACCTACTATCTACCTTTGACTCCAGGGAAAGCCAGTTCTAGACTGAAGAGAAGCTGAGACAACTAATAATTTGGTTCCTCTTCAAAATGATTTTCTTTCAGTATTGGTCAGTGTTTAATGGGAATTTGGGGGCTTACATTTCCATTTTAGAAATAACTCTCTATTTTCAAAATAAGGTATTTTTCTTTTTTTTTTAATTTTTTTTTAACGTTTATTTATTTTGGAGACAGAGAGAGACAGAACATGAACGGGGGAGGGTCAGAGAGAGGGGGAGACACAGAATCCGAAACAGGCTCCAGGTTCTGAGCTGTCAGCACAGAGCCCAACGCGGGGCTCGAACTCACGGACCGCGAGATCATGACCTGAGCCGAAGTCAGCCGCTTAACCGACTGAGCCACCCAGGCGCCCCAAAATAAGGTATTTCTTATACGGGACAAAACATTATAACATTTTCCCTTGTGAATTAGTACTAATTTGTGAGTTTTGCCCTCTCACAGAGTTGGCTGGAATTAATACCTCTCTAAAAGAACAGAAACAATTTACAAGAAATTGTGATAGAAGTCTTGTTGGAAATACATTTGAAAACTAAAATTTCCCACTTTCTGGTCTGGATAGACTCTATTAAGACTCATGATCTGTTTCCCATTGTCTCTTGCAGTTAGATTGGTGCCAGAACGAGTTTAGCCAATGTGTGCTAAAATGATTTATACCACTTCCAGATAAAAACAATTAAAAGCTGGTGTGTTTCCTTTTTTTCCTCCTCCCTTGCTATGTGCCTCTGGAGGCCATGCTCCCCATGGGGTAGCTCCCAGGTGGGACAGCACGTCTCCATCTGTATCAGCCTTCTTGGCAGAGACACATACACTTTATTTATCAATCCACTAAGATTTTAGGTTACTATGACAAAGTCTACCCTAATGAATAGAGTTTATTCTTATTTTCTCTGACAATAAGGTAGATTTTAAAGGATACATTAAAGAGTTTAACTTTAGATAAGGTGCAATCAATCGAATACAATTTAGTATCTCATTCAATACAACAATTACACCAGTGAAACGACTCAACCTATGTAAATAGCACTACTCCATTCATCACGTTCCTTCAGAATTCTGACTGCCAACTCTAGGTGACTCTCGGGTTTTTTCTGGTCATGGTATTAATGACACAGACCAAGTTTCCCTTTGCAACATGTGCAAACACATTCGCAAAAATATCCAACGGGACTAGGGCACTACCAACGAAGAGCGTTCTTGACACTGTTTGAAGGTATTCTTATTACAATGATAGCAGGACCGATCGATGTTTCACCAGTTACGGAAGGTGTGCATAGAAATCTAAATTAACCACTGTCACAATTCTCATTTGTTCTAGAAACGTATTAGCACGCCATAAGGAGATGGCTAGACAGTTTTTATCTATGTATACCATGATTAGATCTATCTATCTACAGTGATTTTCATATACTATATTTCAGTAACAAATACCCTATTTTCAATACTTTTCCTTGTATACCATATGCCAGGAGGCATACTTGGTTTCTTGCAGAGTAAGACTTGTAGAGAATTGAAGCAGGAAGAAGAACCGAATGAATGAGAGAGAGAGTAGCATACTATGCTAGCAACACCAGAAAATATTTTCACGCACCTGAGAACTGACTACCATGGCATAGCACCAAAGTAATACTAAGGGAGACACCAGTTGGACAGCTCCTCAGAGTTTCCATAGATACATAGATATAGTTACAGATACGCAGAGGCATAACTATAATGATATCTATCTCTCCATACCTATCTATCTCAATATTTAAATCGTAATATTTAAACATTGAGTAATATTTAGGGGCGCCTGGGTGGCTCAGTCGGTTAAGCGTCCGACTTCGGCTCAGGTCACGATCTCGTGGTCCGTGAGTTCGAGCCCCGCGTCGGGCTCTGGGCTGACCGCTCAGAGCCTGAAGCCTGTTTCGGATTCTGTGTCTCCCTCTCTCTCTGACCCTCCCCCGTTCATGCTCTGTCTCTCTCTGTCTCCAAAATAAATAAACGTTTAAAAAAATTTTTTTTAATTGAGTAATATTTAGATATTACAATACTTAATATTGTAATATTTAAATAAAATAGAAATATTACATTGTAATATCTAAATATTGAGATATGTAATATTTAAAGCATTATAAAATAGGATATTTGTTATTGAAATACAATATATGAAAAACATCGTAGACCAAGAGTTGGAAGCAGTGGACGTTGTTTTTGTTAATTCTGTAAATTCTTTAGCAGAGTCAGGAAATCTAGCAGTCAGAAAAATAGAACATCCCACACAGAGCCCAGAGCCCCTGACCAAATGGATACCAGTTAAATTCCACAAATGGGTAAGTGCCAAGCTGCAGTAAGAGTGAAGAAGCCAAACGCGGAGCCTGTCAGACAACATCATAACGTGTAGGACGGGATATATTGCCCAGAAGGCTCAAGAAAAGAGCCTATTCTTAAAGATGCATGTTAGGAAACGGAAATAAATTTTAGAAACCATGTCCTTGGGGCCATGATAAAGGGTAAGGAAAGCATGAGCTATGTGAGCTTGGGACAGGGGGAGGACAAACCAAAGGGAGGGCAGGGACACAAGTGGGGAAAGGAAAGAAATATCTGGTAACAGGAAAACAATGTGCATCAGAGGCAATGAAGAGTAGATGTTTCCCTGAAGAGTAAATCAAAGCTTTGACATGGGAGAAAAACAAAAAGATCCCGCACGCAGAAGGAAAGGATGAAGATTAAACGTTTTAAAAAGAAAATGTCCCAGGTGTGTAGGGCGAAGAAATAGAGATGCAACATAAGAAATACATGGGCTCCCTAGGAATAAACCCAAGCTATAGAAAAGAGGTAGCAATAATAACAATCATAATAAAAAGGATTTTTTTTCTAAACTAACTAAAGAATAAGTATAAAGACCAGAGTGGATCACACTGTCCTGACAAAATTCATGAGACTGACACATAAAATGTGTGCTGGAAAATTTGTTGGAATTCGAGGATGATGGCGGGAGGGGATTCACGGGGATGTACAGGCCAAACGCAACACGAAACCGAAAAAACCCAAGCCCTCCGGGAAAGACTCAAGACAGTACGTGTCAGTGATCAGCCCTTCAGCTGACGGGGGGCCGTGGGCACTGCCCAGCTGTGTCCCAGCACTGGCCACATCCACGAGGATCAGCGCTAGAAACCCTCCTGTCAGGCAGCAGAGACTCACGGGAGAGGAGGCATCACCTTGATGCTAAAATAGGATGGACGAAAGGAGAAACATGGCGACTGTCAGTCAAGAGTCAAGTCATGCACGCAGACATGCGAGGCGTAGCTAGAAGGCTCTGGGAAGCTTACGTTCCCAAAGAGTGAGTGGCAGGCAGTCAGACAAATGCTATTGGTGACCGTTGTCACAACTTCATTTGTAACTCCAGTCTATTTTCGGTTAGAATGTGAGCCCTGGAGAGCAGGACCTGCGCGATACTGTCTTCACTTAATGTCTGCAGCAGCTGCCACGAAAGGTCCTTGGGTAACTGCAAGCACATGGCTTTAGTCTCACCTGCCAGGGGTCGTTCTGGGACAGCTTGGGGGTGAGTCTGTCTACTGAGGAAGAGAAAGGCCCTTTCCGAAAACTGGCTCCCGCCCCGTCAAGGGGAAAAGTGATGATTTCGCAGCTCATTTCCAATCCACAGTGAAAGTAAGCAGTTGGCTCTGTTGTCCTATTATCGTCACAACAATACCCATTTCTTATATACAACTGCATCCCTGAGCATGACTTAGCGAAAGAAGGAGGAAAAATGCTTTGTCCATTAAGAGCAAGGAACATCTTGTGGTTACATCGCCTTTTAATAAAATGATTTTCTTCTTTGGTATGGACTTACGCTGAACTACCTCTGGAAATTACTGCTTGGCATGGGGAGGTGAGGGCTTGCAAATGTGCTGTCTCCAAGAACTGCTCCTAGGAGACCAGAAGACCACAGAGAGAATATAAGCTTATGTTGACTTTAACACATGGTTCTGGCACAATTGGACACCTGTATGTGAAAACCTAGACCCAGGTTTACAAAAATCAGTTTAAAATGGACTATAGACCTGGGTGTCCAACACAAACTATACAATTTCTAGAACAAAATATAGGAGATATCTAGGCGACCTCATGTGTAGTAAGGGACATTTAGATCAAACACCAAAGGCACGATCCATGAAAGGAAAAAAATGATTAAGTTGGACTTCATTAAGATTCAAATATTATGCTCTGCTAAAGGGACCGCCAGGAGAATGAAAAGACAAACCCACCTCGGGAGAAAGTATTTGGAAAAAAATACATATCGGGCAAAGGGCTTATAGCCAACATATACAAAGAAATCTTAAAATTGAACAATGAGAAAACACACACCCCCGCGGAAAAAAGCAGAGGAAATATTTGAACAGACAGCTCACTGAAGAAGAGCCACAGATGGCAGAGAAACGCATGAAAAGATACTCCACATCGTAGGTCATCAAAAAGAAACAATGATGAGACCCTGCTACACCCCTATTAGAATGGCTGAAACCCAAAAACACAAAAGTAAGAATATCAACTGCTGGCAAAGGTGTACAGCAAAAAGAATTTTCTTCCTTGCTGGTGGGAGTGTAAAAATAGTACAGCAGCCACTTTGGAAGATAGTTTGGGAGTTTCTCACAAAACTTAACATAGTCTTATGCTCTCCAGCAATCATGCTCTTTGGTACATATATATATATATATAGAGAGAGAGAGAGAGAGAGAGAGAGAGAGAGAGAGAGACTTATAGCAACTTTATGCATAGTCACCAGAAACTGAATGCAACCAAGATGTCCTTTAACGGGTGAATAGATAAACTGTAGTACATTTATAAAGTGGAATATTATTCAGCCAGCAAGAGGAAGGAATGAGCCACACCAAAACAGAAATGGATCTGAAATGGACATATATACATGAAAGGAGCCAGTCTGAAAAGGCTGTATATTACAGGGTTCCAATGGAATAACATTCTAGAAAAAAAAAGGTAAAAACTAGGGAGACATGAAAAGATTGGTGGTTGCCCCGGGTTCAGGGGCAAATTAGGAAGGTTGACCAGGTGAAGAGCAAGGTGTTTTTTAGGGCGGCAAAACTATTCCTCGCGGTACTGTATTTGGGGATATGTGACAGGATGCATTTTCAAAACCCACTGAACTTCAGTCCGAAGAGTAAACCTTAATGTATGCGAATTGTAAAAAAATCATTTAGGAGGTCAGCAGCATCTCGGGATGGAATGCAGAATGTGACAAATCAATCTGTATTCAAATGTATGAAACAGCTTCTCTGAAGGGATTGGGGGTGTGTGCTGATGTAAGTAACTTTGGAAATGAGTGGAGTCTGTAAAGCTAAGGGCAAAGGAATTGCACACAGAGCATTGTCATTTATAAAGTTGCTTCCCACAGGTATATGTGTTAGCACCTCTGACACGACTATGAATGTGTGTTGCAATTAAACAATTAAGTAAATGGATGGTGGGTGGTAGGAGCTGGCTTTCTCACCGATGGAGGGGAATTGACGGGTAAGTAAGAGGAAGCAGCTAGAATGATCTATGTGATAATGGATTAGACTTGAAGACTTCAGAAGAACTCCCCTTTAGCTTAATATGGACTCACATGGTTACATATAGAAACACATAGAGATACATGTGCTTATACATAGGTTCATGCACACACACATATCCCTTGCTCTGTTGACGGAAAGGGCCTAGAAGCGACAATGCCTCAAGAGCAAACAGCACACCTAGGGCTCAGATACTGGTTTCTAATGCCATTCTCTAATAGAAGAAACCAGGCCAATGCTCTGGGGCAGGAAAAAACCAGAATGAGCCCGGAGCACCTTGTAGGGCCAGAAAGTAAGGAAGTACTCAAAACACAGGAGCCAAGAGCTCCCACTGGCCAAAGCTGCAACCATTTGAGCAGCAAAACAAATAAAGTTGTATTGAATTATTACCCAGATTGTGAACTAAATATCCCTGAGTCCATATGTATGGAAACACATGATTGAATGAAGACAGAATCTCTTGTTACAGGATTCCAGATAACTTACGTAGATATTCTGCCCTCAGAAGTATAAATGGAACATAACTCCTCATTTCTTATGTGTAGTCTGTGCATGGAAACTTTCTTACAAAGAATACAGTATGCAACCCAGTAATTCCACTACTGGGTATTTACCCAAAGAAAATGGAAACATGAATTCAGAAAGACATATGCACCCTTATGTTTATTGCAGTATTATTTAAAGAGGCAAGATAGGGAAGCAACCTAAGTGTCTATCAGTAGATGAACGGATACAGACGTGGTACACACACACACACACACACACACACACTTATAGATACGGTGGAATATCACTCAGGCATCAAAAAGAATGAGTTCTTGCCCTTTGTGACAGCATGGATGGACCTAAAGGGTATTAGGCTAAGTGGAATAAGCCAGACAGAGAAAGACAATACCACATGATTTCACTCATATGTGGAATCTAAAAAACAAAGCAAAAGAACAAACACACAGAAGCCAGAGACAGACTCAAACACAGAGAAGAAAGTGGCGGTTGCCAGAGGGGAGATGGCAAGAGGATGGGCAAACTAGGTGAAGAGGACTGAGGGGGTCCAAACTTCCGGTTGTCAAAGAAACAAGTTGTGGGGATGAAAGTTACGGCATAGAGAATACAGCTAATAATATTGTAATAATGTTACACAGTGAGAGATGGTAACCATACTTAACGGTGGTGAACACTGTGCGATATATAGAATCGTCAAACCACTACGTTGGATTCTTGACACTAATAACAACATCGTATGCCAACTCTACTCAATGATAAAGATTTTTTTAAGAGTACGGTGTGGAAAGTGTGGAAAATTTAGGAGCTTTACCGTGGAGAATCCTGACAAACACCTCAGCCGCGTGATCCAGATCGACATCGACAGTGACAAGTCGCGTGTGTTGTATGTACCTTTGCTAGGACGTGATAAAAATGGCACTTTCTCTCTGTGATCTTCCCCCCCCCCCACAACCCATAACCCCAGCCTAACCATAGGGAAAAAACATCAGACAAATCCCAGCGTAGGGACGCTCAACCTACCTGACCAATACTCCTCAAAGCTGTCAACGTCATCAAAAACAAGAAAAGCCTGAGAAACTGTAAGAACCAACAGGAGCCTAAGGAGGCATGATGGCTAAATGTAACATCACGCCCTGCATGAGCTCTTGGAACAGAAAAAGGATATTGGATAAAACCTAAGGAAATCTGAATAAAGTATGGACCTTGGTTACAATTGCGTGTCAATATGGATTCATCACATGTAACATATGCATCATCCTCGTGTGAAACGATAATAGAAAAAAGCGAGCGTTGGGGATAATGGGAACTCTGTGTTACCTTCTCAGTTTTTCTGTAAATCTAAAAGTGTTGCAAAAAAATAAATAAATAAAGTTTAGTCTTAGACATGTTTAGCCCCTCCTGTTGTCTCCCCAAGTGATGTGTTTTTTGGTCCATGGTCACGGGCATCCTACTGGCCTCCAAACCCGAAACTCAGAACTGGCAAATAGGGCTTTTCCTAGTTTGTGCAGCTCTCTCAGGAGTCCTGGGATCTGCCCTTGCTATTTGGCCGCCTCTCAGCTCCGTGTGGCTGCACGTCCCTGAGTCTCTGCATCGCCAGCCATCCAGGTGTGGCCCAGGGTTCTGCACACGTCCTCTCTTCTGGGGACACCTTGGCGTGTCCCTGTGGCAGACTCATTAGCTCTTCACTTAGTGTCTGTGCCCCAGGATGGAGTGAGGTTCAGGCTCTCACCTTGTTGCCTTCTCCACACACTTAACTAGACCAAAGGGACAAGTAGGGCAGGTGCCTTATCTGGTGGGCTCCCGGAGTCCCCATGGAGGGGTAAGGCAGGAGCCTCAGTTCCCCGGTGCTGAGAGGGAGAGAGAAGCAGTATAGCCTTCTTAATTCTCCTACCCCTTATCATTTGTCCTTCTCTTCCCTCCAACCCATGACCAGAAAACTGAGAGAAGTTTCCTTTACATCTCCTGTGTCCTGTGCTCCTTCCTTGCTGCAGCCCCACGATTAAAGCTGACAGCTGGTCAGGGGTGTCTTCTTTGCCCTGGGAGAAGAACTCAAAAGTCTGAGGCTCTCCTGTAGCCTTTGATTGTACAGATTTTCCCTGTCCATGGAGCTCGGCTCTGAAGCCTAGTGTCTTCCTACAAAGTCAAATACCTGTCGTCCAGCCCCAGGGTAAGAAGTCTCTTGACCCAGGCTCAGCCTTGACGTTAGCATGCACCAGTGTGCTATTGGCCAAAATATTATTCCTATTACCCACTGCCAGGGTGTATCACTGAGTTCAGTGGCTTGTCCCCGTGGGAGAGGAAGTCAGAGGGTTAGAGGTTGGGTTTCCTAAAGAGAGACGGAGATTTGCCCAGGGAAGGGCTGAAGAAGGAAGCACTCGCTCTGAGAAATGAGACAGCAGGGCCACCCCTGAGGCCAGGCAACGCGGCTAAGAAATGCACCAGACAGGGGTCCTGGGGGCCTTTCACCCCGCAGGGGCCCGGGGATAGAATTCAAGGGGGCTTCCACGAATTTGGATGGGAAAGAATGTATCTTTATTTTCATCAACCTCGAAATGGAATCTAGCATTTTCTCCAGCTGTAAACACAAGCCACGAGGTGCCCTGGAATTAGCAGTTACTGTGACTTTGTCACTCATTTTCCTACAAGGTTACAGCTGTAACCATTATAATGTTGTTTACACCCACCACCACGACATTTCAAAATTATGATAGCTTATTATTTAAGGCATCAATCTTATTATTTAAGGCATCAACAAAGAAGCATATGTATGATTATATCACACACTTATTTTGTTTAATATTTTGACACTGTACTTAAATGTAATTGATTTCCTTTGTTGTTGCCTCAATTATTCTATTTCATGCATTTGAAAACATAATTCACGGGCTTCATCGGACTGCCAAAGGGATCCGCGCATAAAAATACCCCTTTAAAAATATGTTGGGGGGACTCTAACAAGATTTATTTGTATATTGCAATCACCCCCCCCCCACTTGAAATTCCCCAGTTATTCCCAAGCTTTGGGTAAAAATATCCATCTGCTGTGTGTTTGGTGGGGTTGCAGGGATTTGAGAGAGGCTACGGCAAGGGAAATCGTGCTCCTGCATCAGCACCTGGGCCCCAGAGGCTGGCGACTCCTCTCGTTGTCCCAAGAGTCCCGGGTGTGAACCCCAAGTGAAGCTGCCCGGGGCTGAGATAGTGCTCAGCCGGTAGATGGGAGCAGGTAACAAGAATCAGGAGGATTGACTCGGGAACAGACCTGAAGCCCGCCTGTTTCCCCCCACATAAGGAGATAACCCCGGAAAGGGAGTGAGGCAGACATTTGATTAACAGCAGCGCAGAGGAACTATTTATTGCTTTCCCTTAAGTATGTTTCATCAAAAGTCTGTGTGAACACGGGCCAATTAATTACACGCTCTAAGGGCCCCCTCTGGTTGTGGAGGGCACCACTTGCATAGTGATATGTGGGGGGCCCTCCATGGAATGTGCTTGTTATCACTTCTCCTGAAAACCTGGCTTGGTTGCTGCTTCTGCCCCTATGGCACCCACAGGTCGGGATAACTTAGAGACCAACGCTTTTCTACCACGATGTTCAGAATTATCCATCGGCTTCTCGGATCACTGGGAATGCCCTTATCTTTCCTACGCCCCCAGCGTCCAGTTCTGTCCGTGTCCCCTGGAAGCAGAGGCACAGCACTGGGTGCTGGTGGATCCAGGACCCGTGAAGGAACACCGTGGTAGCTTTCCAATATGGCCCCCAAGTTCTTTGAACCTCCTCCCACCGATAAGTGAGGTCTCTGTCTCCGCTTCCTGAATCTAGGAGGATTTGAACTGCTTTGACCACTAAACGTGCCGGAAGTGATTTTTACAAGGCAGTGTCGTAAAACGGCCAACCAGGTCCTAGCTGGTCCTCCCAGAAGGCTTGTCCCTACTTGCTTGTCTTCAGACCCAGAGGCCATGCTATGAGAAGCACAAGTCACATGGAGAAGTCGCACGCTCCCAACTGAGCCGGTCCTTCGGCCTTCCCAGCCCAGGCACCAAACATGTGAAGAGTGACCAAGTGATTCCAGCCCCAGCCGCCGGAGTCTTCCCAATGGAAGCACCAGACATCACAGGGCAGGAATGAGCCATCCCTACTGGATTTCTGACCCACAGACTCCATGAGGCTCAGATGTTTGTTGGTTTGTGACACCCGCCCCCGAGTTTGGGGTGATTTATTACAAAGCAATAGTAGCCAGACTAAGGAGAAATAAGGGGTCCGGAAGGAACAGGCTCCTACAGTGGCCACATGTGGGCCACTGGACTTGGCTCCAGTAGGAGAGACTGGAGGAAGAGCACCTCATGGGACAGGCCTGAGGGGCACTGTGTCTCTCAGTTCCCTTTGAACTCTGCGATGGGCAAGACGAACTTGATCCTGAGGCAAAGTGCTGCTTTATAGAGCCCTCTGCTAGCAGCAAGAATATTAAGGCACGCATTCCGCTGTCCCTCCCCTTTTCTGTCCCACTTTCTCAATAGGAGCAAAATGCTCAAATTAAAATTTGATTCAAACACCAGGGGTGTGCTGGATGTGTTTGGTCTCGCCCAACAATTCTAAATTTTTTCCCAAAAGGGCTTCTGAGAATTATGGGGTCATAGCCCAAAACACAGCCCCCTGCAAGCAAGAAACCTCTTTGGCCATTTTTATCTTAAAAACTAGCATTCCAGAGGTGCCTGGGTGGCTCAGTCAGTTGAGCGTCCGACTTCAGCTCAGGTCATGATCTCACTGTTTGTGGGTTCGAGCCCCATGTCGGGCTCTGTGCTGACAGCTCAGAGCCCGGAGCCTGCTTCGGATTCTGTGTCTCCCTCTCTCTCTGCCCCTCCCCCACTTGTTCTTTCTCTCTCTCTCTCTCTCTCTCCCTCAAAATAAATAAACATTAAAAAAACTAAAAAAAAAATCTTTGTAAACCCTAGCATTCCACACCATAACATACCAGCTTTTGTTTGAATATTAATCCATCTAAGATCACTGGCCAAGAGGTGAAATGGACGTTGGCATGAACGTGGGCCGTGTTTATCCTATGATGTCGATACGTTCTGGCCCGTTGCTACATCCCCCATACAAGGACCAGAAAGACAGGCAAACACACTCCTTATGCCCAAAGCCCTTCCAAAGAAATCAAATTCCTAGGGGCTAATTGGCTTATTGAGCATGGGGTGCCTTTAGAGGATGCTTATTAATATCAATGTTAATCATCGATTTGTGGCATGTTTCATTAGAAGAATCACACAGAAAACAAATGGATCCTTGGTGAAAGGAGGATTCTGGAATCTCTGGGCGGGTGAAAGACTGATCAAAGCTTCTTAGCTACGATCATTTGTTATATTTTCTGAGCAGTCCAGAATGGACACTTGGTGCATCTAGAATTTTTTTGCTTCATGAAGACTGCGCTCTTGACCCCTTGCTCTCTCACTTCCTAAGGGACGCTAGTCCACTAATTATCACCTTCAAGCCTTTCTCCTCTGTTGTCACCATCCCCTCCATTCCAGTGTCCCCTGTCCTCGGAGGCCCTTCCATTAGGCAAATTGGTACAATAATTCTAGAGAGCGATTTGGCAAATCCAGCGAAAGAAAAAGCATGTATACTTTCTGACCCAGAAATTTCACTTCTAGAAAATTTATATTTAGATATACTTGCACTAGTTCATAAGGATAAATATACAAAGATGCTCATTGCAGCACTGCTGGTGGGAGCAAAAATAGAGCAGCCTCAACAGCCATCAACAGGGCACTAAGTTAAATAAATCACAGTACAATAGAAAACCATGTTGGTAATAAATTGTTAAGTGAAAAAAACACTTGCGGGGCGATGTGACTACTAATAACAACAAATTGTGCATATTTGGATGGATAAGTGTTTATTTATTCTATCTACATTATACAGCTGCAGGGGGGGTGCCATTCACGTCGGGTACTTGTTTGGGAAGTGAATGTGGTGCCCTGGAGCTGTACCACTACGTGTGTGTGTGTGTGTGTGTGTGTGTGTGTGTGTGACATGCTCTTAGGCATGCCCTGTGCATGAATTTATCTAACACATAAGCTCTATGGTATTAATCTATCTCTTCCATGAGCCTATAAACCACATGAGGAAACGATTATTCACCTTATCCCCGGCACTCAGCACAGAGCCTGGCACACCAATTTAGGGTGTTTGAATGAATATTGGTGTGCGCATTCACTGGGCCTAGGGTGTATCAGTTACTTATCATTTGCATTGATCTGAGAACCAGGCATGTCCTAAGGAGAGGAAATCAACATTTAGTATGTGATTTCTAGGCTCTTACACAAACACGACACACACGCCCAGGGTTCCAGGCTCGAACTGTGTTTGGAAAAGCTGAATTAAACAAAGATAAACCGCTTGCTTTGCTGTAGAGCATCTCTGAGATTTTCATATGCATTGATATTCTCCAAGAGGTAGATAGATCATGGGTTATCATCTGAATTTTGCTGACCGTGAAGCACTTTTAGAGGAATATTTATTTACACTGATGTTCAGAGCCTCCTCAATTTGTAACGTGTTGCGCTAGAAGAATCATCACAAGTAAACAGAAGCAAATAAACCCCGGATAAAAGAGGACTCCCAAGGTAGGGTCAGACAACCTCCTGGAGAATGAGAGTCATTCTAAGTCTCTTAGCTAAGACCATCTGAAATCCCAACTGGGCGGCTGGGTCTGGAGGGAAGGGAAGGGAAAAGAAGTGGCCAGCACAAGGGAGAGAAAAGCATGATTGCTGGTGTGGCGATGTGGCAGCAGAAACCTCCCCCCCACCCAACCCCAACAGGGGCTTCTGAGGACCTGGCAAGGCTATCAGTGAACATCCCAGGGAGAAGGGAATTGGGGTCAGCAGATTTATGGGTTCTTTTTGGAAAGTTCCTGATTTAGTAGGCACAGCCCATCAACCGTAGAGTTTGTAAACTCACCCAATAGATTTTGATGGGCTAAATTTTGAACTGGCTCGATCTTGGCATTGCCCTTTGTACTTAACACTCTCCTTTCTTCCAGCCAGCATATGATCAGTGGACTGACAGGGACAGAGGCCAGATCACAGTGAGGGAGGGGTGAGAAGTAAAAGAAAGGTAGAGCATTAGAACAAGAGTAGGAAATGTTTTCAAGAAGTTTGAGCAAAATGATAACATATCAGCTTTTTTTTAAAAGTTAAGTGACATGAGAACGAATGTTTATGATTGGGGGAAGAAGAAAGAGATTGAAGAATAATAAAGGAGGTAAAATTGATGGAAGAAGGTGAGAGAGGGTGCCGGAAATGAATGCCCACACAAATGTGGCAGGTGGTCCTTGGACAGGTAGAGGGACCCCCTCTTTCACCATGATGGGAAGGGAGGAGAAAAAATGAACCAGAATGCAGAAAAGGTGACAGGAGGATGGGTAGAAAGTTGAGGAAGTTTTTTCTTGGGGCCTTTGTTGTATTTGTGAAGGAGGAAGTGACATGGTTTTTAGAAGAGTGAACAGGGGTTGAAACAGTCATGGTGAAGAATGTGAGGGGACCTGACCACTAGAAGAATCTAGGCCACATGGAGGACCCACTGGGATTGAAGGTTGTGAGTGCGTGAGGTTGCCTACCCGTGCCCCGTATCCATAAAGGATTTTCTTTCACAGTGTTTCCACATCCTGAAGTGGGGACGACAATGGTAAACATCTGTAGAGTGGGTTGTCAAAGAGAGGAGCACTCCGCGTGAGCTCTCAGAGGTGGAGTGTTCTAGAAGGTGACAAGATGATGGCTCAGGCCACAGGAGTGAAGCTGGAGAGGGAAGAAAGTCACTGGAGTTGAAGTTGAGGAAATAGGAGGTGAAAATTTTGGCTGGTCATCCACAGGTTGTCTTACTTTCCTCAGGACGGATACAAGACTTAACAAGCCGCTAATGTATTCAAGAAGTGTGGTGATGATCAGAAGGAAAGCAGATGATGGCCACTAGGAGAGACTGGAGGCGAGATTTTTACACAGCTCTTAAGGGTTTGTGATATGAAGGTCTCCCAATAGCCTGTTCGGGTGAAACATGTCACTGTTCCTCTCAGGGGTCCTGGAGGACCTCCCCATTCTCCCAAGTGTGTGTGTGTGTGTGTGTGTGTGTGTGCGCGCACACACACACACACATACACACACCTTGCTCCAACAAGAATGGGTCCTCTTCTCTGTTTTAAGTACTAACATTCCCCATAAGACATTTTAGAAAGGTTTTTGTGAGCAAAAAAGCTGAATATCACTGATGAGGCCCAACCCTTCCTAACCCAACAATGAGCCCAAGACCATCTAGTGAGTTGATGGAGGTTCCCACCGCTGAATCCCACTACGGTAGCGTATGGTGTGCACTCTCCCCTAAGATGCCCCCATGGCTACTGCTCATTGATGACGCACCCTCGTTAGGGCTGATGAGTTGAGTGCTATTGAGGTCCGGCAGAGCCTGGAACCCAGGGGAGGGAGGAACAGTGGCCATAGTGGGGCCATGAAATTCCTGGACACCTTGGGACAGGGTGGAGAGGATGAAGAAGAGAAATGAGGATGGGCAGACTGGGGGAGGGCAGATTCTGGTCGATTCCAGCCCAGCTAGGGAGGCCAGCTTAGTAAGCAGGCAATAAAGGTTGAGTTCCTTCTGCCTCTCCTATGCAGGACCTTAAATCATGGAGGAGTTTATGGGTCTTGTTTATGGAGAGACTCTTTTTATAAGCTATTCAGAACAGGGGTGGGAGGGAGACATAGGGAGAGAAAAATTCCCTTTGAATTTCCATTGCTTTCAGAATCAGCAATTTAATGAGTCATGCATTCTGAATCCTTGCTTTGTCTACACGTTTTCATTTCAAAATACTAAAAACACTTTGTTTGGAACATGGACTATTTTTAGTTCATATATCAAGAGTCCACATCCATTTCTCCCCATATTAGAAAAACTTCCTTCAGATTGGGTTGGGGCAGCACCAAAGCGGTAGGGCTGTTTACTTAGCTGTACTTTGTGGAAGCCACCTGGGCATCTCTCTGTTTCCTGGGGGCTCCTTCCAGCTGGCCATCTGGGCCTACTGACGATCCATGGGTCAGCTCTAGAACTGGCCCAAAGACCCCAGATCCCATAGTCTGGATAAAAGGGGAAAAACATCCCCTCAGACCTCCAGGCTGAGGAATCAGCACCTTGGCAGGCTAGAGGCAAGTCAGGTCTTCAGGCTGACTCAAAGAAGTGAAGGAGGTCCCCATGGATAGGTCATCTCCTTCAGGTACATCAAGAGAAAGCCTCCCCACACTTAAGCAAAGACAGGAATAGATTCTTCTGCAGGATTCTTCTGTAAATCTCAGGAGGAGATCTGGGAGGAAGGCTGAAGGTACCAAAGGGTACCCTACTTCTCCAGTCCCTGCCCTCTGCATAGGGTCTCTCTCCACCCTGCACTTAGAGAGTGCCCCCAGCCAGTTTTATCTACCTCACTGTTTTTGTTCCATCAGTGATAATTCTCTCGTCTGGGGACCACTTTCTTTTAAACCCTCCAGCTTAGAGCATTAATTGCAAGTACCTTTCCAGCACTTAATGGACAGCCAGCCAACTTCAAGAATGGGTTACAAAATCCAATATCTCAAGGAAGTAGGGTGATGAGGTACCCACTTCTCTGGCCATTGCCTTCCTCTCCCATCTGTGTATTTATAGTGGAAGAAACCGTGCCCGTGCCCTCTGACTCTCTTCCCCTGGACCCTGTTGGTTTGATCTCGAATGGACAACAATGAGCCTATTCCCAGGGAATTTGAAATTGAAACCATGCTGATTCTCAGCTGAGGCTAGTTGCCAAATTGGCAGCTATCTGACATGGATAATTTTCACGTGGACAGAGAAACTGAGGAGATATAGATAGGCAGAGAGAAGTAGTTTTCTTGGGTTTACTGTGTCCCCCTAGGCCCTCATTCCAGCCACCTCCGAGGCCTTGGATTCCACGAGGCAACCCCCATGTCCCTAACCCCTGCCTAAAGTCTTCCAAATATATTTCCCTTTCCATCTAGGAGAGCTCTACCTGACTTCTGTTACTTGCAACCAAAATGGTACCAGGAAGGGGGAGAATGACCTGGGGCAGGAAGATGGGACACATCGAGGAGATGCCTCCCTACTTTGTAATTTTGCCTACTCTGCCCGCACACCAGGCATAACCACGTGGGCCACCACACAGCCTGCTTCAGGGGCTGAGGAGGCCTCTGATGCTCTGTAGGCTAGCCCTAACATTGTCCCCTCTGAAGGAGTCTCCAACCAAGGAACAAAGGACCGGGACACAATGTGCTCTGCGAGACAACGTTGCTGGGGACCGTTGTGAGGACATGCTTCCGGTAGGCCGCGTTCCTGTCCCCTCCATGCCCAACCCTTGTGTTGAGACCCAGACCATCAAACCCCCCTCCCATGGCCCCACCTCATCCTTCTTTTTAGCTGTCTTGCTCTGTCTACTGCACAAGGAAATCTTTGAGAAATGTGTGAGTGTGTCCCCAAGGAAGGAGTAAGTAAATATGGGTTTGTGGTGATGTGAATGCATGATAGGAATAATCCAGGAGTCATAGAGACCCTCGGCGTGGGGCCCACAAAGAATTAATGCCAACACCCCAGGAGAAGCCGATGGTGTGGGAGAAGCAGATTCTTTCCACCTGGGCCACTGCTGCCCTTGGAGACAGGCAAAACTAATCTGTCCAATTCATGCCCATCACAGCTCTGGCCCCAAATCCTAAATCCCAAAGCCGCAGGAGCAAATGAGGAAATATTTTTTATTGTGGGAATATGTTGAGCAAAATGGTCTTTCTGACTCCATCAGACTTCTTTGCTGCTTCCTGTACGATATCGTCATAGCCAGTAGGGTAGATGACTATCCTTTCCACATTTGCCATTTGCCACAACCCCCACAGGACATGCAGAAGAGTCTCTCTGCCCCAGTTCTGACCTCCCTCCCTCAATATGTCCCCTACTTTCCCAGGGCAAGGACCCAGGATTCGATCACTTATCCTAGGCTGAGGAAAGGCCGACCAGGAAAGTCACCCTTGGAATGGACCATTCTTCCTCTTGGGGCTCCTCTCCTGGAAGCGGTAAGCTGGAACGGGGAGGCCCAGCCCAGGTCCATCCTCCCACCCTAGCCAACCCTCCTGATCAGAGACTTGCTCCAAGCCTGCCCTTCAGCACACCATGCCCTTGGCCACGGGTCTCATCAGCCCCAGCTTTGATTTCCCGAACAGTAAGTTGTGTTGGAGAAGATTCTGGATTGAACCTGCAGTCTCGTCCCCAGCCCCTGGGAGAAATCACTAAAAAGCAGGAGCTGTAGTCACCAGATATATTCCCACTTCCTTTTTTCCTCCTGCAGCCCAAACCATAAACTCACGGCCCCCACCATAAACACTTTCGGTCCCTCCTGGCAACCGGTGGCAGAGACGGCTGGAGGGCCCATTCCCAGTAGCCCGAGGGAGACCATTCCAGAACATATCCGATTCTATGACTCACCGCAGACCAACTCCTTGATCACGTAGATCAAAATTTCCCTCTGTACAAAAAACCTCCCGGAGTTGAAATTCCTCTTGAGTTTTTACAGCCTTGAACGTCTCCAAGGGCAAGAAAGAGAGCAGGACTGAACCCGTGTGGCTCGGGGAGCACAAAACCCCTCCCCCTCAACCGACCTCCTCACCTGTAAGAGGGGAGAGGCAGGCAGGCCAGTGGTTACGAATGTAAGTTTCGGATTCAGAGAGATTTGGGCAGGAATCCTGGGTTTCCCTTTGCCTGGGCCATCTGGAGAAAGTTGTCGAATATCTTACTTTTCTCCCGTAAAAATGGGGTTAATAACACTCCTCCGGGGTTATTGTGAGGGTTCATTGCCAAGACTGGGAGACTGCGAGATTATCTTTGCCAAGCTCCTGCTCCCATGCCGCCACGGGGTACGCACTCTGTAAATGATATCTGTCCTTCCTAACAAGCACCCCCTAACCTAATCAGCTCCTGACAGGGTCAGTTTGCAAACCCATCCTCTTGCTCTGTCCACACGTCTCAGATACAGCCCGTGGAAACCTGTCAGGCTCAAGATGTGCGGTAAAACCTCTGTACCCAGCTGGGACGCGCATCCTCTCAGGACCCCTCCCAGGCGTCCTGTCCTCGCCCCCACCCACAGGACACTCAGACGCTCGCTCGGCAGCAAAGGCTCCCAGCCCCCGGCCCCGCACCACCCCCTACCTGAGGGCTGAAAACAATCAAGTCCTGAGCAAACACTCGAGAAAGCGCTTTCTCCGGGGGGTTTGGGGGGAGAAGACTTGCCAAGTGGGGAAGTCGGGGGCCTGGCTCCTCGGCGGCTCCTCTCCCCCTCCGGGGGCTCCTCTGCCCCCCTTTTCCTCATTCTCAGGCTTCCCCTCTCCAGGTTGCTCGGGCAGCCGCATCGGAGGTCCAGGGCGATGTTCTCAGGGAGATTTGCGAGCACATCAAGGGAACGTCAGCGGAGACACGCGGTCTGCAAGAAGTTGACAGAAACTTACTGCCCGCCCGGTGCCGCTCGGTTATTTACTCAACGTCGGTTGCCTAAATTATTTACACCCTCCCTTCCGTGTTTAAACAGGACAATGCACAACCCGCACAATCCTGGCACTAAGAAGTATAATTACAGTTGTGACAGATGTTTAGTTATTAATAAGGCCTCAATGTCACCAGAGGGTATTACGCAACAAACCAATAATGTGCCTTTGGAAGCAACCTTTGGAATATTTACAGGTACTTTTCCGTTCGGACTCCCGGGGGCTCTGCTGTAGTATTCAGCTACAGCGGCCAACGTGATTGCAACTTGCAAGAAAGCCCGGCGCCTGGCCAGCATAATTTGTTGCCTGGCTGTTGACATCAGCAGAGCCACGGAATCAAAGTGGGGGCCAGGGTTAGAAATAGCCGTCTTCGGGAGGGGACTCTTGCCAAGCCTCCCGGCTTGTGACGCTGCTGGCGATCCCGGGGCAATGTCGTCCTGTCTTCTGTAGACAAACCTAACAGCGTCCAAGACTAGTTTCCTTCACCAGCTTCCATCAGGCTTGTTTCCCACGTGTACTGAGCCGCTGGGTTCCCTTTACGTCACCATCTCTCCTTTTCTCTCCCACACCTGGTTAACCCCTTCCCGTCCTTCGTGACGGGGCTCAGGTTAAGACACCCCTCGTCTGGGCCCACTTCTGCTGTTGCCCACAGTCTCCGCCCCTCTCTCCCGGCAGCACTGCGTTGAGCAAAGCTCCAGGCAGGGAGTAATTCACATGCACGCCGTGTCATGGGGGCCCAGGCGGGAACAACCTTAAAATAATTGGTTGTGCAATAAGCGCTTATTGAACTAACACTTGATAGATATTGGTTCTCTTTGGTTCCATACTGAAGTTAAAAGGAAAGGAAAATAAAACAGAGTCTCAAGAGGTGCGAAGCACAGAGAGTTCAGCTGGAAGGATCTTGGTGGTGAAACAAAACGAGCCCTGGTCACCCTACACCGAGTCCTCGTCTGAGAGAGCTGGCCCCGGGGGTGTCTGCACATTGCAGCTGGCAGTGGCCTCTCCCGGCAACAGGCAAATGGGTCTCCAGCCCTCACTCTGGGTCCCTGCCCATCACCTCCTGGGAAAAGGCTCCCAGCTCTACTTCTGGCCTTCTCGATCTGATGAGAGGTCTATTTCTATGTCTGGGAAGCATTCCGCCTGCAGAAGTCAGCTCATAGGGGATAGGCTCAGAAAATGCCTTTAGGAAACACAAAGGCTTGGGGCGCTTGGGTGGCTCAGTCGGGTAAGTATCTAACTTTGGCTCAGGTTATGATCTCAAAGCGATTCGTGAGTTTGAGCCCCGCGTTGGGCTCTGTGCTGACAGCTCAGAGCCTGGAGCCTGCTTCGGATTCTGTCTCTCTGTCTCTCTCTCTCTCTCTTTCTCTGTCTCTCCCCCACCCACACTTTGCCTCTCTCTCTCAAAAATAAATAAACATTAAAAAAATTTTAGGAAACCTAAAGCCTTGAAGAGGTGTGTGCGCATGTTATCAGTGTGTAAACTCTGGTTGTGACTAAATGCGTGGTAGGCACTGAATGTCAGCCCCATCCCAGCCCAAATGAGACAGGCTCAGCCATACGTAAGACACATCCATGCGACCCTACTTATCTCCAGGGTTGCGCACACACACACACACACACATGCTCACAGACAGGTCTTCAAACATTCACAGCCTATGTGTGATCTCACACTCACATCCAGCCCCTGCCCTTGGACATACAGCCACACAGCTGCACACACTGTCCCCGTCAACATGCACCCACAGGAACCCTCACACATGTAGGCACACAACCCATACCCGCACGCACTATGGCACCTGCTGACCCACACGTGCTGCGCACACATCTGTACTCTTGTCATCATCTCTAGTTACCACGTTAAGTTAAAAAGGAAAAACAAGTGTCCTGTGTCATTACGGTAGAAATACAAAACAAAACAAAACAAAATGGTGTCATTTTATTTTCAGATAGGCTTTTAGTTGCCATGACAGGCTTCGCACCATGAAAGTTGTGATTGGTGGCAAACACGGATTTCAAAAGAGAGTAATTAGCTCCCCACATACAAGAACTTCCGACTATGCTGAGTCCCCTCCCTCATCAGTGCCCTCCACGCAGAGTGGACACCAGGGCAGGGGCACCCCCCGCCAGTGCTAGCCTGGCCGCCAAGGCAGCACTAGGACCTGCCAAGAGCTCTCAGCAAAGGATGTCCAAGCTGATGGTCACAAGGGCATTAGAACCCAATCCACTTAATTACTTGGAACTTGCTCCTAGCTCAACAGGAGCAAGGCCCTCGGGGTGCAGCTTCCCCATAAGGAACAATTACACCTGCTCAGCTGGCCTCTGCTGCCCTTCACTGCAGCACTCGTGATGTGTCAGAGAAACACAAAGCTGGGGGCTGGTCTCTTGGCCAAAAGGGGACTTGGCTCTTCCAGCTGGAAGCTATCTCCCCAGAATGCTCCTCCCCAGGTCAAGGCTGGCCTGTCACACAATGGGGGATACCAAAGGAGCCCTCCATAGGCTGGGGCTGACGGCCCAGGGTCAACTAAGTCGGCATCTGGATAGAAGATGGACGTGCATCCTGCCATTTCTCTAGGAGCTTCTCGAAGACGAGAGCCATGGTGCACACACCTGCCAAGTCCCTGGTGGCCGTTATGCACCTTGAGACCCATAGTAAATACCTGCTGAACGTAACTCTTTGTCCCCAGATTAACTGCTTATCTCTTTTCCTCATGAGAATCCTAAAGGCAATTAACTTCTAGAATTTCTCCTTCACGCCCCTTTGCCACTTGTCTTTATTACCATCTGAAAGGTCAGCCAAGAGCTGGTTTCTGAGCCCACGTTTTGAAGTTAGAGCTTTGGGCTAATTCCTGGACCCACAGTGGTGTCCTTCCTCTTCAGCTTTTCATTTCAACAAATGACCCAATCACTTCCTTTTACATCTAGAATGTTCCTTGAGCACTGCCCATCCACTGTGAGGCACTCAGGGCCACTCAAGGTGTCGCATCTACTCCATCTCTCTTACCAACTCATAATATGCAGAGACTGGGGGTGGTGAGGAGTTTGAGAACAACGGATAATTGAATCAGGCCATGCAGGTCACATCCTGACTTTGCCGGTTATGGGCTGTGTGACTTTGGAGAAGTAACTTAACTTCTCTGTGCTTCAGTTCCCCCATCTGCAAAATGGGTCTCATAATAATGGCACCTACTTTTTAGGATTATTGTAAAGCGCTTGGCACAGAGTAAGTACTACGTATGCTAGATATCATTATTAATTCCTTTCTTTTGCACCTAACAGGCTGAACACCCACTCTGTTCAGATGGGTGTTGGGCTGAACCTATAGGAGGTTAGGGACAGACACAGCCCCAAAGAACCCAGAATCAAGATGGGAACACAGACACAAAGCATAGACCAAAGAAGGGGCTGCTCTCGCTTCTTCAGTTCAATGAGTCAGTTTGTCGTAAAGAGTATCCAAGAGGAGGGGTGCCTGGGTGGCTCCGTCGGTGGGCGTCCGACTTCGGCTCAGGTCATGATCTCGCGGTCCATGAGTTCGAGCCCCGCGTCGGGCTCTGTGCTGACAGCCTGGAGCCTGCTTCGGATTCTGTGTCTCCCTCTCTCTCTGCTCCTCCCCCACTCACACTCTGTCTCTCTCTCAAAAATAAACATTGAAAAAAAAAGTATCCAAGAGGGGAGGTTCTAATTCTTCCCTTCAGTCCCACCATTTAAGAGCACAATGGATCCCTGTGCCTGCCTCTGCGGAGGGGAGAAGTAGGGATGCAGTCTCCATGAATCGGTCAACCTCATCATTCCAGCATCCATGTCTCTGAGCATCCCGCTGGGTACACGGGTCACCGGCAAACTCAGTCCTTGGTAGACTGTCGTCCCTCTTGGAGTGTCTGAAATCGCAATCACTGTGGGAGCGAGGTATGGCTGAAAATCTAATGTTTATGATTGGAGGGCACCAGCTTGCATTTTTTGGCATAAATAATTCACAAATACAGGGTGGATGCACCCCAAGTACTGCCCAGATTGATTATTCAGACTAAGACCCACTTCGAATGTTTGCCAAGAATGCTCCCCCCCATTCTGACCACATTGAGCATCAGGTTAGTCTTTTGTATCTTGTAGCCCCTGCTACATTGTACAGTTGTTGATAGACACATTAGAAGCACAACTGTATCCTCTGTAATGCTCAACAAGGGTTTTGCAGGTGGATCTTTTCTCTCAAAGTCCTCCGCCTGTGTGTCGTCAGATTGATCCACAAATAAAATTTATTTTTGTTATAATGGAACGTAATTCTAATTAACACTTTGTTCATCACTTCTTTCACTTGCTACTTTTTAGCATAGTCCAAGTTTATTTGTAGCATATTTCCCGTACTGCACATTGTTATTAATTATAGTCATCTTGCTGGACTTCAGGTCTCTAGAACATATTCATCTTGTAACTAAAATTTTGTAACCTCTGACCAACATCTCCCTTCCCCTCCCCCACCCTCTACCCCCTGGAAATCACCATTCTATTATCTGTTACTTCTTTTTTTAGATTCTGTATATAAGGGAGGCCATGCATTATTTGTCATTCTGTATCTGGCTTATTTCACTTGGCATAATATCCTCCATAATATAATATATATATATATATATATATATATATATATATATCTCACACACACATTGGAATATTAATCAGTCAAAAAAAATGAAGGAAATCCTGCCATTTGCTACAACATGGATGAAATTGGAGGATTATGCTAAGTGAAATAAGCCAAATATGTGTATATCTGTATACACACACACACACACACACATATATATATATACCATACACACACATATATATCATATGGATTATATATATATATATATATATATATATATATATATATTTAAGAACCTAAGTGCCCATCAATAGATAAATTGATGAAGGAAATGTGATATATATGGGATCATTCATTCATTTTCTTCATTGATTTATCCATTGATGAACACTTAGGTTGTTTCCATACCTGTCTACTGTGAATAATGCTGCACTCTACATGAGAGTACAGATATCTCTTTGATAGTGATTTTGTTTCCTTTGGATATGTACCCAGAAGTGTAATTACTGGATCTCATGGAAACTCTATTTTCAATTGAGGAAACTAAGCACTGTTTTCTACCGTGGTTGTACCAATTTACACCCTCACCAACAGCGCCCAAGTGTTCCCTTCAACATAATTCTGTTTGGAAGCTACCTTTGGACAAAACGTTGAGCGGAATGAGTGGTATTTAGCGAGGTACAGCTTGCTGAGAGCAAGAAGTCGGAGGTAGAGTGTGAGGTCCAGCCAGCCCCAAAGCTAAGTCTTGCATTTACTGGAACACGTGGACACTGGAGCTCCTTCTATAGGATGCATGTTGTCAAAGAAGAAAACACTCTGCTCAACGTGCTGATGAGCAATAAATTCTGACCGTTGTGCTTTGTACTTATTGTCTCTGAAGCTGTCCTCCTGCAGAGGACACTTCACTTAAAATATTTTAATACCAAGGAATATTCAAAAGCTCAAATAAAAGATAAAAAATAAACTGCTGGTTTGCATTAGGAAATGTCCACTGAGTTTCTGAAAAATACAAAAGCACATGCTAAATGTTCCCTTAAATGTAACAGAAAAGTGAAATTCATTTTCTCCCTGTTTCTACCCCAAATCATTTAGATATATAATAATAACATGGATACCCAGACAAAGCCAAGATTCTAATCCACATTTAAAAACTGTAAGTAGTTCCTCAAAAGCACCTGCAACATAATTCTGCAATTGCTACTTTTCAGGAGTCCCAATGTCCCTTCATGTCCTGGCTGAGAGTCACATAAGCAAAACATCCTAAATCCTGGTTCCTCAAAATGAAAACCAAGAAATATAAATGGCTCTGAGCAACTCAATCGAAAATTGAAAATCGCAACACAGTAGGAAACTGGATACTTCCTTAACATAAATACATATATATCCACATCAGTTCAAGAGTCAGTATCCAGCCTCTTCCTTTTGAGAAAACCCCAGAGACTTAATTGCTAAAATCAAGATAAAGTCTCTATCCTCACTACTATTCACTGCATTGTTACTGTCTCTGTTACTATCCCCACCGCATCGTTGGCATTAACCAATATGATTAGGCAAGCAATTAGAGGCATAAGATCAGAAAGGAAGAAACAAAATAAAACCAACTCTCCTTCAATAATATAATTATATATCTAGAAACCCAAAAGAACCCATGAAAACCCTATTGCACATAATAAGAGAATTTAACAAACTTTCAGGATGTAAGATTAACATATAGAACTTATTAGACTTCATATATAGGAACAATACTAAGAAGAAGTAACACACAAGCAGAGCCTGTTCACAACGGCAAAAATAAATAAATTAGAAGTGTTACATATTTAAAAGTTCTATCAAAAGGAAAAGTAAAGGAATTCCTAAAAGTAGAAAATAAACTAAAACATGCAGACACGACTATATTTCAGGTCGATGCTTAACTTTGGAGAGAAGGATTTTTTTAATCCTTTAAAACTTAATATTTTGATTGCACATCCCAAGTGAGATAGAGCCTAGGGAAGAAATCATAAATAAATTAATGTTATTAGGAATCAAGATTTTCTGTGGTGCAGAAAAGAGACATAGATATAAAATTTTAAAGTGAAATAAGAACCCGAAAATTTAATTTGCATAACAATATTAGTATGACTTCAGGATTTATTTTTCTTTCAAGAATATGCATGTCCCAGGGCGCCTGGGTGGCTCAGTCGGTTAAGCATTCGACTTAGGCTCAGGTTGTGACCTCAGGGGTTCAAGAGTTCAAGCCCCACATCGGGTTCTCCCCTGCCAGTGTGGAGCTTGTTTCAGACTGTCTCCCTCTCACTGCCTCTCCCCCACTCTCCTTCCCTCCTTCTGTCTCTCTCTCTCAAAAATAAATAAGCATTAAAAAAAAAAAAAAAAGAACATGCATGTCCTGGCTTTGTCACTGAAAAGCCTTGACAGTTACAAAACCAGCAGCAATGAGCACCACTAGAACTCATACTGTGGTCTCTAAATACCATTTTCAGCCATAAGGACTCAGCTCTGTGGGAGGAAACATAAAAGTCAGGCCTGAATACAGATAAGCTCCCAATGACGTCACGTGATAGAGGAGGCCAACTTTAAGACAGGTCCAATGGCCAGATTCGGAATAATCCATTACTCTGAAAATGGATATGAATGTAACTGCTAGGGCACCAACTACTCACTATTTCTTTAAAAGAAATGATAAATGAAAGGAAATAATCAAGCAATTTACCCTGCCTTTCTATATAGACTGTTGATGATAAAAAGTTCTTTAGAGAGGCATCACAAGTAAATTAAGAAGGAACGATAAAATGAAAACAACCCCAAGTAAGAAGTCTTTAAAATGGTTAGAAACAAGATGTGATAAGCATGGATCTTGACACCTTATCTTGCGTGTAAAGTAAGGGGACACAATATGCTCTGGACACATGGTCAGTTTTGCATTCGAGTGGGTTTGATATTCACTAGTGTTTGCTGAGGTAAGTAGAGAAGAGGCCAGGTTAGAAACGAGGGCGCGGGACAGGGGCTTTTTCTTAGCTTTCCTTGGCTGAGTAAGATGGCATAATAGAGTTTCTGCCACCCTTGCTGTGATCACTGGCGCGGTAGCTCGGATGGTCCCTGCAGATGTGCTCAGGGTTTGGAATTAGTAGACACCTAGTAAATGTTTGTTGAATGAATGTGGGATGCTGTGAAGCCCGCTACCTACAGGACGTGCTGTGAGGCATTCCAAACAATCCGCCCTCACTCTGAACTCTCTCACTTACAAGTATATCACAATGGCTAGAATGTCCGCAATGACAGACATTCCTTTGGTCCGTGACCTTGTTACGGGAATTGTTCTTCGACGTGGAGTCCCTGGGCAGGGGCGCACGGTGATTTGTTGTAAGGTAAGTGGCAAGTAAGCTGTGACTAATGATAGTAAGCACATCTAAGAGAAGAGTATCATTAGTCTTCATAGTACAAGGATATTAGCATAACCAGGGAGTCCTGCATGGAACGTAGCAAGAAAAGGGGGGGGGGGCATCTGCTGTCTCACTTTGGTCTTCAAAGGTCCCAGCGGGTTCATCCCAGCAGGATTTGGGGTGCAGCCCCAGGCTGCAGGGCCCACTTAGCCCTGCTGCGACCCCTGACGGACCCCCGCCACCTTAATCTCGCCCACTCCCTGCCGTCTTGGACCCACATCCAGCCTCTGACCTGAAGACACGGTATAGGAAGTTCCTCCCAGTGACTCCCACTCGTTGTACTGGCAGAGGAGGCAGCATCTAGCTTCCCTTTGCTCTGATCCCCTCATAATCAACACCAAATAATACCATACCTCATGTTCCGAGACTCTAACTACGTTCGTGTTTTAACATCTGTGAAGTCAGGGAGACTTTTACAGTCGTTGACATCTAAACCAGATGAAATACCTAGTAATGGTTGACCCAAATGAAGTACTCCGTGCCAAGCGTGGGGTTCTAGGAACTTGACATGAATTTATTACTTAATCCTCATGATAACTCTGGGAGGCGGGTCCCAATATTAATACTATCCCCATTCTAGAGGGGAGGAACCTGAGGCACGAGGCACAGAGCTGGTGAATGGCGGAAGGAGGAACATGCATGCTGTGTTCCCAAACATGGTTCCTCTCCCGAGCCCCGCAGTAGGGCCCACTAAGTTTCTGCAAAGAGGCTGAGGTTGTGCCCGGCTGGTGCCCCTCCTGCCCAGCCCTTGGGGATCCCCCAGAGCATCCTGGCAGGGTCCCTCTGGCCACCCACAGCCTCTCTCTTTATCTAACAGGCATACAAATGCTGTCATTCCTGCATGTGCCGTGGCCCCAACATGGTTGGCAAACGTGGCACCCTATGGGGGACATTTGGGGGCCAGGCGCGCTCTTTTTGTTTTCCGCTGCCCAGGATTCGGTCATGAACCCCAGTGTGGACCCTGGTTCCCTGCTTCCTACCACTTCCCCTCATTCTTGGGGGGGAAGCCCTGCCCCCAGGGCATCCACTCTCCTGGCTGGGACTCTTTTCCCCGGACAATGAAAGATACTCAAGACAGCTCCCAAATACGGACCCAGAATGCTGACTGCCACCCAGACCCCACCCTGGCTCACTGGGGCACAGGTGGGCCTGCATGCCCAGGGACAGCCATTGGATGAACTGACCCCCAGCCCCTGTCCAACCCCCCCATGCCTGTCCCACTGAACCTGTTTTGGGAAAACCAAACTGGGACACCCAGTCAGTCAGAGAAAGACAAATACCGTACGATTTTACTCACATGTGCAATGCAAGGAACAACACAAATGAGCAAAGGTGGGCGAGGGAAAGAGAGACAAAGCAAGAAACGGACCCTTCACTGTAGAGAACCGTCAGTTACCAGCGGGGAGGTGGGTGGGGGGATGGGTGAAATAGGTGATTAAGGGGGATTAAGAAGTGCCCCTGTCGTGATGACCACTGAGTCACGTGAAAGTGTTAAATCATCATATGGTACACCTGAAATTAATATAACGTTATACGTTATATATATATACGTTATATATATATATGTTACATATTATATACGTTATATAATACTATATATAAATGTAAATATATATAACACTATATATAAATTAATATAACACTATACGTTAACTAACTGGAATTTAAATAAAAACTTTTAAAAAATACCTCACATTCCAAATCAAGCCCCAGGCCTTGGTCAAAGTTCTCTGTCCCCAGCCTCAGGAAGTTTCCAGAACCTGTCAACCATTGGACAGAGAAATCCCCAATACACCCTGCTCTTTCTGGAGGACCCCTCTCCCCACCCCTAAAAAGAAGCTCCCAGGTGATGGAGGCCACACCCCCCAGCCTGGCTTTCCTAGTAAGACAACATTCATCCATCTGCCTCCTGGCCATGGCTGGTCCTGCTCCGCCAGCTCCCTGAGAAGCTTCCAGAAGGCCACGCAGGCTGGCGCCTAGAACCTATTTGGACAAGGTCAGTCCCACCCTCTGACCTGGGGGCTGCCTCCTGCAGGGGAAGACATTATTAATACCTGCTTTTTCACTGCTGGGCGTCCGGGCAAGTTTTGCTACTCACACACGTGCATACATGCATGCATGCCCGCACACGCATGTTCCCCTTCCTTCTGCTTCCACGCCGTCTCTGAGGCTTTCTGCTTTTAAGAGTCCCCTATTGGGGAGCCTGGGTGGCTCAGTCGGTTAAGCGTCTGCCTCTTGATTTCTGCTCAGGTCATGATCTCCCGGTTTGCAGGATCGAGCCCCATGTCAGGCTCTGTGCTGACAGTGCAGAGCCTGCTTGGGATTGTCTGTCTCCCTCTATCTCTGCCCCTGCCCTGCTTGCGTGCAAGCAGCAAGGTCTGGAAGGACCTCACTCCACCTTTCCTGACCCCACCCCCACTGCCACTCACCCTCACCCCAGTACAGGAGCATAGAACTTTCTAGAGATAGAGCAGAAGGGAAGAGTTTGGAAATGGCCAGCGTAAATTGCCAGTGTGGGTTAGTCAAGCAAATGTTTGAGAAAGGATGTCCTGAATTTTCCTTAAGTCTCTCTCTCTCCCAGGACTGCTGAGACGCAGGAGCTGTGGGCCAGGGACCATGTGCCCTGTGTCTCCATGTGTCCCCACCCTTTGCAGTTGCCAAGTCTATCCCTCGCTCAAGCATTTGTTCCCATTTTTGTGACGTGACTGGATGGCCTGAGACCCCCACTGGTCATTTAATTGCCCTTCTCGACGGTGGTCCTCTTGCCTCCAAATGTACATCCTGAAATCCAGGGATGCTGTGGACTGGACTCTGTCCCCTCCGAATTCACATGCTGCAGCTCTAACCCCCAACTGTGAGTGTATTTGGAGAGAAGGCCTTTATAGAAGCAATTTAGGCTAAATGAGATCATAAGTGTTGAGCCCTAATCCTTTGGGACTGTAGCCTTAGAAGAAGAAAAAACAACCACTCTCTCTCTCCTTCACCTTCTCTTGCTCTCTCTTTCTGCCACGTGAGGACACAGTGAGAAGGTAGACGTCTGCAAGCCAGGAAGATCTCCCACCAGAACCTGACCAGGCTCTACCCTGATCTCAGACTTCCAGTCTCCAGAACTGTGGGAAAATCAATGTGTGTTGATTAAGCCCCCCAGTCAGTGGTGTTTCTTCATGCAGTCAGAGCTGGCGAGGTTTGCACCCTTCTCTTGGCTCAGCACTAGAGTCTAATTCATACGAGTGTGGGATCCTTATTATAAAGCAGCCAGTGGTGACCCCAGTGCCTACAGGCACTGGGCGGTAACATAAAGATACAAAAAAGCCAAATGTCCAGTACAAAGGTGGCAGGAGACCATGATGGAATGATTCCCCTTGTCCAAAGGGGTGGCCACAGCTCATCACCAACTGACTGTTGCTGTCGGGATATGTTCCAGTATGGCCAGATGGAATGTTTAAAAAGGAACTGGAAACGCAGATTGTTAAAGTAATATATCAGCTGATTTTTAAAATGCCGGCGACCGCATCAAAAGTTTTAAGACAGCAACAAAATAAAAAACACAACAACGCAAGAACAACAATGGCAGACCTCTTTGTGGGCTAGCTCTGGTCCGTGAGCCATCTAGTTCACCATCTCATTTGGGAGGAACCTCCTGGACAATTCTGGAAGCCAGAGCAGTGATTCAGATGGTGGGACCCCAGTAGTAGGAAGAGGCCTGTGCGTGGCTAGGGGGCATAGATGTGGCCCACCGGCCTCACCATGGGGACCTGGCTGTCTGGTGCAGGCCGCCTCTCGACTGTGGCTTCCCTCATCAGTGGTCATGCAGGTGCCTGTGCGCCATGTACTCCCCGGGGGCCAGGACCTCCCATCTACAAGCAGCACAAAAGCAAACAGCCTCGGCCCCAGACTCACTTTGCCCGTGCGCTATGGCGACGCTCTTCCAGAAGCCGATCACGATGCCTACACGGGCCCCTTCCCTCCACCCTTGACACTTGCCGGTCTCCACCCGCGACGTCACACCCAGCTGGAATGCACTGGAATGAGCTGGGACAGGAGGCAGAGAAGTGCAGGACAGCAGCAAGAAGCCACAGGGAGCTGAGGCCAAAGCCTCGATCCAGGGCGTGCTTGGCCAAAACATGCTCCAGGCACCAGGACGGCTGCCAGAGCAGGCTCACCTCCTCGGGGATTCCCAGTAGAGGCCTGAGTCCTCATCTAGGCTGCAGACCTGGAGACATGCTCAATACGTACGGCTGAGGAAGGTCCAGATAGGCATCTAGAGGCTGGGCTTTGGGAAACACCAGTGCCGTTGGGTGCCCTCCACCCTGCCTCCCAAGGAGGACGCGGACGAGACCTCCCACGCAGCGGACTTTGGTTGCCCAGAGGGCTGGAGGCTGCAGTCTCCGGCATGTCAGAAGCATCCTGCAACCCCTACTTTATCCCTCCAACCCAGATGAGACAAAGATTGGACGCCAGGCAACAAAATCAGGGTACAGAACCGCCAGTGGTTTGTGTGAACAAGCCGGCATTAAGGACCTAAACCAAAAGTGACAAGGAAATCAATTACAGGCCCGAGGAGGCTCCGCTCCCACCGAGCTCTCACAGCCCCTCTCCTGCCAGCACCGGTTCCTAAGTGACTATTCCACCAGGCCTTGTGTATTTGAATGTGTTCATTATATTTTAATATGATTATGTTCAATCCAGTAGACTGAAACAGATTTGTCCAGATGTATAATTAGTTTCTAAATGCTTATTATTCTTGGTGGCAGAGTTGGCAGAGGCTTTGAGAATGGAGAGGAGTCCATTAACTCCTCTTGTTCATTAGTCATGGTTGTGGGGACTCATCAATAGGTCTGGGGTAACCCTGGCTTCCCTGGGACACACGGGCCTCAGACTCCGTCGCGGTGATCTTGTGCTCTGAGCCCCACCCAGCGATCGCTGGGTCTCCAGGTTGACCTGGAGCTCCTCCCCCTCTGCCTGCCGGTTCTTCCCCATTCCTCATCTTTGGGAGGAGCTCTGTACCCCCACCCCAGGGGTCTGGAGGATGGCAGTCCCCACATTCACCATGGTGTCCCTAGCACCTAGCACAGGACCTGCCCGTGGCTATATACCCACCACTCCTGGGCACGCCCAGCTCACCTAGGGCTCCTGGAACTTGAGAGAGCTTTCCAAGGGGACAACTCTTTTAGACAAACCCTATCTCGATGGGCCTTCAGTGGCTCAGGCTCTTTACATCCTAGATGGTGACTTTGCTTCCTGGTTGGGTAGACGGGCCGATCCACTGAGAAGCAAGGAAGAGAGACGATCCCAGGAACACTTGGTTTTCCCTCACTGATGCCCAGGGGTACCTCTGGGCAGGGCATTTGCTGGTCATTTTTAACTCAGGGCTTATGTCTGGGTCTTCTTGAGTAATCCTTGGACGCTAGGCTTGGGAAGTACTCTTAGTCCTGACTGTGGGAATACTGTCCCAGATCTCTTTCCGTAGCTGGCCTGGGAGTCATTCCAGGGATCTGCCCCATCTTCTGAGCATTCCCAGGGTGTGTATGCAAATCAGGGCTCACTATAACCCTAAGCCTAACCCTAACCTTAGCACTGTCCGAAGACATAGCCAGAAAGCAGCTTGGGAAAATAAAGCAAGATGCCACAGACACATAAGTTGCATATGTGGGCTTTGCTCCAGCCCAGGAAGAAGTAGCTACCCGATCTCACCCTGCACCCCGCAGGCCGCACGACCTCTCACAACCCCAAACAGGTACCACTTTTCATTAGGTAGATGCTGCCTGGGAGGCTTCGTTCACTGCCGATGGATACCTGAATTTCAGGGCTCCTTTACCCCTGACTGTCATGGGCTGAGGCCAGCAGGGCAGAGATGGGAACAAGCTGGGACTCACCTGAGCACCTGGTCCCTGGGATAAGGGACTTGCCTCTTCAACAACACCCAGCAAAGGCAGTAGAGCTTCAGAAAGAGACAGGCTGCTTTATTTCCCCAGATTCCTGGGCACAGAAACTCGGTGGGGTGGGCGGGGGCGGGGGGGAGGTCATCATGCTTCATTTCCTCATTGCCCAGGGCCTTGGCAGAGCAGGTGCTAATTCTGGGAGCTGTTCTGGCCAGACTCATGAGCGTGAGAGACCACAGCCCCTGGCTGTCTAAGAGCTTGAAGGGAGGGGGCCCGTGCTGCCTTCAGATCCACCCTTTGGAGAGGGACCCCGGCTGGTTGTGAACCTCCCTCTCCCATCCTCTGTCCATAACTAGTCTCCTCTCTTCAGGGGACCGTCAGCCCAAGTGGCCCTTGCTTCTGGTGCCAAGCAGCACCTGGCATTGTGCTTTCAGCTGACTTAAAACGTTCCTTTCCAGGGAGATTCAATTTCAATACACATTTATCATTTATGCTGTTAATGCTTGCTCTTAACCCTTCGTGTAAATTTCCACCGTCTTCTTCCTCTCTTTTCACCTTTTTGGTTTTACCTTCTTACTTTGTTGGCTCTCTCTTTGACACTAATCGCATCAGTTTCATCTGGTTTTCATCACCTCGTCTTTATTTTTACTGGGTGTTTATTCAGAATGTGTGTGTCTAGTGTGTTTCCTTTTCTCTTTATTCTCTCTTAGTTTTCTTTCCATCTCAAACTTCGATTTTCCTACTTTCTGCCATTCCTGCATCCCTGTGCACAGGTAACCCTCTATTTACCTTCATGGCTTTTTTTTCTTCTGCTTTTCCAAGGTGCTAATAGGGCAAGTCTACCCCCAGGGCAGAAAGTGCCAGGCTGCACACATAGGTCAAGGGAAGAGGCTCCTTCCTTCACTCTGTCCTTGGAGAGCCGGCTCCCCAGATAATCTCATCCCAGGAGATCCCTGAGACACTGCCCCTGAGCCAGGGCAGGAATTATTACCTCCCTAGAGGGGGCCCATGTACTCTCTGGAAAGGGCCTTGCATCCTGAGGGCCCACACCATGTAAGCATTCTAGAAGGAGGCCTCACATTTTATAATAATCCAGCTGCTGGAAAATACATGCATCTAAATTTGTGCCTTCCTGCCAGCTGGCAGGAGGGGCCCAGCTTCCTGCCCCTGAGCAGGAGCCCCCAAGATTGGCCAACGCTCAGGAATCGCAGCAGAGACAAACCGGTACTGATCTGTGTCACATGTATCGAATTTCAGACCGGGACACCTTGTTTTATGGGATTTTAAGAAGACCCTTCTGTGGGGCAGGTCCTCCAGGCCCGGCTCCACAGAGAGACAGATGGGGCCAAGCAGGGCTATTCTGCTGTGAGCACTGAGCTGAAATTCTCAGCTAAGGAATAGTCTGTTAGGAACCACCCTGTCAACTTCATCTAGGGCTTTGTTTTGGGGACGGTGACCAGCTATGGCCAGCACTGACCCCGCTGTATGCTGCTTATCTGCCTCGACCCTGCTGGGGCCCATCACCCACCGTGCGGCCTGCGGTGGGCTGCAATTCTCGCCCACAACTTCGTCCCCCCCTACCTAGGTGGCCAGGCAGCCTGCTCCTCTGCAAAGCCAGAGTGATCTTTGGAAAGTATAAGCTACATCACATCATGACTTGCTGAAAATTCTTCTTCGGTGATTTCTCATCCTATGTGGAACAAGATGCCAGTGCCTTACTGTGGTCTATGAGGCCGGGTATGATGATCCCGCTGTCGTCCACCTCTCTGACCGCCCACTCATCCCTGCCGCCGAATCCCTGCCTCTCCAACGCACTAAGCCCCTTCTTCCCTCAGCATTTGTATACCTGATGCTCCCTCTGGAGGGCTCACACCTAGATCCATGAATGCCTGGCTGCCCCTTATCATTCAGGTCTCATCTCAGTGTCACCTCCTAAGAGGCTGCCCCCAATCATTCTTCTACCCTCTCCACATACACACTCCAGGCACTCTCCATTTTTGGCCATCATAGCACGTATCACCATCTGAAATGATCTTCTCCGTCTACCTACCTACCTGCCTATCTATTTATTTGCTAAGCTTGGGAGTTCTGCTTCTATTCATCACACAGTAGCTCATATTAAACCAACTCTCAGTTGTAAATAACAGTCGTAACAAATAGCGGTCATAAATTCTGGGCAATACATAAAAGACTCTAGGGCTCAAGCACTGAGAGCGACCAAAAGTAGGAAGACACTGAAGGGGAGTTGAAGTGGAAAGAGCGAAAGGCTGAGCGAAACTGAGCAGCTTCCTGTTTTTATGGCTTTCACCCAAGGGCAGCCCCCCAAAACCATCAGTACCCTGTGAGGCTGGACACTGAAGTCTTACTGCTGAGGAATCGGAAGACAGAGCTGAGGGCATCCCCGGCAGCTAGAAAGGATGAGAGATGCCCCAGAAAGGAGAGGATCACAGAGGGAGGGACCCAAATCTCGTGAGTAATGCTGTCAAACCTCTGGTTGACCCCCAAAGTCCACACGGACAGGGCAGACTTGAGCAGCCCAGCCAAGCTTCAAAGAACTGAGTGGACACTTCGGCCACCATCCAGCTAAAACAAACACATTGACAAATAAATACTCTTCGGATGAACCTAACAGAGCCCAGAGTCTCTACCGCATATCATTCGCAAAGTCCAGAGCACGATTCAAAATCACTAGACATACACACAAACAGAAAAACATGATCCGTACCCAAGAGGAAAGGTAATTGAAGGACACCAAGTTGATTCAGATTTTGGAATTAGCACCGATTGCCAAGTAGGCAATATTTGCTAAATTTTTATTATCTGTACGTCACCACTAGCATGTGAGCTCCGTAAGAGCAGGAACCTGTTCAGTTCTGTCCATTTCTCTGTCCCCAGCTTTTAGAATAACAAACGGTGTATAGAAAACACCCCAAAACTATAAACATGGAATAAAGCAGGATTGTATTTTTTCCTCCTTGTTTTCTATCTTTAGTACTTGAGGCCCCTCCTAGACGAACTGAACACTGACAGAGAACAGAGCAATCTTATTCTTTTTTGAACAGAGAGCACAGTTTTATGGTCATGAATTACTAGTGGCTATTATAGACAAGTGGCTTTAATCTCTAATTGCTGTCAAAAAGAAACTAGGTAGACCAGCTATCCTGAAACCCAACGTCATCATTTTTCAGAAAACATTCTTCATCACTTAGCTGCCGTCGGGTCCAAAATATGTATGTAAAGTTAGCTTGCTCTAGCACCTGGGTGTTCAATTTGTGCCCAGTTTATCTCAGAGGAAATTATGACGTCCACGGTTAAACATAATCGGTGTTTACGGGGACGTTAATCACTGAGGTAGATGTTTACATTTTTTCTGGATCATACTTTTTTCTGCCCCAGTCAGAGTTTGGGAAGTTGTTAGAGCCTTGGTCTGGACTCTAGATGGGACCCCAAATTCTCCTCGAGGAGTTTCCCAGCCCTGCTCAAGGGCAGGGTGATATTCAAAATTGGTAACAACCCATAGGGCGCAGACTCTGACCGATCAAAATGGATGCCAGTCAAATACCAACCAATCAGAAGAGATACCAGCTCTAAGGAACTGCATCCTGCCTAGCATTCTGTTCAGGAGGGTGTCCTGGTCACCTCCCCAGTCTCCATGAGAGCATTTCAGTGCCACCTCCAGCTCTACCAACTGTTAAAGCATATGGGGCTGGACCCAACCAGCAGCCCAGGGCAGCTGCCCTCCAAGTACTTGTCAAGGAGAATTACCTCAACCTTCACTGCTCAAGGCTCATGCTGTTGGGAGAACCACCACCCATCAAGTCAAGTCCCTCCCATTTTCTAAACTGTAATTGTCAAGCTACTATTAGCAGTGGGAGACCTCTTTCTTCAAGTAAGTCTTACGAGGAACCCCAATGTGAAAAATGAAAGGAACAAAGCGGAGAGGGTGGGGTATATAAACCCCAGTGCAACCCCCTCCTTTACCATCTCCCTTACACACACACACACACACACACACACACACCTTAAACACTGCAGCAGCCTCCGACATTACACCACAGAATCACTCATCATGGAGAACAGCTTGAAGGAAAGGCAGCCTGTCATAGGCTTAACTCTGATTAGGATTGAGTCAGACCTTCAGAGAGTGTTTGGGGTAGCTCTGTCTCCCTAGCCGTGCCCCCCACCTGGAGGAATGTTACAACAGTCCGCCCTATTAAGTTCCCTGCCATCTGGACTGGCGGTAAGGGGGGTCAGGACGCTGCTGGTCGCACTGCACTGTGGCCCGTTTGGGGGGACCTGTGGGGAAATATTTCTTTCTACCTCCAGTAACATGAATAGCTGTGCCTCTCCTGAGCAGCTGCTTTGCTTTTCTCACATGGATGCTGGGTCTGCAACCAAAGACTGCTTCCCTCTCTGTGTCGGCTCAGAGAAAGCCCAGGGCTGCCCTGGAGTTCAGCTCTAGCAAACGCACAGGGTCTGATGTCATGGATTTTGCGTCCTAACCTCACTCCTGGCTCCAGCCTTGCTTTCTCAGTCTTGTTTTCCCGTGGTCTTATTTTCTCCATCCATTTATTTGTTATTGAATTATGTCTTGCACTTGGACGTGCGTCTTTGCAACCTGCCCTGCACCGCATCCTTTCTGGAACTAGGTGGAGAACAGATAAATGGATCCTAAACGTGCACCGTGGCTCTCTTAAATTGGCCACTTTACTATCTCCTTTAGCAGGCACCAGTTCTCACACTGGCAATCTCACCGTCTTTTAAAACTAGGAAACCACTGCCCGGCCGAAGAGACGATGCTGATGAACTAACTAGATTCCACTTTATCACAGACTCATGCCATCTTGCCATCTTGTGTAAGGCACCACAGCACCAGTGTGCGAAGGGGAAGTGCGGAAGGAGTAAACCCATCGCTCACCCAGACCCAAATATCTGAATCCAAACATTTACTCCTCTCCCTACACCCCTCCATGGACTATGCTAAGGCTTTGGTGGGGCAGAGGGCAGAAGAGGGAGGACTCAGGTTATCGGACAGTCTCAGCGGAGCTTAAGTGTCCATTTCCGCTGGTACAGTTTCGTTTGCCTCCAACTCAGCGACTAGAAGGGCGAAAAGCAGTCTGAACCATCCAGTTGTCTTCCAGATACAGGTCAGTCTCCCCACGGCTCCACGCCGGGAAGGCAGCCTTAGCTCCCAGGGTCAGAGAAACGGGTGAGCGGGTGTCTCAGCAAAAGCAGCACATGCGCGGGAAAGCAGGAGCTGGACCACTGAGCGTCCTCCGCGGTTCGTGTGATGCCCAAGTCCGAGGCTTAGGTAGCAGCTCCGCTATAGACACAGGGATGAAACAGAGACGATCTGGAGGAAAATCCCTCCCGGAAGGAATGTAAAGCCAAAGAGCTCTCCCACACTGGCCCCGCGCTTCTCAGTTCACCCGGGGCCACACAGATGCAAGGCTGGGAGCCCCCCCCCCCCCGCCCGGCCAAGATCAGGGACGGTGGCTGTGGTTCCTGACACTCCTGGGGGAAATCCACGGGGCACCAGTAGATGGATGAGCTCCTGCCACCCCCACCCCCACCCCCCGGGCAACGCCAGGATACAGTCGCGCAAATGCAAGAAAACCCTCAGCCTTGGCATTTGGGAACCAGTCTGAGCTTTTCATTCTCGCTTTCGCTCAGGCAAAGGTGTTTCCCGCTTCAGACTGGCGGTCTCGCTGGTCTTGGGAAGGCAATCGGGGGCCGGGGCTAGAAAACCAATGAGGACCACGTCGGCCTCGGCGCAAAGGCACGTCTCAGGGGGCTGGAGCCCAGTGCAGACAGCTACCTGGGACCTGATTCAAAATGCGCACTGGGAGCCAGGGGCCTCCCGCGCCCCGGAGAATATCTCTCACCACAGAGGGAGCCTCACCCTCCGACCCACAGAGGCGAGCCCAGGGGACACGCCGGCCTCCTCTCGAAAATGCTGGGGAGACCCCGACAGCCCCGGAAGCGGCTGGCTCCCCGGTGCCGGACCAAGCCGGGGACAGCCTGCGCTGAGCTGAGGACTGTTTGGCACCTCCGCCGGCTTCTCAGAAGGCAGAGGAAGAAGCATCCCTGTGGGGATGGCAGGAGAGAACGTGCTGGACGCCCATCTGCAGCCTCTTTCCACGCTGGAACATTCGGTCCCAGGATTAGGGAGGGTGGGCACTAGGCCTTGCGGGGTGTAAACACCGGTGACACGCGAGGCGCAATTGTCTACACCGCCCTCCGCCTGCCCGGGACTTCCCGAAGTGCACAGAGCGGCTTCCTTCCCGTGGGACCGTGACTTGCAGCCGCGGGGAAAGGCCGAGGCCGTGGGGAGAGGCCAGCCCCGCTCTCCGCGAATCTGTGAATTTGCTGCCCCGCTGGGACTCTCTGGAGAATTCCAGGAGCCAACTCTCGGCCTCCCTTTGACAGAGTCACTTTTCATCTCTTTGGCTTCGGGCACAGGCAAAGGCGCACAGGCGAAAATCAGTTAATAACTATGCACATTTTATAATAAATTTTAACAATTTAAGAGTCTGGTACAGCTTTATTATAGTTTTTATTTCAACACACTAATTCAGTGCGTAATAACCTGCCAGAAACACAGAATTCACTTGACATATGCTCTGAGCGTCAAGATAATGGAATATGCTGAAGAAAAACCTTGGGTCACACCCAGCCAGGCAGCTCCTTCTCTCCTGGGGGATCTGGGGAGAGCAGCGGCTCTCAGAGTTGCTGAAATGGAATGGAATCTGGACGTCTCAGCCTGGGTCCCAGCCGGGCTTCCCTGCGAAGGGCGGCAGGGATCTCGGAGCTCAGACTGTGCCGTGTTTAACAGCCCAACTCTGCTGGGATTAGCCTCAGAGCACAGCCTGCCCCACTGCATTCCTTCGATCTTTAGTGGCTGGAAGGTGAATGCCTCATCTTCTGGGCTGGCGGCTGAGAGAAATGAGATCAGCCCAGAGGAAAAGCTCCCAGGAGCCAGGTCCAGCCTTCCTCCTCCCCCTCTCCTTCTTCCTGCCTCCCCCACCACCTCCCCTGCCCACAGTACCACCCTGGCATTGTTCTCAAAGAGTGGCCCCCAGATCAGCAGCCTCTGCAGCTCCTGGGAAGCTGTTAGAGGTGCAGATTCTCCACCCCACCTCAGTCCTACTGACTGAAATTCTGGGGGTGGGGTCCAGGGCGTCTGTGTCTTAACAAACCCTGCAGGTGATGTCGGTGCATGCCCATCACTCAAGTTTGAGAGATCAAGAGAGAGAGTTCTAGAAGGGTCTGTTGACGCTCTGATCAAGCAGAATGAGCAAGGTCTGGGGTCGAGCTCTCCTGCTGCTGTCTCTACCTTGCCAAGGAGACTTCCGCCTCAGTTTCCTCACGTGAGGAATAAGGACACAGGCTGGACACTCACTAAGGCCCCCTGCGGCCCTGACATGGCGACAGATGGCTGAAATGAAGCCCAGCGGAGACCCCACAATGGCCTTCTCTTTAGGGAGAGACCAAGTGGACCACATCTTAGAACCGCTCCCCCAACCCCCACAGGGTATGTGGTTGCCAAGGGCCATCTTGGCTTTACTTTTATTTTATTTTATTTTTAATGTTTACTTATTTTTGAGAGAGAGAGAAAGAAACTGAGCACGAATGGGGGAGGGGCAGAGAGAGAGAGGGAGATACAGAATCAGAAAGAAGCAGGCTCCAGGCTCTGAGCTGTCAGCACAGGGTCCGATGCGGGACTCGGAACTCACAAACTGTGAGATCGTGACCCGAGCTGAAGTTGGACACTTAACCGACTGAGCCACCCAGGTGCCCCAAGGCCATCTTGGCTTTAAAACGAAGGAGAACAATGCCGAGGTGAGGGGTCCTTCACCAAGAAAAGTTAAAGACAGGGAGACACCAAGCTAAGTTGAGCGTGTGTGAGCGCACACACCGTATGAGAATTTATCCAGGTCCCTGCTTCTGTCATTTGTCTTCTCTCCCCTTCATCTCTCTCCTCTGTCTCTTGGCGACCTATTTCTCCAAGAACATGACTAAGTCTCTCCCGTTCTGCTGGGGCATAAACAAAACCCTTCTTTAGGTGTTACAGCCTTCTCTGCCTGCCATCATCTCCCTCCATGCCATGACGATGAACTTTCTTGGAATAGCGGTCTCCCCTCAAACCATCACGTCAAAGCTCCACTTCCTTCCTTGACCTCCGTCAATCTGACTGCTGCCTCCATCGCTCCAGGGAACTGTGCTGACGGCCTCCTACTCTCCAAATCCACGGGCCATTCCCCAGCCCCTACGTTGCTTGAGCTCTCTGGCATTTAACACCCTACTACCTCCTCTAGGATCTACCTTCTGACTGTCCCTTGTCAGGCTTCAGATGATACTAAATAACCGCCAACCTTTGCCCTTTTGTATCCTTAGCTTACGCTCTTGCATTTCACTGCATGAGTACATGTTTGTAAATGCTATCCAAAATATGTCGTGGAAATAGACAAGGCACGGTCTACCTAATTTTTTCAGTGGCCCTTAAGTGAAACTCCAGAAGAAAATATTCTTTTAGAATGAAAGGCCAGAAAACTTCTGTTTTCCTTGAGCTTAATATCTCGTAAACCTCGACACTCAAAAAGCAAATCTCAAAACGTCTGAAATGGGCAAATCGATACTGTCAGTTCTGATAGAGCACTGGCTAGGAATGATGACAATTTATATACCATATAATTATGATATGAGAACTTCTTGGATATATATACCATACTTCAGTAAATTTTTTAAGGACTTCCCATTTTCCCTTTTCTCACTGGGAAATTATGATCAGATTAGTGGCTCAATGACATTCTTTTTTATTCTTTTGATTAAAAAAATGATTTTTTTTTAATTTTTTTTAACGTTTTTATTTATTTTTGAGACAGAGAGAGACAGAGCATGAACAGGGGAGGGGCAGAGAGAGAGGGAGACACAGAATCTGAAACAGGCTCCAGGCTCCGAGCTGTCAGCACAGAGCCCAAAGCGGGGCTCGAACTCACGGACCGTGAGATCATGACCTGAGCCGAAGTCAGCCGCTTAACCGACTGAGCCACCCAGGCGCCCCTAAAAAAATGATTTTTAATGTTTACTTATCTTTGAGAGAGAGAGAAGAGAGAGAGAGAGACAGAGTGCGAGCAGCAGAGGGGCAGAGAGAGAGGGAGACAGAATCCCAAGCAGCCTCCACGCCATCCGCACAGAGCCCAGGGCGGTGCTTGAACTCACACACTGTGAGATCATGACCTGAGCTGAAACCAAGAGTTGGACGCTTAACCGACTGAGCCACCTAGATGCCCGAGATCTTGCTTTTCTATTCTAAATTGTGTTTTCCTTGGTACAAAATGTGTATCCTTAGTTTATGATTATATGTTTTAGATTTCACAATATGTACACATCCAAAATGCTTTATGGAAGTAGATGAAGTAGAAATAAATGGCCTTTCAAGTAGGATAAAGGCTATTTTTTGTCTCTAAATCCTTCATGCCTGGCATATGGTAGTTGTTCGATTAATGTTGGGAGAAAGAAAAGTTTATCTGTAAAAGAACAGAGAGAGACAAATCAGGTAAAAGTGAGTGGAGGACGTAGGGGTCAAGAAGAAGTTTCCTTTTATTTTTAACTTTGGGGGGCAGAGACAGAGGAGAGACAGAGAGAGAGAGAGGGAGAGGGAGAGAGAATCTTAAGCAGGCTCCATGTTCAGCATGGAGCCCAACATGGGGCTCGATCCCATGACCCCAATATCATAATCTGAGCCAAAATCAAGAGTTAGACACTGAACCGACTGAGCCACCCAGGCACCCCAAGAAGGGTTCTTTTTAAGAGGCAAGAGCTCTAAGCAGATCTCCAAGGGGGGTGGAAAGAAGACAGGAGAAAAGGATCTGTTGACAGTGAGGAGGGTGATCTATGAATCTTGCTCCCAGAAGAGGAGAGGAGATAGAATGTAGGAAGGGGTGAATTGTCTTAAACCGAAGAGAAACCTCTTCTTCAATCTCCTTGATTGGTTTTTCCTCCTCTTTTCAACCTGTAAATAGTTGTAATGCCTCAAAATTCAGTTCTCTTCATCATAGTCTGTCTCCTGATGATTTCATCTGATATAGCTTGAAATACCATCTGTCCTCCGATGGCTCCCAAGACTGTCTCCAGCCTGGATCTCTGCTGTGAACTCAGGACTGCCCACTCAACATCTCTGCTGGGATGCTCACCAGACGCCTCAAAGTTAACAGGAGAAACACCGAACCCCTGATCTTCTCCCAAACCTCCTCCACCCACAGCCATCCCCATGGGAGGCCAACGAAGCTTGAGTCATCCTTGACTCATCTCTCTCTCACACAACTATCCAATCCATCAGCAAATCCCATTGCCTCCATCCTAAAAAAGGGAGAGAAAGTCCAGAATCCTAGCACTTTTCACACCTCCACTGTTACCCCTTGTCCAGCCACCAGCCCCTCTCACAAGGATTTTGGATTCGCCTCCTCGCTAGTCTTTTTGCTTCCACTCTAGCCCACCTACAAACTTTTCACAGCATGGTAGTTAGAAGGTTCATTTTTAGATGTCTCCCCTCTGCTCAGAGCCCAGGGCTAACTTCCATCTTACTCAGAGTAGAAGCCAAAGTTCTTATGATGCCTCTAAGAGTCTATATTCCAGTGCCACCTTCTCCCTCCATCCTGTGTAGGGTTGTGCACATGCAGGCCCCATCACTGTCCCTGCACCCTACCCTCCTCTGCTTTCTTTCTCCTCCTAACATGCTATTTAAAATTTACAATTCATTTTTCTGTTCTCACTGTTTGGCTTCCCCACTGGATGAAAGTTCTACAAGGAAGGTTCTACAAAGTTTCTGTCTGGTTTGTTCACTGCTGTAGCCTCAGAGCCTAGAACACAGCTTGGGATATGATCGGTGTTGATTAAGATTTGTTGAATTCAATTTTCCCAAGTTATTCTCTTGCTTAAAACCCCTCAGTGACTCTTCATCTCCTTCGGAATAAAGTCTCCTCCTTTGTAGGCACCCAAGGCCCTTTGGGATCTGCCCACCTGCCCACCTCTCCAGCCTCCTCTCTCACATGGTCCTCCAGAACACAGCCCAGTAGAATTAGCCACCACTCCTTATGGCGACCTGTCCACCACTGGTCTCCTTTCCCAAGAAAAGCTCTTCCAAAGCCACCTCTTTGGGAACTCATTTTGGGAGTCAGTCGAATTAGGGTAGGCCCCACCCCTGTGCCCCCACAGTGCCCTGGGCTCTTGCCTCTCCTGGCCTGTACCAGTCTGCACTGACACCCTTTGTTTACTAGTCTATCCCCATGCTTGAGAGCAGAGGTGCCTCACTCTCAGGTTGGTATCTCCAGCCCCTAGCCAAGGAGACGCTCTGTTAGGTGGTGGTGGTGGGTGGGATTGGTTATTGTTATCGCTGTTACCTTTGATAAATATTTATTCAATCAATTACTCTCCTCAGTAGTACTAAATGTCCATATGCAGCTCAACTTACTAATTAATTGGCTGATAGATAGACTGGCTTGTTCTACTAACCAGAGAAACATGATAAGTGCCTCTTTGCACCGAGAGCTGTTTTCTCTTTTTAGAACCTCTTCTTCTTCAAAGCATGAAGAAGAGGGAGTAGCACATAATGAGGGAGGGCAGAAGTCACCTTGACTTCTTAGCAATCGGAATGGCTTCAAGGACACCCCTGGAGTCCACAGGCACCTGATATGATCCTAGTGCAGGAGACATTTTTTTATTACAATTCAAATTTCCATACAAAAGGATATATTTTAGTCTAAATTTATTGCAGTCACAGGGCTCTTTGATCTGTCTGGCTTAGCTACATTTCTTAAGTAGACTTGAGTGAGAAGTGATTTTGCTTAGTCATTAAAAATCACCTATGGTGAAGGTTAAGTGTCCACACACCATCGTGTATTCATTCAATGAACCTCTATGCAGTTTTAGTGCCACTGGGAGCTGTGTAATGACACAGAAGAGGTCATCCCTGCCCTCGGAGAAGGCATGGCCCAGCATTTAGCAAAGGAGTCACTGGAGTTATTTAAGTAGTTTTATCCTTCACGTGAAGCTTTGCTTAGTTGGAGGCAGATGCCTTCAGAGGAAGACAAGAGGAAAGATTTCTTCTTCTTTTTTTTTTAAAGTTTATTTGTTTTGAGAGAGAGAGTGAGCGAACGGGGAAGTGGCAGGGAAAAGAGAGAGTTCCAAGTAAGCTCTGCACTGCCAGTATGGAGCCCGACACGGGGCTCAAACCCACGAACCATGAGATCATGACCTGAGCCAGAACCAGTAGTTGGAAGCTTAAATGACTGAGCCACCCAGGTGCCCCAAGGAAAGATTTCTTTTGTACCCGCTGTGTACACAGAGTTCTGTCACCTTATTCCATTGAATCCTGACAGCTCTACCATTTCACAGATTGAAGAAACTGAGTCCCAGTGAGATTAAGTAGCGGGCCCGGGCAACATGTGAGTAAGTGGTGGCTCTGAGATCCCAGTGAAGGTCTGCCAACAAAGGCCACGCCCTTTCTATTCCACCACCCTGGTGATGCGAACGCCCGCTCAGGCCATTCCAAGAACATCCATGGACCACAAAATGTACAGAGTTGCCATGTCTAAACGAACTCCACTGGGATCCTTTTACAGCTTTTTGAAAGCCAACAGTCATCCAGTAAATTCAAACACACACACACACACACACACACAAAACCATTAAGTTGAAAAGAAAAATTGACACAAAGGAACAGTCTACTTATCTACTTATTTACCCATCCAAGGCGTCTATCCCAGGCCTCTCCCTGCCCTGGGAGGGCTTTGGGGGAGCCCGGGTTCTTTTGGCTTCCTCTAGAAAGTGGCCGAGAAGAAGGGCGTCGACTCCAGCAATCATGCCGAGAGAGGCAAAGGGCCTGTGGCGTGCAGGCCCCAAGGGTACAGAGGGACAAGAGCAAGAAAAGGTACCTATGGCTATATGAGGAGCTCCCAGGCGGACACTCCATCTGTGGGCTCGGGGGAGCAGCCCTGCCTCCGTGGCCACAGTCTTACATCCCAGCTGCAGTGACCCTCAGCGAAGCCATCCGTGGACCAGCCGAAAGCAGAGCCCGGAAGTGGCCACCCAGCCTGCAGTGCCACTTCTCTTCACCCTGCACGGTGCCTCCCGCACCCTACATCTATGGCGGGTTTTCGTTTGCTGGAAACTTCTCTCCCTGGACGCCTCCCGCGGAATCCTCAGATTATTACACAAATCCACTGCCGGGCCCAGTGATTCGAAGTTCCATCCCGTGCTTCATTTGTAGGCTTTGAATAGTCTCTCTTAACCAGAGCGTTTCTGCCACGGCTGAGAGTTTTATTATTCTGAAAATAGGAATCACTTTGCACCCACAGTGTCTGAGAGGCAGATATCTTGCCTTCCCCAGCATTCACCCAGAGAAAGTTCCCATCCTTTGCTGGGGGGCGGGAGAGGGTTTAGCTACACACTCCATAACCACTGTTCATGTGAGCGATTGAGGATTCTGCAGGCAATAACTTTGGGGGAAAGTCCCCACTCCCATGAGCTGTGTTTTGGCTCAGATCCCTCCCAAGACTTGAGAAGTGATGTTAATCATCCGGAGTGTTTTAAAGCTCCTGGAAAAATCAGGAAAAGCGCTTTTCCTCTCCTCAACTACTTTCCCCGGTGGGGGTGAGCATAAGCCCTTGGAAGCCCCCTCTCAGCACACAGGCACCCATGCTCTGGGCTCCTAGGGACTGTAACTCAGGACAGTAAAAATGGCTCCCTCTGCCAGGGCCTGGCTCTCAGGGACATCTGTGAAGTCGTGTCAAGCTGACTGAAAGGAAACCTCTCCTTCGGGTATGACTCAAGAAGAGCATTTCACCCAGAAGGAAGATGTGGGGGCGAAAACAAATCAATGAAGGATTTGCAGATAGATGTTCTTTGGGCCCGAGTACAATTTACAAAATGCAATGTAAAAGAAGATAAATCTCCTCCCCCTCTCTGCCAGCCGAGAGCAGATTCCTGAATAAAAACAACTCTTTGCAACAGAACCTTAGGCTCAGCTAGAAGTGAGTTTCCTCAAAAGGCACAGGGAAGGGGTTGCAAATTCCTGAAATCCCACAAGCATTTTAATCCAGCAGCGTTAAAGTAGGGAAGGGGAGACCCGAGGACAGGGACCAGCGCCGTCTTCCTGCCGGGACGATTTATGGAAAAAAAGTTGGATGGAATGAGTTTTTCAATAACACCGGGCAAGAGCCGCACAGCCATCTTCAGGCCAACCGGATGGCAGGTCATTGATTTAAGAAGCAAGTCAAGCCAGGGTTATGCCCTTTTAGTGATGCCCTGAGGGAAGGGACCCAGCAAGGAGGAATGGTTCTGTAGGAACCCAGGCTTGTAGAAACACGTTTCCTAGCTCCTGCGAACCACTTGGGCAGCTGGGTGAAGCCAGGACCAAAACAAACACGTTGGGAGCCACCTCCAGACCCCTCGACCCCTCCCCTTCCTCCGAACCCCATGAAAACTTGATTGGTCTCAACTAAACACAAGCTGGGAGACTGGAGGGGAGGCAGAGGGGAAGAGGGAGAGACAGGGGGCCAGGCAGTGTCCATGCAGTCAGTGGTATCATTGATTTAGAGCCACACAAGCCCCAGAGTGCCATCGACAAGGATCATACCTCCTGCTGATCTCGGGGGAAATTCTCCAAGATCCATGGCTGGGAGTTTAGGAGAATCTCTAAGCCATCAGGAAGGAGCGGAGCACTGCAGCTCCTCAGAATGATGGACCGGGGCGAGCTTTAATTAACAGGGTCTGATGCCTCTTCTTTTTTGGTAACTGAGCAGATTTAAAGGGCTAGAGTCCCAATTTGGAGGGTGCCGGTGTGGCTCTTCCTGCTGCCGTTGCGGCTGCTCCGGCTGCTGGCACAGCTTCCCGCAGACCTCTCGCTCCAGCTCGGACTCGCGGCTCTGAAGGTGGGAAAGTGCAGCTAGTGACGTGGGGGGTCCCGGGCCGCGTGGTCTGGATCAGAACCGCAGGGCCGTGGTCCTAGGCGCTGCCCACCCCTGGGAGAGCCCGGGTCTCCCATGCTGTCTCCCAGACCAGGAGGGAAGGTTGGGCTCTTTGGGTGCAGGCGGCCTCGGGGGCGTCCTCTCCGGACGTGGAGCTGGATGGACGGTGCCTGGGGAAAGCAGGAAGCGTGGGCTCTGCTTTGCACTCCTCTCCTGAGAGCACTGCTGAGTGGCAGCCATCCTGTAAACTGCACGCCTGCCCATGCACACGCCTGCCCGTGCACACACACACACGCCTGCCCACGCACACACACGCCTGCCCACGTATCCACACGCCTGCCCCATGCACACACATGCCTGCCTGGGTACACATATATGCCTGCCCATATAAACACACTTGCCTCCCCATGCACACACACACACGCCTGTCCAGGCACACGCACGTGTCTGCCCAGGCACACACACACAGCTGTCCGGACACACACACATGTCCCCCCTGCAGACATCCAGATGCAAAGCCACATGGACCGCAGCCAGCCAGACGTCTTACCCACACACCTGTGTTTTACAGGTAGATCGCCAAGAGAAGTAGTCGTGACACAGAGCATGGCCAGGAGGGGAGGTAGAGGGAGGACGGTGCAGGGAGGAGGGGAAAAGCTATGTGGGAGTAGCCCAGCTCTCCGGCTGCCTTTCCTAGAGCAGGGCTCGTGTCTGGGATAGTTTCGGTTCAAGACCATCACCTCCAGGGAACCCCTCCCGCCACAACCCCTTTCTACTTGCTCCTGCCAGTCTATCTGGGAAGCCTCGTCTTGGGCCAGACCCCAGGGTCTCATCCTCATGCTAGTTCACCATATGCTTGGCATCCAGACAACGGAGTTGACTTTTCTGGGATGCTTCTTTAGCCAGTACGGTAGTACCTTATGTGATACCTTAATACCGCTTTCTTCCGGTAAATACACAAAATGAACCCGGCCAGGTGGGGCTCCCCAGACGCAGCGTTCTGCCTTGGAGTGAGTGCCAGAGGGTGTTCCAGAGGGAGCCGGGCTTTGGGATGGTGGGGGGGACCTCAGACCCTTCCGCTCTGCCAGGAGCACATGTTCGACCCCTTCCCCTCTTGGGCCTGGATTTTCTCATTTGTAAAATGTCACTGAGCCAGCGATGCTCGTAACAGAGAGGGGAAGCAAGGAGGGGGACGCAGGCGCTTTTAGAAAACGCGTTCCATTAACACCAAGCTTGACCAAATCTTGGCTGACGGGGACAGCACACTGCAGAGGGCATGCGCTAAAAAATCTTGAGAAACACTGTGCAGAATCATCTCCAAGGGCCTCAGCGTCAAGGAGGGATGGAGTGGGTTGGATACGCTCTCCCTGATCACAGACTCTGCTCTGAGAGATAGAGCCCGCACGCAGCCAGCTCAGACGAGCAAAGGTCAGAAAGAGGTGGTACTTTCTATTCTAGCTGAGCCTGAGGGAAAAATCACTGAAAAGTACAGTCTCCACAAAAATCTCTCTCTGTGCCCACTTCACCCTTGCCCGGCACTCTCTTCCCACCCCGAGATGCCCAGAGCCAAAGAATCTGCTATCACCCATTTAGACATCAGTTGCATGTAACCTCTGGTCTTCAGTCTTCTGGAAAACTCGCATACGGCATCTTCTCTTGCCTTTAAAGAAAGCGGGCAAGGGGAATGGTCAGATCAGGGCTGGGGGTGGAGGTGGGAGACGTGTGCCCGGGACCAACCCCGGAGCCCCATGGCACCTCACGGGCGTCTCCAAGGAGGTCGAGAGAGGCTGGCACAGCAGAGAGATGTCCAAGAAGAACGCTTGACAAGGACGTGTCGGAATGGGGAGTGGGGAATCGCAAATTCCGTTCTTTCCAGCCAGCCCCTCAAACCCTTGGGGTCTCTTTCCTGGTTTTCAGGGATAAAATCAAGCCCCACATTTTTTAGACTGACAACAAAGAGAATGCTCGCACGGGGGAGGAACAGTGGCCTCGACACCCTTTTGCTTGGGGTTTTCTTGGAGTACTTGCCCCACATTATCACAGCCACCCCCATGATGGCCTCACGGGACTCTATGCCCTGAATGCCACGGTTCAAATGTTTCCTCAACTCTCTCCACAGCCCCTCAGAACAAAAAGCTATATGGGTGCCTCGGTGGCTCAGCGGGTTAAGTGTCCGACTTCGGCTCGGGTCATGACCACATGGTTTGTGAGTTTGAGCCCCTCCTAACAGCTCAGAGCCTGGAGCCTGCTTTGCATTCTGTGTCTCCCTCTCTCTCTGCCCCTCCCCTGCTCACATTCTCTCTCTCTCTCTCTCTCTCTCTCTCTCTCTCTCAAAAATAAATAAACGTTAAAAATTTTTTTTTCAATTTAAGAACAAAGAGCCATGAACCCAGAGATTTCATGGGAAGCCAGGTCCCCTGGAAGAGGCAACAGCCTTATTCAGCTTTGCGGGGCAGGGAGGGGCTCCCGGCTGAGTAGGACAGGACATGTCGCCTGCAGCATCCACCACCAGGAAGTGCCCTCCAGAGAACGCTGACCTCTCAAAGCCCACACTGAATCGAGTATGGCCCAGAGAGGAGCAGGAGCCCCCTCCCCTCCTGTCTAAGCTCTGCCATTAACATCCCTCTGGCCCAAAGATGGCCTGCCTCTTCTCCAGTGATTGACAGATGGGAATGTCCACTCTTCATGCCCGTCTGCAGGAGCTTAACTTTATCAGACTTCTGCAAGATAAGCTTATCAGCATACAACTCAGGAGGCCCAATCTCTGTGATTGGAGTGATTTTGTGGCGTCTCGAAATTGGCCCGTCCACAAATCTGCCTTTGTGAATATGGCTGTTCCCTGTGGCCACTCAGCCTTGGCCACCCACAGACACTCTGTGGATGCTGGGGCTAATTTCTCCAGACCACTCTTCGCAGGCAACCCCGGCCCACTGGCTTTCTGGTTGGTTCAGCCAGAGAAGGACTCTAGGAGGATGGGGAGGCCAGAGAGGAGAAAACCACAGAGAGATGACTCCTGTCCCCAGGTGACCTCTGGTATGGCTAAGACCAGCCTCGATACCCCCTGCAACATGTAGTGCCAGCCTCGCCCACGTCACAGAGGCACCAGTAGCCAGCTGAGCTATGACCCTCAAGGATCAGACTGCCAGCCGTGCCACACCCCACCCCCACCCTGGATGCCCTCGGTCACGGCAGTTCTGCTGGGTTAACGCCTCCCTCTGGGGTCTGAGCACGAGTCCCCTTGGGCCCCTCCTAGCCCAAGAGAGACCATCTCTTCTCTTTTGCTCCCCCAGCTCCCGGGATGGTAGCTGTTCTTGCAATTACTAATTCTTGGGGTCATTTCAGCTTTCCAATTACTGTGTAACTAGTCCTGTGTATTGAACGCCATCTGTTTGAGACATCTTAGTGTGGTTTTGTTTTCCTGGCTGGACAAGAATTTTCCTCAGAGATCCCAAATTTGAGTGTTCCGATAGTCGTGATCAAGTCATAATCTGAACGCCCTGGCACTTATCATGCATTTGAGAATATAAATGTTAACATTTTCAGATTAAAAGAAGTTACAAGACACAGCAAAGTGTCAAGATCTCTCTGCAGGTTGGAGCCCGTTGGCACATCTTGTTATTACATATTTGTCATTTATTACACCAAATTTTTACGTATCAAAAAGAAAAAAAAATATCCCTCGTCTAATTTTAGATCTACTGAATTCAAAACAAAAGAATCTCAAGGCCAACTTAGGAAGTCAACGGCAAGAAAATGGAATTGAACGCCAGCCCAGCAGGGAAGGACTGGGTAACTCTACACGTTCTATTCTGTTTATTATTTAGCTGTGTTGGGTGTATTAGGTAAACAGTTATACGTTTCACTGGTATTTCGGAACTCGGACAGTGTAGGCTATCAGGGTATTGGAAGATCTTACTTCATCTCTCATTTCATTCTTTTGGGGGGTCTGTGGTCTGAGAGCAACCCACTGAGAACAAAAGACCGCCGGACAGAGCTCGGACAAGGTGTCCTAGTCCAGGAAGTCCAAGGGAGGATCTGGCGCCTTCTCCTCCACACCGAATGCATAATGATGAGAGCTGAGAGCAAATTTTGCTCTGATATCTGCCCAGACGCAGAAAGAGAGGAGTGGCAGGAAGAAGCGGCCCCCAAGGGGCTGGCAAGGCTGCTTTAAGCAATGTCCTGTCCAGGTGGGCTGTTTGCAAAAAGACAGGAAGAGGAATAGAGTGACCATGTGTGGCATGAACTTTCTGAGCACAGGGACCAGAGCTGTTCACTAATGCAGTTTCCGGTCTCAGACCAGTGATTACTGAGTCCTCCTCCTTTGGGAAGGCTGTTGTAGAGAGGGGAAGGTAAAAAACCAAAATCACAGAGAGCAGAATTATTCCCTCTTCTACAGGGGACAGGGCTAAGAATGTGGGGAGAGGGAGCAAATCGCCTTTGCATTCCCTCACGTCATCTCTACCTCTTTCTGCTGTTCCAGGACCCACATCAAGTCCGATCCAGTGGGTGCCACCCTACAGATGTGGCCCTTCACAGACCTCCCCCTCCGCAATCCCACTGACACCGGCTTCGCTGAAGCCATTTGGTCTCTCCTCTGGTCTCCTACAAGAAACGTCTAAATGATTCCCCCTACCTCCATCTATCCATAAATAGTGCCCAGGGTCCTGCCAGGCACCAGAGACAAAGCCCAGCCCCTGAGGAGCTCAGGAGATTGCAGAAGAACAAATACCAAACAGTTGCAAAGGAGAATGAGGGCAAATAACAATAAATGCATAGTGCTGCTGCCAGTTCTCGTCATGGGACTGGCTTACTCTGGGGAATTGAGGAAGGCTCCTGAGGCTGGTGGTGAAGCCAGGACCTGGAAACTAAGTAGATGTTGATGACGTGATGGGGGAGAGATTGTTTCCAACAGAACAGGCTCTAGGGCACCAGGCCCCAGGCGAGGCCAGGGAATGGAAGAAAGCCAGCTTGGCATTGCTCAAGAGGAGAGATGGCTCGTGGTCAGAGGCAGAGGTAAGCAGGGGGCACTTGCGAGGCTTGGGGCTTCATGGTCAAGGACAGAGGAAGCTCCTTCAGGGCTAAGCTGGGTTGTGTCATAGTGAGGAAAGCCCCTTTACAAAAGATCTTTCATCCATATGAGATATCTAAGGAATCTGTTGTATAATCTAAGCAATGAAGGAAAATTGAACAAGGGTATACAATTGGAGGACAATGGAATCAATCTTTCTAAAACATAAAACATTTATTACCCACGGTGTTTGGGATAAAATCAAACCCCTTAATCTACCTAAAATGTCCTTTGTAAGCTTCTAGCATCAGGGTACCTTTTGTTACCTCTCCTTCCAGGAGCCCTCCTAATTTTCATCAGCTACAGCCACATGAGACCACTTGCAACTCCCATAAGAGGCTATCCTTACACGACTCTGGGCCTTAGCACATGCCGTTCCTCCAGCCTTGAATATCCTTCCTTGGTGCCTTAGTGAACTCCTACTCATCTGCCAAGACCCTACTCAGATGTCACATTCTCTGGGAGACTTTCCACAAGGACCACCTTTCCCCCTACTACTTCCTTCCCCCACTCAAGCAGAGAAGGTACCTACTTCCGCTGTAGCAATCACCATACTGCGTGGCCATTTTTCCTCCTACGTGATTGTCTTCCCCTCTACAAGGGTAACAACTTCCTGTACTTAGTGCCTGGTACAGGCTGATCCCACAATAAACTCTGGTTCAAATGAACTGGAGGATCTACTTCCACACTGACAAGCTAAGTGAGCTTAACTCCCTGGTGAAAAATGCAAAATTTGTAAAAGTCACACCTGTGAAGTTCTAATAAAATGTCAACAATCTGTAGCCACTCATGGCCTATTACCAAGGGAAGGTCTGCTCAATAAGTAAATAGCTGTCTTACTTGTTCGAATAATACACAAGTAATGATTTCTTAATTTTTTAAATTTTTCTCACATTAGTCAAACTGTCTAGACTTGTCTCACTGAGGCCCTCCCCACAGAATTAGGCCACACAACCCAAATGCAAGGACGGTAGGCCTCTTGGAGGCAATCGCTTCTCTAGTCTTGCTCATGAATTGCTAAATCATAGGAAAGGACTTTTTGGAAGAAAAGGTATTAATTTCCATGAATATGGAATATGGGTACACAAGATTCAGAGCCACCAGCTTACAAAACCACCAAAGTCACTGCACCGACTTAACAGGTAAAAACACATTCACCTCATTCTGTGGGTGGCAAAGTGGACATGAAAATCCCCGCACCCACTGCCCCATGGGGCTTTTGGGAACAGATGGGATCAACTGCACAAATGTAAGATGTTGGTTGAGGTCTCCCTTGGGTACCAGATGCAACTTCTTGATCAGTTCTTGTGCCCTGTCCTCTAACATATCATGGGTCAGCCTCCACAGCCATGTTTACCTGGCAGGTGTGCATTTGGCACAGGTGTTGTTCTATGCCCTCTCCTCCTTGATGGCTGGGCACAGAGCTCTGCCTTCCGGAATCCCCCATGAATCTGGGTTTCACTCCATGGTCCTGAAGTTCAAGGGTTCACAGGACTTGCAAATAGCAGAAACAGATAGAACAAACAGGTGCTCCCTGATTCATTCTCTCCAACCATCCTGGATTCCTCTCTCTCCAGTTCTTGCCTTCCTCCTTCCTTCTCTCTATCCCACTTCCTAAACCGAGAGGGCAGCACTCTTGTGCCACAGAATACTTTATGAGAGGGCAGTTCAAAGCACGAACTGGACTGAAGGATAAAAGTGTCGTTAGTGAAATCTGTTCCCAAGGCCTGGGGGGGCTCTGGGCCATTGGAAACCCCTCTAAGTCCTGACACAGAGGTGCAGCCTGGGCAGATGTTGGGTCCCCATGCTCACTGGCTAATGCAGCAGCCTGGGGAAGCAGGGGAGCATCCCTGGGTGAATTTCCTGGAGGTAATGAGAGGCTCACAAACAGCTTGATGGATAGCCTTGCTCCATCCACCTGACCTTGGGTACAAGCACAGCTGGCCGTGCCATCTGAGCCTCTCAGAGTACAGCAGCCCCAGCAGGGTGCTCTGGATAATGCATATTGTGAGTGGCAGTGTCATTTCCTTAAATCACATTGCTGTCACTTGGCAAGGCCATCTACTGACACTCAAAGGCCCAACTTCCTCTCCTTATCTCATAGCCGGAGGAGATGCCAAACTCAACAATAAAACCATTGGCTTCTAAGAAAACAAATCCGTCAGACAAGTCTATATATACAGACACAAGCTGAGGCTAGAAGAAGCAAAGCAGAGTGATGTCCACAGTCCCAGTGTCCCAGTTCCAAACACAGAAAACCCACTGTGGAGAGAGGGTTACAGTCAAGCAGTAGAGTCTGGGCAAAGGGCAGCCCTGTCAGGCGTATATAAACAGCCACCAACCAGCCCTGCAATCATGGTCCTTTCTGGCCAAGAGATGGGAGTCATGCAAGGAGGCTTGGGTGGGAAATGAAATGGGAGCTGCCCAAAGCATCCACTCCCTTCCTCTAACTAAAAGACCCCCATGTGGTTCACTCCAGCTGGGCCATTTACAGTCCATTATGAGGTTGGACTGGATTTATGTTTTCCCTGGCCAGAGTCCTTGTTAATTTCCATGCAACATCTACACAATCAATACATGCTCATCATTGAAAGCACAGAGAAGTAGTCTCCCCAAATGGCGTCATCCAAGGGTCACTGCCATTAAAGTTTATTTCCATTCATTGCCAACAAAAGCCTGGCAAAAGCTTCCTTCCCCACCACCTGCTTCTTTACACACTAAGGTGGCAGGGCTCTGAGTCTCTCCCAAAGGACCCAGCTGGGGCAGATGCTGGGCCACAGGGGTTCAATTTGGACAGGCTGTCCTTGGAATCTGAGACTGGATCCCATCATTTCCTTCTCAGGTTACAGAACTAGCATATTTTAAAAGGTAAATACCATCATGGAGCCAGCCACCATCTCTTCTAGGGACTTAGAAAACTCCAAAAATCCAAGAAAGCCCAGAGGGGAGGGAGGAAGATCACCACAAGCCTAAAAGAAAAACATGGAGGGATCTGGGATGGCAGAATTGGAACTGGTTGGGAATGGGATAGATCTCATCTCTGACTGAGTCCCTACCTAGAAAACTTCCCCCCAGCTCCCACAGCCCCTGCATAGCTTGTGCAGAAGGGGTAAACATTCATATGGTCTCCCTCCCACTCTGGGAGTGGGGGGGACACTGGAAGTGTGAATAACCCAAAGTGCAGAAAACCCGTGATGTGAGGCTCTGTTGGGTCTTTGTATAGCCATAAATGGATAGATTATCTTTTTATTTTGTCCTATATGCAGTTGGACTCAGGGACACAGCTAAAAGCCAGGGCAAAGTAGGACTAGTATTACTTTGCAAAATAAGAAAACCTGTTCCTATTTGGTATATTATCATCCCCCAGTCCACCTTTCCTAATAGGAAAAGGAGGAGGAGGAGGAGGAGGAGGAGGAGGAGGAGGAGGAGGAGGAGGAGGAGGAAGGAGAGAGTGAAGGAGAAGGTGGGTGGAATTCCTTCCTTGAATTCATATTACAATGGTGGCAAAGTAGCAACAGTAGGCATATCCACCCCAAGGGCATCCCATTACTAGCCCATTCACTCATGCTAATCCCTCATATTCCTGGCTTCTTCCTCTTGCCCTCTGTTCCATATGGCCAACCCCTGCAGCTAAACCTTTCTTAGCATTCCTAAACCCATCTGAGATTATTCATTGAACAAGCCCACTCAAGACTCTCTGATTGAAGCTGCCCCAAGTAATTGTGTAGCCTGAACAACTTCAGCTTTGGGAAGTACACCAGTCAAGTAAAATTAGAGCAATATCCCCAGATCCCTTCTTCAGCCATCGGAAGAACAGTCACTGATAGTTTGGCTTATGAATCCCCTTGGATTCCTAAATTTTAGTCCTTGAGATAGATGCCATCACATAGCAAAGGCTATCACATAGCTAAAGACAGAAACCACCAATGTCCTACATCCCAAACTGGGACCCATAACTGAGAATCTCCTGGACAGAAATTATGGTGATACCACATATGTCCACCCCTGACTTGACTTTTTGAGGCTTTCTGAGACACCCTAGTCCCTCTTGATGTCTCCACATCTGCCCAGAGTCCCAGAGGAACATCCACAGGTACTCTCAGTCCAGTTAATGCTTCAGACTCCTGGCTACCAAACCCAAATATCTTGGACAAAGCACAGAAGGGTATCTCAGATGCCATTCTCTCGCCTTCCTAGAGCTTGAGAAAGAGGAGAGAATTCAAGGAGTCAGGGTGTCGATGGACATGCTCCTGGATAACTTTTATTTGTTCTTTATGGCTAAAATCAGACATCACCTCATCCAATAAGTCTTCTGTCATACACAAGGTTAGACTCCCATTCTCTGTGCCCTCAAAGCATCATGTACATCTCACCTAGGTTTACTACATGACATTGTAAGTTCCCAGAGACCTCTCTACTCCCAAAGTCACACTAGACTACATGCTTCTGAGCCTAGGGAATGTGTCTTACTGGTCCCTCTGGAAGGCTGTAGCAGTGATCTCCTGCATTTGCTAGTGGCCTAGACACGCCTAACCCCAAACTTGAGTTTTAAGACCTGGCTTGTGCCTATTTATACCAAGATTAACATTTTTCTGCTCACCCACACCCCTAATTGCTGTAGCTAGGGGAAATGAGAAGTGGGAATTGAAAACAGTTCTCCAAGGCCAAACCAATAGAAGAGGGTTTTGTAATGTCACAGTCAAGGTCGGGAAAGAGACAGACACTCTTCCAGCATAATAAAGTCCAAAAATTATGCTAGCAGTAAGACATGAATCTTGTATGTAGATCATTGAAGTCTGTAGGCAGGAGATTAACACTTGCAGTATAAGTGATTTGTTGTTTAAAGTCGTTTGGGATGATCACAGAGTAAAAGAAAAAAAAAAGTTTCCCACCCAGAAAAGGGTCCCCTCCCTTCTCTTCTCTGACTCCAAGTCTCCCTCTCTTTCTGAGCAGCAGTAAAATGAATGAGGACTTTAACACAATGAGGAGCTGGGATACCTCAACCAAGGGAATAGTCCTAGCCTGGGAAAGAAAGAAAACAACATGAAGCAGAATGAGTATAAAAAACAGGTCCAAGTGGGAGATCTGGTCAACCAAGAGGACCTCCGTGTAGGTGCCAACACCCTAAAGGTCTGGGCAGGAAGGACCCATGCTTGGTACGATGCAGGAGCTTGAGCTAATTAGTTTGAAGCGACAACGCCCACCCCCTCAACCCATTACCATCCCAGTGCTGTATAGTTTACATTCTATCACAAGGACCTGGATTGAAGAACACACTGAACTTTCCTCGAGGTCATGTGTGTGTTGTACATGTGTGTGCACATGCGAACATGAAATTGCCTGGTGAAGTAAGAGAAGGGATTAGCCCTCCTTCCCCTGGTCAACAGGAGACACCTACGGTACTTATAGGGCCATTGACATTGGAGGTAAGAGGACACCTGGAGGAGAGTATCCAGCCACAAGGGAGTCCACAGTCTAGTGTGGAAGGGAACTGAGAGGTCGTTTTAGGCATTTCCAATATAGTATAGAAAGTGCTACAGAGAAGTGCCAGGATGTTTGAGGACACGGAGAAAGGGCACTTAGGGCTTAGGAAAGCTTTCTGGAGAAGGTGATATCTATGTTGAGCTCTGAAGATCAAGTAGAAGTTAACCAGAAGCATGTCCCTAAAATACCCCAATCCCATGCTTGGAGAACAGCTGCAAGCCCTCCTGTGGGTCTAAAATAAGGAGACCAGTGTGGAGTCACACACATCTCGGATGTGTGAGAGCCTGCTTATTCCCCTTGTGGGTCCCCAGGGCTCATAGACCCTCTCACTTACCTATGTTCCTGGAGACGGTTCCAAATCTTTCCCCTGGAGCTGCCAAAGGGGTCCCGATGCTGTTAGCTGGGCTAAGGAGATGGATTTGCAGTGTCCACACGGCCAGGGAGCCCCACCCCAGAGCCGGCCCTGGCCTGGCCCCTCGGAGCCCACTGAAGTCGTGCCAGACACTGGCTAGGCTGCCTGCTCAGACTGCAAGAGGGAGAAGTGTGCTGTGAGCATCCTGGAGCCCGGCCAGGCCTCTCTGGCGAGGCAGGCAGGTGGAGGAGGAGCTGGAGAGAGCCTTGTAAAAACTCCAGAGGATCAGATTAACTCCCGAGGAGCCATAGAACCAGCGGGCTAACCGCCACCTCTAGCTCCACTGCAGAACCCCACCCAGGAGGGTGGAGGTACATGTCCTTCACCATAGTCCTCTGGATACACCCTTCCTGCTTAAATTTGGGTTGGACCCCTATCCAGCAGCACACCCTGGGTAGAGTCCTCTGCTATGGAACTGACTGTTATTTGTCTTTAAGCTTTTTTTTAAACATACTTTTTATTGAGGCGAAATTCACATAACATAAAACCAATCATTTGAAAGCGAACAGTTCAGTGGCATTTAATACATCCACAATATTGTGCAATCACCACCTCTATATAGCTGCAAACTATTTTCATCACCACAAAAGGAAACCCTATACCTATTAAATAGTTACATTCCATTCCCCTCTACTCACAGCACCTGACAACCACGATTTGTGTTCTATCTCCATGGATTTGTCTATTCTATTCTGGCTATCTCACTTAAATGTTATCATACGATATGTGACATTTTGTGTCCGGTCTCTTTCACTTACCATAATGTTTTCAGGGTTCATCCACATTGCTGCACATATTAGGACTTAATTCTTTTTTATGATCCAATAATATTTCATTGTACATATACACCATGATTTGTTTATCCTTTGTTGATGGATGTTTGGGTTGGTTCTATCCCTGGCTCTTGTGGATGGTGCTGCTGTAAATATTTGTCTGAGCACTTGTTTTCAATTCTTTGGGGTATAGATCTAAGAGTGGAATTGTTGGGTCATGTGGTAATTATATGTTTAACTTAATTTAAACCTATGTTTGTTTTCCACAGTGGTTGAACCATTTTACATTCCTATCTACAATGTATAAGAGTTCCAATTTCTGCACATTCTCTACAAAACATCTTTTTCCCCCTTAATAGCCATTATTGTGGCTGGGAAGTGCTATCTTATTGGGGTTTTGACTTGCATTTCTTTAATGACTAATGATTTTGAACTTATTTTCATGTGTTTGTTGGCCATTTATATATATTCTTTGGAGAAATGTCTATTCAAACCTTTTGCCCATTTTTAAATTAGGTTGTCTTCTTGCTGCTGAGTTGTAAGAATTCTTTATATATTCTAGATACAAGACCCTGATCAGACATATGATTTTCAAATATTTTCTCCCATTCTGTAGGTTGTCTTTTCATTTACTTAATGATGTTCTCTTTTTTCTCTTGAGGATCCAGAACACATTTTTAAACTAAGTTTTTTATATTTTTATTCCAGTATGGTTAACATATAGTATTCTATTAGTTTCAGGTGTACAATTCTATACATCACCTGGTGCTTATCGTGATAAGTGTACTCTTTAATCCCCATCACCTATTTCACCCTTTCTTCCATCCCACCTCCCCTCTGGTAACCATCAGTTTTTTTCTCTATAGTTAAGAGTCTGTTTCTTACTTTGGTTTCTCTCTCTCCCTCTTATTTTTTTTCTTTGCCCATTTGTTTTGTTTCTTAAATTCCACATGTAACTGAAATCATATGGTGTTTGTCTTTCTTTGACTTATTTCACTTAGCATTATACTATCTAGCTCCACCCATGTTGTTGCAAATGACAATATTTCACATATTTTTATGGTTTAATAATGTTATTTGATGTACAAAAGTTTGAAATTTTGATGAAGTACAATTTATCTATGTTTTTCTTTTGTTGCTTGTACTTTTTATGTCATATCTAAAAACCCATTGCCAAATCTAAGGTCATGAATATTTGCCCCTATGTTTTCTTCTATGAGTCTTATGGTTTTAGATCCTATGTTTTTGATCCATTTCGAGTTAATTTTTGTATATGATGTGAGGTAGGGGTCCAACTTCATTCTTTTTCAGTAAATTTCCAGTTGTCCCAGCACCATTTGTTGAAAAGATATTCTTTTCCCATTGAATGATCTTGACATCTCTTTCAAAATACTTTGGCCGTGGATGTATGGATTTATTTTTGGATCCTCAATTCTATTCCCTTGATATAGCTATCTACACTGTTTTGATTACTGTAGCTTTATAATAAGTTATAAAATTTCTTCCCTTAATCCTGTTTGAACTCAGTCCAGCAGTGGTGGCCTGAATTGGTATTCCTTTTCCTAACTGGATACCTCATAAGCAACCCCTTACTCTCAAATGTCATTTGAAAACCTGGAGTATGGCTCTAATTCTGAAATCAGGATGAAAGTAGAGAGGGGAAAGAGGGATAACCATGAGAAACTGCGTAAAAATTTTCCCTTTCAGGGGGTGGATAAGCAAGGTGGGTGAAGGGGAGTGAGAGATACAGCCTTTCAGATATGGAATGAATAAGCCACAGGGATGAAAGATACAGTATAAAGAATGTTGACAATGATATTGTAATAGCATTATATGGTGACAGATGGTAGCTATTCTCGTAGTGAGCATAGCGTAATGTGTAGACCTGTCAAATCACTGTGTTGCACACTCAAAATTAATGTAGCATTGTGTCAACTCTACTTCAATAAATAAATAAACAGACAAACAAACAAATAACACCCCCCCGACTCGGCTCTTCATAAAAAAGAAGGGGCATAAAACAGTGAAAAGAATATGGGCATGAGTGGGTTCCCAGCCCAACTCTGAAGCTATTAGCTACGTAGTATTGGGCAACTTATCCTCTCTGGCCCTTGGTTTTGTCATGTGAAAAATGGGCTGTTGTGAAAACTGCATATGTGCAGTAATGCACATAAAGCATTTGGCCCAGAGTATCTACTCAATAAATAACACAGGATGTAATTGGGAAATGACCATGGAAATATGGCACGTCCTGACTACTGCATGATCTGATCTGATCTACCTACTCTGGAAGGGTGTGCAAGGAGGGTAGATTTCTTGACTGCTTTCAATCAGTCACAGGCACACCCTGAGTCAGGCCAGGCAATAGAAGAGACCACATTAGTTCTGTATGTCCTTACCTCCTTGGCTGTAAATGAGCTCCTTGATTAATTAATTTTTAAAGTGTTATGTGGGATACCATAATAGTGAGTAAAGCTTTCTGTAAGTCCACAAATAATGTTGCCAGAAGCTTAGTGACCAAGGAAGGCAAACTCATATCCAGAATGAGGTTCTATTTTAATGATAACCAATCACTGTTCTCTCCCTGAGGAAAGGGATCCAATATCATTAATCATCCTACACCCTGATTAAAGAAACAGGCAAAACAGAGCTTATAGGGTTTTCTAAAGGCTTCCCAGAATTTCTTTTGTGTGAAACATCTCTAGATGGTCAGGTAAATCCCTAAGTGGAGACAGATGTGTTTAATTGGAATCTCCTTTGGAGAGGGAGCCCATTAAGAGCCTGGAAACCTTCAGGGCTGCAGCGTGACTGGCCTGAGCCAAGTGCTGCAAATAGGCTGCGAGCAATCAGCAGGTGCTTATCCCCCAGCCTCCATGAGGAAACATACCTACCTCATCACTGGGCATAGGCTGGGCCTGCACTCTTTCTGGAGGCTGAGTGGCTCTGCACCACCTTCGCCAAAGGGGAACCCATGTGGTCCCTTTCCTCTGTGGGTCACTTGCTTCCAAAGTGAAGTTTGTCCAGGGAGCATGTGACTGGCAGAGTTTCAGTCACCTGCCTGCCTCCAGCTGCAAGGGTATCTGGGGAAGCTTGTCCCGAAGTTTTATGTTGGGGAGGCACTGACATATCAGGTGGGGAATTCTCCCAACACCAGTTGGGTGGTCGAAAGAGCTGAATGTTAAGAATGACAGTTGTCCACCACTTGGGTTTCATAATGAGGTCCGATTTAATCTTGGTAAACACAATACTGCTCTTCTCCCATCCCACCAATGAAGGCAAAGGAAATGATATAAAGACAAAACATGACATGGCAGTGTTGCCTTCCCTAGCCCTATCAACCATAGTCACAGAAATCTCCCCACCTGCCACCTGAGCCTGGCATTTACTGGTCATTATATCCTTATTGAATGAGTGAAGAAGGGACAAATGAAACAATGCAGAAAGATCTGATTCATCTCAGGCACAACATCTGTAATATTTGGGGTTAAGCCCCCCAGGACTCCACACGTTCCTGGTCTGCCATCTTCCTACTTGTATCTGACTCCCAACCCATTGGCCCAATCTGAAAGATGGACCTTTTGCCTTGTTTCCAGTTTTTCATTGGAATGTAGATCCCTGCAGCCTGGAAACCCTTGCTAACCTTCCCACAAGGGATGGGACCTGCTGCCTATATCCCTGGATGTTGACCAGTTATTGGCTCAAGTCCTGCCTTCAACAGATTTACTTCTGGCAACATATTGGGAGAGATGCTGCTACTAGTCTGACTTTGATCTCACTTGCTGCAGGGAACCCTCCTGTCTGTTCCATTTGCTGGGCCAGAGTCCCTGCTGGCCCCAAACAAACTCATGCACCCATGTTTGGCTGAATCAACTCCCCTGCCCATCAACCAAAGCTGCCAAACTCCTACGATACCCACCTGACTTGCAATGCTCCCTACTAATCTTCAAAGTAATTTTTCCCACTATCTAAGGTACTCCCTAGTCCCCTTTCAGCTGAGTATCCCAAGGCTAAAACTGAAAAAAAAAAAAAATGGTTCTAGGCTTTCCAGTTTTATCACTCACTCCTTCATGGGTATTTTTGGCTGAAACATCAGGGTCAAAATGTTAATTACATGGTTTTCATGCAAATATAGAATGAACACACGTCAAAGATTTATTCAACTTATTAATGAGAGAATCACAGGGTTAGGTAAAGCTGATTCAAAAGGCATTTGAGGAACTGGGTATTTATAGGTTTTTGAAAAAAGCATGTTAGAATAAAGTTGTTAGGTTAGATATAAAACTGGTTAATGTCCTGATAGCGCAAGTAAGACATTTGGAGTTATCTTTTTTGCCAGACGGAAATCAATTGCATCTCCACCAGAAAAAAATCATAGAGTTAACATGTAACTCCACAATGTCTGGGCTTTTAATCAATGATGAATAGTGAGTCAAACAAAGGTACATTCCCCTATAATTAAATAATGCTTTGGGGCCTGTTCAACAATGCCCCTGTGTGACATTGAAAGAAGATGTTGTTCTTTCTTTGCCTTATTTCCAAGATTTAGATGTTTTTCTTAACTCTGTGTATGGGTTGTAAAGATCTCCTTAGGGCTAAGGAAAGCTAGGCTCTCAGGGAAATGTCTTCAAACACAGGCCTGCAGTGTTCAAAAGCCCATAGTGATGCCCCATGTACCCAGCACTCTCTGGTCCACACAGACCCCTGAACACACCAGCCTCTTCCATCCTTGACTTTGCCTGAGCTTCCTTACTCCCCGAATCTGAAACACTCTCCCCCTATTTGTTCATCTGGGTTACTCCTGGGCTCACTTCATGATATGTGGTTAAGGGATACTTACTCCAGCTATCCTTTCTGGACCCTCCCAAACCTGGGAGATCAAGTCCTCCCAATAGAGTATTCGTAGTGGTAATTCTGACAACGCTACCAATTACTGTGTTCTTATCTAATTTAAATCTTTGCATTCAGAATTTGAACAAAGACAATTTTATCCCATTTTCTTTTTGTTTGTTTGTTTGTTTTTATTTATTTACTTATTTTCAATATATGAAATTTATTGTCAAATGGGTTTCCATACAACACCCAGTGCTCATCCCAAAAGGTGCCCTCCTCAATACCCATCACCCACCCTCCCTTCCCTCCCACTCCCCATCAACCCTCAGTTTGTTCTCAGTTTTTAAGAGTCTCTTATGCTTTTCCAAATAACTATCACACAGCTGGAAAGTGATTGAGGCAAACTCAAACACAGATTTTTGGGATATGTTCCTCCACTCTAGAATGGTTTACTTTTCACACTGCTCAAGCAGATCTTCATGAATTCCCTGAGGAAATGAGTTTTGTGGCACATGTCCCCTGCACAGAATGCCCAAGAATATTTCAAAATTGAACAGGCCTGGTTCCCACAAAGAAATATGAAAAAACTGGAAGGAAAGCATCTATTGTGGATATGGTTGAGGGCTCCTGGGAATTCTGGAGTGACCTTGGCTGGCAAAATCCAGCCCTTGGGCAAAGTGCACTGCTGTGAGTCACCTCTTGATTGAGATCTCTCAAGTCTCTCAAGATAGGGGAATTCTGGACATGCTCACAGTACATCTCAGCCTGAGCCTGCCAGCATCCTGGAGGCTTGCACAGCCAACCCCCTCAGCCTTCAGACGGTATCAACCTGTACCATTCCGGGCTGCCTTTTCAGCTTCTCTTCAAACTATACATTCATTCACTCCACACAAAGTGTGCCGAGCTCTTACCATGTGCCAGATGCCGTACTAGGCCCTGGAAGTGGAGAAAGTTAGCAGATCAGACAGAGACGGTCTGCTGCTGGAGATTAGGCTCCATTATAGGGAGAAAATAACCAAATAAGGGCATGTGTAAGTGTGAAATTACAGTTAGAATAACTGTATTCTACACAGGAAAGATGCGTGTCCTGAGAACATGGAAGAGAAAAGACCCACTGAGCTGAGACCTAAAGGGCAGAAGAAGCAAGGAGTAAGTTGGGGATTGGGGCTAGGGAAGAGACATGTGTAGCAACCAGTTCACAGGAGAATTAGAAAAGACCTAACTGATGTTCCTAGAGGCCATCACCTGCTCCTCCTTTTGTCATCTTGCCAAGGGTCATCTCTATGTCTACTGGTTCCTCCCAGGACGAATTCTCCTCTATGTAACCTCCTTATCACACTTGAATTCACAAAGCATTTTTCTTGCACCCTTACCTTCCTCACTAATTTCTAAGCTCTGTTAAGGCGCAGATTGTATAGTATTTATCTTAATATCCTCAGGGCCTAGCACATTGCCTGGAACGCAAAAGGCAAGTGATGAATGAATGAATGAATAATTGAATGAATGAGAGCATAACTCCAGGACATCTGTAATCAGCACATGCCATAAGCAGCCCAGCCATTTGGGGCAGATTTATCTCATTGAGGGTATCAAGCCCAGAGGAAGCTCCTGACATCTCAAAGCCTAGTAAGGGTACCTGTCTGCCAGTCTTTCAATACTGCCTCCTGATCAGTGTGGTGTCCTGGCACCTTGGTGTGCAGAGATGAATTGCAAGCGTATCAAAAATAATTGGGTAGCAAAAATAAAATCAACATTTGCAAATAATATGATTACAAGATTAAATTACAGGATGTGTATTACAGTTTGAATTTGCTTGTCCCTAAAGACTAATGTATGATTTTGTATTCATAAGCTTATTTGCCATCTATATGAGTTCTTGGTGAAAGATGTGTTCATATATTTTACCCATTTTAATGCATTGCTTGTTTGCTTTTTATTGAGTTTTGAAAGCTCTTTATATATTCTGGATACAAGACTTTTATAACATATATGCTTTGCAAATATTTTCTCCCACAAATACATTTCTGTGCCTTGTCTTTTCATTATTTTAACAGTATTTTACAGACAAATGAATTTTTAAATTTTGATGAACTCTATCAATTTGCACTTGTACAGATCATGCTTTTAGTATTTAATGCATTTTTGCTTCTGTGAAAAATCATTTTCACTTAGTGTTACATCTTATTTCACTTAGCATAATGTCTTCCACGTCCATCCATGTTGTTGAAATGGATTTCCTTCTTTTTAAAGGCTAATATTCCATTGTATGTATATATCACATTGTCTTTATCCATTTTTTTCTGTCAGTGGACATTTGATTCCACTTCCACGAGGTAACTGAAATAGTCAAACTTACAGAAGCAGGGAATACATTGGTGGTTGCCAGGGAAAGAATGTAGGGGGAAAGGGGAACTTGTCGTTCAATGGGTATAAAATTACAGTTATACAAGACAAATAAGCTCTAGAGATCTTCTGTACAACATAGTACCTATAGTTAAGACAGTGTGGTGACTTAAAAAAAAAAGTTTAAGAGTGTAATTCTCACGTTAAGTGTTCTTACCACACACACACCAAAAACAAGCAAAGGGACACAGGAAATTTTTGGACTGAGTAAATATGCTTATTACTTTAATTGTGTTGATGGTGTCATGGGTGTATACATATGTTCAAACTCATCAAATTGCATATATTAAATATGTGCATTTTTTGTATATGAATTATACCTCTACAAGCTACGAAAAAGAAACTTTTGCTTAACACAGGTTACAAAAGTTTTCTCATATATTTTCTTTTAGAAATGTTATCATTTTAGGTTCTATATGTAGGTCTTTGATTTTGAGTTAATTTTCTATATAATATAGGATATGAATTCAAGCCCCTTTTTGCATATGGATAGTCCATTGTTATGGCACTATTTATTGAATAGACTAGACTAGCCTTTCTTCACTGAATGGACTTGGCACATTTGTTGAAAATTAATTGTCCATATAAGTGCAGATGTATTTCTGAACTTTCCATTCCATTCCATTGACCTTTTATTACTTTTAGGCCAATAACACACTGTCTTAATTACTGTTGCTCTATAGTAAGACTTGAAATCATAGTATTAGTTTTCTAACTCCCCCCGCCAATATGGATGCCTTTTATTTCTTTTTATTTCCTTATTGTGCCCAGAACCTCTAGCATAGTGTTGATTAGAATGGTGAAAGTGGACATTTAATCTTGTTCCTAAAATTAGGGGAAAATGCAGAATGCCCTTTATCAGATTGAAGACGCTACCCTCCATTCCTAGTTTTCTGAAGCTTTTTTAAGGAACGCACCTATATGCATGAGCGATATTGGCCTGTGGTTTGTTGATGTCTCTTTTTGTTTTTTAAACAATGCCTTTGTCTTGTTTTAATACAGGGTGATGTGTTAGGACATATTCCCTCCCTTTCAATTGTCTGGAAGAATTTGTATGGGATTGGTATTATTTTTTCGTTAAATGTTTAGTAGAATTTGTCAGTGAAGATGTTTAGGACCAGAAATTTATTTGTGTGAATGTCTGAATCTACAAATTCAATTTCTCCACTAGATATAGGGTTTTTCAGATTATCTATTTCTTCTTAAGTAAGCTTAGATAGTTTGTATCTTTCAAGGAATTTGTATTTTCTGGTGATTAATTCCTTCAATTTTCCCAAAGAACTCTTTGTATTGCTTTCATTTTTGAAAGCTATTTTGCTTCTAGTGTGAAATGTACTTTTTGTTTTTTACTCTTTTAGTGTTTTTGAGATGTTGTTCCATTGTCCTCTTGCCTACTTTGCTCCTAACAAGAAATCCATTGTCATCCTTATCTTGATCTTTTGTATATATCTTTTTACCCTGGTTGCTTTTAAGATTTTTCTCTTTATCACTGGTTTTGAGCACTTTGACTATGATATGCCTTGGTGTTTGTGTGTGTTGTGTGTGTGTGTGTGTGTGTGTGTGTGTGTGTTTGCTAAGTTTCTTGTGCTTTTTGCATCTGTGAGTTTATAGCTTTTATCAAATTTAGAAATTTTTGGCCATTATTTCTTCAAATTTTTTTTCTGCTTTGTGAAGGAGTCTGGATTCCTTTGTCATGGACTCAAGTTACACGTTTATTATTTATTATTTATTTCTTTTCTCTCTGTGGTTTATTTTTTATAATTTCTATTGCTATAACTTCAAGTCACTAAAAAGCCACTTTTATTATGAAATTTCATTTGCCATTAATTTTACCAAATGTATCCTTCATCCAAGACATTGTGGGTTTTATTTCTTGAAGTCTGATTTAGGTATTAAAAATTATATCTCCTGTGTCTCCATTTAACTTTGTGAATATATGGAATACCATCACAATAATTGCTTCAATATGCTATCTGCTAATTTTAACATCTTTGTCAACTCTGTTTGGTTTTGATTATTGATTTTTCTTCTCATTATGGGCCATGTTTCCCCGCTTCTTTGCATGTCTGATAATTCTTTATTGGATACCAGACATTGTCAATCTTACCTTGTTGGGTGACAGCAGTTTTTAAATTATTATAAATATTTTTGAGGATTTTCTTCCTAAGACACATCTATGTTGTAACAGTTTTATATATTTGGGGGTCTTTACTTTAAGATGTGTTATGTGGGTCCAGAGCAGTGATTAGAGTTAATTATTCCATTGAGAAAAGACCTTCTTTGTACTCCACCCAATGTCCCATGAATCATGAGTTTTTCTATTCTGGTGGGTGGGAGTTAGCTCTATTCTCAGCTTGTGTGAGTGTCAAACGGTGTTACCTCTCATCCTTTCACATGGTCTTCTTACTAGTCTTCAGTGGTTTTCTCTCATGAAAGCATTAATCAGTATTCAGCTCAATACTTGGGGGCTTCCCTCTGCAGATCACAGGATTCCTCTGTGTGATTTCTCCTCCCTGATGCTCAGTCCTTTGAATTATAGCCTCCTTCATCCCCCCATCCCCCAGACTGTCAGTTATCTCTTCTCAACTGAGGAAGTATGTCAGGCTCTACCTGGCTTTCTATTCCCTGAAACACTATCTGGGTACTCTTTCAAATGGGAAACTGAGAAATTGTAAGGCTCACCTCATTTTTTTCATCTCTTAGGGATAACTTGTCATTTTTTGTCTGGTGTCCGGTGTCTTGAAATGCTTTTTTATATAGTTTGTTTTTTTGTTTGTCTAGGGTTGGGTAGTAAATCAGGTTCCTGTTACTCCACCTTAACCAGAAGTGAAAATCCTATAGTTTCTTGAGCAAGAGAGAAAATGGTGGTGTCTTATACTTGGCTTGCAAGACATGCATATAAAGGCACAGGCATATGACTCTCCTACCCATGTCATCATTTTTGATGTACCATTAGTAGTTGTGAGCATGAATCATCATAGAATGTATTTTGAAATTGTTCACTATTTTAATTAAACATTTTTTAAATGTATGCATAAATCTCATTTAAAAATAAAGAAAGTTTAATTGATCCTGTCTATGTACACATTGTGCATAAGCTAAATTGGTCCATGGTCATTTTGCTTAATTTAAAAGTTAACTGTGGGGCGCCTGGGTGGCTCAGTTGATTAGAGTGGCCGACTTGAGCTCAGGTCATGATCTTGCTGTTCACGGGTGCTAGCCCGGTGTTGGGCTCTGTACTGACAGCTCAGAGCCTGGATCCTGCTTCAGATTCTGTGTCTCCCTCACTCTCTGCCTCTCCCCCATTCATGCTCTGTCTGTCTCTCTCTCAAAAATAAATTTTAAAAACTAAAAAAAAAATAAAAGCTGTTACTGGACCAAATATAGATGTAATACAATGTAAATGGAATTCCCAACAAAGATACTACAGTAATAACATATGTAAATCTGTAAATCATCTGTATTATACCTTTTTATACTATGATAATGCTTATTTATGAGGTTTCTTATTGTATATAGGTCTTTAAAAAGTGATTTTAACAATAAAATTTAATGTTTTTAAATTTTTATTACTGCCACTTATTCTGCCTTCATATGCTTCCTTCTTTCATCCATTCATAACAAATATTCATTCATTGCCTACTATGTAGATTTTTCTTATAAAACACCAAATTTAATTATTTTAATAGCTACTTTTATAATATAATGTATTTAACAATATATGCTTTTATAATACAAAATTATAAAATACATCTGGAGCAAAATTTATTTTCTTGGATAAAAAATGTTAAAGGGCTCAAAATCCAGGGACATTCATGACAGTGTGGTACGTAGGTACACATTATGCAACATGTGTGTAGCATACTTAAGTGTGACCATCCTAGACGTGGGTCTGTCTCTATTTGCTCCGTGATGTGGGTCAGCAATGGACAAATATCTGCAGGGGTAGATAAACTGAAAAGAACAGTATGAATAAAGAAAAGATGAGTAGGCACCACGCAAGGACCAAAATAGGAGGTTATAAAGGTTGGACACATGTGACAAAGATGGGGGAGAAGCTTCTTCTGGGTTTTGAGACCGGGAAAGAAAATACCTCTATTCGGGGACAAGAATGTAGAGATCAGTATGAAGGGCAGTTGGAGCCTGAGTTCAAGGACAAGTACCTTGGAAGTTGCTGGTGGTTAAAGGGCTTAAGGATCACTCCCTCTCTTCTCCAGGATTCCAGTTGATAAGAGAACACACACTGTGGTGGCCAAATGGATAATTATTCTCATTAATGGTCCAGACAGTACCTAGTGATCTCAAAGACCAGAGCTTTCTGTTAAACTCTGTTGTACATATGCCTTGGACAAGATTCCTGGTGGGTCTCCTCTTATACTTCCAGCTTCATGGAGAATCACAGGCCTGCCTCCCATACCCAGTTACTTCTCAAAATTGGCTACTGTTATGACCCAGGTGCATTTACTCATGGGAGCTGGAAAGCTGAGGATAGCTCATGGATTCTCTTGTACGCCCATGAGGCAGATGGTTCAGATAGATGTGGTAGAATTTTTTTTTTCTTCTGAAGCACAGTGACTCAACTCCCAATGATTTGGATCAAGGACTGTTGGGTTCTGTGGGTATGTCAGCCACTCCCTGCCCAACTGAAGAACCAAGTAAGTGGTGGGAATGGATGTGGAGGTTACCACCCCAATACTCCTCCTTCAGGACACAGACCAGAGGGCGTCCCCTTTTTGGAAACATGTAGAAAAAAAGAAAAATCATTCTCCTTTTACCAAAAAGAATCATTATGACTTCTCTAGATTCAACTCAAGACACACCTATGGTCCCGGTCCTCCTGGGGCTCTGATTTCTGACACAATCCGATCTGTAAATATTCTTAGCAGACATAAGAAGGCAGAGTTTGGAGCTCTTTATTTTTGTTCACATTTTCTTTATAAGATTTTTCTCACAGCTTAAGCTTGATGTCCTATGAAGTGTGAGGGATCAGACCGAGGACAGTGAATCTCGAGGAAGAGTCTCTCTCTATTAAAGTGGCTGAATCCCATCAAGCTGGCTCACCTGCCCAAACTGCAGAACTAGATGTTGCTTCTTGGCTGTTTGCCTCAAGGGAGCGTCTTGAAAAGCCTTTATTTGATGTTCCTGAAAACTGGAAAGAACAAAAAGGCAGCGGGGAGGGGATGGGGCAATAGAGTGTGCTCTAAGAGTCAATGAGAATGGGAGGAAAGACCTAATGGGGAGGTGCCCTGTCCAGGGGCAGATCCATGCTGCAGCACCAACCTGCAGCCCCCTGACTGGCTCCCTCATGGTATGGTCCGGCTGCATTCCCTGCAGGGTCCCCACACAGACCCTTCCTCAGCGCCCCCATTCCAGGGCTGCTGGGATATGTACTCCTATGTCTTTGTTGTATACCTGAGGTAAAAAGGAGCTCACACACACCTGGGAACTCACATGCAGCCAGGCCTCCTGGCTACCAGCCAGGGCTCTCTGGACAGCCCAGTGGAGATCATCCCTGATACAGATAACTCTCTTCTGAGTCTTTACTTTTTTAGGCAAAGGATTGCAAGTAAAGCTTCAAGAGATTAGGGACTGAAGAAAGATTGAAAAAGAGATCATGACTTCTCCCTGCCAAATAGAGAAAGGCCTTCCATATTGGTAGAGTGTACTGGAGTTCTCCAGAAATGATTTTGTCTACAGTGTGAATTTTTGCATAGATCTAATACCCAAGAACCCCTGAGGACTTGGGAATCTGGCAGGTAGGAGACCTCTAGAAAACACAGTATGACTGCAATTAGGCAAAGATAAAACAAAATAAAAACTGTGAAAACAACAAAAAAAACTGGCAGAAAATGGTACAAAATGTTAAGAGGGAAGGTTACATAGTGCAATGACTCTGGAGTACATTAGACTTGGCTTTTAGTCTCAGCTCTGCCACTTACCGGCTGTGCTTCCTTGGGCATGTTGCCTAACTTCTCTGAAACAATTTCTTTCTCTACACTAGGAAAGAATAGCACATATCTCAAAGAATTATTGTGAAAATTACATTACATAATGTATGCTATTACGCAGCAGAATGCTTAGCACTTAAAATAATGCTCAAAAATTGGAAACTATTGACTAGTGTGGTGAGACTATGGTGACTTTTTCTCTCTGTTTTTTGTATCATCCACATTTTGTACAATGAATATATATTACATATGCTGAATCACAGCCTGGCAGGCTGACAACAGTTCTTTCCATCCAGGCTCATTCAGTGAAACTCCTCACGAGGGTCTTCAGGTCTGCTGAGTGCAAACAATGCCTCCTTCTGCTAGAAGAGCCTCTGCTCTGTGCAAGGTTGGCTGTGATGGGGAGGGACTGGGATCATGAGCATCAGAGGAGAAGAAAGTAAGGCCACCACAGGCGACTGCATTGCTTTCTTCTTGCTAAGTGACCAGAGACCCTGAAAGAACACGAAGCATCATTTTTGTGCGAGGAGAACACATCAAGATGCCATTTCAGATGCCATTTGTTACATTTCCTTCCTGCGAACACCACAAAATGGGTAGAATCTCCCTCTTAACTAAGATATGGGGCTAACCCTAGAGGCCAAACACTAAGCTTCAGCTGTCAAAGGCAGTTTCTCCAGTGCCCCATCATGCTCCCAGCCGCACCCTCTTGGCAGGCACCTAGGCTGGGCAGGAGGCACTGCAACCATAGCTTTTCAAATTTTGACTAGTACACAGCAGAGATAGCAAACAGGAAAGAGACAAGTAGAGATCTACCACCTTCTGTGTTAGCCTTCAACAGTGGAACTACATGTGTCCCCGAGAATATATGGGATTTAGAACTGAGGATGACCTTTATTCCCATATGAAGTTCAATTTACTGATATACCCAAGGTCAGAGAGGATTCAGAGAGTGAGTCTGCTGGACTCAACCAGCAGAGCCAGAACTAGAAGTCAAGCTTCCTAATTCCCAGGTGGTAATGCTTCCTCTAAAGATGGATTTTGCTTTTCCCACAACTGTTTAGATTTTTGGTTCCAGAGAGTATCACCTTCTCAGAGGTGCTTACTGCTGGAGCTGCCTACGAATTGGGAGAGGTCCCTTCTTGGATGCACATTGAGTGAGAACTGGAAGCAAAGCCTGGCCACCTGTGTTGTCCTGGAATTGCTATTTCTCATGGCCACAGACTCCTTTAGACCTCTAGTTAAAGACAGCAGGGTGAGGGCACCGTGCCAGCCTCCAGGTCGGCCCCCATGGCTCCAGCAGTGGGACAGGTGATCAGAATGAGAACTCTGACTTTCATCCAGCTGCTCATTATCTGTGAACAAATGAACCCTTCACAGTACCACAGCAATGATCAGAAAACAGACTGGCTGCCAAGAATCAGAAGAGTCATGTTTTTACATGGATCCCTGCTGGTATATGCTATCCAGGATATAAGGGTAATGGCATGTTCCGTCCTTGGAAAGTCATCATCTCCCTCACAGATGACTAACTAAACCAGGGGGCACTAAACCAGGGGGATAACAAGATTTTAGCTGAACATTATTTATTCTTTATTACAGCTTTGAGATATTCTTCATACGCCATACAATTCACCCATTTAAAGCATGTAACTCAATGCCATTTAATATATTCACAGAGCTTTTCAACCATCATCTCAACCCAATTTTGGAGTATTTTTTATCATCCCTCCAGAAAGATTCCTCATCCCTGAGGTGTAATCCCCCACTGCGTCCTGGCTCTCCCAGCCCCAGGCAACCACTAATCTATTTTCTGTCTCTATGGTTTTGCCTACTTTGGACATTTCATAGAAATGGAATCTTATAATATGTGATCCATTGTGATTGGCCTCTTGCACTTAGCAATCATGTTTTCAAAGTTCATCCATGCTGTCAATGAATTCTTTTGTTTGTGTGTTTGTTTGTTTGTTTTAAGTAGGCTTCACACCCAGCATGGAATCCAGTGTAGGGCTTGAACTCACAACCCTGAGATCAAGAGTCAGGTGCTTAACCAACTGAGCCACCCAGGTGCCCCCAGTTAACGCTTCTTTTATATAATTCTCACATCATCTTTTCCAGATCTTACGGTGCCTTGTGGGCTGTCCCCAAACATTTTGGTTACTGTCGAAATTAAAATGGAAATAAATTCTATGTGTCTAAGCTTTTAGTGAGCTAATGTGGACGGCATTGTATTATCACCAAGCTGAGGTAAATCAATTTGTACGTCTCTGTCAACAACCACTAGAAACATTGAGTTCAGAAATTTTGAGCTGTGTTTGGTGGTTGTAATTTTCTGGTCATATATAAATCTATGGCTTATTGCAAGAAACAATTATCCCCAAGATAACAGAGCCATGAAACTTGAGAAAATTCCCTATTTCAACAGATGAATTTTCATGCATCTCAGGGATGCACTACACTGCCCTCTGCTGAGGCGTATGCCAGGAAGACTAAAAATCAGAAGAATGTGAAGAGATACCAGAGGGCCAGAGAAAATGTTTCTGACAAACTCACCTTTATCTGTTCATTATTCGAATAGCATTTAAAGGTCACCTACACTGTGTCAGGCACTGTGCTGGTAGGAATATAAACACAGAGCAATGATTCTTGTCCTTCAAGAACTCCTTGTTAGAGGACAAGTTCTTTCACTCACATGCTGGGAGTGACTGCTCAACACAACCTCCCCAACTTCAGATTCGCTGGGCCTGAACACTGTTCAGAACTCTTGTCTCTGGTGCCATGTCAAAGGCAACCCGAAGACAGGTGCTAAAATGTAAAAATAGCATAGACTGTTCTCTGTATTTAAGAGTCTGTTTTTCTGTTTGTTTGGGGTTTTTTTTCTTTGTTTTGTGTTTTAAATTCCACATAGGAGTGAAATCACATGGTCTTTTTCTTTCTCTGTCTGACTTATTTCACTTAGCATTATACCCTCTAGGCCCATCCGTGTTGCAAATGACAAGATCTCATTCTTTTCTGTGGCTGAGTAATATTCCGCTGTATACACCCCACATCTTCTTCATCCATTGATCTGTGGATGGACACTTGGGTTTGTTGTGTGTTCTGACTATTGTAAATAATGCTGCAAGAAATATAGGGGTGCATATATCTTTTTGAATTAGTATTTTAATTTTCTTTGGGTAAATACCCAGTAATGGAATTATTAGATCATACGGTTATTTTATTTTGTTTTATTTTATTTTTTGAGGAAACTCCATACTGTTTTCCACAATGGCTATCTTAAAGGCAGAGACCAAACTGAGAAAAGGTGGGTGGAGGGATGAGTGAAATACATAAGGAGATTGAAAGCACACTTATTGAGATGAGTAATATATACAATTGCTGACTCATTCATTATATTGTACACCTGAAACAAACATAACACTGTATATTAATTATACTTCAATTAAAAATAAATTAAACAAATAAGTAAATAAATGATTTTTAAAAGTTAATAATAAAGTAAAAAATAAAAACAGCATAGATTGCTATAGCTAAAGAAAACTGGAATGAGATTCTACAGTCCCAAATGTCAAAGATTATGTGTCACAAAATACCCTAAAACCAAGTGGTTCAAAATAATAATAGTAATTATTATCTTTCATCCCATTTTCCATGGGTAAAAAATTCAGGAGTGGCTCAGTTGGATGTTTCTGGATCATGGTCTCTTGTGGGGTTATACTCAGATGTCTGCTGGGGCTAGAATCATCTGAAGGTTTGATGGGGGCTGGACCATCCGCTACCCAGGTGGCCCACTCAAATAGCAAACTCAGGCTGGCCAGATTGTTTCCCTCCACAAGGGTCCCCCACAAGACTGTTTGAGAGTCCTTACCACATGACCGCTGACTTCTCCCAGAATGAATAATGCAAGAGACCAGCTGTCAACTGCAATGCCTTCTATGACCTGGTCTTAGCTGTCACCTACCATGACTTCCACACAGCCTGCCCCAGTTAAACGTGGGAAGGACCTACACAAGGACATAAATACCAGGAGGCAGGAATCATTGAGGGCCATCTTGGAGACTGGCTACCACATTACTCTTCAGTTTTTCTTCCATTTACCACCTTAAAGATCAAAGTCCAAATCCTTATTTGTTATTTGAATCACCTCTTTAAACCTCTGCCATATGTTTATCCAACCTCTGCCTCAATCCTTGTGGGCAGGAGTTCAAGGTCCTCCAATTCTGACTGTTCTCTTAGCAAATGGTACTCATCCTCTGATAGCTCCTTTTCAGATAGAGTCACTTCCTCTTCCATGCCTGACCTGCAAATACTCAAAAATACCAATCATGTTCCTCCAGTAAACATTGATCAGGACCTATTCTGCGCCGTCCCCATGGTGTTAGCTGCTGGGAATACCGCAATGAATAAGATACACTCTTTGCACCAAAGAGCTCATTGTTTAGCTTCCTTGGTCTATTCCAGCAGGCACCTGCCACACCCCACAAGCAAAGGGTCCCTGGTCTTTTCTATATGCGGTCTCAGAGAACTCTCTTCTCTTTTAGCCAAAGCTTTTCTGGTAGAGATAATAAAAAAGAGGGAACCAAACTCAAATTGCTCCAAGAAACCAGATATAGGTGAATAAGAATTGGGATGGTAAAGTCACTCCGCATCTGAAACAAATCTTTATTGCTCTTAAAATATAATTTAAGAGACCCGAAGCTGATATGTAAAAAGCAACAGATTTCTGGCATCCTTCCTCAACTCTTATTATAATTCAAGTTTTTCAATAGATTGTTTTCTATTTTCATATCATCTGCAAATAATTCAAGTTTTGTTGTCCTTTCCAGTTCACATACCTTTTCTTTCTTCTTGTTTTGTTGCACTTGTTAAGACCTCCAGTATGTGGAATAGAAGTAATGATCATAGACATCACTACTTTATTTCTCAATCATTTTTTCTTCCAGCTCTAATAATGGCAGGGTACCTAGTATCAGACAAAACCCACGTGCTCATAACAATTGTCATTTATGAACAAAATACTGACAACTGTATAATATCCATAGACAGTAACCAAAAGCATGCAGAAATTAGGGGGATACAAGATTGGGTGAATGGAAATAAACTCTATGAGATTCTCATTTGACCAGGTTTTCTCCTGAAGGCACTCCCCAATCAGCCTAAAGCATAGGAATTGGAATTCAAGCAAAAAAGCAACAGTCTTACTAGGCTGAAGAGTCAGAGTTGGAAGTTTGGAGGTGCCCTAGAAGTTTGCAGTTGAGAGGGGTGGGGAAAATATGGGAAATGAGAGGGCCATTAGATCTATGTATAAATACCCCCTCAAGTCCTTGATGACTTTGAAAATGCATATGCAACAGGGGAAAACTCCAATGAGTACAGAGGAAAAGAATAGTTGGAAGGTGGAAGATGCTGAACAGGAATATTAGTAGAAAGACAGACTTTAGTGTTCAAGACTCCCCCCAGATTGGAGGGGTGTGGTGAACACTTTAGGCTTTTCAACAAAACTTTAAAAGGGTCATGTCCTTGGGGCGCCTGGGTGGCTCAGTCCATTGAGCGTCCAACTTTGGCTTAGGTCATGATCTCGTGGTCTGTGAGTTCAAGCCCCACATCGGGTTCTGTGCTGACAGCTCAGAGCCTGGACCCTGCTTCGGATTCTGTGTCTCCCTCTCTCTCTGCTCCTCCCCCACTCATGCTCTGTCTCTCTCCCTCTCTGTCAAAGATAAATAAACATTTAAAAAAATTTTTTTTAAAGGGTCATGCCGTAGGATCAAGAAGCACATCCCAGACTTAAGGGTTAGACCTTAGGGCTAAGGGTAAAATTAAAATGAACCCACTCTAACAAAGCTTAAAGCCAAGCTTTTATCCTGGTGATCTTCCAGCAGATCTGCTAGACCTCCTTGAACAAAATTCAACACTCTTCAGAAAAACATAACAGAACCCAGATTCCCACAATGTGTCATTATACAGGCATACCTCACAGATATTACAGGTTTGGTTCCAGACCATTGCAATAAAACTAATATGATAAAACTAGTATCACTATAAAGTGAATCAAGTGAATTTTGTGGCTTCCCAGTGCATATAAAAGTTATGTTTACACTACACTATAGTCTATTAAGTATGCAAAAGCATTACGTCTAAAAAAAATGTGTGTGGCTTAATTTAAAAATACTTTATTGGTAAAAATGCTAATCATCATCTGAGCTTTCAGTAAGTCATGATCACTGATCACAAATCACCACAACAAACATGATAATAATGAAAAAACTTGGAATATTGTGAGAATTACCAGAATGTGACACACAGACACGAAGTGAGAAAATGATGTTGGAGAAAGGGCGCCAGTGGACTAGTAAGATGTAGGGTTGCCACAATCTTCATTTTGTAAAAAATGCAGCATCTGCCAAATGCGATAAAGCAAAGCTCAATAAAACAAAGGATGCCTGTACAATAAAAAAATATTATGCCTGTGAAGAAATAAGAAAATACGATGACCAGTCAAGAGGAAAAAAAGGCAGTCAATAAAAAAGAGCCACATTAGGATTCAGGAGGAAATGACTTTAAAGTAAGTGATAAATATGTTAAAAGGTTTTACCAGAAAAAATGGATATAAGAGATGAAGAATCTCAGAAGAGATATGAAAAATCTAAAAATGTACCAAATAAAAACCTTAGAACTGAAAGATACAATACATGAAATTTTAAAAATTTCATAGCAGATGATTAACAGAATAGTGGATGGGAGGAAAAGAATAAAAATTACTGATTTAAAGACAAATAAGTAGAAATTACCCAAAAATGAATCAGAGAGAGTATTTTAAAAAAGAGAGGTAAATAGAATCTCAATAATATCAAATACAGTGACAATATCAAACAACTTAATATATGTGTAATTGGAGTCTCGGAAGAAGGTAAGAGAAGAAGGAATAAAAAAAATTTGAAAGAAATAGTAGCCAAAATTTTTCCAAATTTAACTGTAACATCAAACATTATATATAAGAAGCTTAACAAGTCTCCAAAAGAATCAATACCAAAAACAAACAAAAACAACCTACACCTATAGGGTGCCTGGGTAGCTCAATTAAGCATCCAACTCTTGATCTCAGCTCAGGTCTTTATCTCAGGGTGGTGAGTTCAAGTCCCACATTGGGCTCTATCCTGGGCATGAAGCTTATTTAATTTAAAAAATTAATTAATTAATTAAAAAATTTTAATGCCTAAAGTAAACATGAAAACCTGTCAGTGTATATTAATTCTGGGTTGTGGGCATTGGTGTTGTTATTTATTCTTTGTGCATTTCTATGTTTAAAAACTTTCTGTTAAAAATCTCCAGGGGCACCTGGCTGTTCATTTGGAGGAGCATGTGACTCTTGATCTTGGGATCATTGAGTTCAAGCCCTACATTGGATGTAGAGATCTCTAAAAATGAATAAATGAATACACTTCTTTTAAAATTTCCAGTTATTTCCATTTCAGAGTCACCATGTATAACTTAATTTGTCTTAAACCATTTTTCCAAAATAACAATTTATATGAATAATTTATAAGAATGTTTATATGAAAACATTCAAAAGAATGACACCTAAATTAGCATTTCTTTTATTTACCATAATGAGGAATTAGTTAAAAATAATTTTTTGCATTTGCAGTGAGAACAAAATTCATTAACAAATTCTCAGGACTTCTGTCTTCTTTTTCACTTGCTGAAGACAATTTTGTTCTTCCTCTCTGCCCATACCTCACAAAAAGAGCGTTGGTGGTGTAAAATCGGGAGAATGGGTAGAAAGCAGAACTGGGGAGTAAAATGCTCAGAGATAAGTCAGGGTAGAGTAATGAATTCAGGGTTTCAAGAATGGGTGACTTTGGAGGAGCCAGAGGTGTTAAGGACTTGCAGCAGAGAGAGAAAGGGACAATTTAGGAACTGTGGCCATGGTTTACGAGAGGATCCATTATCATACTTTTTAAATGATGTCAGTAAACATTGAAATTACTTTTTAATTGCTGACTACTGTTCCTTTGTCAGTACTCAGGGCCTCAAGATTTATTTGAGTTACATGCTTATAAATTACTGAAATTTGTATCACTGTTGTTTCCTGAAGAAACCTTGAGAGTGGGGAGGTCATGATATTACATTCTTATTGCTGAGCTGCTTGGTGAGGGGGGTGGGGGAGAATCATTTCATTTAAATACAGTGATGGTAGAAGGGATGGGTTTTAGAATCTTCAGAATACTTTATTCTCGAAGTCTAAAAATGTAAGGTATAATTACTTAAACATCCAAGCTCTTTGACGTATCTTTCAAACTGTGACATCTTCTCTGCCTACTAAACAGATGTGTGTATACATATACATATATATTATATTTAATATATGTCATATACAATTGTAATCCATACACTTTACCGTGTCTATGTTAACTACTATTATACACATTCAAAAATTTAAGATAAATCCCCCCATTGCTGATTCTTGCTCTACACAGTAAACACTTTCACCATTTTGTGGCTGTGTATGTACATGTGCTTACGTTCACATTATAAGACTTGCATTTTTCGATTTTAGGTATCAACTATAGACGGGAGACGAGGGAGACGTCGGATTTAATATGGGAGACGAGGATTTAATGTTCTTACAAACCTTCCCTCATCCTCTTAATATAGTTACACTTTTTTGGTTAAATCAATATTCAGTGCCAAATTAAATATTATTTGTGGCTAAGTGGTGTACTGTGAAAACAATTTCTCTCTTATACAATTTTTTCTCTAGAGTTAATAATGATTATCTCATTATTTCATTTGCTTGTTTTCTGTATCTGTCAATCATTGCATATAATGGTATAACCCTGGCTATGAGATATTCTAGGTGGCAAATGGGGGGCAGGGACTGAGACACCAGCACCATTCGGTGCATTCATTGGTACTTAACCCCCTGTTTTCATTGCAACACCCTGGCCCAGTGTCCCTGAGCCCAGATTCCATTTAGATCAAGCTCTCCAAAGAACTGCAATGTTCTGTGAAGGTGAGCAGTCGCCAAAGTTGTAGGGTTTGGAAGGGAATATGGAGATTCGAATTCTTCTTGTAGACTTTCCACCTCCTCCTATTTTGAACCCAAGTTATCTCTCACTTTCAGAGGCACCCGTGGCCTTCTGGAGTTCAGACGGGCAACTCCAGGTTGCCTTTAGCCTTTCCCCTCTGCAAGCTTGAGTTTCATTTTTCCCCCAATTTTCCTGTACATTCATTCTTCTTCTTTTCAGATTCCCAAAGTTGTTTCTATCATGACTTTTCCTGAAAACTGACTCATCTAGTAACCTTCTCTGACTCTGTCTCCCAATCTGTCAAATGAAAGTCATGTTCTCCTTTACAGCATCTGGATGCAAATCTTGCCACGTCCTTGCTTCACACACATCATCACACATTCACCCTTTGCTGTGAGAATCTCTGAGAGCTTATGGCCAAAGCTGGGGATGTGCTGGAAATGCGAGTGCTTGACCTGGGCTGACAGTCAAGGCATTGGTTTATTGGTGACCCACAGAGAATTTCACAGAAAAAAAAAATTGTTTTTTTTTTATTACTGCCCCTTTTTCCAAGAGTCCTAGAAACAAATCCATTCACCCACAAAGGGGATGAAGGAGGAAGAGAGATAAGCAAAGGAGAGAAAGGAGAAATGGGGGAGGGATACACAGGGCAAGCTGCCTATTTTTCTGCTACATCCTTACTCTCTGCTAGGGTGTCCTTGTCCCTTGTACATGTGACCATGCCCCAAGTAGGTAGACCCCACATCAAGGTGAACTCCCTGGGTGTTCCTTTCCTGGCTCAGGCTAAAACTCCACAACACAAAGGTAAATATTATGACAGCAAACTAATCACTCTCCTTGACTTGGTGGGACATAAATTTCATGTGTCTTTGATTCTTCTTACCCCTCCCTGATGAGTCTATTTTCATGATGATATCATTTCACAAGCTCAGTTTGCTGATGGACTGTGAAACTTCCAAGACTAACCACAGTGAGTTCTTTGAAGTAGATCAAAATAAAGCTTTTGTAAAAATGGATGCATCTAGGCTCCTTTTCTCAAGGTTTGGCAGCATAATTTACTTCCATAATACAGGTCTTCACTTGGTAGTTTGAATTGCTTTGCCTCTGTTTGTAAATAAATTTCCTGCTCCCTTTGGGAACAGCTCATGCCAATCTCTTATCCCACTACTCTTTCCACATATACGTGGAGTGTGGAGGAGTTGACTCCATGGCTCTCAGGCATGGGAAAAAAGTGGGTAGTGAGATTAGTCACCCCAGGCCACCCCAATATGGAAATTCAAGTAAAAAGTTCACACAAGATACCTTGAAGAAGAAAATGGGTTATAAAGGGGTAGCAGTTGGGAGCTGAGAATAGAGAGGAGGGCAGTAACTTTGGTCTTTGGGGGCATTAAATAAAAGTCAGCCTTGTTTATCACCAGTTGCCAGTCTCTGTTGGATGGCTTAGTGGAGAGATTTTAGACGGTCTGGGCTCGGGGATGAAAATCCACTCAAATAGCCATGCTGGGGCTCCCTCCCTTCCTAGCACGCCTTCTAGGGGTCCCCTGGGAGCCATATGTGCTTAGGCAAACCTGGAGAAATGGAAAGGGGCTGGCATGAAGTTAACCTCACTTCTGTCAAGCTCCTCCAGAATGTGTTCAACATTTTTCAGGCTACCATTATACCCAGGCTCTGAGATACTCCTCCACTGTCCTCCCATGACCATACCCAGATCCCTCAGCACAACACTGTCCCAGTGTCTCAGAACCACATTCCAAAATATTCCATCTTTCCCAGATCCAGGGGATCTGATACCAGGAAATGATAAAAATGCTTTTAAACCATTACTCAGGATCACCATGAATTTTTCCCAGAAAAATAAGCTTACAACTAATTGATGGAAGTTGCGTGAGATTCTAAAAGACACAGCATGAACCAATCAAAATCTTTCACTAATTAAACAAAAGACAAAACCCCCAAGTCATCAAGATTGAAGTATTCCTTGGTTAAGTCTCACCTGTTCAATGGCATGGGATAAGCGGACAAAAATAAGTAAGGATATAAAAGAAATTAACATTGTAATAAAAAACATACACTTTATGGGTATGTATTAAACTTTAACCCTGCTAATAAGAAATCCATTCTCTCAGGGCACCTGGGTGGCTCAGCTGGTTGAGTGTATGACTTGGGCTCAGGTCATGATCTCACAGTTCGTGATTTTGAGCCCCACGTCGGGCTCTGTGCTGACAGCTCAGAGCCTGGAGCCTTCTTCAGGTTCTGTGTCTCCTCCTCTCTCTGCGCGTCCCACGCTCATGTTCTATCTCTCTCTGTCTCTCAATAATAAATAAATGCTAAAAATTAAAAAAAAAAGAAATCCATCTTCTCAACCACACATGGAATAGTTATAAGAACTGATCATAACAAGAAAATATCAGTAAATAATAATAAACTTCATATGGAAAAATAAGCACTAAATAATACTCAGGAAATCACCACAAAATAAAAACTGAGAGGCAACTAGCCTTATCAAATATTAAAATATATCACAAAGCTTTGATAATTAAAACTGTGTTAAAAAAAAAAAAACAGTGTAGTGCTGGTACACGAATGGATAAACGGACCAGTGGAGTAGAAGAGAATATTCAGAAATAGATACAAGCTCATGTGGAATTTCAATGTATAATAAAGGTGACATCTCAAATCACTGGGGCAAAACTGGACTTTTTGTTCTGTGTTTTTATTAGGAGAGGCTGTTTAATTTGTTGAAGAATTTTTCAGCATATATGGAAATAATTATATGATACTTTTCATTCGCATTTCTTAATGTGGTGTATCATACTTTTTTGGTGTATCATATTTTTAAAAAATTGAACCAATCTTGCATTCCTGGAATAAATCCCACTTGGCCATTGTGTGTCATTTTCTTAATATGGTGTTAGATCCTTTTTGCTAATTTTATAGAGAGCATTTGAATGAGTATTCATAGGTGATTTAGGCCTGTAATTTTTTATTTGTATTATCTTTATCAAGTTTTAGTATCAATGTTATACTTCATACAAATAATTAGAAAAAATATTTAAAGGCAAATTTACACTCTAGATCTTTCTTTAATCTTTATAGAATGCTTAATATTCTATTGGAATATATTGGACTTTTCTGGGTTGTTTCTTTGTATCTGAAAGATATCTCATATTATTTATTCTCTCATTCCTTATCTGACTATTCTAGTTTTAGGTTCTTATTCTGCATAGTATCCGGTCTCACTGATGATGTTAATTAGAACTATGTAATTCTCTTTTCACCAAATTACCTCTTTCCTTTGGGTTTTCTTGTTCTGTTTATTCACCTTGATCCTTGTCTTATATTTGGAGATCCTTAATAATAGTCATTCACACTTATGAAAAAGGGACTATATTGCTTGATAGGGAAGGCTGATCTTATTTACTCTGACATTGGTTGGTTTGTATCTCTGACCTATCTTTCCCACATGACTCTGGTAACGTGGACAACAGAATAACCCAAACCCTTCACTTTAAGTGCTTGGATGTGGCTCAGACAGGCTTGCTGGGTCTTCCCAGGGGCCCCCATAAGACGAGTTTCACAACAGGATTGTGACTCCGGGCTAGTCTGATTACATAGCCTTATCAGTAAAAACTTGAAAATTTGCACACAACCTCAACATATGCACATTTATTCAATTTTAAATTACAGCTCCAACTGTACCAGTTTATTATTCACATGATATATACACGAATAGAAACTGTAAAAAGATCTGCCAAAAATTCAGTAAATATGATCAAATAATTTTAAAAATGTATTTGTAATGCTCTAAAAATATTTTTCTTGGGGCACTTGGATGGCTCAGTCAGTTAAGCCTCTGACTCTTGATTTTGACTCAGGTCATGATCTCACAGTTCTGAGATTGAGCCCTGTGTTGGGCTCCATGCTGGGCATAGAGCCTGCTCAAGATTCTCTCTCCCTTTCCCTCTGCCCCCTCCCACTCACTCTGTCTCTCAAAACTAACTAACTAACTAACTAATTAATTAATTAATTAAAATTTTCTTTGTTACCTATGACAAATGATCACAGCAAAGAAACTGAATGTGTATATCTGACGCAATTATTAGTATTCTCACCTGGCGATGAGTGCTGGCTTTGCTATCTTCCGGTGGTGGGTTTTCCTTTTATGATTAGTATTACCTTTGGTCTGTGATTTCTTTGAAGGAAATATTTGAAACCACTTATCCATTTTGTGAGGGTTAAAGGAGCTGAAACTAGATGATATAATGCATATATCCACTCAACAAGCCAGTAGCAGACTGCGATATGCCACAATGTTCTAAAAGTGAATAACTGAGTGAGGGCACTGAGGACATTTGCTGTTCTTACTCCCAAATCTTCCCTCAGGAGTCCTTGTGGGGCACTCATGACCCATAACTGTCAGGCACAGACAGAAATTGAGGATCCTCGTTCAATACACATAGTAAATCCTACTAGAGCTTAATTTTTTTTATTTTCATAAAAATTGATATAAATTAAAGTCCTTCTTACAGCCTAGTGGGTTGCTTTGAACCTCATCCGGGATGCAGGTTTCTCTCTTTGGAGACCAGAACTGTAGGAGGCCAACACCCACATGAGGAACCCTACTCTTCTCAAGCAAATTATTACATTGCATTTCACCTTTGATCAAAGTCTGTTTCTTCTTCCTCTATCTGCCCTCCTCCCCATTCACACACTAAGCCAGACTCAGCCACAAACATGGTTTAGGAAAAAACTAACAACAGGAACCACTGACATGGGACCCATACTCTTCAGTTTTCCACCTACCTCACTGCTTTCTACAGTCCTAGGCTTATTCACATGTTTGCATTTTCTACCCTTGCTTCCAAGTTCAGTTCATCCAGTTTTAACCAGCACATTGTTTCCATGTGGTCACACATCCATTCATATATTCGGCAAACACTGATTGACCACCTCCTATATGCTGGTCATTCTAAGCATATGATTCTAAGGGTAATGAAGCCAGACAAAGTCTCTGCTCTTACAAATCATTACACTCTAGATGAGAAGAAGGTGTTGCAGGTGAGGGTGATAAAATGAAAAATTAAGACAGAAGGAGACACAGTGATGGTAGGAGGGGTTCCTCTAGAAGAGTGGGGCCAAAAAAAAGCCCTTTTGAGAGGTGACATTTGAACAGAGACCTGAATGACATAAGGGGGAGAGTTACTTGTGTATCTTGGGAAAAACGTTCCAGGCAGGGAGAGCAGCAAGTGTGTCTGAGGAGGGGCAAGGAGCCCAGTCGAAGGGAGAGCTATAAGAAATGCCATCCATGAGGCTAATCATTTAAGGGAACAGAGCCCATAAAGTCGTGAACATAACAGTAGAAAGTTTGAGTTTTATATTGACTGAAATGGAAAGTCATTCAGAAGGTCTTCAGCCAAAAAGTCGGTGTAGTTCAAGTTACCTTCTAAAAAGTGCACTCTGATTGCTCTGCAGAAAAGTAAACTTTGGGACAGGGATGGAAAAAAGGAAACCAGTTACCATATTTTTAAAATTCTAAGACACATATTTTTTTCACATTTTAACCTTTCTAAAGTCAACGTATGTCCTCTCTTAGCAGGTGGCACAGTTGCCCTGCCCCAAACCCGCCCAGATATTAAAAGTGCCTACATACACCTCCAAACAAGTGTCAACAGCTTATAAGAAAAACCTGATAGCACAATCCATAGAAAGTAAAGGGCTGAGGAAAAGGGGGGTGGATGAGACAAATCAGACATGCTTAACAACATTCTCAAGCAGGGGTAAAAAGTGGGCTGGCTCAAATGGCTTTTTTGCAAAAACTGACAAGCTGATCTTAAAATTCATATGAAAATTCAAAAGGACCCAGAATAGACAAAACAATCTTTAAAAAGAACAGTTCGAGGAGTTATATCTCCTGATTTTAAAACCTATTACAATGTTAACATCATATATTTTGCCAGTAAGTGGTACTGGCATAAGGATAGATAGGCCAATGGAAGGAAATTGAGATACTGCTCCCCACCCCAAATCTCTGCATTTCCAGTCAATTGATCTTTAACAAAGATGTTAAAAAAATTCAATGAAAACAGAATAGTTTTTTCAACAAATGATGTTGGGAAAATTGTGTATCACAAGAAAAAAAGATAAATTTGGGACACTATATACAAAAATTAAATGAATCAAAGATCTAAACGTAAGAGCTAAAGCTCTAAAATTCCTAGAAGATATAAGAGAAAATCTTCATGATCTTGGGTTAGGCAATTTTTTCTCAAGTATGACACCAAAAAGTACAAGCAACTAAATAAAAAACAAATAGATTGGCCTTCATCAAAATTAAAAATTTTTGTGCTACAAATGGTACCATTAACAAGGTAAATAGACAAGCCAGGGAATGACAGAAATGTCTGCAAATCATATAGCTAAGGGACTTGTGTCTAGAATATTTTTTATTAAGTTTTTGATTTTCATTCCAGTATAGTTAACGTATGGTGTTATATTGGTTTCGGGTGTACAATATAGTAATTCAACAATTTCACACACTAACTCAGTGCTCATCAAGATAAGTGTAGTTTTAATACCCTTCATCTCTTTACCACCCACCCCCACCTATCTCTCCTCTGGTAACCATCAATTTATTCTCATGTTGCTAAGAGACTTTTTCTTGATTTCTGTCTCTCTCTTTCCCTTTGCTCATTTGTTTTGTTTCTTAAATTCCACATAGGAGTGAAATCATGTGGTATTTGTCTTTCTCTGACTGACTTACTTTGCTTAACATTATACTCTCTAGCTCCAGTCACGTCATTGAAAATGGCAAGATTTCATTCCTTTTCATGGCTAAATAATATTCCATTATAATATACATCACATCTTCTTTATCCATTCATCTATTGATGGACACTAGGACTGCTTCCATAATTTGGCTATTGTAAATAATACTTGAGTAAACGTAGGGGTGTATGTATCCCCTTGAATTAGTGTGGGTTTTTTTTTTTGTCTTCTTTGGGTAAATACCCAGTAGTGTGATTGTTGGATCATAGGGTCATTCTATTTTTAACTTTTTGAGGAATTTCCATACTCTTTTCTACAGTGGCTGCACCAGGTTGCATTCCCACCAACAATGCACAAGTGTTCTTTTTTCTCCACATCCTTGCCAACACCTATTCTTTCTTGTGTTCCTAATTTTAGCCTTTCTGTCAGATGTGAGGTGATATCTCATTGTCATTTTGATTTGCATTTCCCTGATGATGAGTGATGATGGATATCTTTTCCTGTGTCTGTTGGCCATCTGTATGTCTTCTTTGGCGAAATATTTGTCATGTCTTCTGCCCACTTTTTAATTGCATTATTTGATTTTTGGGTGTTGAGTTTTATAAGTTCTTTGCATATATTGGATACTAACCCTCAATTGGATATGTCATTTGTAAATATCTTGTTGATTGTTTTCTTTGCTGTACAGAAGCTTTTTATTTTGACATAGTCCTAATAGTTCATTTTTGCTTTTGTTTCCCTTGCCTCAGGCAACATATCTAGAAAGAAGTTGCTACAGCAATGTCAAAGAAGTTTCTGCCTGTGTTCTCTTCTAGGGTTTTCATGGTTTCAGGTGTCACATTTAGGTCTTTAATTCGTTTTAAAATTATTTTTGTGTATGGTGTAAGAAAGTGGTCCACTTTCTTTCTTCTTTATGTTGCTTCCCAGTTTTCCCAACATCATTTTTTAAAGAGACTGTCTTTTTCTCACTGGATATTATTTCCTAGTTTGTCAAAGATTAATTGACCATATAGTTGTGGATTTTGTTTCTATTGATCTATGTGTCTATTTTTGTGCCAATACCATACCGTCTCGATCACTACTGCTTTGTATATAGCTTGAAGTCTGGAATTGTAGTGCCTCCATCTTTGCTTTGCTTTTTCAAAGTTGCTTTGGCTATTCGGGGTCTTTTGTGGTTTCATACAAATTTTAGGATTATTTGTTCTAGTTCTGTAAAAAAATGCTGGTGGTATTTTGATGGGGATCG